>NC_064628.1:163783347-164436597 GCF_023864275.1 Schistocerca cancellata | reverse complement strand
ACCACTGCTAGTCACTTCCTTTCCTGTTCCACTGGGAAACAGAGCGAGGGAAAACAGACTCTCCATATGCCTCTGTATGAGCCCCAATTTCTCGTAACTTAACTTCGTGGTCCCTAAGTCCAATGTATGTTGTCAGCAGTAGAATCGTTCGGCAATCAGCTTCAAATGCCGGTTCTCTAATTTTCCTCAATAGTGTTTCTCGAAAAGAACGTCGCCTTCCCTCCACGGATTCCCATTTGAGTTCCCGAGGCATCTCCGTAACAGCCGGCCGAAGTGGCCGTGCGGTTAAAGGCGCTGCAGTCTGGAACCGCAAGACCGCTACGGTCGCAGGTTCGAATCCTGCCTCGGGCATGGATGTGTGTGATGTCCTTAGGTTAGTTAGGTTTAAGTAGTTCTAAGTTCTAGGGGACTAATGGCCTCAGCAGTTGAGTCCCATAGTGCTCAGAGCCAAGCCAACCATCTCCGTAACACTTAAGTGTTGTTCGAAACTACCGGTAACGAATCTGGCAACTCGCCTCTGAATTGCTTCGATGTCTTTCTTCAATCCCACCTGGCACAGATCCCAAACACTCGAACAGTGCTCAAGAAGAAGGTCGCACCAGCGTCCTGCATACAGTCTACTTTACGGGTGAACCACTCTTTTCTAAAATTCTCCCAATAAACCGAAGTCGGCCATTCGCCGCTCCTACCACATTTCTCACATGCTCGTTCCCTCTCATATCGCTTTGCAACCTTACGCGCAGATGTGTAAACAACGTGACTGTGTCAAGCAGGACAACAGTAGTACTTTATCCCCGTCAACTTACATTTTTCCTTCATCATACCAACTGTAAATTTTATTTAAATCGTCTAAGTCGTCTTATACACTCCTGGAAATGGAGAAAAGAACACATTGACACCGGTGTGTCAGACCCACCATACTTGCTCCGGACACTGCGAGAGGGCTGTACAAGCAATGATCACACGCACGGCACAGCGGACACACCAGGAACCACTGTGTTGGCCGTCGAATGGCGCTAGCTGCGCAGCATTTGTGCACCGCCGCCGTCAGTGTCAGCCAGTTTGCCGTGGCATACGGAGCTCCATCGCAGTCTTTAACACTGGTAGCATGCCGCGACAGCGTGGACGTGAACCGTATGTGCAGTTGACGGACTTTGAGCGAGGGCGTATAGTGGGCATGTGGGAGGCCGGGTGGACGTACCGCCGAATTGCTCAACACGTGGGGCGTGAGGTCTCCACAGTACATCGATGTTGTCGCCAGTGGTCGGCGGAAGGTGCACGTGCCCGTCGACCTGGGACC
Organism: Schistocerca cancellata; assembly: GCF_023864275.1. Classification (NCBI taxonomy): domain Eukaryota; kingdom Metazoa; phylum Arthropoda; class Insecta; order Orthoptera; family Acrididae; genus Schistocerca; species Schistocerca cancellata. The sequence goes on along the minus strand of NC_064628.1, from coordinate 164,435,297 downwards.
GGACCGCAGCGACGCACGGATGCACGCCAAGACCGTAGGATCCTACGCAGTGCCGTAGGGGACCGCACCGCCACTTCCCAGCAAATTAGGGACACTGTTGCTCCTGGGGTATCGGCGAGGACCATTCGCAACCGTCTCCATGAAGCTGGGCTACGGTCCCGCACACCGTTAGGCCGTCTTCCGCTCACGCCCCAACATCGTGCAGCCCGCCTCCAGAGGTGTCGCGACAGGCGTGAATGGAGGGACGAATGGAGACGTGTCGTCTTCAGCGATGAGAGTCGCTTCTGCCTTGGTGCCAATGATGGTCGTATGCGTGTTTGGCGCCGTGCAGGTGAGCGCCACAATCAGGACTGCATACGACCGAGGCACACAGGGCCAACACCCGGCATCATGGTGTGGGGAGCGATCTCCTACACTGGCCGTACACCACTGGTGATCGTCGAGGGGACACTGAATAGTGCACGGTACATCCAAACCGTCATCGAACCCATCGTTCTACCATTCCTAGACCGGCAAGGGAACTTGCTGTTCCAACAGGACAATGCACGTCCGCATGTATCCCGTGCCACCCAACGTGCTCTAGAAGGTGTAAGTCAACTACCCTGGCCAGCAAGATCTCCGGATCTGTCCCCCATTGAGCATGTTTGGGACTGGATGAAGCGTCGTCTCACGTGGTCTGCACGTCCAGCACGAACGCTGGCCCAACTGAGGCGCCAGGTGGAAATGGCATGGCAAGCCGTTCCACAGGACTACATCCAACATCTCTACGATCGTCTCCATGGGAGAATAGCAGCCTGCATTGCTGCGAAAGGTGGACATACACTGTACTAGTGCCGACATTGTGCATGCTCTGTTGCCTGTGTCTATGTGCCTGTGGTTCTGTCAGTGTGATCATGTGATGTATCTGACCCCAGGAATGTGTCAATAAAGTTTCCCCTTCCTGGGACAATGAATTCACGGTGTTCTTATTTCAATTTCCAGGAGTGTATCTTCGTTCCTACAGTCACTCAACTTCGACACCTTACCGTACACCACGGCATCATCAGCAAACAACAGCAGTTTGTCGCTCACCCTGTCCGGCAAATCATTTGCTTGCTGTCTGTTTGAAGACTTCAACTACGGGACTGCAGACTGCGGCAGTGTTTAGACTTCACCGCTCCATCCTGCTGCTAGCGACAGATCACAGCCGTGACTGATAGAAGATGTAGACCTACAGGGACTTCCTCTGCTGAAGGGCCAAATCAACTGGCTGTCGGCCGACACCTTCTTTTCGCTGGGTTGGCACGTGAGTGCCACGTGCCAGGCAGTACGTACACCGCCTTCCTGGCTTACGCTGCATGTACTGAGAGACCCCTGAGCTTCTGTCTTCACTACGCCCATCATCTGGAAAATGTTGTCAGTACAGGTATAAGTGCTCGTCCATCTTCGAAAGTGCTGAGCCCCGTCGTATCGATGGGAGCGCGTCCACAGGCCGTCTTGCTCGACTCTGCTCCAGCATCTTGCACCACCTCGCCGTCAGGCAGTGTGTCTGACCTGCCCAAAGGTAAGTGGTCTGGCAGGGTGCTGTGTCTAGCAGCCCAGAAGGTTTCGTGCATGCAAGACAATATTAATTGTAGCAGTCACGTTAATAAAACGTTATTGCAGATACTGCAGCTTCACTGACGCCTTCTTTCATAAGAAAAAAACACTCACAAGCCCTTGCAAACCAGCCTCTGACACTTGTATCGTCACCATCTAATCTGTCCAACCTCGACGCCCACTGACCTCATGACCCAAGTGGTGGCCGTTACACTTCCTACACAGAATGGTTCACATAGCAGAATCTGAGGAGGTAGTTCTGGGTTACATGGCAGGAGATTCATCAGTACACATCCTTCAGCTTATTTATGGAATCCATAATTCGGCAAATGCTGTGTCGAGTGTACTGATGGGGCAGTAATTACATCCATATCATAAAAATGTGTGAGAGTGATTTTGTAGACAGAGTTTAGTTCTGTCAGCGGTTTGTATTGCACGCACTGCACACTGCAATGCTGAACATCCTTTTTGATCAGAGATGAGGGCGCCTGGAACTGTGGTGGTGTTTTCGGTTGCTGATGTACCGAGATACTGAGCGATAAAAATTCATCCATACTGCAATGCATTAAACGCACACAATGTGTATTCACAGACATGTTGGCCTGTAATTGAAGACCCGTTATGATGATCTCTCCATTGCCAAAAGACTCCAGATTAGTCCCTCATTCGGATCTGTGGAAGGGACTGCCAAAGGGGAGGTAACAGTGAGAAAAAAAACTGAATACCCACGAATGAGTAACGTTCTACGAATGTGAGCGTGGAATGTCAGAAGTCTGAACGTGGTATTGATGCTATTAAATCCGAAAACGTCACTGCAAAGGCTAAGGGGTCAGTGGAATGAAATGAAAAGAAAACAAGGATTTCCGGTCAGACGAAAATAGGGTAATCGACATTAAACCAATACCGACAACAATTTTTAAGATATACAAACCGGCGTCACAGAAGAAGATGAAGAAATGGAGAATAAATATGAGGATATTGGGAATGGATAATTCATTAAGTAAAATTAGAAGATTAAATCAAGAGAGATTGAAACGCAGTGGCAGGGCAAGGAAAACAAGAAAGAATTATGGGACAATGTGGGTTTGGTAGTGGGAATGGTAGAGAAGAATAGGTAGAGAAGAATATTTGATCTTTGGTGACAATACTCAGTAAATGTCTGAAAATGGCCTTGTAAGCCGAAGAACGGTTAACACAATAAAAATTATACTGTAGAACAAAAGCAAACTAGCGCTTTTCGTTTATTAAGAATGTTTGAGTTCTGCGATAACGGCAGATACACCATTTAAACATCGCAAGAGTCGGTATACTTTGAAAAGGCCTAGAGCTACGTGGAGATTCCAGACAGCTCACATCACTGTCAGACAGATGTTCCGAAATCGGACGGAATGTAAGGCGTACTCAGGAGCAGATATAGACTCGGGTCACAATTTAGTGATGATGAAGAGTAGACAGAAGTTTAAGAGACTCGTCCGGGAGAATCATTGTGCAAAGAAGCGGGAACTAAAGTCCTGAAAAATGAAAACATAGGGTTTGAAATTTTTTGAGGATAGGTATTTTGCAATTATGAACACTACAGTAGGCAGCTCATTTGAAGAGGAAAGGAAGTCTCTAAAAATGGCAATCACAGAAGCTGAACAGACAAACATAGGTTCGAGAAAGTTAACTGTGAAGAAACCTTATGTATCAGAGGAAATCTTTCAAGTGATCGACGAAAGAAGGAGGTACATAAATATTATGGAGATTCAGGACTACACAAATGTAAGTCACTTAGGAATGAAGTAAATACCAAGTGCAGAGCGGCCGAGGAGAAATGACTGCAGGAAAAATGGCAAGGAATTGAAAGGACTAATTCAGCTGACAGAAATTTCAAAAGAAACTTTTTTTGAAAATGAAAAGCAAGTGCGTCAACATTAAGAGTGCAATGGGAATTTCACTGCCAAGTGCAGAAAGGAGAGAACGGGTGGGTAGAGTACTCAGAATGCCTGTTCGATGTGAGAACTTGTCTGCTGACGTGATTAAGAAGGAAATAGAACTCGATATGCGAAACATTCAAGATCGAGTATTAGAGTCAGGATTTAGTAGGACCTTGGAAGATTTGCGATCAGAGAAGGCAGAAGGGTAGACAAAGTTATTCAGAATTTTTAAAATCATTGGGAGAAATGGCAACCAGGCGACTATTCAAATTGATGGGTTGAATCTATCAGTATGGACCATATCATCCACACAATCCTGAAGGTGGCAAGGGACAATGAGTGCGGGAACTACAGTGCATCAGCTTAACGCCTCACTCATCCAACTTACTGACAAGAATAGCGACACACAAGAATGGAAAAGAAAACTGAAGGCCTGTTAGATCGGTTTTCGGAAAGGTAAGCGCACCAGAGAGGCAGTTCTGGTGTTGTGATGGACAATGTTGGCAAAACTTCAGAAAATCGTGTCGCGTTCATGGGACGTATCAATTTAAAAGAAGTGATCGACAGTGCAAAATGGGTGCAAGATTGTCGAAGTCATGAGAAAAATAGGGGTACGCTATAGGGAATGACACATATTTTAGCACAATACGTACAAGAACCAAGAGGGAACACTAAGAATGGAAGAACAAGAACAAAGTGCTCCGATCAGGAAGGTAGTAAGACAGGAATATAGTCTTCCACGCCTACTGTTCAATCTGTTCATCGAAGAATGAATGATGGAAGCAAAAGATGGGTTCAAGAATGGGGTTAATATTCAGGGTAAAGAATATCAATGATAAGATTCGCTGACAGCATTGCTACCCACTGCGGACGTGAAGAAGTGTCATGGGAAGAATTGAATGGAATGAACAGTTTGATGCTGCAGAATATGGGTAAAGAGTAAACTGAAGAAATATGAAAGTAATGGGAAGTAGGAGAAAAAAGAATAGCGAATAACTTAGCATCAAAATTGGTGACTAGGAAGTAGAGGAAGAGCAGGAAACCTGTTACCATGAAAGCAAAATAACGTATGACGGACGATACAATGAGGGCATTAGAAGCAGATTAGTATAGCCGAAGACGACATTCCTGATAAGAGAAGTTTGCTAGTATCAAACATTGGCTTCAATCTAAGAAAGAAATTTATGAAAATGTACGTCTGGAGCATTGTATGGTAGCGAAACATGGACAGTAGAAAACTGGAAAAGAAGAGAATCGAAGCATTTGAGATGTTGTTCCACAGAAGGACGTTGAAAATTAGGTGGACTGATATGGAATGAGGAAGTTCTCCGCAGAATCAACGAAGAAAGGTTAAGTACAGGAAACACTGTCAAGAAGAAGGGGTAGGATGATAGAACGGTTTTAAGACCTCAGGGAATAACTTCGATGTACTTGAGGAATCTGCAGGGGGCAAAGACCGTAGGAGAAGACAGAGATTGATATCCATTCGACAAACAATGTAAGGCGCAGGGTGCAACACCAACTCTCAGATGAAGCGGTTGGCACAAGGGAGGAGCTCATGGCGTGCTGCATCGAACAGGTCACAAGACTAATGACCCATTCCCTCCCCCCACAAAGAAAAGGAGTAATACATACTTTAAGGTAGGCAGTCGACACAGTGAAAAATTGCTATGACCCACTGAAGCGCCAAAGAAACTGGTGTAGGCATGCGTATTCAAATACAGAGATATATAAGCGCAGAATACGGCGCTGCGGTCGACAACGTCTATATAGGACAACAAGTGTCTGGCGCAGTTCGTAGATTGGTTACTGCTGCTACAAAGGCTGGTTATCAAGTTTTAAGTGAGTTTCAGTGTGGTGTTATAGTCGAATATAGGTGAATATCGGGAATCCGGTAAAACACCAAATCTCTGACATCGCTGAGGCCGGAATAAGATCCTGCGAGAAACTGGCCAACGAAGACTGAAGAGAATTGCTCAACGTGTCAGAATTACAACCCTTCCGCTAATTACTGAAGACTTCAATTCTAGGCGTAAACAAGTGTCAGCGTGCGAACCATTTAACGACACGTCATCGATATGGGATTTCGGAGCCGAAGACCCACTCGTGTACCCTTTATAACTGCGCGACACAGAGCTTTACGTCTCGCATGGGCCTGTCAACACCGACATTGGATTGTTGATGACTGGAAACACGTTGCCAGGTCGGACGAGTCTCGTAATGATCGCATGGGCGTGTACGGGCATGGACCGTGCATGTCAGCAGGGGACTGTTCAACCTGCTGGAGGCTCTGTAATCGCGTGGGGCGTGTGCAGTTTGAGTGATATGGGACCCCTGATACGTCTAGACACGATTCTGACACGTGACACGTAAGTATCATGTCTGATCACCCGCATCCATACATGCCCATTGTGCATTCCGACGGACTTGGGCAATTTCAGCAGGACAATGCGATACCCCGCAAGTCCAGAATTGCTACAGAGTGGCTCCAGGAATATTCTGCTGAGTTTAAACACTTCTACTGGCCACCAAACACCTCAGTCATGAACATTATTGATCATATCTGGGATGCCTTGCAACGTGCTGTTCAGAGGGGGTCTCCATCCTCTCGTAATCTTACGGGTCTATGGACAGCCCTGCAGGATTCATGGTGTCAGTTTCTTCCAGCACTACTTCTAACATTAGTCGAGTCCATGCCACGTCGTGTTGTGGCACTTTTGCGTTCTGGCAGAGGCCCTACATGATAATAGGCAGCTGTACCAGTTTCAGTATACATTCGATGATGTTGCTACAAGATGAAAATTGTTTATGTCAGTACAAGAAACTAAATAACATTTCAGATCATTAGTTTCTTATCTCAAAGGATATTCTTCCTTCGCATAATTTTAACCCTCAAGATGTAAAACACTCTGCATACATGGATTTTCAGGGCACCATTTACAAAGTGTGAGTGACGTTGGGCCACACACCGAGGATAATTTATTGTTAGTTGCATGGGGGCTTATTTTAAATAAATAAAAATGCAAATATTTTTTAGTATTTAGTAGCTGTCTGTCCGGTTACGCAAGTCTCGTAAACGGCTGGCCCTGACTAGTATTATTACGCAATCTGACTGCATAAACAACAACAAAGAATGAAATGAAAATTTCAGTTAATACAATTAATTAATTAAGTCCCCAGCAACTATAAAACCTACGAAACCAACAAAGCACAAGTGTAGCTGTTCTGTATGTGGTAGTATGACTCAACGCACATCTGGCACGGTTCTTCTTCAACAAGACAAGAATTTTTAAATACCAATTATACTGACGTGATAAAAGAAAATTAGAAATACTATAATTGTGCAAGAAAACCAAAATTACACTCTAATACAAGAACACAAGCCAGATGCTTTGTTGACTGAACCTGTAATGATGCATTATTTAGGTCACTGAAATAATAAAAGAATAAAAGAAAATACCTCCATATATATTGACGAAATGCACTCTGACCATTACAATATCTCCATTAGAACAACATCTGCTATCTCTCCCATCAAACCACTGCATAAAACATGGAACAACACTCTCCACTACCACATCTCACTCTGACTTCACGACAAGCAGTATCCACCACAACTTCTCGGTAAGAACTGCCTGCCGCTACGTCTCAATAAGCACTGCCAGTGGAGGCGGCGGAACAATACTCTCTGGCGCGATCTTTGGCGCTGTGGCTCAGTGTAGCCACCTTTCATATGCCCTTCCTCCACGGGCTAGAATTTGATGGTATTTTTGCCAGCATTGGTGGTGAAAATACCACCAAATTCGTCAAAAAAATACAGACAAAAATAAAAGATAATATTAATACGTAAATATCATATAACTAGATAAAATTTTGGCTTTGCACTGACCTTACAATAGCCTAATATATAAAATACAATAAGGAATACAAATTCTTTCATACATATGACTTTACATAATAGTTTACACAAATATCATGTGGTTAAACAATTCAATCGATAGCGTCAGCAATGACGAATATGAGCAGGTAAGAGTCTTATAACTTTTCAGAAACAGTAATACACAAAAAATCAGTTTATACAAATATTCACATAAAATGTTTTCATAACAAGTAGTTGACAGTTCCAGCAGTAGCACCCAGCATTGTGGAACAGGTGCAGACTCCAACAGGTGACATCATTTCAGTAGAAGCAGTCCATCAATGGCACCCAGCAATGTTGAGTAGGTGCAGACACCATCAGGTGACATCATTTCAGTAGAAGCAGTCCATCAGTGGCACCCAGCAATGTGGAGTAGGTGCAGACTCCAACAGGTGACATCATTTCAGTAGAAGCAGTCCATCAGTGGCATCCAGCAATGTTGAGTAGGTGCAGACACCATCAGGTGACATCATTTCAGTAGAAGCAGTCCATCAGTGGCACCCAGCAATGTTGAGTAGGTGCAGACACCATCAGGTGACATCATTTCAGTAGAAGCAGTCCATCAGTGGCACCCAGCAATGTGGAGTAGGTTCAGACTCCAACAGGTGACATCATTTCAGTAGAAGCAGTCCATCAGTGGCACCCAGCAATGTGGAATAGGTGCAGACTCCTACAGGTGACATCATTTCAGTAGAAGCAGTCCATCAATGGCACCCAGCAATGTTGAGTAGGTGCAGACAGCAGTCCATAATATTCACTATCACTGATCACACTGTTGATCAGCGTTTATTAGCAGAAAGTAAACATGTCCTATTGGCACCAATCATGTAGAAAAAGTACAAGTAACAGTCCATAATATTCACTATCACTGATCACACAGTTCATCAGCAGAAATTAAACATGTCCTAGTGGCACCAATCATGTAGAAAAAGTACAAGTAACAGTCCATAATATTCACTATCACTGATCACACTGTACATCAGCAGAAATTAAACATTTCTAAGTGTCACACATCATGTTGAAAAGTGCAGGTAACAGTTCATAATATTCACCATCACTGCTCAGACAGTTCAAGTATGAATAATAGTTCGAATACACATACAAATGCTTTTACACTAAACATACAAATCATAACAAACACACAAATGATGTCAGATAATTGTCATATTAACTATTACAAGTACATAAACATCAGTAAACCTATAATATTTATGGGTGTCAGTGCAAGCCACTACAAACAAATAAAATAATATTTAGGAGATAGGTGGGTAGGATTAGGAAAGGAAAACACACAAAAAACACTCACTCATCTTTCATCCACATTAAGTACTACTGTGTAATTGAATAATGTTAACTGTGTAATTGCAATTCTGTCAAAATTTGATGTTCATCATGTGTATCAAGTGGTAGTGGCAGCAATGTATAACAGTCAATAATAGTTAAGTCAACGTCATAGTCATCATGTCAAGACCAATGTTTGCCAAGCCAGATCAAAATGTACAGTTGCTGAACAACTGTCAGTGTGCCAAGATATGCAATGCTTCCTCTCTCCAAAAAAAAAAAAAAAAAAAAGTACATACTGCTTAGTGATTTAACAAAGTGTGTGTAGACAATCTTCCTTCCATTTTAGTGTTCTAGTCTGCTATCTTCATCCTCCTTGTTCCATATAGACCAACAAAAAAAAAAAAAAAAAAAAAATATGCACCTCACTTATTTTACCTCTTATACACCAAAACTCCAATCAACTTCATATAATCTCAATACCTCAATAATACCTCTTCAATACGTCGATACATATAAACCTTATTGCCAGTATCATTTCACTTCCATAACAACTCTTTCCTCTAGTCAATCTCCTCGAACAAGTACAGATAAAATCCTAATGCAAACCTCATCATCCCATACAATCCGAAGACATACTGTCAACACACAACCTCTGTGTAATCCATCTGACCAAAATCTTCTATTCATTATAAATTATAAACAAAGAATGCATACATGACCTCTAACAGACTTAGTTCGAATAACTCTCAGTAATTAAGTACGATTACGGAGTGTGAATGATCCTAATATTTCACAGTGTGTACACCACTTCAAGAATTATGGCAAACAGAAGCAAACATGTGGAGTATTTCTTGTGTCAAGTGTCACTTCCTATTTCAATTGCTCACGAAAAATGCAGTGTAATAACTGTGTTGGTATGTCATGTCGTTAGCTTCCTTCCTATTGGCATACATTTATACAGCTTCCATAAAACCTCCAGCTCATGTGACTTCTATGATGTTTCTTGTACTAAATTCGCTCGTCGAATTACTGCAGTTCATTTTCTTATGTTAAAATATAAAGCACTGAGCGTAAGCAAAACAAGCAATAGCGAGTAAATATACCAGTAGAGAACAGAATGTCAACAAGTGGATGCAGCACAAATCTTACAACGAGGCTCTGCCAAGCGAACAATCTATAACTAATACCATAGTGTAACCTAAACTCTATGTTCATTCACGGTATATCAGCATTTCTATATACCAAATTAGAGAGTAGTTGTGACGACAAACAGAGATGTGTAAATATGCAATCCATACGCATAGCAGTAAACATATATCTTACGTACTAAACAGGTCATTAGCATTGTATCAGCGTAAGCAAATAAATGTTCATATGTAATCTTAATAAGTAAACATGAAGACGCAAGCAGATAAATCACAAAGTATAACTTACATACCTAACCACATCAGCACAATTAATCAGGTGACAATTATAATTTAAATAAATAGGCACAGCAGGCACATTATTAAAAAATATGATATCAGTGAAAAAGCAGTGCAGCCAAGCGATGCATAATATACACAAGTTACAACTCAGTTAATTAATAATCATTGTCAAAATCAGTTAACGTACGCAAGCACGTCGCTTCACAAGTAAATTCATAGAACATGAAATTTAGCACTAAGTATGAATCACGTAATCGCGAGCAGCAAATTATGTCTAAAGTACGTACCTAAGTGGAAATATGTTACCTGAAAAATAAACTCAATTAATAGTTACCTTTTTTTTAGTTTATTAGTTTCTTCTTGGAAATTACATTCTACCTGAAAATTTGTCGATAGAAAGTCGTCTTAAAGTCGGACACGCACAGAATTTACCTGAAGTTCTTAAATATTTTATAGAACCGTATCCTGAAAAATACTGAATGTTAGTAACATAATTCATCAAGTCATTATAGCTTTATACTGATTTTATTCGGAGAAAGACTGTGTATTTGTTTACGGCTGTCAGTGCATTCGCACTGAGCGCTCGATCAGCTGTAGGCGCGTGACGTAGGAAGTGATTGTTTGCGGTCAACGACTGCCTTGTGCGGCGCGCAGACTTGACTGTTGCTTTGAGTATATGCCGCCGCCAAAACACAGCGCGGTATCCTTTGTACTCTCCGCATGTTTACATCTAGCTGTTAGTTTCTCACAAGTACGTCATTCCACAAAAATTTTAACGTTTGATATATGATGTATTCCCTTAGAGCGTCGAGATTTAAGAGTTTCTACTTCAACAGTGTTATCATGAATAATTTTGCGAATTCTATATGGACCGTTATAAAGCAGAAAAAATTTGCGACACAAGCCTTTTCCTTTGTGAGACAATCGATGAGACTTAATTAACACTTTTTGATCAACTGACAAAATTTTTAAACGACCAGGACGCTTCGCTGATTTCTCTCTTCTAGCAGCCGCAGATGCAATATTTTGCAGAGCCAGGTTGACAACTTCAGAATGCCGCAGTTTCCGTGTAGGCGGAAAAGGAACGATTTCAGAAATGCGATTTGTCTGTGCTTTGTTTTTTAATATCAGTATAGGCAGTAAAGAAGTTGAATCATTAGGGAGTTCATTCAGAATGTTTTGAAAAATATGAAGATACTGATCCCACGTTCTGTGATTCTGATGACAATAAAGACGACACAATTTATTGATTTCCTTCATCCATCTCTCTGAAGCGTTAGATTGGGGGTGAAAAAGTGAAATGAAAATTGGTTTAATTTTACGACGCTGTAGAGTACGAAGCCAAATTTTAGAACGAAACTGTGATCCATTATCTGATATAACCTTATCAACATGACCCACTTCTTTAAGAAAATGTTTGATGAAAGCGTTAGATACTGAACGAGCTGTTGCTTTGCGTAACAGTGTAAAACACACATATTTTGATGTCAACTCCACTGCTACGAAAATGTACGCAAAACCATTAGTAGATCGAACCACTGGACCGAACAAATCAACTGCAGCCATGTCCTTTAATTTCGCTGGAATGATAGGAAACAACGGTGCTCTGTGAGAAATAGTCGGCGGCTTAGCCTTTTGACATAATTTACATTTGGCAAGAACAGATCGAATACGTTTTTCCATATTACTGAAGTAGCAATTTTCTCGTAATTTATGAAAGCATTTTCTGGGACCAAAGTGTGCATAACTGAAATGTGTGTACCAAATCAATTTATTGACCCACTCATCAGGAATACAAACTAACCAAACAGAGATGTCGACCGATTTTCGTTTAAAAAGAATGTCGTTGCGAACTAAATAATGCTGTCTAATCGCTACGCTTTCCTTTCTCCTCCACTTCTCCTTAATGTCCTTCCAGATTGGATCCTTATTTTGCTCCTTAGCGATGTCCTTGAGCGAAGACGAAATAAATTCTCAAACGCAACACCTTGAATATACATCAAACAATAATTGTTTTCCTTGCAGTCCTCTTCAGCACTTTGTTACAAACCCATAGGTGCACGCGATAAAGCATCAGCAACAATATTTGAAGAACCCTGTATGTAAACAATACTAAAATCAAATTCCTGTAGGTACAACGCCCATCGTGACAATCTGCCATGAGTTAATTTTGTCGACATAAGAAATTCCAGAGCTCGATGATCGGTGTAAACCTTAGTATGTCTGCCAAACAAGAATGTCCGAAATTTTGTAAAAGCCCAAACAACAGCCAAAGCTTCAAGTTCCGTAATCGAATAATTCTTTTCAGATTTAGAGAGAACACGACTTCCAAATGCAATAGTTTTCTGGACTACAACGCCGTTTTCTTCTATCTCTTTAAATAAATGTGCACCTAGGCCTTTGTATGATGAGTCCGTCGCCAAACAAAAATCTTTAGATAAATCCGGATGTGAAAGAAGTGGAGCAGCAACTAAAGCATCACGAAATTGTTCAAATTCTGACTGAGCTTCCTCATCCCAATACCAATTAGATTTCTTTCCAGATAGTTCACATAAACGAGGTGTGGCCAAATCGTCCAATCTAACAAAGCGTCTAAGAAAATTACAGACACCAAGGAAACTACGAACATCACGTTTTGTGGTAGGAACAGCATAATTACGAATAGCGTCAAGTTTTTCTGGTTCAGGAAGAATACCTTCTGTAGAAATAATGTGACCGAGAAATTTCACCTGTGAACGACCAAATTCAGATTTCTCCAAGTTCACAGTAATGCCAACTCTTGCAAAGATACGTAACAATGAATCCAAAATTTTGTTGTGCTCACTCCAAGAATGTTTAGCAATAAGAATGTCGTCAACATATGAAGTAATATTGTCACGAAGATAAACAGGTAAAATTTCATTTAAGCTACGAATGAATGCTGCTGAAGATACAGTAAGTCCAAACGGTAATTTCCGAAACTGGTAACAGTTACCAAAGGCTAAAAAGGCAGTATATTTTCTACAATCAGGGTGGAGTTCTATTTTCCCTCGCGCGCATATCAATCGTGGGTAAAACATTAATTCCATGGAAATGTTGAAGAAGTTCATCTAAATTTTGTGGACGGTCAGTTTCAGGAATGATGATGTTATTTATCTGTCTGGAATCCAGAACCAAACGAATTGACCCATCCTTTTTAAGAACAACGTGTAATGGGCTAGTATAAGGACTGACTGCAGGCTCAATAATGCCCTGATCTAACATGTACTGAAGTTCATTCTTAACCTTGTCTCTGTAAGCCAAAGGAATAGCGTACGTTTTCCCGCGAAATGGTGTGTGTTCTTTTACTTTAAATAAATATTGTAAGCCTTGTATAGTTCCTGTGTGATGACTAAACACTGTAGCATGTGAAGTCAAAATTTGGTGCAGCTCTTCTCTTCATCTGGCACTTCAGCTTTCTTAACCTTTTCATTAATTAGTTCTTCGCTATTAATTATATCATCCATCGCGTCTCTGTATCTATTGTCATTGTCATGAATAAACACATTGTCGTCATAATGCTCAACGAAAACATCAGAAGTAAGAAACCTTAAACATTTTGTATCTGACTCAGATCTTGTTAAACACTCGAAAAATTTCAAACATTTCGGCATTCCGGCAACAGTCAAATTCACACTTCCTTCTTTAAAGTTCAAAATTGCCTTATGTGCGTTAAGAAACTCCATACCTAATATAATTTGTGTACTGAGTAATGGAACAATAATAAAATTAGCAGAAAATTCGTATCCTTGACAATTGAAATTTAGGTTGTTCTGTTGTTTAACTTCTACACCCTTTCCAGAAATCGCTCCTCGAATTGTAGTTTTAGAAATAGGTAACACAGGACAGGCAATAGTTCTTTCACATATACGAAAAACTGATTCACTAATGACGTTCAATGGACTCCCAGAATCTAAAACTGCAGTGAACTTATTCTTACCCACACATACTTCAATAACAGGATTTAAAAATGCGTCTACATTATTTTCCTTTTCGTCTAACAAAATGTCTCTCATGTCTTCCAGGCGTACGTAGTGTAAAGTCGTAGTGTCATTACTTTCTGAACCGTCTATATTGCTGCCAGAAGCCGAAGCTGCAAGTCATTGTCGATTGTTTGCGTCACGTCTTTGAGTATTCGCGTCATTTCGCGGATCCATTTCTACGATTTGCACTTGTCTCTCTGAAGTTCTGTCACGTGGAGGATGCCAATTAGGTCCCTCCTGTCTGTTAGATACAAATTCTTGGTTGTGTCTGTTATTAAAATTTCTGTTTTCCTGTCTGTCTGCATAACTACTTCTTGTGTAATTTCGACTGTCACTTCTGAAATTATTGTTGTATCTACTACCTTGGTTATTTCTGTAGTAAGAATTTCTATTACTGTTTGAATAATTTCTGTCTTGATAATACCGATTACTGTTTCCGTATAATTGATCATTCCGGTACGAATTACCGTTATTATAATTGTCTGTGTAATTTCTGTTAGAACGTCTGTTATTGTCATAAGGCTGGTATCTATTGTCCTGTCTGTTACGTCTGCCATTCTCAAAATTACCCATATAACGCCCGTTCCGACCACTATCCCTTTTCTCTGAAAACCTATTGTAAACACTGTTACTGAAAAAATTACAAGAAGTCCCGTCGTCGTTGTCATACTCAAGTTCTTGCAACAAAGTCTTAAAAGTCTCGATGTCGTCTTTACATCTTCCGGCTAAAGCAATTTGTCTTATGGATTGTGGCAGCTTAGTTAAACAAATGCGAATTAATTCAGTCGGGCTATAAGGGTTGGAAAGGAACTGATTCTTTCGAATCATGTCTTCAAAATATTCCGCTGGCGTGCGGAACTCAGACTGTTTGAAATTACGCTGCATAATAAGACTGTGTTTGACTCTGTCTTGCGTGTTTTCGGACCAATATGCCGATAGAAATGCATGATAAAAATCATTCAGATTATTACAATCTCTAATGAGTGCGCGCATCCGCGTCGCCGGTTCGTTTTCTAAATATCCACACATAAATTCCAGTTTGTGACTTAGTGGCCAATTTGGTGGGAGTGCGTACATAAATTGGTCTAACCATGAACATGGATGTATGTCATTCTTAGAATTGCGGAAGATCTTAAATTTCCGAACAGTCAAAAAATGTTTATAGTCAAAGTTTTCGCCTCGTGGCGACAAAGACCTACCGCGTCTGTCCCTGTCCCAATGTCGATTATTGTCAAGTTCGCGCGCCTGGCGCTCTCTTGTTGCTTCTCGTAAATGAAATAAATTACTTTCTTCAAACCCCTCTGCTATCTGTGTTTCTAAATTTCTTCTACTGTCTTTACCTACGATTTCGCCTTCAATTTGTTTCACTTGCTTTCGTAATGCCTCAACTTCCCTTTTAACGCGTTCATTAAATTTTCCCTGATTTTCAACATGCTTATTTATGTTCTGGTACTCTTCGGTTTCTGCAAATGGCAATGGTGCTGTATCATCCGAATCTCTGTCCCCATTTAAACTAAGATTTGTCACTTTGTCTGAAATCTCCTCAACTCTTTCCGCTAAATCACCTATTTTTTCTTTCTGTTTATTTGCGTCTTCCGTAAGTGTCGCGACTCGGGTTTCAGTATTGACACATTTGGTAGTTAACTGTTCATATTGTTGTGTTAGATTATTTATTCTGTCATTTGGTACGGATTCCTCGATTCTCTCAAATATTTCTTTCTTATCGTGTGCACGTTGTAAATTTAACTCTGAAAATTTCTGTACTATCACGCGATCTCTTTCCTCCTGTTCTCTATCCTGTTCCCTTTGCCTAATCTCTACTGCAATTAATCTATTATTGTGAGAATTCAAAATCGGTTGTACTTCTTCTCTGATTTCTTTCTTTAATTCATCTTTCATATTTTTGAAACATGTCCCTATTCGTGAATCTAACCGTGTTTCCAAAGTTCCCATCTCTGTTTTTAATTCAGATCCAAACCGTGTTTCCATTGTTCCCATATCAGTTTTTAATTCAGATCGTAAAGTTCCTATCTCTGTTTTAAATTCAGATCCTAACTGCAATCCCAGTGAGTCTATCCGCGATTCCATTGTTTCCCTTTGTGAGTCTAACCGTGTTGCCATTGTTTCCCTATTTGTTTTTAATTCAGATCGTAAATTTAATATTGCACTCATCAACTGCTCCATGTTAACTTGTTCGAAATTATTTTCGCCCCTAACATTTCCCGCAAAACCAGCTTCGTTCGTCGTAGTTGTAAAGCTATCTGTGTTCGATACTATTCCAGAATCTACTGTCGTTAATCTCGTATTCTGAAAATTTTTTGATTGTGAAAAGTTTTGAATTGGTTCCGGACTATTTTCCCGACGTATTAAATTGTTTTCAACTTCATTATTCATCATACTGTTGTCCTGTGTTGGCGAGTTCGCCATGTTAACAATGTCGTCATTCTCACTATTCATCATTTTTGCCTTTTTCATCGATCGCGTAATCATTTACAAAACATACAAAACTCGTCACTGTACGAAAATTACACACAATGACTCTTTATCTCCAACAATACCATTTACATGAAATGTTTCCCTCAAACACGATTAACGAACAATTGAAATAATTGCACTAGATTGCCAAACGTGTATACAAGACAACAAAATTAAATTATGAAATACCATTAGAAGAATGACAATTACCAAATCTACACATGCAATCTAGACTACAATTACTAAACTACAAATTACTACAACAATACTACTGTCTACTATTTTTACAATCAGAAGAATTCCAAGGGACGATCCGAAGCAGCGGTCGCCACGTGCATGGGGGCTTATTTTAAATAAATAAAAATGCAAATATTTTTTAGTATTTAGTAGCTGTCTGTCCGGTTACGCAAGTCTCGTAAACGGCAGGCCCTGACTAGTATTATTACGCAATCTGACTGCATAAACAACAACAAAGAATGAAATGAAAATTTCAGTTAATACAATTAATTAATTAAGTCCCCAGCAACTATAAAACCTACGAAACCAACAAAGCACAAGTGTAGCTGTTCTGTATGTGGTAGTATGACTCAACGCACATCTGGCACGGTTCTTCTTCAACAAGACAAGAATTTTTAAATACCAATTATACTGACGTGATAAAAGAAAATTAGAAATACTATAATTGTGCAAGAAAACCAAAATTACACTCTAATACAAGAACACAAGCCAGATGCTTTGTTGACTGAACCTGTAATGATGCATTATTTAGGTCACTGAAATAATAAAAGAATAAAAGAAAATACCTCCATATATATTGACGAAATGCACTCTGACCATTACAATATCTCCATTAGAACAACATCTGCTATCTCTCCCATCAAACCACTGCATAAAACATGGTACGACACTCTCCACTACCACATCTCACTCTGACTTCACGACAAGCAGTATCCACCACAACTTCTCGGTAAGAACTGCCTGCCGCTACGTCTCAATAAGCACTGCCAGTGGAGGCGGCGGAACAATACTCTCTGGCGCGATCTTTGGCGCTGTGGCTCAGTGTAGCCACCTTTCATAGTAACGAACTCCTTTACTTCAAGTGAGGAGCATTGATCAAAGTACGTAAGTGCATCATAATATTATTTAGTAGTTGTTCTGCTTGTATGGTGTACCTCACCAGTTTTTGCTGTCTACATGTGAAGTCCCGTGTAAATTATGTGGTTTTGATGGCATGATTGTGCATTACAGATGAAGTGAAGAACAATGCTAAAGATGCCAGTCGTTTTTATGCACATTGTCATCCAAACAGGAGAATGTAACGTCACAGTACCATACCTGAAACTAGTGAAAATGAATATGTTCTAAAATAACAACAAAAATAATCTTCTGTTTGTTGTCTATAGTCCACAAAAATTATCGAGGAAATATCAAACACTCTGTTAAGGAGTTTCGGAACGTTATATGCTTTCGTATTTTTTGGTATTAATATTACTGTTTTAAGCCAGCGCCACAGTTTTACCACTAAGTCTTTGGCCATTCCATGAGACAGTAATGTTTCCAAATGCTTTGAGTGACCAGGGAAAAATACGTATACTGCCCCGCAATTTGAAAACTATGGTTTTTATATAGAAATAGCGCTGTCAGTAGCGTTGATTTCTCAACGACTACTTGACCAACAATACTATCTAAAAGCAACGTCTGAGCACCATTTAACAATTATAATATTTGGAGTTGTACTTTTAATTCCGCCCGCGGAATGTTGTTTCAGGTACAGTACAGTGATGGAGCAATATCTTAATGCCATGCGCCGTTGCGTATTGTATCGAAAAAATTACATAAGGCAGAAGCTGTGTCACGTACGAGACGCACTGTAACAGCGAAGGTCATGATGTTTTGATGTCCTGGAAACCGGGACTTTGTAGGACACCCAGTAGTTTTCCACTTACCTGCCTCTGATTAATGACCTTCTTCCGAGCAGAAGGTTTCACACAGTTTACGCAATATGGCCACAGTTTGAAAGTATTCTCAACTGAATGAATGAGTCACAAGGGGCAAGCAGTACAAATAAGACGCTGTGAAAGTTACTTTCGTCACGTTTTGTTGCTTCAATACTCTTTTCCGGAATTTGATTTGCTATCACCATACAGGCCAAGAGACAGGAGATTATATTATATATCCTGAATCATGTTAGCACAATGAATGATTTTCCAGGAAACAAGTGCAGAAACGAAGATAGCCGTATATGATTGGAGCGTGGTGCACAGACACACGAAACAGGACGCAGACTTTTGTAAGTCACGAACAACCGCTCTTTTCCTAGTCCAAGTACACACTGTATCTGTACCACATGCAGTCAAATGCATCCACATGCTCCCGCAGCCACACTTTACAGTCTGTACATTTGTGTGTCAATCCGTGAGAGAGTGTGTACTAGGACTAGAGAAAGAACATTACTTAAAAAAGCTAGAAAATTCGGTCCCACAATCCAGATTGTAGCAATCTGTATTTGCTTTATTGCTTACTAATAGTCATAATTTCGTGGCACAAGGTATAATTCACTACCTAACGTTTTGCCTTGCAATGCTGGAGACATCAATATCAGAGGCTTTAATGACTCAGAAATCTGTTACACACTCACAGGGAATCCCTTGAGTGCGAGGTCGTAAGTTCAGTCTTTAGAAAGGTTTATTTAAATGTGTTCTGTTAACAGTTATGGCAGGAAAAATATAAGGGGCGTTCAAAAGGAACGAGCCGGAGGCATAATTACAGAAAACAGTACCTATACGTTAGAAGTATTGAACCAGGCTGTTGAGACACTTGTCCCACTGTCACACAAGGTGGTGAATGGCTATCTCATAAAATTCCTGGGGCTGTGATGTTAACTAGTCACGCACGTACAGCTGGACGTAATCGTCCGAGGTGACACGTTTTGCCACTCAGAGACTTTTTAAGGGCTTTAATTGTGGCATGTCTACTCGATATGTCAGGTAAACGTTTTTTTCTTTTATTCTCTGTGAGCTTCTTCGAACTTACTAGCGACCTCTCAATGAGAACGGTATCTACGATTGCACTGTTTAACTAACGAACTCCTATATAAAGGAAATTACTGCCATCTCAAATAAATGAAAATTTCCGTAAACAGAAAGAAAACTGCTCGGCCCCATCAGGAGCAGAGAAGATAAGCGTGATGTCACACCATAAGCTCTAGACATTATCTCATCTGATCTTCCACAATTTCAGGATAGTTTCTGTAATACACATATAAAAAAAAGTTTTGCATAACCTCGGTTCCGAGAGTTCCGGAACCTGTACAGAAAATTGGAAAGAGACAACATAAACATCATTTTCGCCCTTTTTATTGCTCACGAAAACCACACATTGCATGTTGTACCACCATACAGTGAGACCTTCAGAACTGGTGGTCCATATTGCTGTACACACCAGTACCTCTAATACCAAGTAGCATGTCCTCTTGCACTGATGCATGTCTGTATTCATGGTGGCATACTATCCACAAGTTCGCAAAGGCACTGTTGGTCCAGATTGTCCCATTCCTCAACGGCGATTCGGGTTAGTGGGTCACGTCGTCCATAAACAGCCCTCTTCAATTTATCCCAGGCATGACCGATAGGGTTCGTGTCTGGACAACATGCTGGCCACTCTAGTCGAGCGATGTCGTTATCCTGAAGGAAGTCATTCACGAAATGTTCACGATGGGGGCGCGAATTGTCGTCCATGCAGGCGAATACCTCGCCATTATGCTGCCCATATGGTTGCACTATCGGTCGGAGGATGGCATTCACGTATCGTACAGCCGTTACGGCTCCTTCATTGACCACAAGCGACGTACGTCGGCTCCACATAATGCCACCTCAAAACAGCAGGGAACCTCCACCTTGCTGTACTCGCTGGACAGTGTCTCTAAGGCGTTCAGCCTGACCGGGTTGCCTCCAAACACATCTACGACGATTTTCCGATTTTCTTGTTGAAGGCATATGTGACACTCATCGGTCAAGAGAACGTGATGCCAATCCTGAGCGGTCGATTCGGCACGTTGTTGGGCCCATCTGTAGCGCATTGCATGGTGTCGTGGTTGCAAAGATGGACCTCGCCATGGGCGTCGGGAGTGAAGTTGCGCATCATACAGCCTGTTGCTCACAGTTTGAGTCGTGTGGCTGCATTAAAAGCACTATTCAACAAGATAGCGTTGCTGTCAGGGCTTCCCCGAGCCACAACCCGTAGTTAGCGGTCATCCACTGCATTAGTAGCCCTTCGGCAGCCTGAGCGAGGCATGTCATCGACAGTTCCTGTCTCTCTGTATCTCTGCCATATCAAAACAACATCGTTTTGGTTCACTCCGAAACACCTCGACACTTCCATTGTTGAGAGCCTATCCTGGCACAAAGTAACAATGCGGACGCGATCTAACAGCGGTATTGACCGTCTAGGCATGGTTGAACTACAGGCAACACGAGCCATGTACATCCCTCCTGGTGGAATGACTGGAAGTGGTCGGCTGTCGGACCCCCTCCGTCTAATAGACACTGTTCATGAATGGATGTTTACGTCTTTGGCCGGGTTTAGTGACATCTGAACAGTCAAAGGTTCTGTCTCTGTGATGCAATATCCACAGTCAACGTCTATTTTCAGGAGTTTTGGGAATCGGGATGATGCAAAACATTTTTTGATGTGTGTACAATACATCTCATTTGGTTCAATCTCAATTGAGAAGCATTCGAAAGAAATTTTTTAGTGCTGTGTCCGTATTTGACAGCGTCTGTACAGTTCGATTCAAAATTACTTCAGACATGCATGTATGTCCGAATGAAATGACACTGCTGATAATTTATGACCATATTAAATCAGGAAATGTATGCGCAGTTCGCAAGTGCAGGAGGTCCACAGCTATAGAATTTACTGAAAACAAATGAAAACCTGTACTACAAAGTGACTCGCACCTCGATTTCCTGCTTTATGTTAGCGATTTCCTTCATCACTTCGGTTACCCGAGCATGCTTCAAGGACACATCCAAAGTTCCTTTTGTCGCTATCTCTCCTTCCTAGTGCTCGCACGATGATGTGATTCCTGTGCAGGAAGAGATTTATTTAGTTTCCTCGTCAGATTGACAGCTTTGGTATAAAACACATTAGTGCTGTATCTGTATTTCGTAGTATGTAAGGTTTGATGCAATCTTCCTTGGGACATTTGGGTCTGTCCTTGAAGCACGCTCAGATAGCCGAAGTGGTTTAGGTGACTGCTCGCATAAAGCAGGAAATCCATGTTAGAGTACAGCACAGTGTTTCCTTTGTTTCCAGTAAATTGCATAGCTGTTGCTGTACTGTATTCGCATCTTACCAATAGATTTCATGATATAAGATGGCTGTATATCGTCAACAGTGTCTGTTCTCTGGGATATATGTATATGTCCCAGATGAGAAAACTAAATAAGTCTCTTCCTGTGTGGGGATCTCATCATTGTTCGAGCATTATGGGAAGCAGAGTCTGGAACTGTGGGAGTTTGAGTGTGTCTGTGCAGCGTGTTCGGATAGCTGAAGCTGTGATGGTGACAGCTCTCGTAAAATGGGAAATCCGGGCTCGAGTGCCAGCCTGGTATAAATTTTAATTTGCTTGCAGTAACCTGTATATCTGTGGTGGTGCCGTATTCGCAGTTTGCGAATCCATTTCCTGTTCCGAAAGAGCGGTCATCCGAATATCGCTCGTGAACTTCAGCAGCTTGGCTGGTTTGATCTGACAGTAGCTGTTCCTCCAGAACTCTGCTAGCGTGCCGTGAATCAGCCGGCAGGATGCCGGACGCATCGCTTTGTGTTGCCAAACCAGAGCCGCGTGCTGGCGGCGGGGGCGGCGGCCAGGTCCGGAGAAACCTGCGACCTTTCGGCCGACCCGGGGCGCGCTTAATAACCGGTGCACCACTCGCGTGACCGCCCGGGAAATACCGTTCCTCCTGCGCCTCCTCCTCCTCCTCCTCTTCTGGCAACACCTCTCCAGCCGGTATACCCCGCGCTTCGGCGTGGTAAATTAGCCAGCCTCTCGTTGCAACAGTTACAGCGCAGCGCAGCGCGTCGCGACCTTCCTCGACGGGCAACCGCACTTTTACAACACCTCAACTCTGCTGCTTTTTTCATTGTTCTCTTTAACGCTTGTGTCGACGTTTCTCCCAGACTGTTCAAGCCATAAGTGGCACGACGATTTCAGAGTGGGATATTTTTCCACGGAAAACGCAGAAGCAGCAATTTAGTTTTTGACACGGACAACTGAGGCTGATAGTCCCTGCATTGACCTACTGTTCCTCATTGTCGTCACGCTTAATGTTCTTTCTTTCAGTACTATTTGTTAAAAACAGCACTCAAGGGCATTTGAACTACAGTGTCGTACTGTAATAGGAAGGCAGCACTGGTGGTGCTACGGTGAATGGAATATTTTCACTTTTCGTTAGACGAGGATGTTGTCAGAACTTGTACTGACAGTCGACGTGGCGGTTGACAATTTGATGGTTAATCCTCTAACGGTAAAGTGAAGATTCCTGACATAAATGGTAAGGTGCGGTTGGATCAGACACCACCCTACAAATATCGATTTTTTGGGGTAAAATAAAAAATGAATAATGGGAAAAAGTTTTATTAACAATTAAACACATATAATATTTGTTATAACAACAAGTTTTTTTTATTTTTATACTCAATAAGTAAGAATATAAAGTACTTTGAAAAAAAATAGGATCTTGATTACAAAAAAATACCTTAATAGAAATATTCTCTATAAAATTATTGAAAACATAGTAAAAATCAATAGATTCAGTCATCAACTCGGAACTTGAGTGCTTCAGAAATTCTAAAGATAGGAACTAAATGAGAAACATCTCCTACTAATTGTAGAAAATAATTATAGTGTCAGTTGTTTCGAAATATAAAGTTCTCAATAACAAATGTCTTTGCACACATAATGTAACAGAAACAAATAATAAATGTATAATGTTATCCTGGGAACGATCACATACAGCCCTGAAAATACATATTTTGCACAATTTATCACATCTCAGTTTCTTTACAGCCAGGGCATATAATAAATTTATGCTCCCCACATATAGAACGATTACACTTACTACAAAAAGCATTCCCCTTCCTATCTTTTGATCTGTCACAAAAGTCACATCTTCTTTTCTTTAGTGGCTGTGCTTGGGTAGGCTTGCCTAATTCGATTGGTTCTTTTTCTAAAAGTTTTCCGATAGACGAACGGAGCTCACGGGGAAGATGTGCGTTATTCAACCTCTTTTCCATAAGAGGTTTTGTCAAAGAAAGCGCAAGATTTTTGAGAAATGATATTCTCACGTCATTTGAATCCTTTCCATTTTGCTATTGCGTTTCTAAATGATAAAACTATTTATAGCAGCGATGTCTAAATTAGCATAGAAGTACCGCATGGGCCATCTTTTCGATTTTCTTTTTGTGGTCCTGCTGTGGCAAAGCATATCTAGTACATCGACCCCTCCTTTAATTAGATCGTAGAACTCCACAATTTCAGGCTTATTTGATTTTTCATTTATCTCTCCAGAGAAG
Organism: Schistocerca cancellata; assembly: GCF_023864275.1. Taxonomy (NCBI): domain Eukaryota; kingdom Metazoa; phylum Arthropoda; class Insecta; order Orthoptera; family Acrididae; genus Schistocerca; species Schistocerca cancellata. The sequence goes on along the minus strand of NC_064628.1, from coordinate 164,411,122 downwards.
TGCATAGACGATATCAGTAAAACTTTTTTTATTTTTCTTTGGGGTAAATGACACCAGAGTTTTGTCGTCCTGATACATAAATGTTGAAGTGCCTACTGGAGCGGAAAGCAGCATTGATGGTGGTATTTGCGGTTTGTTCCTCTGTAATGTACCTACAAATGTGAGTTTCTTTTGGAGGAGGGCGTCAATCACCTCCAGTCAGGAGAACCAATTGTCCGCTGTAATGTTTCTATTAGAACCCCTGATAGATTCCGTCAGGCGCAAAATATACTGGGCAGGTAAAGGCAAATCTCCAGGTCTCCTCTTTATTCTGTTGTCCTTGCCAGTGTATGGAATGCCACGCAAAAAATAGAATGTCCTTGCGTCGATAGTGACATTATTTTCAACCTATATTTGTCGGGTTTCGATGGGATATACGTTTTGAATGGACAGGCACCCCGAAAACTCAGTAGAGTCTCATCTACTGTGACATATTCAGATGGAACACAATTTTTTTCACTGTTAGATTCAAACATGTCCCACACTTCTCTGAAAGCCGCAAATTTGTCGTTGATTTTTCTGGTCTCTCTGGTGGCTTTATCATCGAAGCGGAGGTTTTCTAGGAGAAATGCAAACCTTTTCTTGCACATAGTGCAACGGAATACCGGAGGTGCATAGGTTGCTGAGAACATTTCATCTACGCTGAGCATAGAATTTTTTAGGACGCCACTCATGAAGAGAACGCCCATCAACCCTTTTATTTCAACGCTCTCTGTTGGTGAATGAAACCACTGGACCGAATTGTACTTTTGCCTAGATTTCTCGATTTCATGATTTGTGTACAAAACAATTTTTTCTATAATTTTCGAATCTATAAATAATAAAAATATTTCCAATTCACTAGTGACCCCCCTTGCTTCCCCACGTGGACCAGGGAGATTAGTAATAATATTTGACGGTGGTATCCTAGAAAATTTTGAATGGATGGGTTTGTTGGTCCATATTGCCTCTAAGTCTTTACCTAGCACAAAATTTCTCTCATCATCAACATCTGACTGAGAATTAACAAACTCGACTGCTCCTGCTGCACAGTGAAATACATCATCCTCGTCATCAGTATTAGATAATACGTCATTCTCGGTTTCTGAACAGTTTTCTGCATCGATATTGTCGCCATCCTCTGACTCAGCCTCCTGTCGGAGAAACTCGTTGTATATCTCCTCGGGAGTTCTAAGGAGTTGATGCGTCTTTTTAGTAAGGTACTAGAAGAGAAAACAAAACTTAGATGTAATACAAACATCAATATGGGGTTGAATCCTCCCCACAAATGAAACTAATAAGTGTGACGTAAACAGTAAGGTGGGGTCGGATACAACCCGAGCGCGGGTAATGTAGGTTTCGGATAGAGAGGGTAGCTGCAGGTCACTCACCAGACTGGCGTGGCCTCCTCGGCGTTCTCGGGACGACTGGCTGGTAGGGTAGCTGGAACCACAGCGCTCCCAGAAAAGGGAGTGGGGAGTTATAAACAAAACACACTCGCTGGGGTCGGATCCAAGTCCAACCTTACCGTTAGAGGGTTAACTTGGGAAAAGCAGTGCAATTCTATTTGAGACCAAATGTTGGGTGTCCGATGCACCGACATCGTCCAAACCAGAGCTTTCTGTATTTCACTATGTCGTCAGTGTCTATCAGCTGAGGCAAAAGCACCCCCTCCGTAGCCAACTGGCATGCATACAAAGTGTTAACTATCGAAGATTGTGAAAGTCATCTTTTGTGTGCGTTTTTTTGTGTTATGTATCAGTCTGCAAGTAATGAACCACTCGAACGACTCAAGAACTTAAAGTCCAGGTTTTCATCTTGCTGAACAAGACTAGGAAGAACCAAGTATTTCTTGCAAGAATTTGAGGATCGCGCCTGGGTTTGAATATGCGAGGATCAATATCTACTTTTCAGACTTAATTGAAGATGTAGGTCGTTATCAGGATACTTTTCCAACTCTCTGATCAGTAATACTGGGAATATAAGGTATATGCGGCTATTTTTCGTAGTTTTGGAAATGTACTGTATAATAAACTCACATGTTCCGTGAGAAAACCGAATTTAATGTGTAATATTTCATGATTTATTTTCCTCCTGGAGCTATTTTTCAATACTTCCAACTTTCATACTTGGCGCGAGCGCTCAATTATCCCTTGTTCATGGTAGCAGGTGCAAGCACATCGTACTTAAGATAAACTGCGATTCTCAGACGTAGAATTTTCTCCTTTTATGCGCAATTTTCAGCCAAACGAAGTAAGTGCGAGTAACAGAGAACTTCAAGATAACTGCAGCAACAATGAATACATTGAGACTGCACTTCACCGAATCATTTTGTTCTCATTAGGCATTAGGACATACAAAGTACTGTTGCAGTGGCGTGTCACACGTCTTTCATACAAGGAAAGATGAATTTATACTGATAGTCTGCACTAAGCCGGTACAAGATCAATGTTGCTAATTGCCATCCTTTAACGTATATTAAAGGCTATTTTTTACGTTCCGTTGCGCTATGAAAGTTCACTTACTGCCATACAACTCATTAAATGTAGTCACATCGCGTTATTGTTCATTAACGGTTCAAATTTCTCACAAAGGTGAATAGTTTCAGAGCATTAAAACCGGAGTCGTAACTTGGTATGTATTCAGATTTAATTAGCAGAAACTTTCAACTTGTAACAACGGTAAGCTGGGCAACACGACTACAAATTACTGACCGATTCGATACCACACAACAACTCGGGAACAGAACCATATCCTTGGTATTAGAAACAGATACCGCTGAATCAGACTTGTGCCTTTGCACGTCGTACATAACGTGGGTGCGGGATTTTTTCATCAGCAGCCTTTCTTAATCTGTAGTCCGCGGAAGCTTGAGGTTCTGTGGAAGTCACTCTGCGGTTCCACTAAAATTTTTTTAACATTCAAGAAAGTAATTTAAAACGCAATAGATATTAAGAAATTAAGTAAAGTGAGTAACAACTATCCTAGCTTCCTCTTATTATATTGGACAGTGGGTACGATTGCGACACCAGCCACGAATACGACAATATTTGTCAGAGACCAGACGGAATCCTCGCAGATGGAAAATCAACCGTAAGGGAACGACTGCACAAGGCCTGACTGAAACCGCCACCGTTTTCCTCCTATGTGCACTCTGTCACCTGGCCATAAGCCGTTTATCATTTGGTACCGACTTCTTTCCCACTTTTACCTATAACACATACACCCGTGTCAGTTTTCAATACTAATTATGATACGCACTGTACACGAATCTTGCACTTCCACGCTTTGGCATCCCTCTCATATCAGCAACTCGATCTCAAATATTAAGGAGAAAAAAGTATACTTACGAGATAATAGCCCCAGCAATCTATACCGCACGAAAATTTGACCCATAATTCTGACAGTACGCAGTTACGACTATCTGAATGGACAGCTTTTAAATTTCGCGGGCACCTGTTTGTCACTCGCTCCTCCTCACTGCAACTGCTTAATGTCCGAGTGCGAAGTATGGTAAGATGGAGTAAGAGGTTTGTGAAATACTGCCGTGACACAGGGAGCATGCTTTTTTCATCAATTATCAATGAAATCAGCTAAAAGAGCCAGTTAATGCTTCCACAAATAATTAACCAGTAGCAACTACAAAAATTTTGTGAATCATGATTAGGATTATATATTTTCAAGATTCATAAACAGTAATTCTCATTCTGTTATATGCAGCTACAGCTATTGTGCGTCATCATTTGTAATCTGTTCATGGTGAGCATAAACAAAAAGTTTTGAATTCTTCTTTCGGAAGTGTGACAACGTCTTAAAAACCTTATTAAAGCTTCCGTTATGGTGATGGCAAAATGTATGTTAAGTGAAAAATCAGCAAAAGGAATAGCTAAGATCGCGTTTTCCAATGACTCGGTAACTCAGTGCGTTAGATATTTGGGAACTAATACGAACAATGATCATACTTTTCGTCTCAAATCACGACTATTTTCTTTGCAAATAGATAAATCTAACTATGTAGTTGGACTCGCAGCATTAATTGTAATAGTTATCAGCATGAAAAACGCATTTTATGAAAATGTCTGCCAGTCCTTTCTATTTCATTTTAAATATCTGATTTTTTTAAAAATTGTTTTTTTGAAGAGGGTAAGTATCAAGGGGCAAGTGGATTGATAACCATAGCGATGGAGTAAAAAACATGAGTGCCATAACAAAAGGGGCTTCACAGCTTTTAAAAGAATATTGCCAAAACTGTTCTATTGCATCAAAAAATTACCCCTGCGTAATAAAACTGCTGTTGATGAGATAATCAGAATCATTAACTTTCTAAAAGCTGGGCCACTACATTCGTTTATTCAAAATACCAAGGGTTATTAGGAGGAAAGTTAGTAGCCCCTATATTTGAGCTGAGGGTTGAGACGCGTGCTTTCTTTTTACAACACGGTTTATAGTTAAAAGGCGATTATCTGATAGATATCGACTGCTTCGGAAATTTTTACAAAGATCTCCGAACTTTATTTAACGCTTCTCAGCAAAATATTTACTGCTGATGTAGTGATGAAGGAGATGCACCGTACATATTGTGTACTGAAGCACAGCAGGCTTCGAAATTCAGAGTCAAGACTTCCTCTGAAGTGTTCTTATGTCGAAGCTTTGTAAGTGCATATCCTACATTTCCAAAAACACCATTCGACATGCCCATACGGCACTCCCTGGATGGCTGTACTAACATGCATCAAGTTTCTGAAAGTATATTCCTGAAAGTGAAAGCAGTGTGTTGTATTTTCGTTGTTATGTTGGATATATTGGAAACTCGAAGTCTGCAAACAGTTTTCTGTCCTGCTCTATCAGGCACTGCATCATGGTCGGTTGGAGTGCTGACTTTATTTCTGTGCTGCTCAGATGTTTCCAGAGATGAGTTATGTCGGGGAGCAGTTGTTCTGAGGGAGAAATAACAGGAAACTGGGAAAAACGCACACATACACCCATAACGAATAATAAACATTGAGAGAGAAGAACGTTTTAATACTAAAACTCGGCTGTGTGAGTGAATTATTCTTTCTGGAGATGGTAAATCTCTAATGATGTTTAATGATGATTATCAGCCTTTCACTATAGAGTACAGAGAAAAAGTGGCAAGTGCACTTGACTGCTAGTAAGCCTAGACACTGACTAGTGGTGGTGGTAGACGATTGCAGCGCCACAGAAAACTAAAGAATTGTTTTAGACTGGTAATGTTGCAGGGAATGAACATATTTCCAGATACACCGTCTTGGACCAGCTTTTTGAATGCTAATGTCATTCATGACGTCATGGGTCGCTATCTTGATTTCTAAACTTACAACCGTGCAGGCTGAGCTAGATCCCTCAGGATCGCTATCCTGGATTGTTCACCATGCAGAACGCATTAAGGCCAGTCATCTAGTTTACAGTTTTGGAGGGTATTTTGTTACAATTTTTAGTGAAGTATATGGCTGTATGGGATTAAGTGTTAAGTAGCCTCCACTGAACACCGCACAAAGTGTTCAATTGCTCCACCATATTCCCACTTCGTACGGAATGCTCGAAGTACAAATTTCGTCGCAAATATTGCAGATTAGCCTTCATAAAATAAAATCTCTCGTCATCTTGAATAATTCTAAAATTCAACGATTACCAGACAAATTTCACTACAGTCAAACATATTTCAATGACGTACAATCTAGCAGGCTTGTAGAATTTCTCCGAGGTGACACACAAAGTCGTTTCATATCACATCTCCTGCTATGGCGCGTGATTAGCAGAAAGACCTCCTGTACAAGCGCCCTTCTTGGAAGAAATGTACAGGCATTCATTAGAAAATGATTAAGAAATCCTATGGGAGCATGTATGCTTACTAATAAAGTTCCGATTACCCACTAGTTGAATACGAGCATGTTTTTAAATATTGTTCAGATTTTCAGTACCCCAGCATTCACAACTCAGAAATCCATTAGAAATGTCAGATGTCTTATTTATAATGTAAAACATTTAGAGTTTGTGTGAGGAATCACTTGAAATACAGTGCTACTCTGGACAATACAACGCATTCTGTTTATAGGAAGGTTGAGGGAGTTTAAAGTTTCGTTTACATCGATGTCAAAATTTCAGTCACACCAAGGCGTAGCAGCAGCGAAGATCAGTGTTAGTTAAAAGATAATACTGCCACCATCAAAAGAATGTGTGGTCTCTGTGGTACAGCAGGTTGAGGATCCATGGCTATGAATCTGCTATCACGCTAGCTGAAAACCTACTGCAATCTATAATATGAAATTACCGTCACCACCTTACTGAATTCGCCACTGCACCTACTGTTTGAATGTCACTACAACAAGCAATAGTACACTACAAGTTGAGCCACATCAGCCCACACCTCTATATGAACTGTTATAGCACATTTTTCCCGTACAAGTACCCTTAAAATTAATCAGAAATGTTTTAAAAATCCCGTGGAAACATTTGTTGTATGTGTTAGGCGTTTATCTATATTGAGATGAAGGACATTCGCAGTCCAAATCGGAGAACAAGACTTTCATGCTGTTTGTACTGAGCTACGAACCAAAACCTTATAAAAGTGACTATGTGGTCAGTGATTGCTTCAGGTTAGATATAAACCTCTGGAAAACTAATTTCAAAGTAAAAATTCATAGTTTTCGACATAAAATTGAAAAAGAAACTACATCCTATCTAGAGTTTGGAGAGCATCAAAACGAAGACATGATGTAGAGTATCATTTCCCTGTCACATCTTAGATATAAAGTTCAGTTTTGTAGCTGTAGCAATTCTAAGTCAGTGACACCAAGTGGTGAGACAATGTCAACTCTATGAATACATTTCTCTAGCCATTTTCTTGACACTTTGTGTGTGTGCGTGTGTGTGTGTGTGTGTGTGTGTGTGTGTGTGTGTGTGTAAGAAAAGAGAGAGAGAGAGAGAGAGAGATTGTGGTGATCCAGTCTTCTGTTCTGTTTGTGTTCACGACTATAGTGCCGTGTAATGGTTAAGTTCGGACGCCAAACGCTGATGTCTTGCATTTAGCTATTTCCATCAAAGAGATCGCTTCCCCTGCGTTGGCTAGTGAGATGTGTATTGATAACAATTGGTATTTGTAAGTATAAATGGTAATGGACTACGAAAATCTGGTAGTTTACCGTAGGCATTACCACAGGTGTACTCTCGTTAGGTCTGCCCGTAAGGTAGCTGAGATGTGTATATCTTTCTTATAGTTACACTGAGCTCAATGGCTTACGTGGCGACATGATGTTGAACCACAGAAGCTAATACCATGAGAAATCTGCTGGAGATGATGGCTGTTCTATATACAGCGTAAAACACTTTTAATTTATGTGGTTCAAAGTTATCTGACTGCTAAATCGGTGTCTGTTTATGGGAGGGATGACTGATCTTTAATGTATTAATTTCATTCGTTTCGGTGATATATTCGTTGTTTACAAAGCAAAATTTAAAGTTGTCAGTACAACATTCATTTTAAAAGCAGAAGACTACATCTGGAGAGGAAATTTATACTATTTTAGGAACAAGTTTTCCATTCATTTCGTTACTATATTCGCTATTTTCAACTCAAAGTTCAGTGTGCTGATTTCAGCGTAAAATTGGCGAGACGATCATTTTTGTAGAAATGATGTAAACATACGATAATTCCCCAACCATAATCAGACGTGAATTTTGTAAAGAGTTGATGTTACACACCTCTGGAAACCTACAAATGGTTTGTGTCGGACAGAATCGGTTTCGTATGTGGTGTAAAAGGTAGCAGTTTCACCATTTTAAAGTTTCAGATTACAGTGTGCATAAATCTGTAACGGGTATCTTGCTAGGTGAATGTATCTCCGGCAATGGAAATATTTTTCTACATTGGAACGGTAACAGCGTCGCATTCCAAGCATGTAAAAGTTCATAAACTGTGCAGTTCTAAAATTAGACGTTGTTTAAAGTGCAAAATCGTCTAGTCTTACAAGGGAACCTCCCCATCGCACCCCCCTCAGATTTAGTTATAAGCTGGCACAGTGCATAGGCCTTGAAAAACTGAACACAGATCGATCGAGAAAACAGGAAGAAGTTGTGTGGAACTATGAAATAATAAGCAAAATATACAAACTAAGTAGTCCATGCGCAAGATATGCAACATCAAGGATAGTGTGAGCACAAGAGCGCCGTGGTCCCGTGGTTAGCGTGAGCAGCTGTTGAACGAGAGGTCCTTGGTTCAAGTCTTTCTTCGAGCGAAAAGTTTACTTTCTTTATTTTCGCAAAGTTATGATCTGTCCGATCGTTCATTGACGTCTCTGTTCACTGTAATAAGTTTAGTGTCTGTGTTTTGCGACCGCACCGCAAAACCGTACGATTAGTGGACGAAAGGACGTGCCTCTCAAATGGGAACTGATACATTTGATTGCAAGGTCATAGGTCAACCGATTCCTCCACAGGAAAACACGTCTGATATATTCTATACGACACTGGTGATGGCATGTGCGTCACATGACAGGAATATGTTGTCGAGCCATCTAACTTGTACACTTGGCGAATGGGTAAAAAGATTCTTCTACCTTGCCCGATTTAGGTTTTCTTGCGGATGTGATAATCACTCCAAAAAAAGTGATGAAAACATGAGTTTGTCACATAAACTGAAAATAAAAAATTAAATTTTTCACTCGAGGGATGATTTGAACTAGGGACCTCTCGTTCTGCAGTTGCTCACGCTAACCACGGGACCACAGCGCTACTGAGCTCACAGCGTCCTTGATTTTATTTATCTTACACATCAACTACTCAGTTTGTATATTTTGCTTATTTCTTCATAGTTCCACACGACTTCTTCCTGTTTTCTCGATCGATCTGTGTTCAGTTTTCAAGGCCTATCCACTGTGCCAACTTATAACTAAATGTGAGGGGGGTGCGATGGGGAGGTCCCCTTGTTAGGAATGCATCTGGAAGTTGTGTTGCCTAATAGAGTGTGTCGATTGTGGCACTAGATACAACTTGAATAATACGAAAGTCAAGGGATGATCTGCTTGCATCCAAACCATATGACGTGATACCAGTTGCTTCAGACCTGTCTCGTGCAAGCTGATGGCCATGGCTGGAGACGGAGCACACTTGAAGTCAGGTGCTTGTAGTATACCACCAGCTGGCCTGCAGAGTCATAGCACAGCAGGTTTGTAGCCTAAGTGGAATCATGTGAGGTCATGTGGAGCACAGCAGAGGTTTCTGGTGATATCATCTGTTAATTGATGGCAATCAGTCACTTCTGCCCTGGATAACAGCGGCATAGCGCTGGCTGCGCCTGACGACGGTGCGTGGCCGTCGCAGTCCCAGCATGGACTGGCGAATGTTACTGGGTACAGTCGTGCCAGCCATAGTCTGGTGTGGTATTAAATAAAGACTCAGTTGTTCTTACTACACAGCATACAGTTTTATAGTTTGAACTTTAACTTAGGGAAATAAGTAGGCTGACAACTTTAGAACTGAAGTAACACAATGCTTTGTGACACAAGTGCTGGTCTTTTGGAACTTCCCACCAAACTAAAACTCAGGGTGACAATGCTTAAATGGAGATGGACAGAAAAATCGTTTCACTTAGGACAGGCAGCATAGAATTCCACACTTAGAACAAGTGACCTGACTGCTGTAAATAGCCCTACATTTCTCTACAGCACTGGGCACTTTGTAGCAGCTAAGTTAATTCTCTTTGTCCCAGAATCCTAGATTCTGACATCATAGCATGCCATGGTCGGTATGTTGGATCGCTATCTTGCATTATAACCCCACTGTGCGGCTGCACCAATACTCCAGGGAATTCTACATTTTGTACAAGTGACATACTTCCACCTGCATAACAATGCACTGCCTTAAATTTTTGCATTCTGCCAATTTATGCTTGGGACAACAGCCCAACTTCTACAGCAGTGTCCTATGTGTAGGATGCATAGGGGAAAACCACAGCTATTTTTTAATTTCCTACAAATTTGTGAATGTCTCGCCGTTTTATAGACAGGGGAATTTGCCTAAGCCAGAGGCATGCGCCGGGGGGAGGGGCGAGGAGGGGAAAATCATATGACTCATCTATGACGACATTGGTAATATACCCTGCACAAGAACCCTCCTTATCCGCCTACTCCGGACCGTACAGGACCTAACAGTTACCCTACAGGCCACTCTGTTACGAATCACCATGTAAAGTGCGCAGCTGCGTTGGACAACACTGTGGTTTCTACCATTTTTGGGGACAGGATGTTAAAGCTGGAATTGACAATTATAATGTCAGCCACCGATATTCTGCTACATCCCTCAATGTCTTTGAAGTCATTTTGTGAAGAGAGTTCCCTGAAATCCTAAACGACTTGTAGTGTCTCGCTAAGAGGCAAGACAGTTCTTTAATGAGTTCACAGATACCTCCTCAAGAAAAGAGGCAATGAAACTGAGGAAAAGTGCATCGTCAAAATTTGGGAGAAAATTGTGTATTCTCGTGGGGTCCAGCAATTGCACAGTCGTTCGAAACTTTTACAAATAATGACATTCTGAACTACTTCTCCAAAATGCAAGAATGAAGATCTGGTAAAGCAGTTAGCCATTTACTCCACCTCAACATGTACTCGCATATTTTTAACCCAGTAAATGAAAGGTCCAGATTCAGCCCACTTCTGAAAGATATTACTGCTAAAATAGCATGTATTAATGTCCTGCTGAGGGAGATAAATTTTCTTTGAATTGTCACTTATAGTTCGTGACAGAAACTAACGGAAATACTGTGTTTCTGGATACATATGAAACAGCTAACGTTCTTGGATATTTTAACTTCAGTGACATGTCATTCCCTGTCGAAATAGAGGAAGTACAAAAATTCAAGAGGCAGAATGCTAACTATTCAAATGTTCAAGTACGTGTGAATTCCTAAGGCACCATACTGCTGAGGTCATCGGTCCTTAGACTTACACACTACTTAAACTAACTTATGCTAAGAATAACACACACACATATGCCCGAGGGAGGACTCGAACCTTCGGTGGGAGGGGTCGCGTAATCCGTGACATGGCGCCTCAAACCATGCGGCCACTATGCGTGGCTGCTAACTGTTCAGTCCACGTGTACAGCCTGTAGTACACAAAGAAAGATAGAAGAAAATGATGAAGAGCACACAGAGCATAAAGATGTAAAGAGTAGTCAGGCACGTCTACTTCTTCAAAGTAGCTGGTCACCAGAGGGTGTCCAAACCATTTGAGTCCAGTCTGAATGCATGCAGTGCACGAAGTTCTGTCTCACTCTCTCAAAGATCCCTGGTGTTTGTCGTGCCAGGGCACAGGCAGCTTGCACACTAGCAAGCAGGTCTTCATCCATTTCTATTCGAGTTTCGTACATCAACGTCTTAATGTAATCCTAGAGGAAAAAGTCCGTAGGTGTGAGATCTGGCGATGGCATTCGCCACGGTGCAGCATGTCCCCTTCCAACCCAACGATAAGGGTACATATGAAGGATATGTCTTGGAGGCAGCCCTGGCATATAGTATTTTCCGAACGCTTACATGAACTTGCCACTGAGTTTCGAGCACCTGCTCCAAAGCGATGGTTCCATCGTCCAGGTGACGGAAACGATGGGGAATAACAAGAGATACATTCTGTACTACACAAACCACTAGTAATATCACACTTTGGAGGTGAAACTTACTACTGTAGAATCATCCACTGCACCCCCTTCAAACACCTTCCCTGGCTGAGGACATACATTGACGTAAATACTGAAAGACGGCTATTAAGACATGCGATTTTGAAAAGGATTGTTATAAATTAATATAGAATTCTGTTATCTGCAAAAGCATGGAAAGTGTTAGAAACTTTCACAAAATTGTTTAGTTTATCGTTGGAAGAGGCGTTGTGGCATAAGAGGTTACATTGCCAGGCCAAATATTAAGTGGGCCACAATCTGCAGTGAAGGATTAGTCTTTGCAGAGATTGAGAAGGTTACAGTGCAGTCTGTATGTATCGGTATGCATATTCCTGTTCTCTCCAAACCCCACATGTGCCGATTACAACAGGAGTTTGTCAAACTTCGCTAATCCCAAGTTACTTTACATGGATTCAGATGTTTTCACCTACTTGGTGAAAGGCAACGACCAGTGTGAAGTAATTACGTTCAATCTCGAAGCATTCGACATGTTTGGACTTTTTTTTGAGTCATCAATCTTCTGATTGGTTTGGTGTAGCCCTCCACGAATTCCTCTCCTGCCAATCTCTTCATCTCAGAGTACCACTTGCAACCTACGTCCTCGATTATTTTCTGCCTATATTCCAACCTCCGTCTGCCTCTGCAGTTTTACCCTGTACAACTCACTTTAGTACAATGGGAGTTATTCCGTAATGTCTTATCATCCTGTCCTCCTCCTTGTCGGTGTTTTCCGTATATTCCTTTCCTCTCCGATTCTGGACAAAACGTCGTCAATCCTTATCTTAGCAGTTTATCTAATTTTCAACATTTCTCTATAGCACCACGTTTCAAATGCTTCAATTCTCTTTTGTTACGGTTTTCCCACATTCCATTCTTCACTACTGTATGATGCTGTACTCCAAACTTACATTCTCAGAATCAAATTAAGGCCCATGTTTGAAGCCAGTAGACTTCTCTTGACCAGGAATGTTCTTCTTTGCCAGTAGTAGTCTGATTTTTATTTCCTCCTTGTTCTGTCCGTCTTGCATAATTTTGCTGCCTAGGTAACGGAATCCTTAACTTCATATACTTCAATCCTGATGTTAAGTTTCTTGCTATTCTCATTTCTGCTACTTCTCATTACTTTAGTCTTTTTTCGATTTACTCTCAATCCATATTCTGCACGTTCACCTAACCTTATCATTGATATTCTTTCACCCTGAATTTTAATTCTATTCTTGAACCTTACTTTTATTTCTATCATTGCTTCTTCTTTGTATAGACTTAACAGTAGGGGCGAAAGACTACATTCCTGTGTTACACCCTTTTTAATCCGGGCATTTAGTGCTTGGCATTCAACTCTTATTATTCATTCTTGACTTTTGTACATTTTGAGTATTACCCATCTCTCCCTATAGCTTACCCCTATTTCCTTATATTTTGGAACATATTGCGCCATTTTATAATGTCGAACGCTCTTTCAGGTCGAAAGACGCTATGAACGTGTCTTGATTTTTCCTTAGCCTTTCTTCCATTGTCAACCACAACATCAGAACTACCTCTCTGGTGTCTTCATCTTTCCTAAAGCCAACGTGATCGTTATCTATTACATACTCAATTTTCTTATCCATTCTTCTGTATATTATTCTCGTCAGCAACTTGGATGCATGACGTGTTAAGCTGATTGTGCGATAAATCTCGCATATGTCAGTTGTTGCAGTCTTCGGAAATGAGTGGATGAAATTTTTCCGAAAGGCTGATGGTACATCGCCAGACTCATATATGCTGCGCACCAAAGTGAATAGTCGTTCTATTGCCAGTTCCCCCAATGATTTTAGATATTTTGATGGAATGCTATGTATCTCTTTTGCCTTATTTGACCTTAAGTTCTTCAAAGTTCTTTTAAAGTCTGATTCTAATACTGTTTCTTCTACAACCACATCAGTCAAGTTTTCACCTCACAGAGGCCTTCATACTCTATCCGGTCTCTCTTCTGAATTTAACTGTGGAATTCGCAAGGTACTCTTAATGTTAGCACCGTTGCTTTTAATGTCACCGAAGGTTTTTTGACTTTCTGTATGCTGCCTTACTCCTTCCGACAATAATTTCTTTTTCGATTTCATCACCTCTTCCATACACCCATTTTGCCTTAGCTTCATTGCACTTTCTGTTTATTGCATTCCTAATTAATTTGTATTTCTGTATTTCTGAATTTCCCTGAACATTATTGTACTTCCTTTCTTCACTGATCAACTGAAGTATTTCTTCTGGTCGCAGTTACCTTCCTTTTTCTTTCTAACTTTCTTGATTGCCCTTTTTAGAATTTTCCATTCCTCGTCAACTGAAATGCCTACTGAGCAACTCATTGCAGATCTATAGCCTTTGAGAACCTCAAGTGTACTCAGTACTTCCGTATCCGACTTCTTTCCGTATTGATTCCTACTGACTCATCTCTTAAACTTCAACCTACTCTTCATAACTACTAAATTGTGGTCTGAGTCAATATCTGCTGCTGTTTACACCCAACGATCTATCATCTGATTTCGGGATCTCTACTTGAACATGATGTAATCTAAATGAAATATTCCCATATTGCCCATTCAGTACCTCCTCTTGGCAGTCCCCTCACGGCCACCTGAATGGGGGACTAGACTGGAATCTTTCGCCAATAGAAGAGCATCATGGCGCTTTTTTCAATTGCGGTTCACATGTCCTGTGGATACATGTTATGTGACTTTAATGCAGTGATTTCTACTACCTTCTGCACCTGCACCGCCCTTGATGATCTCTAAGCCTTTCGACTTTCACAGGCAGTTTCCTACCCCAAGGGCTAGGTAGTGCCCTGAACCTCTATCTGCTTCTCCGCCCTGTTTGACAATGCTTTTGGCTGAATGAACGGAATGAGGGTGACGTCTTATGCTGGAAGTCTTGGGCTGTTATTGGTTATGATTTTCATTCAAAAGTTAGGCAGTGGCGGTGTTTGAACCAGGGATTGAGGACGTTTTGATTACTAATCAAAGACGCTACCCGTAGACTAGTTACTGTTAGCTTACATTTTCCATGCATTCTAAATATCCCATAAAAGAATGAAACTGTATATATAGAGAAAAAATTAAATTACATGAAAAACAATGTGTCAATGACAAAGGTAATGCTTATATAATCTTTACTTACAGTGCAAGTACACTGTATATAATGTTATTTAACAATGTCAGTATAACCTTTACAGTACAAAAAGAAATATTGTAAATATCTTTGAAAATTATTGTTACACAAAATGGTGGTATTTCACTGTTGTATATATGGGTATAAGTCATCGGTTAAAGAACAAAAAAAAGGCCTGCTGAAACTTATTGCTCAGAGACAATAATCTTAATAAGATCATTAGTTCTTTTACTATATCGTTATTATTTGCAAAAGAACAGGATCCATTCACTACAGAGTACAAATGACCAGAAGCATGCTACTGCTGAAAATCAGAAGTGATAATTAATGTTTTATAAAAATTGTTCGAAATTCTGAGAAAAATAAGGGTAGGCTATAGGAAAATATGGGTAATATACAATATGTACAACAACGAAATGGAAACAGTAAAACAGCAGGACATAGAACAAAAGGTTCAGATTACAAAGGGTGTAATACATGGATGCGGTCTTTCGCCCTTACTATTCAATCTATACATATAACATGCAATAAAAGAAATGTTTAAGTGTGGGACTAAGATGAAATATGAAGGATATGAATGGTAAGACTCGCTGACGACATCACTATCCTCAGCGGTTGTGGAGAAGAATTACAGAATTTATTGAATGAAATGAGTATACAGTGTGGTCCATTGATCGTGACCGGGCCAAATATCTCACGAAATAAGTGTGAAACGAAGAAACTACAAAGAACGAAACTTGTCTAGCTTGAAGGTGGAAACCAGATGGCGCTATGGTTGGCCCTCTATATGGCGCTGCCTTAGGTCAAACGGATATCAACTGCGTTTTTTTTTTTTAATATGAACCCCCATTTTTATTGCATATTCGTGTAGTACGTAAATAAATATGAATGTTTTAGTTGGACCACTTTTTTCGCTTTGTTAGAGATGGCGCCGTAATAGTCACAAACATATGGCTCACAATTTTAGACGAACAGTTGGTAACAGGTAGGTTTATAAAATTAAAATACAGAACGTCGGTACGTTTGAACAATTTATTTTGGTTGTTCCAATGTGATACATGTACCTTTGTGAACTTATCATTTCTGAGGACGCATGCTGTTACAGTATTATTACCTGTAAATACCACGTTAATGCGATAAATGCCCAAAATGATGTCCACCAACCTCAATGCATTTGGCAATACGTGTAACGACATTCCTCTCAACAGCGAGTCGTTCGCCTTCCTTAATGTTCGCACCTGTACTGACAATGCGCTGACGCATGTTGTCAGGCGTTGTAGGTGGATCACGATAGCAAATATCCTTCAACTTTCCCCACAGAAAGAAATCCGGGAACGTCAGAACCGGTGAACGTGCGGGCCATGGTGCTACGACGACCAATCCACCTGTCATGAAATATGTTATTCAATACCGCTTCAACCGCATGCGAGCTATGTGCCGGACATCCATCATGTTGGAAGTACATCGCCATTCTGTCATGCACTGAAACATCTTGTAGTAACATCGATAGAACATTACGTAGTGAATCACATACAATGCACCATTTAGATAGCCATCGATAAAATGGGGGCCAATTATCCTTCGTCCCACTGCAGTCATGGACTGTGCGGCTGTTCCCGGCGGAGGTTCGATTCCTCCTTCTAGCATGGGTGTGTGTCTTTGTCCTTAGGATAATTTAGGTTAAGTAGTGTGTAAGCTTATGGAATGATGACTTTAGCAGTAAAGTCCCATAAGATTTCACACATTACATTATCCTTTCTCCCATAATGCCGCACCATACATTACCCCGCCAAGGTTGCTGATGTTCCACTTGTCGCAGCCATCGTGGATTTTCAGTTGCCCGATAGTGCATATTATGCCGGTTTACGTTACCGCTGTTGGTGAATGACGCTTCGTCGCTAAATAGAACGCGTACAAAAAATCTGTCATCGTCCCATAAGTTCTCTTGTGCCCAGTGGCAGATCTGTACACGACTTTCAAAGGCGTCGCCATGCAATTCCTGGTGCATAGAAATGTGGTACGGGTGCAATCGATGTTGATCCAGCATTCTCAACACTGACGTTTTTGAGATTCCCGATTCTCGCACAATTTGTCTGCTACTGATGAGCGGATTAGCCACGACAGCAGCTAAAACACCTACTTGGGCATCATCATTTGTTGCAGGTCGTGGTTAACGTTCCACATGTGGCTGAACACTTCCTGTTTCCTTAAATAACGTAACTATGCGGCTAACGGTCCGGACACTTGGATGATATTATCCAGGATACCGAGCAGCATACATAGCACACGCCCGTTGGGCATTTTGATCACAATAGCCATACATCAACACGATATCGACCTTTTCCGCAATTGGTAAACGGTCCACTTTAGCACGGGTAATGTATCACGAAACAAATACCGTCCGCACTGGCGGAATGTTACGTGATACCACGTACTTACACGTTTGTGACTATTACAGCGCCATCTATCACAAAGCGAAAAAAGTGGTCTAACTAAAACATTCTTATTTATTTACGTACTACACAAATATGTAATAATTAATGAGGGTTCCTATTTAAAAAAACGCAGTTGATATTCTTTTGACCTATAGCAGCGCCATCTAGCGGGCCAACCATAGCGCCATCTGGTTTCCCCCTTCAAGCTATACAAGTTTCGTTCTATGTAGTTTTTTCGTTTGGCGCTTATTTCGTGAGTTATTTGGCCCGGTCACGATCAATGGACCACCCTGTAGAACATTGTTTGAGAGTAAATCGAAGTAAGATGAAAATAATGAGAAATAGGAGAAATGAGAACATCGACGAACTTAACTTCAGAATTGGGCATCACGAAGTAGAAGGATGAAATTTTCTCTGTTTTCAAGCCGCGTCGATTCCAATAAAATACTCGAGCTTTCAAAGGCTACCTCCGCCGTAGACGTCAGGACTAAAACTATTGCCTGCCGGAACTGGCACTATTTCCTGCTTATGTAACTACGATTACGGCCACTGGCGCCAATCAGAGAGGGCCGTAACGACGCATGCACGGAAGGCGAGTTAAGCAGTTGATAGCAGCTCTGGGCCGCCGCAGGACCGAGTGACGTCAGGTGGCGCGGTGTGTCGGCGCCACGTTTCGAACTGCCGATCCCGCCTCCCTACATGCGTTAAGCATCCGCCATTGGTTCCTTTCGACATCCAAACCTCGCCGCTATGGCGTACTTGGTGCGTAGCCCTGGTCTCTGTTGAAATTGTTGCTGTTCATTCTAATCTCGGCCGCCTCTCTTGCAACTGAGTCCCCTAAGGGGACCTTAGGATTGACATTCCGTCACGCTGACCACTCAGCTACCGGGGCCGGACATACTGGGACTCAGTTACAAGAGAGGCGGCCGAGATTAGAATGAACAGGGTTCGATTCCCGGCTGGGTCAGAGATTTTCTCCGCTCAGGGACTGGGTGTTGTGTTGTCCTAATCATCATCATTTCATCCCCATCGACGCGCAGGTCGCCGAAGTGGCGTCAAATCGAAAGACCTGCACCAGGCGAACGGGAGGCCTTAGCCACACATTTCATTTCTTTTCAGTATGTTGACGCATGAGTCAAAACTCTTGTGTTCTCAAACTGTATTTCTTGTCCGTTTTCGAGGCGATGCTCAGCGATGGCCGACTTGTGGAGCTCCCTTTGCCTAATATGTCTCTTGTGCTGAGTACAACCCTCCACAACTGTGTGAATTGTCTGTCCTACATAGATGCGGCCACATTGGCCAGACCACTGGTCTCAATCCATGTCTCCACAGTAAATGTTCTAACTTGCTGCTCGTTACCTCACAGTGTGGCAGGAAAGCCGCCGGCTTGGCTCCTTCTGCCGATACACAAGGCGTCCATCTGTGATGACACCTAAAAGCGTTTGCAATTTCTTCTTCGCTGTAGCCATTCTCCCTGAAAACGCGCCTCAAGTGCTGCAATTCAGACTGTAGGTGGTCGTCGTCAGAAATAACTTTGGCTTTGTGTATTAATGGGTTCAGGACCGCTTGCTTGTGTACAGGGTGGTGAAAGCTATCGGCGTTCAGATATCAATCAGTGTGCGTCAGTCTCTCATAGACTGAATGACCAAGCCAGCCTCCTGCCTTTTGCTCAACTAAAACGTCGAAGAACGGTAGTGCAGTGTTCTGCGATCGGCGGAAAAGAACTAACGATCAAGTTTGAATACACTTTATTTAACTAAAACGCCTTCTTTATGTACACTAATTTCCAAAATCAAGAACAACACTAATTCTTTTGGTGGCAAAAGCCAGATAAAAGTTACAAGGCAATGACGAGAAATAATAACAACCAAACAAGACACAAATTTCTAGAGAAGAGTACCGGGTGTGTCTACTGGGCTAGAGCCAGTGTAGGTATTGGCCGGAGCTGTACTAGCTACACACTGCCGGTCTGACTCTGCTGGCATGCTTATAACACCGATCCTATGGAGTGCTACACTTAGTCACAATAGTTCCAATTGGTGGATCTCTGTCACATAGCTTTTCACAAAGTAGTGCCGCGTTTATGCAGAAAGTCTGTTGATGTTTACATTCACTCGCAATGTTTTGATATGAGCTCTTGAAGGGAGGTCAGCAGCTCACCTTGCTTGTCTGTTGTACAGCCCCTCTAACTGATAAGGGCCTGCTACAACAGGTAGCTTGCCATCCTTCTCCGTCTCCATGGTAAATTTAATATTTGGATGTACACCGTTAATGTGATCCACGAACTGCTGCAGTGTATTTTCACGATGAGGCCATATCAGGAACGTGTCATCAAAGTGCCTAAGGAAAAAAGATGAACACAAGCGAGTGCAGCAGCATCTACAGGGTGTTACAAAAAGGTACGGCCAAAATTTCAGGAAACATTCCTCACACACAAAGAAAGAAAATATGTTATGTGGACATGTGTCCGGAAACGCTTACTTTCCATGTTAGAGCTCATTTTGTTACTTCTCTTCAAATCACATTAATCATGGAATGGAAACACACAGCAACAGAACGTGATGATGATGATGATGTCCTCCTCGCCGTGTCCGGCGACAGCGACTCCGTCAGTCTTCTCTGTCCTTGTTGTGGTAGGCTCGGATGTGGCTCGCGAATCCGAATTTCGCTTTGAATATCCTGTTGCATGAAGCACAATGAAGTTGGCCAGCAGAATTGTAAGTATACGTGTAGACAGGCTTGAGCTGAGATTTTCGGAGCTCTCTTTTAGCATCCAGGTTCATTAGACGCTTTTGCTCGAATTGTTCGATGCTCTTATGTACAGTTGATCGCCACTCCGATCGGCGCAATGCTAGCTCCTCCTAACGGTTGTTTGGAATGCCACAGGCTGCAAGGTGGCGTTTAATGGTGTCTTTATATCGCAGGTGTTGACCACCTTTCCTCCTCTTCCCGCACGAGAGCTGCGAGTAGAACACCGCTTTAGGTAGCCTACTGTCATCCATGCGTACTATGTGACCACTCCATCTCAGTTGATGTTTCATTATTAAAGCTTCAATGCCAGCCAGTTTCACGCGGCGCAAAATCTCCGTGTTTGGGACACGGTCTTCCCATTTGATGCGCAGAATTGATCTCAGACATCGAAGATGAAATTTATCTAGCTTCTTAATGTCAGCTTTGTAACAGCACCAGGTTTCCGAGGCATAGAGTAAGGTGGATAATACTACTGCTTTGTAGACTGCAATTTTTGTTTGTTGTTTGAGATCATGTGATTTCCATACTCGGTCATTAAGCTTACCGAAGGCTGAGGCTGCGCTGGCTATACGCGCAGCGATTTCCGTTGTCAGGCTGTTGTCACTTCTAATTTGGCTTCCCAGGTATTTGAAATTTGACACACTTTGCAAGGGTTTGTTATTTATCTCAATACTGGAATCATCTGCATTAAGACCTCTAAGTGGCTGTTTGAGAACTTGCGTCTTAGTGATGCTAATGGCTAAGCGAAATCTTCTGCAGGAGGCATTTAGCAGATTTATGTAAGTCTGAAGAGTTTCGCAAGAATTAGCCATCATGCATACATCATCCGCGTAGAGAATCTCTAAGATGGAAAGTTTGGTTACGCGACTTTTTGTTCTGACGCGAGAGATGTTGAAGACACTTTTGTCTGTCCTTGTGTCGAGACTAATTTGATTACTACAGGCTTTGGTCGCGTCTCTCATAACAACTGCGAAGTAAAGTGAGAAGAGTGTGGGAGCCAGAACACAGCCTTGTTTTACACCACATGTCACGGGAAACTATTCTGAGAGCTTGTCCTCATGGCGGATTTTTGCCATCATGTTTTCATGAAACTGCCGAATCAAACTGACAATTTTGTCAGGGCACCCAGTTTTCTTTAGTATGACCCAGAGAGCTTCCCGTGGGACACGATCAAAAGCTTTTTCCAGGTCTACAAAGCACATGAACAAAGGCCGATGTTGCTCTAAGCTTTTCTCTTGCATTTGTTTGACAACAAATATGGCATCCACTGTGCCTCTGTTTGGGCGAAAGCCACACTGGGTCTCTGGTAGCAGTTTTTCTGCAAAGTGTGTTAACCGGGTGTTAATTATGTGGGCAAGGACTTTTCCCGCTGCTGAGAGAAGAGAAATGCCCCTGTGGGAGCTGCAGTCTGATATGTCACCCTTGCCTTTATAGATCTTGGAAATACAAGCATCTTTCCAGTCTTGTGGAATCATTTCATACTCCCAAATCCTTAAGATCAGAGCAAACAATGGTTTCTTGATGTTTGGCCCCCCATATTTATATAGCTCTGATGGCAAGTTATGTAATCCTGCTGTTTTGTCATTTTTCAGCTTGGCCAGTGCTGAAATTAATTCATCGTAGGAAGGGGCATCCGCAAGTTGTTCCTCAACTGGCAGGTCTTCAAGTGCTTCTATGTATGGAATAACGGTTGTCTGATGGTCGGGATTAAGAATGTCATTAAAATGTTACGCCCACCGAGACAGGATGTCACTCTGTTGCGTCAGCCGACAACTTTTATCTTTGTTATAGACTGGTGCTATCTTCCCAACTCTTGGACCAAAGATAGTTTTCAGGGACTCAAAGAATCTGCCCGTTTGGTGTGTGTCGGCATATAACTGTATTTCATTTGCTTTATTTGCCCATCAACTGTCTTTGAGAGCACGTACCTTCACTTTCAGATTGTAATGCGCTGCTCTACGCTTGTTATCATCAGGGGTGCCAAGAGAGGTTCTGAAATCATTAATTAGCTTTCTGATCTCTGGATCTGAGTCGTCAAACCAGTCCTGGTGCTTCTTCAGAGGCTTTCCCAAGACTTCTGAAGCACAGCCACGCAGTCTGCTAGCGTATGCACTCCACTGTTCATCCACAGGGGCAGATTCAGATATCAAAAGGCCATCGACACCAAATTTTTCATCCAGTTTTGCTCTCATAGTCTGATCATTGGCCAAGATTTTGCAGGACAATTTTGTTGGTATTTTGTGTGAAGCTCGGCGTGGTGCCTTCAAAGTTATCTTTAATTTGGACCTCACGAGTCGATGGTCTGTCCATCCCTGAGCGCCTCTCATTGCACGTGTGATCAGTACGTCACCAAGATCTTTTTTCCGTACTATCACATAATCCAGAAGGTGCCAGTGTCTAGATCGCGGATGCATCCATGTCGTTTTATATTTTTCAGGCAGACGAAAATATGTATTTGTCAGACAGAGTTCAAACTCGGCACATAGAGTTAGAAGATCCAAACCATTCGAGTTGCATTTTCCAATCCCATGGCGACCGAGGACTCCATTCCAAGCACTGAAATCATTCCCAACACGAGCATTAAAATCACCAAGTAACACACGTTTATCTGCAGAAGGAATATCCCTAAGGACATGTCGGAGGTCTTGGTAGAACTTGTTCTTCTCTTCATCCGGAGATGGCAATGTAGGTGCGTATACATTGATCAAGTGAAGATATTTCTTGGATGCCAAGTGAAGTCTGAGTGTTATTATTCTGTCACTGATACCTTTTGGGAGTTCTGTTAGTGAGCATGCCAATTTATTGCGTATGGCAAAACCTACCCCACTTTCCGCCCTTTCAGTGGATGATTTTCCACTCCAGTAGTAGGTATAACCTCCGAGCGGTTCACATAACTGTCCAGAGTGACTAAGATGTGTTTCACTTATGGCGGTAATGTCGATGTTATATCCAGCCAATTCCCTTGCGATAAGTCCTGTCTTTCTCTCTGGGCACTGATTATGGTCGTTATCCTGTAAAGTACGGACGTTCCAGACTCCAATCATTAGATATTTGAGGTAACTGTTTATTTTATTATTTTTTGACCGCATATGTTAGTGAACAAGTGACCGCAGTTTGCCACTTGTGCTGGGTTGAGACGGGCTATGTTTAGGCCACCTTTTCTAGGCCCCTCCCTGGATTAGGGAAAGCAAAGCGATCCTAAATAGGGCTGCTTTGTCGTCTGACGAGCTGCCGAACCAGTCCTCCCGTCTCTCACGAGTACCAGAACGACCATCACCGTCTGACCGCCTAACGTGCAGAGCACCAACTAAGGTTCAGGGACACCAAACCCTTGCTTCATCATCAGTACTCCATCGCCGCAGGACTTTCAAAGCTCATAGTCCATTGAAACTTTGCCGGAGTCATCTGCGCGTGAAGGTATTTAAAGTGGACAAGCAGTTGCGCAGATGCAGATCCACTCTCTCGTCCTCTGCCTCTGGTTGGCAATGGATCGTAGGGCCGATACGACTGGCAAGAGGCAGGGGATGCAGTGAATGGCCATATGCCACTGGAAGTATCCTGACATACGCCCTTAAGGCACATCACAGGTGCCTTGCTTCGTCGGTACAGAAGCCGTGAGTGTTTACCTATCGATATTACCCGCCTCCTACACCGATGAAGAGAACGACAGAAGGGAAGAAGGAAAGGGAAGGGATTGGAAGGGAAAGGGAGGAAAGGACGGTAGGTCGTTGTGAGGCACACTTCGTCTGGCTCCTCTGCTGAGACCTGACCGGCTAGGTTGAACCTGCCAGTAGCTACGCTACCACCGGTATAGCTCTCAGCATCACAGGAACACGCAAACTCTCCCGCCCGCACGGACAGTGCTACGATAAGGTGGTGCCTCCAGGGAGAGAACAGAACGTACCAGCGTGACTTCACTTTGTTACAGGAAATGATCAAAATATCCTCCGTTAGCGAGGATACATGCATCCACCCTCCATCGCATGGAATCCCTGATGCGCTGATGGAGCCCTGGAGAATGGCGTATTGTATCACAGCCGTCCACAATACGAGAACGAAGAGTCTCTACATTTGGTACCGGGGTTGCATAGACAAGAGCTTTCAAATGCCCCCATAAATGAAAGTCAAGAGGGTTGAGGTCAGGAGAGCGTGGAGGCCGTGGAATTGGTCCGCCTCTACCAATCCATCGGTCACCGAATCTGTTGTTGAGAAGCGTACGAACACTTCGACTGAAATGTGCACGAGCTCCATCGTGCATGAATCACATGTTGTGTCGTACTTGTAGAGGCACTTGTTCTAGCAGCACAGGTAGAGTATCCCGTATGAAATCATGATAACGTGCTCCATTGAGCGTAGGTGGAAGAAACTAAAATGAGCTGTAAGATGGAAATAAAGCGTTTCCGGACACATGTCCACATAACATCTTTTCTTTATTTGTATGTGAGGAATGTTTCCTGAAAGTTTGGCCGTACCTTTTTGTAACACCCTGTATGTAGGCTAGATAATTCGCACGGTTGCGGAGGGTTGTACCGAGCACAAGAGACATATTAAGCAAAGGGAGATCGACAACTCGGCCATAGCTGAGCATTGCCTTGAAAACGGACACGAAATAAAATTTTAGAACACAAGCGAGTTGGCTCATGCATCAACATACTGGGACTCAGTTGTAAAAGAGGCGGCCGAGATTAGAATGAACAGCAACAATTTCAGTAGATACCAGGGCGTGGGGGCGGCCTTTGGACATCGAAAGGAAGCAACGGCGGATGCTTAACGCTTATAGGGAGGCGGGGGCGGCCGTTTCAAAAGTGGCGTCGACCTCCCGCGCCATCTGGCGACACTCGGTCCCGCGGTGGGCCAGAGCTGCTATGAGCAGCTTAACTCGCCTTCCTCGGAGACATCGTTTCGGCTCTCTCTGACTGATGCCAGCAGCCAGAATCGTATATAACCGAGAAATAGTAGCAGTCCTGGCAGTCAGTAGTTTTAATCCTGACGCCAATGGTGGAGCTAGCCATTGAAAGCTTGAGGATTTTATTGGAATTGATGCAGCTTAAAAACCGAGAACATTTTTATCCAGTCATGCCACCGCTAAGGACTCTGAGGACACAAAGTAAAAGATCTTAAGGCATTCTGCTACCTTGGAAGCAAAATTACGCATGGCAGACAAAGCCAGGAGAACATAGAAAGCAGACTATCATTGGCAAAGGGGCATTACTGACCAAGAGAAGTCTACTGGTATCAAATACTGGCAATAATTTGAGGCATAAATTCTGAAGATGTATTTTTGGAGCATAGAATTGTATGCTGGTGAATCATGGACATATGTAAAACCGGAACTAAAGATAATTCAACTTTATGAGATGTGGTGGTATAGAAGTCTGCTGAGAATTAGGAGGAGTGATAAAATAAAGAATGAGGAGGTTCTTCACAGGAATGCTGAAGAGAGGGATATATAGAAAACACTGATGAGAAGGTTGGCTGGTTGATTTGGTGGAGCTCTCAGTCAAATTGGTTTAGGGAAGAATGGGAAGGAAGTCTTCGATACTTTTTCAAAGGAACCATCCCCAAGTTTGGTTGAAGCAATTTAAGGAAATCACAGTAAACCTAAATGAGGATGGCTGGATGTGGGTTTGAACCATCGTCATACCACATACGAGTCCAGAGTGCTAACCACTGTACCACCTCACTCGGTCGAGAAGAAGGAACAGGATTATGGGACATGATTATGGTATCAGGAAGCAACCTACATCGTGCTATTAGAGGGAGACAGGGATTGGAATAAATCCAAGGAATAATTTAGGACGTAGGTTGTAATTGCTAGTCTGAAAAGAAAAGGATCCACAGGAGTGGACCAAGTGGCATATCACATTAAACCAGTCAGAAGACTGCTGAGTAAAAAAAATTGTAAGTGTTGAAATATGAAGATCTACTGAAAGTTGCGAGCTCTACCTTCTTATCTCGTGTTTTCTACTGAAAATCTCGTGCTTGTACTGTTGTTAACTTTACTATTACAGAGATCGCCTGAACTTTACTTTTTTTATTGGTCCTGTGCGCAACAAATAAATTACTTGGTCTTTCTGCTGCCACTGCCTGATCTGCTGCATTCCATTATTTAACAAAAACATAAAAAACCTATTATTCATGCTGAGTGCAATGCATCTTCTGTATGGCGGCTCCTGCTGTTGCTGTGGCTGCTGCTGCTTACTACAACTACATATAATTCAATAGAAAGGGTTTGGTCAAATCTAAACTCGATAAATGATAAACCAAACAAGTAATTCATTTTTTTCAAAAACTATATTCTGAAAGCGATTTTTTCTCGTTCAATTAACAAAACGCTAGAAGCTTCGTATGTAAATCTGCCTCCAGCGGCATTAAAGCAATATTACAAATTAATCACTCTCTTGAGACAGACTGAAATACTTCTCAATTAAATACATAGTGAAACAATTCGCTGACAATTACAAAAGAAATCAATGACAAAAATCAATACTTAAACTATTCGCCTAACAATGGTTTCCCTTAAGGATTCAACTCCTATCATTATCAAAATTACCGTCTGCTGCTACGCACATACACAAACCCTTTTCTTTAAATGAATAAGTGCGCTGCAAATCATAAAAAATATCAACTCAGTACCAAATCCTGTGTCGCTGCTGGCGGACACGGCAGTACGGCAGCTTGGCGACAACCCCTCGCCCAACACACGTGCGCACCACAGCAGGCGGGCTCATACACTGGATTCCAAACTGCCACTAATTAATCCGTGCGCTGCGAAGTGCGTTGACAATATCTTAGATTCCAGAGCTTGTGTATGCGCGCTGTAGCCAACCTTTAAATCCTAAGAGAGTATTGCCAACTCTCATAACCCCCAACCTCATTTTTGAAAATTTCGCGGGTTGATTCTTGCCTAACATATTGGCAAGGAACAAACAATAATTTTTTTTTAAAACGACGAAAAAATGAGGCAAAGAGAAAAAAATGTTACAATTTATATCCAATGACTAAAAGTATTTCTTGCTTAGCATCTAAGTAAAATTTTTTTCACAAAACGACGAAAATTGTCTTGCATGGCATATAGGCAAGAGAAAAATGTTAAAATTTTATACAAAATGACAGAAATGCTGCTTGCCTAATTGATTGGAAAGGATAGAAAACATGGCTCCTTTTACAAAATTAATATGAAATTTTTCTAGCCTAGTAAGTACGTAATAAGAAAACATCAAAGGAAATATAACAAGTTTCTTACGTAAGTAGATAAAAAAGATTATATAAGTTTTAAAAGATGTGTAACAATAACTACTTAAGCATTGAATAGTCTTCAATAAGCTAACATAACCCAATAACCAGTAAAAAATAATATTTTATTTTGTGCATTTGGACACTTACGTTTCCATGACATTAATCAGTAGTGGTCTGACTACATGATTTTTATGTTTTAATGCTCGCAGTTCCCTCTGGTAAAAAGAAACCAAGTCTACATGTTTTAAGTGCAGCAGACTCAGGCACTTCATATCCACTGACAACCACACTAATATCCCAACATCAGTTAATATACGGTGTAAGCAGGCTCAGGGACTTTCTATCCTATGACAACCACACCTGTTTTCCATCATCAGTTAATTTAAGGTGCTGGCAGACTCAGGGACTTCATATCCACTGACAACCACACCTGAAGTCAAATTTTCCTCTGGTGAGACAGTTTGACAACGTAGGCAGACCCAGGGACCTTGTGTCCACTGACAACCATTCGTAACGCCCATTCTCACAGGATGACACAGTTGGACAGTGTTGGCAGACTCAGGGACCTCGTGTCCACTGGCAACCACACGTCACTGTATTATTGCATATGTACCTCCTCAAACTCATGTATTACAAGTCTCGGTCGAGTATTTCTGTATACTGGAAACGTCATATTTTATAGAAAATAGATTCTCCCTTTAAAATACGATATCTCTAACCTAATTACAGAAATTAAACAAGGAATAATATTATGTCATATAAACAGGCATGTGAGCTCTGATCTCATTGAAGTGTTTTCTTTAACTCTATATCTCAAGTCATGACTAATGTGAGTGTCACCACACGGTGGCAAAGTCAATTTTCTTTGAATTTCTCGCCACAGCAATCACAGATTTGTGGCATGTATTTTTCAATTCAGTCATAATATAAGGCTCACCACACGGTGGCAAGTTAATTTTCTTACGATTAGTTTGGCCAATAGCAGTGCCAAAGTTTTGATTGTGACCACGAATCATTACAAATGTGGCACCACACAAAAAGTATTATTTTAATTTCAAGGCATAAATCTTGTGCCGTCGAACTCCAATTACCTACTATTTTTACATTACTAGTGATGCCGAAAAAGAATGTTACAAGATTTGTTACAATAATTGTTATGTACATTTTGGTTATAAAATATTTAAATAATCCTACAAATAGAGAAGTAATTCCATAGTGATGCTATTATATATAATAAAAGTTACAGAATCATTTAGAAAAAGCCTAGCCAACGGCTTGTCAAATCAATTCATGAATATGTACAAAATTTAGTGAACAATTACGTGAATTTGCGTCAGAATTTTTACACTCTAATTACCAAATTTATAATGATCAGTCTGTAATGACTGTCAATATTTCTGATGTCAAACGTCAATGTCTGTGGTATAGCGGCTCAATCGTTTTTTATATGGAGTCCTCATTGTCTCTGTTTAGAGGCCTACCTAGTCTTTGTATGAATCTGTGTGCCCATTCCTTGGATGGTCACAAAGAACAAGAAAAAGAAACAACCTACAAAGCACATAATAAAAAAATAGATTATTCACATAATACAACACACAAAACCCCTCTATCTGTCCAGTAGAAACTGAAAGAAATGCTTTATTCATCAAGGTGACAAGAAATAAATTTATGACATGACAAGAGGAAAATCATCATCTTTCAATTAACCTCGTGCTGGAATCGGCACTAAATGACTATCATGAAATAAAAAAACACAAGATAAATATTAAATTGACTTATTTTACACTACTATTTACAAATTCATAAAATATGGCAGATACTCTCGCCTCTTGGCGTAAGAGTCATTTCACTCTGAAAAGAGAAAGGAAACCGTTAAATGCATGACATTATTATCTAGGTCATAGCTCCGTTTTTTTTTTTTTTTTTTCATGTCCGACTGTTTCCGGAACGTCTTTCTTCTCGCGACCCTTAACGGTAAGCGTGCTACGCTCCGATCTGAAAATAACGTCTACTACACAAAATTACGTCACGTTAAGTGCTTTCGTTTCTGCAATGGAGAAAACTTCCGTTGCGATCATGTTTCCTGTAAGAAAGGCAATAAAGTCACCTTAACAACAGTAAAAAGAGAAACAACAATATCATTCTTACCATTCCACAATTTCACAGAGCAAAAAATATTCTTGGCACTCATTCATCACATAATTCAACACTTTGCTGTGTATTTGTATCAGAACTCCTTTCGTGACTCATAGCTATGTCTTAACTTTACTGTGACTTAGATTTTAAGTAAGTGTATACTCTACCTTAACATTACTGTGACTTAAATTTTACGCAAATGTGTATAAGCTACATCTTCCTACATAGAATACCGTTGTGGGTTTCTTCGTTTAGAAGTGTATCTTTGTTACCTTCTCTTGTTCTATAAATGTCTGCAAAGTGCTTCCTCATTGTGTCACACTATTCATGAGTGGCCCATAAATCCTAATACGCCTTACCTGCCAAACTAATAAACACGAAAAATCCACATACACTCCTGGAAATTGAAATAAGAACACCGTGAATTCATTGTCCCAGGAAGGGGAAACTTTATTGACACATTCCTGGGGTCAGATACATCACATGATCACACTGACAGAACCACAGGCACATAGACACAGGCAACAGAGCATGCACAATGTCGGCACTAGTACAGTGTATATCCACCTTTCGCAGCAATGCAGGCTGCTATTCTCCCATTGAGACGATCGTAGAGATGCTGGATGTAGTCCTGTGGAACGGCTTGCCATGCCATTTCCACCTTGAAACACGTATGTAACATAGCAGCGATGGTGAGGCACGTTAAAATCTTTGAACAGAGAGCCTATAATCGTGGTGAGTCTGCGCTTGACCACGCGAGTGTTGCGAGCAGTTCGGTTGTAATCGTGGTGCAGTACAGTAGTAGTAGTGCAGTTCAGTTGTAGTCGTCATGTAGAGCAGTACAGTGGTAGTCGTCGTGCAGTACGCTAGTAGTCGTCATGCAGAGCAGTCGGTCAGTAGTAGCAGCCCAGTGCGGTTGTGTGATGTAGTCTGTCGGCAACACTGGTCAAGATGCTGAATGAGGTATATTGTTAATTAAGGTAATCATCAGATAATGTAAAGTTTATTTATTGTAATTAATTTCCAACAAGTGCCCCAATAATAATTTTGATTTCAAAAGCAATTTTACAAAAAAAAATTTATTTAATTGAATTAACGATTTCGTTCCATTTCCCTTAAAGAAAAGTTTCAGTTAAATTACAAAAAAAAGGAATATTATTATTTGCAATGCAGTTCCTCCAAGCTGTGCGCAAGAATAAGAGCAGAAATTTGACTAGCAGTTACAATGAGGTAAGAATTTAATTCTGATTTGCACAGGGCCAAAGACCGATATTTCGGTTTAATTGAATTATCATTATCACTGACATTTTCTTATCACTGAATCGACTTTCATTTTTTGTAAGTAGCTTATACTTGGGTCAGATTGCTAATTTTTGTCTAATGGTCATTGTCATTGAATTTATTTGCTGGGAAATTACGTTAGGTTGTATTCTTGTTAACATTCAAATTATAGTCTTTCAACATTTTTGTGGGAAAGTTTCACTTGGCTCCATTTATATTAAATAATTGTCTTATGAAATTTTTGTGGGGAGGTTACACTTGGCGACACCCAGTCCAGGATCGTATTTCGTTGAGAATCTTTTGAACAACAGTCAGATATCTGCTCTTATTTGCTTAGATATAATTAGGATTTGGCGCAACGCTTTTATTAACTTGTGACTTTCTTTCTACAGGTTAACGGCAATTCGTTGCTCTGTTGTATTTGTGTGTTGTTTTTGCATTTGTGCTTATTTATTTTGTGAAAAATTTTGACTATTGTAAAAATGCCGCGAAAGACTGTGAATAGTGTATCGCGAGGTATTGTGAACGAAATTACCGACTTAAGCAACTTAACCGATAGTAATTGTGACACGCAGTGTAATGATGACAATCCTGCATTCACTAACAATCAATGCATTACAACCACTAATGATGACTTTTACCTTAATGATGAACAAACGAACTCAATTGTCTCGTCTGTTAACTTGACGATCATTGATGACGCGGAGCGGTCTATAGTAATGAGCGCTGCTCAGCGGAACACACCCGGTTTGGAAAATTCAAGTAACGTTCAGACGAATTCTTCTAATGAAAATGAACAGAATACACAAAGTACGACGGATCCATTTTATTCCGAAATAGTGACCGACCGTGTACATTCGACTGGCAAACCTTTTTGTAAGTCTCGGAATAACCAAATGGTTACAGAAAGCGAGACAATTCCAGATCCACCGTTAAACAGCACAGAGAATAGAAATGCTAATTTTGTGTCGGATCCAATTATGGCATTGTTGCTACAAATGAGTAAACAACTTAATGAAATTAGTGAAGACAAGAAACAACTTAGGGAAAGTTTCAAACAGCTTATTAAAAAACAAGACGACTTTCTCAAAAAACTCGGTGAACAGAACAAACAACTTAGTGAACAGAACAAACAATTTAATGAAAGTTTCAAACTGGCGAACGAAAAACACGACAACCTTAACGAACAGAATAATCAAGTTAGGGAAGAGATTACAGCTGTTACCGTTCAATGTCAGGATAGTAAAGAACAATTACGTGAGGATACTAAGGCTTGTGCTAAAAACAGTAATAAAGAAGTTGGCACTGTTGCACAAGAAGTGAGTAGCACACGCGTAGGCACAACAGAATCACATAAAGACAAGATTAATGCAGTCACTGAACAATGCCGTAAAAACACAGTACAGATACGCGACGAGTTTAATTTAGAGTCAGTGGAAGTTTCACACACTCCGAATACGGAAGTTGACGAGAAATTTGCACGACACAATAACCAAATTGACGAAAGTATTACAGTAACAGAATTAACAATTATTTCAGTCACCAATACGTCACAGAACCCGCCACGTTGCGAGCATTTGTCAGACTCGCGCAACGCGTATAATGTGAACAATTTACAGAGACTACGCGAATTAAAATCCTAAAAGCTACGTGACTTAAAATCTGAAAAGCTACGTAACTTGAAGTACGAAATGACACAGACAAACAAATTCTCACACAAACCTGAACGTGTTCACAAATTCAGAGACGACAACGTTGATTACGAGCAGTTTTTATACGTAAGAAAAACTAAGGAATTTAATAATGACAGAGCACAGATACACGATTTGAACTGGATACGACAATTTGCTCTTGAATTTTTACCAGCATTTCGTGTAATGCAAAAACTTGAATTAGTATGGATACAGCAATTTATTTCTGAATTTTTACCAGCATTGCCTGTAAGGCAAAAGCTGAAAAGTATTTGCAGTGCGTAATAAACCTCAGGGGATTCATTACGCTTTAATGAATATGTGCCGTAGCGAGCATAGGGCCCCGAGCTGTAGTAGTGCTGTTTCATCTTTAGTTTTCTGCACTGCTGCCTTCTCTTCTACTGTCCTTTATATCTATCAAAACCGCTCTTTAACTGTTGCTCTACCTAGAATTAAGAATATGTAAAAAAAAACCGGATTTGACAAGTTATACCGAAAGTGACAATTTTTATTAGGCACTCCACAACTACCAGCGTAATTTTAATAACTGACAAAATTTTAATCATCAGTATGTGTAAAATTATCAGCAATAGGAGATACATTTTAGTAACAATAGAGCTTTTTCACAACTACCGTAACAAAACCAGCCGCTTAGCATTCCTAACCAACAATGCAGTCTACAAGGTCAACCAAGCTTTAATGTTTCGCCTCGTGCACGTATAGTCCCTGGTACAACAAATAGTAACGCACGGCAGCCACAATGAAATAACTACGTACAGAAAACACAGTATTTTAATTCCTATAGCAATGTGCCGTACAGAAATGACTATCATGACAAACGTAAAAATAATGAGCTCAATTTTCAGCGTACATTTAATAACAGTCGATCTTTTCAGCAGCAAGAACTTCAGCAACAACATATTATCATGAATTAACCAGACAATAGGTGTCATACATAGCGTAATACGTCAGGAAGAAATAACAGAATAGTTCAAATAGTCAAAATTCCACAGCGTCCTCCTGAAAATAATAACATGTCAGATAGAATTTAACCAGATACAGTACAGGTTGCATCTTTCAGCTACGCAAGCAACACTTTTGAATCACAGAATCTTATTCATGAAAATGTTATTTGAAACATGCTTCGTTGAATGCTCCACTTTTATCCCACCCAGATCTTACCAGAAATTTTTCCATTGCCACCGACAGTTCTAACACCGCTTTAGGCGTACACATTTTCCAGGAAATTGAAGAAGATGGTTCGATAGTAATTAAAAACATCGCATTTGCAAGCCGCATTTTGTCACCTGCTGAACGAAATTATTCCGTTACAGAATTGGAAACATTATGTGTTGTATGGGCTTTCACGAGATTTAGGCACTTTCTTTATGGCAGACATACCACCGTGTACACAGACCACAGAGCGATACAATTTTTACTTTCGGCCAAATTCACGCACGACAGATTAAGCAGATGGAAACTTTATTTACAGGAATTTAATTTTACAATAGTTCACATTCCCGGTACGCAAAATGTTATAGCAGACGCACTATCGCGTTCTCTCGGCAACAATCAGCAAGACGTAGCAACCAACTTCTGCAAAACAAATTTCAGTGTCATGTACATTCAGCAAGTAGCATTTGAAAATTTTATTTCATCGTCATTACAGGACATAGCACAAGAACAAAATAAAGACAATGTGTGGAAAGAAATTAAACACCTTTGGCAAGATAGGAAAAATGTTACGATTAGGAACCACTACACTGTACGCAATGACATTCTGTTTCGCCGTTCTCATCCTGACAGCAACAAATGGTTATTATGCATCCCTGACGAACTTGTTAACAAATTAATCTGGTACACTCATTTAAGTTACGCACATTACGGAGCACGAAAATGTTTTCTTATACTGAGACAGAACTGTTATTTTAACAACATGGAGAAACGTATACGACGAGTTTTAGCGTCTTGTAAAATTTGCCAGAAAGCTAAATCAGACACCACTTCACATATTCCTCCTTTATATCCCATTGTACCTGTTAAATTAAGACACATGGCCGCAGTAGATATTTTTGGTCCGATTCCGAGAACTAACAGAGATTTTTGCTACATCTTTGTCGCTGTTGAGCTCACTTCAAAATTTGTTACCTTCACTCCGTTACGCAAAGCTACTGCTAAAACTGTTTCGAAAGCATTTGTAAAACATTTTCTATTTCATGTAGGGCATGTGATGAAAGTAATTTCTGACAATGGATCTCAATTTCGTAGTAGCATATGGACACGCATGTTACGAGCCAGAAACATTTCTCCGATCTATATATCCAAGTACCACGCTTCTTCGAACCCCTGTGAACGGTTAATGAAAGAAATTGGTAAGCTGTGCCGAATATACTGCCACAAAAGACATATTGATTGGGATACACACATACTCTCATTCCAAGATGTAATTAATTTCATTCCAAATGAATCCACTATGCTATCTCCGTCTGTTATACTGAAAAACGTTGAACCACCAAACAAAATTAAAGAATTTGTAAATTTTCCTACATCTCGTCGCTTACGACACCACGAAATAATTGACATTGCGCTGAACAACATCAAACGTGCCGCAGAGCGCCGGAGAAGACAGCAAAAACAGGTTTGTACACGCCGCGACTTTCACATTGGACAGAAAATATTAGTACGTACACACTATTTATCCAGCAAATTAAAAGGTAAGTGCAGTAAATTTGAACTTCTATACGCAGGTCCATATCGGATTCGCAGCATCCCTCACCCCAATGTTGTACACGTCGAAACTTTGAGAACCAGAAAATCGAAAGGCAATCACCATATCTCAAACATTAAACCGTTTATTGAATGAAATCACTTTATGATGTAACATGCTATGATGCCATTTACTAATGCAATTATTTCACCTGACTAATTACTGATGATTATCGTATTTTTTCTTGGCAAGTGCCCGGCAAGGTAAGGTTAGCTGGTCGCTTTTCTTGTCGTTACACATCAGACCATGCACATTTTCCACTTTTTTATGTACGATTGTATTCCAGTTTTGTCTATATGCACTGTGAAATAGTTAAGATATAAACACACCAGTCGACTTTGACATTTTTTTTGGCCTTATGACATCTCAACATCGTGACTTTTACATTTTTTGCTGCTGCATTGTGATATTCTCTGTACATTTTGGCTTTGAACACTGTCAATGTCT
Source organism: Schistocerca cancellata (assembly GCF_023864275.1). Lineage (NCBI taxonomy): Eukaryota > Metazoa > Arthropoda > Insecta > Orthoptera > Acrididae > Schistocerca > Schistocerca cancellata. The sequence goes on along the minus strand of NC_064628.1, from coordinate 164,375,525 downwards.
TTGACATATTACGTTGTCTGTAATGTTATGCTGTATGGTTAATTGTGTCACCATAAACCAGTCATTATTTAGTGGGTATATGATTTAAATGCAAGACGTTAATCTCTGTTCATCAATTTCAGAAAGAAATGATGCGTGTAAGAAATAAATTCAACAGAAATGGGAATTTCACCTACGGAATAAACGATAGAAGATGCAATAACTTCATGAGAAAGAGTAAATGGATCAGGATTAACAAGCATTAACAAGAATATACTATACTCATCGTAGAATAGCAGTCTGAACTAATTTTTTCTTTCAGAATACAAGGTGATTGATGCAGGCTGTCGGACAGAACTACACATCTTAGTTTTAGTGATGAAATATGCTAGAGATAAGGAATAGTTGTATAATGAGTAATGAAGTGATATTTTTGCAGATGATAATGAATACTGATGAATAATGATGAAGAATATGCTATTATGAATAATGAAATTTTTCTTTACAGGTGATGATAATAATGAAGTTATGATAATATGGATAATGAAGTGATTGATAATGAAGTTTTTTCTTTACAGATGAGGATAATGTTGAAGTTATGTATTTATGCTACGTAGTTATTTAAGTATTTGTTGCAGTTTGTTTTGACAGCAGGTGTTATATTGCATAGTAGGATGTTGGAAAGTTTTGGAAAGGACAGCTATGGAACACATGTTTATACACATTTCACTACTTGTTAATTCGAAGTTCACTACTTTTCAGCATAGTGTGCGTTTCTTCTTTCAGGTCAATAATCCATTTTGTATTTTTTCCAGGAGAAGTTTTTCATGATACTTACTAAACCTGTTACTTATTATACCTGTTCTAGTACTTGCATTTTTATTTTTTTAACCCATTTGTGTTTATCATTTATAAATGTGATCACATGTACTGCCTTGTTACATAACCTTGCTACAGCTGACTCATGACGAATGACGTTACACATTTTTGATTTACAGGAACAACCCAGTACCAATTTTTTTTCCTTTTTTCTCTTCTTGCTTTCTCTTATAATTACCAAAAGCAATGCTTTGCTAGCACAAAAAATAAAAAACAAAAAAAATATGTATTGCCAGTCCCGAATAATGACTTAAGAGATTTCTGAGTACTACTGATTATTAATGATATGACTGTAATTAACTGATTTTTTATAATGAATTAAGAGATTTCTGAATAATACCGAATGAAAAAAAATGTTGTACTATTTAATACTTGCTGGACACTGAGTGCCAATAATTAATGTCACTCAATGAATTATGTTATTAATTATGCCATTAATTAGCTCTTGTTTTCAATGTTGATACTTTGTAACTGGAAAAGAATATGATTCTTACTATATTGAAATGACAAATGATTAACTATGCTTTATAATTGGGAAAGAATGTGATTGTTTAATAATGCTTTGTAATTAGGAGAAGGCTGATGATTCTTACTGTATTGGAATGATCAATTAATTATGCTATTCTTAATAATACTTTGTAACTGGAAAAGAATGTGACTGTTTAATAATGCTTTGTAATTAGGAGAAGGCTAATGATTATTACTATTGAAATAACAAATAATTAATTAACGATGCCATACTTTATAACTGGAAAAGAATGCGATTGCTTCATAATGCTTTGTAATTAGGAGAAGGCTAATGATTATTACTATTGGAATGACCAATGATTAATTAACTATGCCATACTTTGTAACTGGAAAAGAATGCGATTATTTAATAATGCTTTGTAACTAGGAAAAGAAGGTTACTGATTCTATGTAAAACAATTAATGAACATTTTTCTGTAATACTACATACTTGGTACAGAAATGTTCAATCACTGGGCTATGAATGCCGCAAACTACTAATGAAGACTGTAATTGTCAATATTATGTGACTTAATGTCCTTCACCTCATGAGCTAACTACCCTGAATTAGTGCAATGTCCATTTGTCCTGTCTATCCTAGTGATCATGGAGCACTATCTTTGGTTTTGCACTAATTCTACGTTGGTGTGCCTTGTAAGAGCGTGGTGTTGACACGACATGCTGTCCACCACCGTGAGCGATGAAGACGTTATTATGGTCCCACTGTTTGGTGTACCTAGTGTACTGCCAAAATGAGAACATGGAACATTAGTACGACAGTTCAGTGTCTTGGCTACACTGGTAAATTCTGATGGGAAAAGAACTTCAAATTGTGTCACTTGGTATTATACTTCTGTGGAAAGATATGGACTTTCACAACAGCTGTGTGCAATCTAAAGTGCTACAACCATGATGCAATCCTTCCCTTTCCTATCCTAATTCTTGTCACATAGTGAAAATCATTTTTTGCTAACATTATTTATGTTCATGGGTTATACATTTTTTTTTGATTCGCTGAACTCCAGTGCGAGTACACTTATGTCACTTGTCGATATGATTTTTGCCATTATGTTTATTTATTGCAAAAATGCTTAAGACATTTTTTCGATTTGTTCTCAAGTACAGTATGTGCACTCTTGTCTTTTATATTGTATATACATTTTTTATTTATTATTTTATTTTAATGATATGTTCTGAACTACAGTGCATGTGCACTTATGTTGTGTGTTAATATGTTTTCTACTGAACTTTAGTGCCTGTGCACTTTTCTCATTTTTCAATATGATTTGTACTCATTCTGTATATTCAATACTTCAGTACGTATGCACTTATGTCATTTGTTACTAATTGTATATACATTTCGTAAATTGCTAATATGTTCTCAACTCCAGTGCGAGTACACTCATGTCACTTATCAACACGATTTTCTGCCATTCTGTTTATTTGTTCTGAAAATGCTAAAGAATTTTTTCAGTGCGTGTGCACTTTGCTATCTGTCAAATAATTTGTATATACAGTTTTCTGATTTACTACTATGTTTTGTACTCACATCCTGTCTTTGTCTGATATATTTTGTACTCGGTGCATGTGCACAACATTTAATTTATGTACTAAATTTGAATATTCTGTAAATTGTAAAAATTTCTTGCGATGGCAAGTCCAAATGACTCACCATCGCTGCCAAATTTTTGCCCCCCCCCCCCCAGTGGAGGGTTATGAAACACGTATGTAACATAGCAGCGATGGTGAGGCACGTTAAAATCTTTGACCAGAGAGCCTATAATCGTGGTGAGTCTGCGCTTGACTGCGCGAGTGTTGCGAGCAGTTCGGTTGTAATCGTGGTGCAGTACAGTAGTAGTAGTGCAGTTCAGTTGTAGTCGTCATGTAGAGCAGTACAGTAGTAGTCGTCGTGCAGTACGCTAGTAGTCGTCATGCAGAGCAGTCGGTCAGTAGTAGCAGCCCAGTGCGGTTGTGTGATGTAGTCTGTCGGCAACACTGGTCAAGATGCTGAATGAGTTATATTGTTAATTAAGGTAATCATCAGATAATGTAAAGTTTATTTATTGTAATTAATTTCCAACAAGTGCCCCAATAATAATTTTGATTTCAAAAGCAATTTTACAAAAAAATTTATTTAATTGAATTAACGATTTCGTTCCATTTCCCTTAAAGAAAAGTTTCAGTTAAATTACAAAAAAAAGGAATATTATTATTTGCAATGCAGTTCCTCCAAGCTGTGCGCAAGAATAAGAGCAGAAATTTGACTAGCAGTTACAATGAGGTAAGAATTTAATTCTGATTTGCACAGGGCCAAAGACCGATATTTCGGTTTAATTGAATTCTCATTATCACTGACATTTTCTTATCACTGAATCGACTTTCATTTTTTGTAAGTAGCTTATACTTGGGTCAGATTGCTAATTTTTGTCTAATGGTCATTGTCATTGAATTTATTTGCTGGGAAATTACGTTAGGTTGTATTCTTGTTAACATTCAAATTATAGTCTTTCAACATTTTTGTGGGAAAGTTTCACTTGGCTCCATTTGTATTAAATAATTGTCTTATGAAATTTTTGTGGGGAGGTTACAACCTGGGGCCTCAGTTGGACCAGCGTTCGTGCTGGACGTGCAGACCGCGTGAGACGACGCTTCATCCACTCCCAAACATGCTCAATGTTGGACAGATCCGGAGATCTTGCTGGCCAGGGTAGTTGACTTACACCTTCTAGAGCACGTTGGGTGGCACGGGATACATGCGGACGTGCATTGTCCTGTTGGAACAGCAAGTTCCCTTGCCGGTCTAGGAATGGTAGAACTATGGGTTCGATGACGGTTTGGATGTACCGTGCACTATTCAGTGTCCCCTCGACGATCACCAGTGGTGTACGGCCAGTGTAGGAGATCGCTCCCCACACCATGATGCCGGGTGTTGGCCCTGTGTGCCTCGGTCATATGCAGTCCTGATTGTGGCGCTCACCTGCACGGCGCCAAACACGCATACGACCATCATTGGCACCAAGGCAGAAGCGACTCTCATCGCTGAAGACGACACGTCTCCATTCGTCCCTCCATTCACGCCTGTCGCGACACCACTGGAGGCGGGCTGCACGATGTTGGTGCGTGAGCGGAAGACGGCCTAACGGTGTGCGGGACCGTAGCCCAGCTTCATGGAGACGGTTGCGAATGGTCCTCGCCGATACCCCAGGAGCAACAGTGTCCCTAATTTGCTGGGAAGTGGCGGTGCGGTCCCCTACGGCACTGCGTAGGATCCTACGGTCTTGGCGTGCATCCGTGCGTCGCTGCGGTCCGGTCCCAGGTCGACGGGTACGTGCACCTTCCGCAGACCACTGGCGACAACATCGATGTACTGTGGAGACCTCACGCCCCACGTGTTGAGCAATTCGGCGGTACGTCCACCCGGCCTCCCGCATGCCCACTATACGCCCTCGCTCAAAGTCCGTCAACTGCACATACGGTTCACGCCCACGCTGTCGCGGCATGCTACCAGTGTTAAAGACTGCGATGGAGCTCCGTATGCCACGGCAGACTGGCTGACACTGACGGTGGCGGTGCACAAATGCTGCGCAGCTAGCGCCATTCGACGGCCAACACCGCGGTTCCTGGTGTGTCCGCTGTGCCGTGCGTGTGATCATTGCTTGTACAGCCCTCTCGCCGTGTCCAGAGCAAGTATGGTGGGTCTGACACACCGGTGTCACTGTGTTCTTTTTTCCATTTGCAGGAGTGTAGATCATCAATCTTCAAACTACCTCATAAATCAGAACAAGTGTCCGTTCGAAGGTTTCCTAATTATACTATTGCCCATCAAATATACCTTCTCAATTCAGAGTCACTTATACACTATATTTTACCTGAAGATAATGTCAACAGTTTCTGTTATTTCATTTTATTTCTCCCTAAAAAACTTACATAGTTATTTCTTGAATTTTCTTTCAAATAAGTCACAAAAATTTCATTGTTTCAGTAAACAATCGCAAGAAGTCAACAGCTGGTATAATCCTTTCGTCAGAAATGTCCCTTTGCAAAGTTCTCATTCCCTCAAACAATACAAATCATTCATAATCATTCATTCTTGGTCTTTCATACAGGATAGGTTGATAATAAAAGATTATTAGATAAACAGGTTAGTCAAAGACTATGAAACAGAACTGAAAATTAAAATCGGAAGAATATACTGTAACGGCTGGGATACCTATGCTCGTCATACATATATTTACTAAAGATCAGTAGGCGGGCTCGTGCACTGGCTTCCAAACTGCCACTAATTAAGCCATGCGCTGCGAAGCGCGACAACAATATCTTAGATTCCAGAGCTTGTGTATGCGCGCTGTAGCCAACCTTTAAATCCTAAGAGAGTATAACCAACTCTCTACAATTAACGTTAACATTGGACCTGTACTACCAATTTGCCAATTTTACCACCTATTCTACCAATTTCCTGCCAATTTTAGGATCTGTCCTGCAAATGTTTAAGGATATTTTTCTGATTTTACCAACTATTGGACTTGGCCCAATATAACCAGATACCATTTTACGAATTCCCTACCAATTTTTATAGCCAGCTGGCAATTTTATCAATTTTTAGATTTGGTGCCACACAATTCTCCAAATTAATTATAGTCCTCTCACCACAGAGCACAGTCCTAAGATGGAAAGCAATTTGGCCAAAAAAACAGTGGGGATGAGGGGCACCTGGCGATTGATTGAGACCATCAGGGAAGGGGCAGGAAGGGGAATGGGTGATCCTAAATATAAGAGGGACAATCGTCTCAGCTGCAATCTGACAGTAGATGCTAATAGCAAGGAAAAGTGCTGATATCAGCGATTTTAGTCAGAACTAGAAATGGCACCCTACTAAAAGACTGAGCAAGGACTGTCTTCATCTCAGACAAGAACTCTTGGGCACAGAATTTATTAAAAGTGCCTGAAAGTTAGAAAACAAGGAAAATATAAAATCTGAAACTGAAGTGACAAGTTTCGGTGCAATAACAACCTCTGAGGCTTATGGAACATGTGACAAACAACTTCAGTCATACCAGATCGACATCTGCTGTCTTTCTACTCATGAAACATGCCTATGATAAAAATTGGAAGGAGAATTTATCAACAAAATTTAAGAAAATAAAAGCATCCAGGCCTGTTTCAACCATCTTATTGCCATCGCCAGTTAACAGTGCATGTCGAGCGTCACCGCTCAGACATCAAGATACCAGCTTGGGTCGGGATTGTAGCATATTCTATTTACGATATATGTCAATGACATCCAAAATGCGTCACTCTCCCAGAGAGCTTAATTCGCCGCCGATGCAGCGTTCTTTACAAGGTGAATTCATGGAACCAGCGTCCGACGACCCAAAGCCTACTCTACGTTACACCAGAGTGGTGTAGGAAAAATAAGACAGAAATGAATCCTAACAATGCTGGCGCTATCTGCTTACATAAGAAGACTTGCCTTGCGCGATACTCTTCAGCAGAAACCTACCTTGCAGTGCAACACAGGACTTTGGAATGACTTCAGTACATAACTTTTGTTTCACAAGCAATTGATCAACACCTATAAATGCCAAAGAAATTTATCCCAGTCTTAAATAGCCGTGAACTAAATATGACCACAGAGCTAAGACTATACAAAGTGTTTATTTTATCTGAAGACATTGAAATATCTCGAAAACTACGCAACGGATCAAAAAAAGTTATAATTCCAATCTGTTTGTCTCGAAGGCAGACATCCAATGATACCACAATTGACTCTCCACCCAATCCTGTCCGTGCGTGCGTGGCGGGGAAACTTTGAAATCTTCAATGGAAACACGTTTTTTTATTGCAGATTATGATTCTACGTCAAAATTTACAGATGCCGCTGTAACGGGAAGAATAGAAATCAGTACACAATGGTAATCTACGACATGCCAATGAATGGCCCTTGAATATCCAGTGGCACGTCAGACCCCACCACCATGCTGCGAGGGTAGGACAGGCCAGTGTTTCATAACTTCTAGTTCCAAACCCTATTTACAATGTTGTATTCCTCCAACATATCGAACAGGGAACTACTCAAAGTGCCACTGTGGCCATGACTCGATGTGATCACTTCTGTACTTTTCCAGTTAGAGCTAGTGTTCAACCAACCGCCAACTTCGGTACACTTAGTGATTCGCTTTTCAAATGACTGTACACAGGACAGAAGTAAACCTGTGAGAATATCAGCACAGGCGTTTCTGATGCGTCCTGTTGGCAGTTGTTGGTAGTAGTAGGGCAACAAGGACGTCACCCCACGCTGCACTGTTGCCAGATATGTTCAAGATGGCGGATCCAAGATGTCGGTGATCGATATGGCAACATCGCAAAGACGTCATAGTGGGAAATTCAAATTTTGGCGGGAAAATAGGTCATATGGGCTACCTCAACTAAACTAACCCCCTCCCCTGCCATCCCCCCTCATCTCTCCTGGAAAATGGCGGGAACTTCAAACTCCAACAGGACAATGCAACACACCACAGCTACCTCCACCAACCTAAGAAAATGGCGGGAAAAGTAGCTCACTTGCGCTACCTCCACTAACCTATGTCATCCAATAGCCACCTCTTCATAGGAATTGGCGGGAAAAGGACTCAGCCTGTGCTGGATAGAGGGGATGTAAGTCTTTATTTTGTAGTCAGTCTTCATTTAAACAATTTGAGGCAGTAGCTCCATTGAGAGTGTACACAATGATACCTGTAGGCATGCTTGAGGTCGCAGTAAAAAGTCTACAGGCCTAAAAACTACTCTTAAATCACTGAAATAATGCAGTACACTGATGTGTAGAGATGCAAACAACTCGTAATTGTCAAAATAATAAATGTAAAAGGCTCTGCAAACACGCTTGCTAATCGTCAACTGTCGAAGTCATGCATTGCACAGCGTGCACACCTCTTCACAAAATAATGAAACAGACGCTAAAACAACTCGTAAATTGTCAAAAGTTAATACTTGTGTAATGTTGTACAAACATGCTCACAGCGCTTAAACAGCCGAAAATAACACAGTGCACAAACACTCATTTGATACTAAAATGTAGACTTTCACGGCCGGAAATATCATGTCCATTATAATTATCTGGGCTGTTATGCCGTGGTCGGTTGATGAATTCTGTGGTGATTCCCAACGTTTCGTCTCCGACTGCGGGAGACATCTTCAAGGGGGTCCGTAGCTCGATGGAAGGCAGTCAGTAGCGAGCCAGTGTGTGTGTTGGACCTTCCATCGAGCTACGGACCCCCTTGAAGATGTCTCCCGCAGTCGGAGACGAAACGTTGGGAATCACCACAGAATTCATCAACCGACCACGGCATAACAGCCCGGATAATTATAATGGACATGACAAACACTCATTGCACATAAGAAATTGCATTCTAAATACTGTCAACCACAACATATCATCAAACTGCCTCCCTAATGAATGAAATTTCATTCTGGAAACATCCCCCAGGTTGTGGCTAAGCCATGTCTCCGCAATATCATTTCTTCCAGGAGAGCTAGTTCTGCAAGCTATGCAGAAGAGCTTCTCTGAAGTTTAGAAGGTAGGAGATGAGGTACTGGCGGAATTAAAGCTATGTGGACGGTTCGTGAGTCATGCTTGGGCAGCTCAGTTGGTTGCCGGCACGGTAGCTCAGCGTGTTCGGTCAGAGGGTTAGCAGCCCTCTGTAACAAAAAACTGAGTTAATCGATCAACAACGAACTTAAACGGATGTCTTACGACGTCCGCCGCGAGCAGATTCAACAAACAAAAGCGAACAAAATGAGATTCCAAAAAAAAAAAAAAAAAAAAAAAAAAAAAAAAAAAAAAAAAAAAAAAAAAAAAAAAAAAGTTGGTAGAGCACTTGCCTGCAAAAGGCAAAGGTCCCGAGTTCGAATATCGGTCCGGCACACAGTTTTAATCTGCCAGGAAGTTTCACATCAGCGCACACTCCGCTGCAGGGGGAAAATTTCATTCTCTATACCAGACAGCACTATACATATATCTAGCACCTTGGTCATAGTACATAATTTCCGATCTATCCCCATGCAGATGGGAGTCACAGAGCATTCTTGCAGTCTTAGGATAAAATTAGAGACTGAAAGACCCCCTCGCACTGTCTTTGGCCAGCCCACCCTGCAGCACCATTACCAATTTAATCTGCAGCTCTCCGGAAGTAGACTGCTACATTCCATGTGTCGTGAATGAATGCAGCTAGCCAAGTCCTTGACCATCCAAGTACACACTATTTCTCCAGATGTGCCCATGTTGAGGAGATTAGCACCCCTTATCGGTGTATAGTAACACATTTGAAAGTGCTGTGACGTAATAGACGATTAAGAAGAACGAGGAATGGCTGGTTTTTGTGCCTGTTGGAGCTCCAGGCAAATGGAGTTCCAAGCAATTTTACATAATCAACAACGTTATCAACTCTAAAGCATTGTTCTAGAGTCGGGGATCAGTACTTGGAAGGTATTGCTAAGAGAGAACACAAAGACACGCACTCCTGAGGCTACAAGGTTCCGCACTTAAAACAGGCTATAGTGTTAGATCGCTCCAGTTTCTGACCTATTAGTCATATGGAATGTAACACTGTTAGCATTCAAATGTAAGAAATATATTTCCAGCGCTTGACATACATCCTTCTTTCCGGTTTCTCTACGATAAACTATGGTAACAAACCGTAAAATGAAAAAATTACTTCCTTAAAATATCGATTCTGTGTGATACGTGCACAATATAGCTTTCCAGAGATGTTCACATCCGATCATGGTTCAGAAATTATACTAAGCCTGCATCAGTTCTAAATAAAATGATCATTGGTAACAGAAAAGAATTCTTAGAAGGAAACAGATAAATGCATATCAGCGGCGTTTTACATGTAAAATTACATGTCATGCCGCCAATAACTCTGTAAACCAGACATCTGTCTGGCAAATGTATACACAGGGATTATAGTGCCTCACAAACACCTATAGCTAACTTAGAATCATCTTAGTTATGAAACTGAACTCTTGATTTTATAGCCAAGATGTGAAGGCAAATGGTGTATATCACATAAATCTTTGTTCATTTATAGGAATGTATCACGTTTTATAAAACATGAGATGGAAATCCTCTGATAACTGAGAGGTTTACTGTTAACGATAGCAAGTAGACACTGCTCTAAGACCTACACAGAACACGTGGTTGTATATGAGTCAAACGCAGGCTATGTCACACAACTGATGCTTCCTGACAGAACATCGGAAAATTTGGTCAAATGATCTGCAGCAACTTCTCCCTCTCTCTCTCTCTAGAATGCATGATCAGTCTACCATTAAATAATACCTTGTTACAACTCCATCTCAAACTATCACTCCATCCACTCTATGTCATCCTTTAATGCAGATGCAAATAAGTTTATAGGCAGATGTTTCACTGTATTTCCAGGAAAACATCAAAGACAGCAGTCAACTCATGTGTATCACTATCACCTCAAAAGACATACAATATAATAACAACAACAAAAATAAAAATGACAGTTTACCTGGTTCCCGATGCTTCCATGTCAACGTTTTTTCATATTCCTCTTACTATCGCTTACTCCTTCCCAAGTACAAGAATTCTTCTGCACTTACCAAAAGACACGCAAGTACATCCCCAATTTCCCCACATTTTGGTATATTTTCTCTCAATTTATAAGAATTTTCCGCAATTCTATCGATTTTTGTACGTCATTTCTACCCATGCAATCATGACATATCATCTCTTCTCGTGTTCTAAAATTGCTTTTAATTGTACTACAGATGCCAGCACCTAGCGCAGACACACTGTTCAGGAGATGTAGTATAGCACTGTACTCGATTGCATCCAGTCTCCTCCACCCCACGTATTCCATATTTGCAGTGCATTTGCTCTTTTTTGTGTATGTCTGTGTATGTGGATATGACATGGATGACTCCCAGGTCCCTGTCATCCCACTGATGGACCCAACTTTGAACATAGAACACATCTTCAGACATAATGTGTGGTTAATCCACCTCCGAGCCCTATGCCAGATGTGACGTGTAGTGAATCCGGCTCTTAACATCAGTGTGGGTATATAGTGTATGGCAGATCCACACTCAAAAGCTAACTCGCCTTTGGCGTATTGTGGATCTTCATCTCAGCATCGCTCCAGAGATTCTGCATGGCAGATCCACCTTAAAACCCTATCCCCGACGTGGTATATTGTGGATCTGCATCCCAACAAAACTCCAGGTATAACCCACAGCAGATCCACACTCGAACGCTAACTCAGGTCTACTGCAGGTCCCGACTTCGATCCACTGAGGGCGGTCTGGTCACGTGTCGGGAGTGGATGACTTGTGACTGTCGGCTGCGGGAAAATATCTAGTGGTGCGAGGAGTATATACAGTGCTGTCTATCTTCACTGTATGTGTACGAGTGTCTGACGGTCTTTAGCTATATGAATGATGAAGATAGGGCGATTCTGTATGGCACACGATACGAACTGTATATTTACTACATCGACATGATATGCGATGATATATTGTTGGGTTGGAGATCGGTTTTACGCTCTAATATTCGGTCATCCATCCTCAGTGGCAGAGCAGTGTAATTGAGTAAGAGTCTTTCTGTATTTTACGATCTGTAGGTCACTTTTGCAGGGTTTAATTGTCAGTACAATATGGCGATCTGTACAAAATAGTTTCGCTGCTGAAAGACTCATCTGTAGAACGAAAAAAAAGGTGGATAGTGCTTCCACACCAGCGGTATCAGTAATTTGGCGGATAAATTCAGTAAGAGCCGATCATAGTGCTCCATTGCTCCATTGCTCCATTGCTGGGATGTAGGGACCTCTACATAGTGATGAGAGAATTTGCATTTTGGAGCTTTGAAAGCAGAACTTAACGATCTCCAGGAAGGGTAACACGTGATCGATGGGGCGCCATGTTAGGACCATCAGGAGGAATGCATTCAGCATTATTCTGGGTTATTTTCATAAACAGATTCTGTCAGGACAAGAATGTCCATGCAGACAAGCTGAGAAGTCACGAAAGCTCCTACAAAAGCGACTGTTATGTATTTCTGTGACAGTTTACCATTTTGGAGAGGTTGAGTTGGCTCTTATTTACATAGCCATGTGACGTCAGTATAACACTGAGAACCTTTTAGATGCACCTGTGACTTTGAGTCTGTACACTGATACGAGTATTTTACAGTGATGCATCAGCCACACTGGGGAGATAAACGTGTACAGCTCACATGTCGCATTAGGATCGCTAAGAACAATGGAGCCTGTGCTGTTCTGGGAAGCATTGGAACAGATTTCTATAGCGCGACCTGTGATGTCAGTATTGAAAGCTGGAGAGGTATTGCGCCAGCAACAGTAAACTCCTGTGGCCGAGAGGCGTCTTCCGTATGGGACCAGAGTGAGTGCGCAACCCTGCTTGTGTGCCTTTGTGTTCTGTAGGTGGGCAATTCGCTGATATGTTGCAATTAATGATAGTTCGAAAGCGTTTCTTATGTGCAATGAGTGTTTGTGCAATATGCTATTTTGGCTGTTTAAGCACTGCGAGTATGTTTGCATAGTGTTACACATGCATTATCTTCTGACAATTTAAGAGCTGTTTTTGTGTCTGTTGCATCATTTGGTGAACAGGTGTGCTTGATTAGCAAGCGTGTTTGCAGAACTTTTGACATGCATTATTGTTTGCGTCTCTACACATCAGTGTACTGCATTATTTCGGTTATTTACGAGTAGTTTTCAGGCCTGTAGACTAATTACTGCGACCTCAAGCATGCCAGGGGAGTGTTTTGCATCCATGTGATAAATAAACTATGTGTAATCTGTCCCTAAATATAATGTGTGTATTATTTCGAGAGTTTATAATTAGTGACCGTGTCTGCACATCACTGAACTGCACTATTTCAATGATTTACGAATAGTTTGTAGTTCTGTAGGCTGTTCAATGCATTATTTCGACAGTTTACAATTAGCAGGAGTGTTTGCAGAGCATTATACATGCATGATTTCGACAAATTAAGAGTTGTTTGCGCATCTGTACATCAGTGTTCTGTAATATTTAGATAACTTACAAGTAACTTGCATTTCTGTACGCTGTGTAGTGTAACCCAAGCACGTCAGAGTGAGTGCTTGTATTAGTGCATTAAATAATCTATTTGAAATCTGTCCCTAAATAAACTGTTCCAAAAATAAATAAATTACATTCCTTCCTCTCTCCAGCAGTCCAGAACAGGCTGAGTCCTTTTCCTGCCATTTTTCCCACCCTAGACCACCATCTTGGATTACTTCACAGGAGTGACGACAGTGCCCTCTGGTGGCAGTACTGTGTACTAGGTCAGTTGAAATCTGAACCTCGTGGTGAGTACACTCGATGGATTTACTCTCTCAAATTGTTTAAATAAAGATTACCTGCAAAATAAAGACTTACACCCATCCTATCAGCATAGGGTGAGTCCTTTTCCTGTCATTTCCTAGGAAGTGGGGGTGGTAGGAAGACAGGTTAGTGGAGGTAGCGCAAGCGAGCTATATTTCCTGCCATTTTCTTATGTAAGTGGAGGTAGCCATGGTGTGTTGGATTGTCCTGGAGTTTGAATTTCCCGCCATTTTCTGGGAGATACGAGGGGGGAGGATAGCGGAGGGGGTTAGTTTAGTGGAGGTAGTCCAGTTGACCTATTTTACCGCCAAAATTTGAACTTCCCGCCATGACATCATTGCGATGTTGCTATCTCTATTGCCGTGATCTTGTATCTACCATCTTGAATACATGTGGCAACAATGTAGAGTGGGGTGACGTCCTTGTTGCCCTACTACATATGGTACACCATATCATTTCAATATTCCCACAGAAAGAAATCCGGCGACTTCAAATCCGTCCACCTAGCAGACCAATTAATACGGCCACCTCTGCCGTTTGACCAATCCGTGTAAACACGGTCCAACATTCCGTTCTTCAATTGGTTAATGGCTCTGTGCAACCGTCATGCTGAAACTATTTACATTGTCAAACATCTAGGGCAACATCCTTCAATAGTATCAGTAGTTCCAAAAATGTTTGATATTTTCATCTATTCAACATGGTGTCGATAAAATATGGATCAATTAGTGTGTTCCTCATAGTGCCAGATCATATGTTAGCCAGCCAACGACATTGATGGGCAGCTAGCCGTAACTAGTAAGGATTGTCTACACTCCAGTAATGCATGTTATGTCAGTCAACGCTACCATAATTTGTTAACACATAGTCATCAGAAAATAGTACCTCGACAAAGAATATGGGGGTCGTTTGTATTTGTTGATGTGTTCATCCACAAAACACTACCCAGTTATGGAAATCGGCACTATGATGTTCTTGATGCAGTGTTGGGTGGTATGAGTAACATTCAGGAAGATGCAGCATTGTACTACCTATGGACATACCACAATCGTGGTGCAATTACCGGGTGCATCTCCATGGGCTGTGGTGCACTGCCATTAATAAAGCTATTTCATTAGCATCACCTGTATCACGTCTGCTTCGTTTCCTTTTGCCGGTCTGTACGCTGCCATCAGACATAAAGGAGTTTACAACCTTATAAAAGAGCGGACGAGTGTGAGCTTTTTTCGGAAAACTCTCGGCACAAGGCAACAGCAGCCTCAGCATTTTTTCTACATTCTCTGTGAATCAGGAACACACCAACTGTTTCTTTTGTGGTTACAACATTCATCGTCCACTTGCACGTCTGTTCAGCAAATCATAGGTAGGTGTGCAGGCAAGAAACACTGCGCAAGTATTGTAATATTTCGAGCCGCTATCTTTTCTATGTATGGATAGAACTCCGGTCGCAATGTACTGCCTGTTATGACATGTCGCAGTTCGCTACACTGCCACTGTGGCGCGTCGAATAGACCCCTGTTCGATATATCGGAGGAATACAACGTTGCAAATGGGTTTGCCAATTAGAAGTTATGAAACAGTGGCCTGTCCTACCCCCACAGCATGGAGGTGGGGTCCCACGTGCCATTAGATATTGGCTTGGTTCAAATGGCTCTGAGCACTATGCGACTTAAGTTCTGAGGTCATCAGTCGCCTAGAACTTAGAACTAATTAAACCTAACTAACCTAAGGACATCACACACATCCATGCCCGAGGCAGAATTCGAACCTGCGACCGTAGCGGTCGCTCGGCTCCAGACTGTAGCGCCTAGAACCGCACGGCCACTCTGGCCGGCTATGCATTGGAATTTAAAGAGCCATTGAGTAGCATGTCGTAAATTATGGTTGTGTACCCATTTTTATTTCTTCGATTACAGTGCCATCTGTGACAAAACCAAGAAAATGCTTCAGACGAAACGTACGTAGATTTTGTCGTTGAATCGTATTCCGCAATAAAAAACGGGGGTTCCCCTTGAAGATGTCAAAGTTACCCGCCCGTCCCGTCGCCCACACGCAGGGCCAGGTGAGGGGTCGAGTGTGGTATCATTAGGTCTCCCTTCCAAGACAAATAAACTGGAATTATAACTGTTTCCGATCCGATATGTATTTCTCAAAATATTTCAATGTTTTCAGTTAAAATGGACACTCTGTATAAGAACACATGAGTTCATTTGTGTTTTCATTCATCCAGGATAAATAATTATTTCAAAAATGCCCTATATAAGTTGTGTCAGTGGCCTAGCCAACAGCCGGCCGGTGTGGCCGTGCGGTTAAAGGCGCTTCAGTCTGGAACCGCGTGACCGCTACGGTCGCAGGTTCGAATCCTGCCTCGGGCATGGACGTGTGTGATGTCCTTAGGTTAGTTAGGTTTAATTAGTTCTAAGTTCTAGGCGACTGATGACCTTAGAAGTTAAGTCGCATAGTGCTCAGAGCCATTTTGAGCTTAGCCAACAAAACCCATCTGCAAGACGTACATGTCACAGAAAACAAATGTCCACGAGGAAACCTACACAACGGCCACATAGAGGTGTTCGAAGAGGCAATTCAGAGACGTTCCACGAGAGTGTGTTGTAAAGTAATGCAACCAAATTTTTTATGTGGAAACTCTTAAGGATTTTTAAATTGAACAAATTTTATTAACATTTGAATCTTTATTCTTTATGTCTAGATATTTATTTCTTAACATAGTCACTCTAGCGACGAACACAACTATCTCAAGGACAGGCCAATTTGTTGACACAGTCACTGTAGAATGTTTGACTTTGTTGACGGAGCCACAACCTCACCTCTGCTTCATCACTATCGAAGTAAAGTCCTCGAAAGCGTTCATTAAGTTTTCGAAACGGAAGAAAATCGGATGGGGCCAAGTCGAGACTGTATGGAAGATGATCGATGACAGTGAACCCGAGGCGTCCGATTGTTGCACACGTTACAACATTAGTGTGTGGTCTGGCATTGTTATGCTTCATATGTGGACGAACTCATCGAAATTGTGTTTTGAGTTTTCTGAGAGTCTCTCACACACCGACATAATTGGGTTACCGCCACTTTACACGCTACAATTCGGACCCCTATAGTGGCAGGGGGTTGCAACTTGCTTTAGCGAAATGGGAAAGTCGACCCGACCTTCACGGGAACTATGGTAGAGATCGATAGCACCACGTCAGCTGTGGACTACGTCAACACTACTGCGAATCATCTCTACGCCTTCATGCTTAATGTCTTCCTCGATGTCGATGGGATCTCCCGGCAGGAAGATAAGGTCAGAATAATGCTACCGTCGCTTGAGAAGCGTCATAGAGAACTTACGAGGATATCTCGGCCATCAAACGCGCCTTATGTGAATTCAAAGGAACACCTCCGGGACGCTATCGGGAGGTAACTCCGCCTCGACAAACCAGTAAACCCTGTTTCACGGAAATCGTACGACCTGTGTGTAGACATCTTGGATCACATACCTCCGGAAAACTTTCAAGAGGTTTTCCAATCCATGGCACACAGAATGGTTGCTGTATTGCGTTCAATAGGTAGACCAACACGTTATTAAGGAGATGGTCATAATGTGACCTTCGATGTTGTTTTCATGTCGACTCACGGCTGCCAACGTCTATAGAGGTGATTTTAAGTCTGTGTGGATCGCTGCATATAGTGTCTCAAACTTTGAAACAGATGGCAGTGGGCCCACTACCGATTAATTTGATATAGGGAATCAATGGTCTGAAATGCTTATTTATTGTACTATGAACGTACAGAATGTACAACGCATAAAACGACGTAGCTCGTTGTAATTATTGAGAGTGACGACCGCCAGTTTCAGTTCGTGGATGGCTACGGCGTATGAAGTTCTGAAGTTCTGCTGCACTCTCTCAGAGTTTCCTGGTGTCTGTTGTACCAGGAGACAGGCAGCTTGGACCCTAGCAACAGTCTTCGTCCGTTTCTACGGGAATTTCATACACCTACGTCTTGACGTAACTGCGGAGGTGTGAGATCTGGCGATCGAGCTGGTCATGGGGCAGGACCTCCTCCTCCAATCCAACGTTCAGGATACGTGTTTTCCAGTTGCTAGCGAACATTAACATCGAAGTGAGCTGGTGCATCGTCAGGTTAAAACACAACTTTTCAAGAACAAGAAGAGAGAAAGTCTCAAAGAACTGTGCAGGACATCTCGCAGGAACAATTGACGTGGACAGCCAGATGAGAAGACAGAAAATAAGATCCTATTAGGTGATCTTGGACAATGCCTGCCCTTAGTTGACAGAGAATCATGGCTGATGGTCACTGATATGGGTGGCGCGGGGATTGTCCTCACTCGAGACATGGCTGTTACGGCAGTTGAAAACACTATCACCGGTGAATAACGCCTCGTCCATAAACAATAAAAACTGTACCAAGTGCGGCACTACAGCGCTGCGGTGGAATGAAGTGAACGCGGTGCCTAAAATCTGTTGGACCCAGTACTTGCGCACTTTCAGTATGATAGGTGTGTATTACCTGTTCCACGAGTACTCTCCACACTGAATCCTTCGAAGTGTGCGTTTCATGGGCAAGTTGATGTGGCTTATAGCTGACTTATCGGCCACACGACCCAACACCCGCGCTGGGTAGCCGTGCGGTCTAGGGCGCTTTGCCACGGCTCGCGTGGTTTCCTCCGTCGGAGGTTCGAGTCCTTCCTCGGACATGGGTGTGTGTGTTGTCCTTAGCGTAAGTTAGATTAAGTAGTGTGTAAGCCAAGGGACCGATGACCTTAGCAGGTCGGTCCCATAGGAACTTACCACAAATTTCCAATTACGATCCAACACCATCGCCTCAAAGTCTGCTGTTTGGATATGTCTTTGGAGGGAACTCTATGTGGCGTGAACGAACCTATCTCTTGCAAGTTAGTATCTGCAGAGATAAACGTCTACCAATAAGGATGGCGCCTGCTGAAAAAGCGTTTTCTGCACTTTTGTGTTGCTTCAAGAGCACTAAATCCTGTCGCACCATACATTAAATGCATGCCTGCCAAATCTCGCGGTGCGTAACGCTGCTTCTTTGACTACGCGCCGCGCACTGTCAATAGTAACACACCTCACCACGGACATATCACAAGTTGTCTGATGCAATGAACAATTGTCGTCATTGATAGTGGTGTGCGTGGGACGCAGGTTAATGCGCCGGTGCGATGCGTGCGTTCGTCACACAACACACGTACTGTGAGCTACGTTGTGTACAGTATGTCTGTCTGGAGATCACTGGTATATGCTGTTTATCACACGCTGCCTGTTCCAGTGTACACCCAGGATCTTTGTGAGAGTGCGGCAGAACTGCAAGCGCCATTGCAATACATGAACTGAGACTGGTTTGAGACACCTTGTATATAGCCTTTCGTCGAAGTACACCGTTGCAGTGGTCTTTTGAAAATTCCTTTTACTGTTAACACTACTTGAAAATTAAAATAAGGATTGTTTTGGAACATTTGTAATGAATTCATCAGTTTTTCAACCCCCTACTTGCCCACTGGTTAAAATACACTCCTGGAAATTAAAATAAGAACACCGTGAATTCATTGTCCCAGGAAGGGGAAACTTTATTGACACATTCGTGGGGTCAGATACATCACATGATCACACTGACAGAACCACAGGCACATAGACACAGGCAACAGAGCATGCACAATGTCGGCACTAGTACAGTGTATATCCACCTTTCGCAGCAATGCAGGCTGCTATTCTCCCATGGAGACGATCGTAGAGATGCTGGATGTAGTCCTGTGGAACGGCTTGCCATGCCATTTCCACCTGGCGCCTCAGTTGGACCAGCGTTCGTGCTGGACGTGCAGACCGCGTGAGACGACGCTTCATCCAGTCCTAAACATGCTCAATGGGGGACAGATCCGGAGATCTTGCTGGCCAGGGTAGTTGACTTACACCTTCTAGAGCACGTTGGGTGGCACGGGATACATGCGGACGTGCATTGTCCTGTTGGAACAGCAAGTTCCCTTGCCGGTCTAGGAATGGTAGAACGATGGGTTCGATGACGGTTTGGATGTACCGTGCACTATTCAGTGTCCCCTCGACGATCACCAGTGGTGTACGGCCAGTGTAGGAGATCGCTCCCCACACCATGATGCCGGGTGTTGGCCCTGTGTGCCTCGGTCGTATGCAGTCCTGATTGTGGCGCTCACCTGCACGGCGCCAAACACGCATACGACCATCATTGGCACCAAGGCAGAAGCGACTCTCATCGCTGAAGACGACACGTCTCCATTCGTCCCTCCATTCACGCCTGTCGCGACACCACTGGAGGCGGGCTGCACGATGTTGGGGCGTGAGCGGAAGACGGCCTAACGGTGTGCGGGACCGTAGCCCAGCTTCATGGAGACGGTTGCGAATGGTCCTCGCCGATACCCCAGGAGTAACAGTGTCCCTAATTTGCTGGTAAGTGGCGGTGCGGTCCCCTACGGCACTGCGTAGGATCCTACGGTCTTGGCGTGCATCCGTGCGTCGCTGCGGTCCGGTCCCAGGTCGACGGGCACGTGCACCTTCCGCCGACTACTGGCGACAACATCGATGTACTGTGGAGACCTCACGCCCCACGTGTTGAGCAATTCGGCGGTACGTCCACCCGGCCTCCCGCATGCCCACTATACGCCCTCGCTCAAAGTCCGTCAACTGCACATACGGTTCACGTCCACGCTGTCGCGGCATGCTACCAGTGTTAAAGACTGCGATGGAGCTCCGTATGCCAGGGCAAACTGGCTGACACTGACGGCGGCGGTGCACAAATGCTGCGCAGCTAGCGCCATTCGACGGCCAACACCGCGGTTCCTGGTGTGTCCGCTGTGCCGTGCGTGTGATCATTGCTTGTACAGCCCTCTCGCAGTGTCCGGAGCAAGTATGGTGGGTCTGAAACACCGGTGTCAATGTGTTCTTTTTTCCATTTACAGGAGTGTAGATTGCATTACATCGAGTGGTACTGTCAAGATCAGTCGCTCATTTTAGCTAAACATTAACCGTATTATTCAGCTGCATATAGACAAAATTCAGGATCATTATTGTGAACGAATAATGTGTGCAAATGTGTTACAGAGAATGCCCGAAAATTACGAAACTTAGCAGATCTAGTAAAATGGTTCAAATGGCTCTGAGCACTATGGGACTCAACATCTGAGGTCATCAGTCCACTAGAACTTAGAACTACTTAAACCTAACTAACCTAAGGACATCACACACATCCATGCCCGAGGCAGGATTCGAACCTGTGACCGTAGCAGTTACGCGGTTCCGGACTGAAGTGCCTAGAACCGCTTGGCCACCGAGGCCGGCGCAGATCTAGTACAATAGTGTGAAAAGCTAATAAAGCATTGCGCCGAATAGCGCCAAAATTTCGGAGGATTAAGGCGACCGACGGTGTGCGTGACGCACGGGTGTGCGATTTTCATGTAGGCGCCAGCGCGTGGCCAAGAACTTTGCACAGACCTTGAGCGTGCTCCGCGCCCACGGGCGAGTGCCACAGTGGCGCCCGCGTGCCTCACACCACGGCCTACGTACGTCTCCATACCTGACAACAGCACCTCAAGACCGAAGGCGTACAGTCTCTCACACACCCTTTCATACAGATGTTGTGAAACTGACACGATTAAAGCATCTCAAGTAAACTGAACTTCGAGATCTTTAGAATCCCACATGTATATTTTACACTAATAGTGATACGCAGAGCTATAAGCTCAAAAAACACAACCACTGAGTTCTCTTTGCAGGAAGACGAGACTGTCCCACACAAATAGTTGTTCTCAAAACGAATATTGCAGTTATTTGACCAAATACTGAAAGTTTTGCATTTAGGGTTTTCATTCCGAATATCGGTTATAAAAATAGAAGAACATAGAGTTCTCTTAGACTGGTCTTTTAGCTGCATTCCACTTCAAGCCGTGTCTGATAGCTCACCATGAACTTAAAACGCTATACATTGCACGTAGTTAGGCGATAACACCCGATACCTGACTACGCGATCTTCTATCAGTCATTCGAATTAGCCATAACTGTCATGAATTCAGGAACATCTGTCTTGAGTGATTTATCATAGAAAACTACCATACTGAGATACACTGCAAAAATCACGATGATTACTCCTACTAGGGTTCTATTTCTTCCACAAAAATAGGTTGTGGTATCGATAGCTACAATGCCACACGGTGTAGGTGCAAGTTCGTAGGTTTTTTTTTTTTGTGGTGGTGCTGAAGTCTGATCAACTTCGTTGATTTTTACTTCTGTAGGGAATGGAAGGGGTAAAAATTTTCTCTTTATTTATTTATTCATTCTTCTTTCAGCTTTAGTTTGGGCACACAGAAGGGTCCTTTAACTCGCTGCTTTTGGTGTGTGTTTGAAAACATGTGTGGAGAAGTGCTAAAGGACGATATGTCCTTAAATTATGGAGAATTACGTAGGGATATCATTTACGGAGGCTCAAATACTATCGCCTTCGGTACTTTATATTTGTGGTTGCGTAAGGGTTCTACCGCACCTACT
This sequence comes from Schistocerca cancellata, assembly GCF_023864275.1. Classification (NCBI taxonomy): domain Eukaryota; kingdom Metazoa; phylum Arthropoda; class Insecta; order Orthoptera; family Acrididae; genus Schistocerca; species Schistocerca cancellata. The sequence goes on along the minus strand of NC_064628.1, from coordinate 164,353,218 downwards.
GTGGTGAGTTGTGGTGTACTGTCACGTATCATGTCCAGCTTCCGAAATAAGGTTCGTGCCTTCTCCTTGACCTTGTCTGAGAGGTAAGATTCGCTTAAGGCTCGATGAATGTCATGATTTCGGATCCACCATTGGGATCCTGTGATCCATCGTAGGCATCTGCTTTGTACAACCTGTAACTTCTTGTAGTTAGTGGCACACGTAGTACCCCAAGAGGTCGATCCATACAAAATAGATGGTTCGACTGTGGCGTGGTACAACTGGAGTTTCGTGCGTTGGCTGAGGTATGAGCTCTTCAGAAATGGGAGGAGAGCTCCCAGCATTTTGAGGCCAGACGTCTTCTTCTCCATAATGTGATGACTATACAACAGTTTGGCGTCCAGATGCACTCCCAGGTATTTTACAGTTGTTGCCCAGGGGAGTGGCTTGTCTGATATCCGTAGGCGTTCATTGACGATGGGTCTCCGACGTGTGAAGACAATAACTTTGGTTTTCTCTGCATTGACCGTTATTTTGTTCATGTGGGTCCAGTGGTCCACTAAATCTAGTTGGCGCTGCATCCGTGTGACGAGGTGGTCCATTCTGGTGCCTGCAGTCAGGAGCGCTGTGTCGTCGGCATAGAAACTGGCAGTAACATGTGGCACCGTCGGGAGGTCGGTAATATATAAATTAAACAGCAGTGGAGAGATGACCGATCCTTGTGGAAGTCCTTCAAGGACAGGCCGTGTTGTTGAATTCTTGTCATCAATGCGAACATATAATCTGCGATCCTGAAGAAAATTGTCGAGAAGTTTTAAATAGCAGTCTGGTAGGGGAGTGGTACGCCGGAGCTTGACGATCAAGTTGCGTCGCCATGCTTTATCGTAAGCCTTCTCTATATCGAGAAAGACTCCAATAGTATGTCGTTTCTTGTAGAAATTGTCTTGGATAGATTCCGTGATGCGCAGTAGTTATAACTCAGCCGATAGCTTCGCCTGGAAGCCAAACTGCTCCGGTCGGATGATGTTGTGTGCCACAAGGATGTCCAGCATGCGTTTCAGTAGGACACGTTCCAGTACCTTTCCCAGCGTCGGCAGTAAACTTATGGGTCTGTAGCTGTCAGGGTGTGAGAGATCCTTGCCCGGTTTTGGTATTGGCACTATTCTGGCAATCTTCCATGCCTCTGGGAAGTATCCAGTCCTGAGGCAGCTGTTCACTATCCGGGTGAGAAGCACAACAGGCTTTCTCGGGAGGTGTTTCAATTCCGTATTGCTGATTCTATCTGCTCCAGGTGAGGTGTGTTTGCTATACTTGATAATCCTTCGAATTTCCTCCGGCGTTGTCAGCCGGGGCATAGCGTTAGTCGGGGCGTCCCGAATAGCTTCCCATTCCGTCGCTGTGTCCTCCTCTGCACGGTGGAGTGCATCATCTCCATCCTCCGTGGGAGGCGTAGTCATCTGTTGTTGGTATGTATCCGCATACAGCTCCGCCTGCGCCAGTGAGTCGTACAAGAGGCCATGGGGTCCTCGAATTGCCCTTTTGGGGGGGGGCTGTTGCTGTCTGAGACTTTTAACTATTCGCCATTCATCTTTGGTGCGTAATAGAAAGTTGTCCATTTTGAGTTCCCACGTGTGTTCCTTCCAGTCCTGAACCTTCCGCCGGAGTTCTCAGGTTAGTCTGTGAATCTCCCGTCTATCGTCCGGATGGCGGTAACGGACCCATCGTTTCCGAAATCGATTGCGTCTTGCCTTAAGTTCCTGCAGTGGTGGTGGAAACTCGTCATAATTGACTTCTGGTTGCAGGTGCTCCGTGAGTGCTCGTTGTTTCGCATTGTTAATCTTCTTCGTGAGTACTGCGACTGCCACATCAATCGCTTCTCTGGTAGTAACAACCTGGGTTGGTCGCACATTGTTGTTGAGGTACGCTTGGGACTGCTGCCAGTCGTAAGTTCTTGTCGTCGGCAGTGGGAGTGGCAAAGTAGCCCTCTCTATGAGTCTTAACACCGGTCTGTGGTCCGACGAAAGATCATCCAGCGTCCGCAGATGGAGATTCGGGTTGCTGTTCTTGATTATGGCGATGTCTAGAACATCAGGGTCTTGTGTCTGGACGTAAGGTATCCTCGTCGGTTACCGTGGTCCATGGACGGAAACATGTAAATTCTCAGCCAGTGCAAACAACATATGTCCTTTTGGGTTTGTCTTACGGGAATTCCAGGCAACATGTTTACTATTAAGATCCCCTCCAAGGAGGATCTTGTCGTAACCCTCTGTAACGGAGTAAAGATCTTCTGGGTGGAGAGGCTTCTTTGGGCTAAGGTAAGCCGCAATACAGGTAATGTTTCCGAGCGTCGTGTGGATTGTTACTGCCGTGGCCTCTAAAGTCTGGAGTTGGGATAAACGTTCTTGGTGGTGACGAATACATTTTTTGATCAGAACTGCGGTCCCTCCACCCCGTTGGTCCCGTCTGTCCTTCCGGTAGATGTGCATGTTCCTCAAGCGGAGGTCGGTTGACTCGCGGAGATGTGTTTCGGAGACAAATGCTACGTCTATCTTGTGGCGATGTAAGAAGTCCGTGAATTCTATTTTCTTCAGTTTCAGGCCGTTGGCATTCCAAATGCAGAAGTTAAGATTCCTCGTGTGATGCCGTCTATCCATTTAGGGTGTTTGAAGAGCTGTCAGTACGCTTTCTACAAGCGAGAGGATAGACGTCAGCTTCTGCTGGAGGGCGGTGAGTAGTTGAAGAACATCTGTTAACGCTGGTGTAAAGGTGGTCGACCAGGCAGATGATGTCTCCGCTGGTGTTGGCGTCGGTGGATGGGCACGTATTGCTTCGGAGTACGAGCGCTGTTGTCTTGTCTGTCGGAGAGTCACTCTGGGTGCCGGTTGTGGTCGAGAGGCGATTGTTTCCACAGGGAGAGGTGCCGCTTGTTGTTGGGTGGCGGGAATCGCTGCCATGGCCGAGTTCTTAACAATTATAGGCCGTTGTGGGGTCGACTTCTTTGGTGTCCTTCTAGTATATTTCCGTAGGAGTTCTTGAAATTTTGGGCAGCCACGGAAGGTCGCTGGATGTTCTTGTTCACAATTGGCGCACTTTGGGGGCGCCGTCCTAGGATGGGTACAATTCGATGATTTATGGGATCCACCGCAGCGGACGCAGCGTGCTGGCATGCTGCAGTAGTTCGCTGTATGCTCGAAACGTTGGCAATGTCGGCACTGGACTGGTCCTTCTTTACTATTATAGGTTTCTATTATCACTCGTGTGTAGAGCAGGTATTTGACATCATATATCTTGTCACTGTCTTTTCCGCATGGGAGGGTGACTCGGTACACAGGTTGCGGTATCAATTGTTTCGTCTTCTCGTCGCGTTCCTTAAATTGGTAGACTTGTAGCACGTTGAAGCCTTTTTCCTTGAGGGCATAGTAAAGTTGTTCTTCGGTAACTTCCGCCGGAAGGCGTTTGACAACTGCTTTCAGTTCCGTGTCGTCTGGTGCTTGGTGCGTAAAATAGGAGAAGCTGTGGTTCGTGAAGAATTTTATTGCACGCCTTTGGCCTTCGAAGGACTCAAAGTGGTATTTGATGCGGTCCTTTTGGTATATAGCTTTAAGGTTGCCCTCTAGAAGTCCGTTGAGCGTTTCATTGAGGTGAACGTAATCCTTTGTGTAATAAATTGTGACTGGGGGCACTTTGCGAAGCACATTCTTGTCTCTGTCCACGGCTTCTGCGGCATTAGAAGTTTGTGCCTGCGACTTGTTGGTGGTTGATGGAGGCGCAGCTTGAGGTGTCAGTGGGGCGAATCGGTTCGTTGTGGGGATGGTCTCCGTTCGTCTCTTAGCCGGGTTGGCTAAGTCCTTGGCTAATGCGTTGCTTCTGCGCCGTTTGTTGTGTACGAGCGTAAAGTCCCCCTCTGCGTGTGGGGAGTCGTTGTCGTTTTCTGCTGGAAAGGTCGCTGCCATCTCCGCGTCGTCGACCGTTTGGTGGGAGTGCTGTGATTCGACATCTGAATCCACAGATGGAGATGCCAGACAGGTGTCGTTATCCTGTTCTTGCGTTTCCCGTGAATAGCGGATAAGGCGTCGTATGTCCTTCAGCGTTTCTTTGTCCTCCTCCCGACATATATCGAGTCTTCTGGCGTAGTCCTGGCGGTCGTCGTCATTGCTGCGTCCGTCGTGATGTGATGTATGGCCGACGTCCGAATACGGTTTCGTCGTGTGGTGTGTAGTCTTCTGCGGTCGAATAGCGCCTGTCGATCGTCGTTCTATCCTGTCATGAACCGGTGCCGTAGCCTGGGTCGTCAACCTGTGATCCGTCCTGTGTGGAGCGGCCGCTGGGGCGTCCGGCGGGCCAGGCCCAACCGACCGACCAGCGGCCGACTCCGGCGCGTCCGAGGCGGCTGCCCCGGCCGCGCGCGCATCGTCCTCGCTCGTCGGCATCGCGAACTCGACTCCAAGTTCGTAGGTTATCACTACGACACCGACACAGACGACAGCGCCCTCTAGCCGGCGCTGTGCAGCTCTACGAGCGTCTCTCCAAATCCAGCCCATTTGATTCCGTGGAGACGACCAAGCAACAATGTTTCTACTTCATAGGGGGCTAGTCATTACAAACTTTGTTATTTCAGTTACTTGAATGATAGTTTCTCCAATTATTAGTAGCTGTTAGCGTTGATAGTATGGCTTTGCATCTACGTGCTCATCTCAGCCGAAGTTAAGTAATATTATAATTTGTGCATGTTCGTACACAAGTAAAAGAGTTTTATATGCAGTAGTTCCTTTTCCTGCTCCTATTCGCTTCCTACATTCGGCGTACCCTTCAGCTTACAGGAGCAGACCCACGCGCCGCCTACCAGGCGGGATAAAAAATGCGTGATTCTCTATGAATTTACAACGAGACATCGAGATCTGAAAACAGAATTTCACCATCATGGATAGATTTCCAGTAATTTGAACATTTGTCTAATGAAAAAGCCATAATTTACGGTAAACTGAGAAAAAATTTGTGAATAATAGTTGACAATATTAACTTCTGTATTTATGGCAGGTGCTCTTGTATCAAGTTTGTATTTTTTTCCTTTATTGTAATTTTTATACCTAATACATGAGTAGGCTGGCAGCAGCATCCTACGCTGCTCTTCAGCCTTCGAGTCGATAATGAGAAAAACATGAAAAAGATACATAATAGATATATTGACGGGCAAAAAACAGTAGACACAGAAATACAAAACACGGAGCCGTTCACACTCGACAAAAATTGCACTGAAACATGTTAGCACGGCGCACGAACACTGATGATTCAACGGCACAGGTGAACATTGGAGTGTGACGGTGAACACTAACACACACGAGAAACTGATGGCGATGATCTCCGGCACGCGAATGTCCACGTAGCGTGTACGAGTCTGGGGACTTGCCAAGAGAGGAAGAAGGGGGAGGGAGAGGGGTGAGCAAAGATGCCAATGGCAGAGGAGACGTGAGTAGGAGCGGAGGAATGGGGGTAGGGGAAGCCCAGGGGAGGAAAGAGAGGGAGGCGGGAGAGAAGGGAGAGAGGGTGCCCATAGGAACAAAAGACAGGAGGAGGGAGGGAGGATCAAAGTTGGTAGGAGGGGTAGATGGAGGGGAGCAGGGCATCATCAGGGAAGGGGAGCTGGCGGAAGCCACCTTGGGAGAGGGTATGGAGAGTGGAGAGATGGAGAGCAGGTGGGACGTGGAAGTACAGGTGCGGCAGCGGGCAGGGGCAGGAGAGGATGGGAGAGACCAGGAGGAGGATCGAGTTTACGGGAGGTGTAGAGGATACGTATCCGTTCGAGGAAAAGGAGGAGGTGGGGGAAGGCAATAAGGTCGTACAGGATCTGCGTGGGGGAAGGGAGAAGGATGCGATAGGCGAGGCGAAGAGCATGGCGTTCTAGGATCTGAAGGGATTTGTAAAAGGTAGGGGGAGCAGAGATCGAGGCAGGGTGGGCGTAGCGAAGAATAGGGCGAATGAGGGATTTATAGGTATGGAGGATGGTGGAGGGGTCCAGACCGCAAGTACGGCCGGAAAGGAGCTTGAGGAGACGGGAGTGTGCCTTGGCTTGGATTGTGCGGAGGTGGGGGGATCCAGGAGAGGCGACGGTCGAGGGTGACACCAAGGTACTTAAGGGTGGGGGTGAGGGCGATAGGATGGCCATAGATGGTGATGTAGAAATCGAGGAGGCGGAAGGAAGGGGTGGTTTTACCTACAATGATCGTATGGGTCTTGGAGGGATTGACCTTAAGCAACCACTGGTTGCACCAAGCTGTGAACCGGTCAAGATGGGATTGGAGGAGATGAAGAAGGTAGGGCGAAGTGTGGAGGGTGTGGTGGGACTGAAGAAAGGTTTCATTGAGGAGGGAAGCATTCACGCGGTGGGTGGCAAGGGTGTGCATAAAGAGGTTCTTGTTGGCGGGAAGGGAACGGATGTTGTTGAACAGGATATGGTGCTGTCGCGCCATGAGAGGGATTTAGACGAGGGTGTCGAGACGGAAGAAGGTGAAATGGGCCTGGTTGTGGCAGTGGGTGGCAAGGAAGGCGGTGTCATCGGCGTACTGGAGAAGGTGGATGGAGGGTGAAGGCGGCGGCATGTCCACTGTATACAAGAGGTACAGAAGAGGGGAGAGGACGGAACCCTGGGGCACACCGGCAGAGGGGAAAAAAGTGTTGGAATCCGTGTTGTGGATGGTGACATAGGAACGACGTTGGGAAAGAAAGGAGCCGATCAGACTGATGTAGTTAATAGGAAGGGCGAAGGTTTGGAGCTTGAAGAGGAGATCGGAATGCCACACGCAGTCATAGGCACGTTCAAGGTCAAGGGAGAGGAAGATGGCGGAACGACGGGATTTAAGCTGTTCGGAGAGGAGATGAGTGAGGTGAAGGAGAAGGTCATCGGAAGAGAAGGACGGCCGAAAGCCACACTGGGTAACGGGAAGGAGGTGGTGCTGGCGGATATGTTGATGGATGCGTCAGGTGAGGATGGATTTTAGGACCTTGCTGAAGACTGATTTAAGGCTGATGGGACAGTAGGAGGTGACAGCGGACGGTAGTTAACCGGGTTTGAGGAACATCAGGCTACGGGAGGTTTTCCACAGGTCGGGGTAGTAGCCGGTGGACAGGACTACATTGTAGAGCCTGGCCAGGGTGGAGAGGAAAGAGGCAGGAGCTTCGCGGAGGTGGCGATAGGTGACACGATTGTGACCAGGAGTGGTGTTGTGTTTCATGCAGAGTGTAGCGATGAGATCCTGTGTAGTGATAGGGGCATTGAGTTCTGTGTGTGCAGTGTTGTCCAAGTACTGGAAACCAGGTGCGAGGGAAGGAACAGAGGTGTCAGTTCGATTGTGGACATCTGGGAAGAGGGAGTAATCGAACTGGGGATTGTCAGGTATGATAAAGATATCGGAGGCAAAGTGATTGGCCTTACTAATGGCATCAGGGAAGGGTTGGTTGTCATGAAGGAGATAATAGTAGGGGGGGGTTTAGATCCGGTAAGGCGGCGGAAGGCTGACCAGTACCTGGACGAGTTGATAGGAAGGGGAGCTTTTAAACGGTTGCATGTCTGTCGCCGGTCCTGGCATTTCTTAGCCGCGACCAAGTTACGGATGTGTCTCTGGAGTTATCGGTGGCGTCATAGTGTGTCCAGGTCACGCATGTGGAGGAAGGCACGGTAGAGACGGTGGGATTCACGGAGGAGGATAGCCTGTGGGGGTAAGGTAGAACGGTGGGGGTGGATGGCGACAGAAGGGACGTGGGCCTCCACAGCCTCAGATAAGGTCTGCTAGAGAAAGGAGGCGGCATGGGTAATATCGTGAGGACGGTGGTAGGTGAAGGGGTGGCTATCGACCTGGGTGGAGAGGGTATCCCGGTAGGTGTTCCAGTCGGAACGGGAATAATCATGGATGTACTTCGGGGGAGAGTCATGACAGGGGTCGAGGTGGGGGCGACGACCGTCTGAAACGGTGAGGAGGACAGGGAGATGGCCACTACCAATTGGGTACAGGACATCCACCGTTATGTGGCCAAGGAGGTTAGGGGAGGAGAGGACAACATCAGGAGTGGAGTTAGATTTGGGGTGGGTGTGCTGGGGAATGGGGACGAGGTCGCCTTGGAGGGAGGAGAGGAACCAATGCCACCGCCGTAACTGGGTGGTGGAGCGACTGTAGATGTTGAGGTCAGCGGTGATCATGTAGGAGGAGAAGGTACGGTCCATGTGGGAGAGGAAGTCAAAAGGAATAGGGGTGTTAGGGCGGACATAGATGATGGCGCAGGTGATAGTAAGGCCAGGGAAGAAGAGACTAAGGATCAGGTGTTTGGTGAGGTCGGGAAGGAGAGGTTGGAGCCGAACTGGGATCTGGCGGTGGTGACCAATGGCAACTCCACCACGTGCTATTGGGAAGGGATTGTCGGAGCGGTGAAGAAAATAGGGCAAAGTGTGGAGGGTGTGGTGGGGCTGAAGAAAGGTTTCATTGAGGAGGAAGGCATCCACGCGGTGGGTGGCAAGGGTGTGCATAAAGAGGCTCTTGTTGGTGGGATGGGAACGGATGTTGTTGAACAGGATTCGGTGCTGTCGTGCCATGACAGGGATTTAGATGAGGGTGTCGAGATGGGAGAAGGTGAAATGGGGCTGGTTGTGGGAGTAGGTGGCATACATTTTTAGGTGGAACTGGTGGCGAGGGATATCTGTTGGAGGGAGTGAGGGTGCTGGAAAGGGTGGACATTTTGCAGAACAATGGTGAGGAACCTGATGACGTCCTCAGCGGTGGGGGGGGGGGGACGAAGGGAATTGCCAGGAGGGGTGGGGTCATCCAGAGGGCAGACAGGGATGGTGAGATCAGGAGTGGTCGGAGGGGGTCGGGCTTTACATTTTTGGGAGTAGGTGGGATGCAGGCTATTGCAGGTATTACAGGAGGGAGGGGACTGAAGGTTAGGGCACTGCCAGAAGAAGTTCACTTGCTTACAATGCGGGCAGGTGGGGGCCTTGGGGCACTCAACTGTTGTGTGTGTGTTGTAGCGCAGACACCCTGGCAGTGGAGGGATTGAGGAGGGGAATGGGAGGGGTCGACCTTGTATCTCTGGTTGAAGAGGAGGGCACCCTTCTTCAGGAGGCGGTCAATGGAGGGGGTGTCCTCTGAGAAAACCTGGATAAGGCAGGTAGGGCCAGCAGAATTAAAAATGTGGCGGACTGCCCGCACTTCCAACGAGGGATGCGCCTTGAGCTCCGCCAACACCTCCTCCTCCATGATCGTTGGACTAAGCCAAGTGATCATGGTGGTGAGGGTTGGCGGGCGACGTGGGGGTTGGGGTTGGCAGGTAGGAGATGGAGACGGAGCAGGGGTGGGGGAGGTGTTGGGGCCAAACCGGGTGATGGTGATGTGGGAGAGGATGTCAGTATGGAGGGTGGGGCTGGGGGAGGAGATGAGAACTGAGTCTCTTCTGGGAGTGAGGAGAGAGATGGGGGCTCCAGGAAAGTGTTGGCGGAGAAGGGCCAGGTGAGGAGACATCCATGGCATCCTGGGGGGGGGGGGGGGGGGAAGGAGGACGTTGTGGGGCCTTTTTGGAAGCTGAGTAGGTGGTGGTGCCACTAGGTCGTTTGAGGGCAACGGAAGGGTGAGTGGAGACGTGTGGGATAGGAGGAACAGGGAGGTGGCGGTCCCAGCATGGACGCAGTAGATGGCGCTGGAGATGGCGATTGTGAAGGCGATGGCGACGGCGATGATGGTAACGCTGACGGTGATGGTGACGGTGATGGCGAAGGCGAGGGGGAGAGCTGGGCATGGGCAGTGGCCCGTTGAGCCACCACCCTAGCTGAGGGGGAGGTGCGGGAGGAAGAAGCTGGGGAGGGGACGACGAAGAGCGTGGGCGAAGGGAGAGTTAGAAGACGAGGGATGGAAAGAGGAGGGGCGACTGGGCACACCATGTAATGGTGGTGGTGCCGGCGGAGGGCGAAGTATAAACTATGGCAATGGTGGTGGTAGTGGCAGTGGTGGTGGGGGCTGACATGATGATAGGTACGAACTAAGACAGTACATGACAAAAACGAAAGAGGAAAACCGGGGACAGACGAAGGTGGATGAAGACGGACGAAGACGGACGAAGGCGGACGAAGACGGACGCCAAAGTCCCACGCTGCTCGCCGCCGCCGCCGCCGCTGCTGTGGGCTGGACCACTGCTGGCTGGCCGGACCGCAGCTGCTGATGGCTGGCTGGACCGCTGCTGGCAGGCCGGACCGCTGCTGGCTGGCTGGACCGCTGCTGGCTGGCTGGCTGGCACCTGCAACCTTAACACTTCGATTAGCGACAAGGCACGAATCGAAGAGCGATACTCATTATGAGGCACCGCCGGAGATGCTCTTGTATCAACTCCCATACAGATTTTGTACCATCGTAAGCATGAATTTCATCAAACTTAGCTTCAGAGATACAGCCACGAAGTGCCCAGTGTTACTGCGTTTGAAGCGATTAATTTTGGTTTTTCAGAATGCAACGAATTAAGTAAGTTACAAGGAGCCATTAATAAGTAACGCATCACTTTCTTTGCGCGGCCAGGTTCAGTTGAAAAAATGCGAAATTTGTTGTGCGTTACCTTGGAATATTCCCACTTCAGTCGCTATAGCTCAATGAAATTCCGAGAGGTGGCGCAGCTATATGTAACCTTCAAAATGGCGTCTATATCGGAGGTGCGTTCCAAGCAGACAGTTGTCACTGAAGTTGTTTTGGTGGGAAGTCAGGGTATCCCAGATAATCATAGACGCCTGCAGTGAGTCGTTGGGCGAGGTGTCTCTCATCATCACAATGAGGTCGTGCAAATCTGTTCGATATCCCGCGCGCTGGCCGGCCTCAGACTACTCTGTCTCCCGCAGTTTTGGAACGTGTGGACACTCTCATTGGAGGTGATAGAAGGCTCACGAAGAAACACCTCGCTACTCAACAGGACGTCTCTGGTGGTAGTGCTGACACACTCGTCCACGAATTGAGATACTCAAAGGAGTGAGCCCACTAGGTTCCCCGACGCCTAACGAAGGCCCTAAACAGCAACGAAGGACCCTATATGCCGAACTGCTTGCGTGTTGCGAGGCTGATAATGACAATTCTTTATCGAACCGGAAACAAGACGGCGATCCACGGAGTAATGCGACATTTCCTCTCCTTCGAAGAAAAAGTTCGAAGTCACGCTCTCAGCTGATAAGTCATGGCGGCTGTGTACTGGGACTCTAAAGATGTTATTGTGTTTCACGCAACGGTCAACTATGAAGGCTGTTCTCGTACCCTTATGAAACTGAAGAAATGACTTCAGCGTGTTCGTCGCCACAAAAACGCAAACGAACTTCTCGTTCTCCATGACAACGCAAGGCGTCACCAAGTCTGTGCATCCTAGAGGAGCTCACAATACTTCAATGGACTGCATACCGGGTCTCGAAATTGCAGACTCCATCTATCTGGCCCAATAAGGGATGCACCCTGTGGAAGCAGTACGTGGATGCTGGAGATGTTATTGATGCAGCAACACATTGGCTCCGACCTCGACCAGTAGAGTGGTACCATGCGAGCATAGATGGATTCCCAATAAGGCGGCGTAGGGCCATCGCATTGGACGGAGATTATGTTGAAAATAGGGGTTTTATAGCTAAAAGAGTGAGGAAACAAAATGGAGCGTTCGAAACCTGGATAAGACGAACCTGATCTCAGAAAAAAATGTGTTGCAGTGCTTATTGAACGCCCCTCGTACCATATTAATATATTTGCTCCCCCCCCCCCTCCCTCCCCTAGAAATCGCCTCTTCGGTGTCACTGTCGATGTACTCCTGACAATTTCTGTTACATTTGTGGGGAATTCTCGTTTGCAGGAAATATAAAATATCATCCTACATAACGGAAGCTGATATACACTCCTGGAAATGGAAAAAAGAACACATTGACACCGGTGTGTCAGACCCACCATACTTGCTCCGGACACTGCGAGAGGGCTGTACAAGCAATGATCACACGCACGGCACAGCGGACACACCAGGAACCGCGGTGTTGGCCGTCGAATGGCGCTAGCTGCGCAGCATTTGTGCACCGCCGCCGTCAGTGTCAGCCAGTTTGCCGTGGCATACGGAGCTCCATCGCAGTCTTTAACACTGGTAGCATGCCGCGACAGCGTGGACGTGAACCGTATGTGCAGTTGACGGACTTTGAGCGAGGGCGTATAGTGGACATCCGGGAGGCCGTTCCACAGGACTACATCCAGCATCTCTACGATCGTCTCCATGAGAGAATAGCAGCCTGCATTGCTGCGAAAGGTGGATATACACTGTACTAGTGCCGACATTGTGCATGCTCTGTTGCCTGTGTCTATGTGCCTGTGGTTCTGTCAGTGTGATCATGTGATGTATCTTGAAACGTCCCCTTAGAACAATTTATACATATGAAACGTCCCCTTAGAACAATTGTACAAGACTGTGCTTAACCTGGCACACAATAATTTTAGCGCAACGCAATCTGACTATCAAAAATCCCTGCAAAAGAATGGCCCTGACAGACATTAAACTATACCTTTTACAAATCACTTACCTCACAAAAATCTTCGCTACTCAAGCTACTGCAAAACAGCGAGCGCCACTACTGCCAGCTAAATAAAAGATTCAAACCACTGAAGGTACTAACTACTGATAGGGATAGTTAGCAAATGAAAGATATTAATAGAGAACAAACAATGTATTTACCTTAATATTCATAATTGACATTCAGTCTTACAGATTATCAAAACTCCGCCATCTCTCTCCCCACGTCCACCACTGCTGGCGGCTCACCTCCAACTGCCCAACGCAATCTGCTGTTCACATCCAGCTATAGCAGTTCATGACAACAATGGCAGGCAACAATGCAAACTAGCCACATACTGCACACAGCACAGCCAGTGATTTTCATACAGAGAGCGCTACGTAACGTTGCCAATAAGAAAACATAAACATCAAACTTACATAAAGAAAACATAAACAGCCTACTTACAATCTGACCCCAGGAATGTGTCAATAAAGTTTCCCCTTCCTGGGACAATGAATTCACGGTGTTCTTATTTCAATTTCCAGGAGTGTATGTTATTTTGGAGTAGCCGTTCCAGATAAGGAGAAAGAACCGGCACCACACACACGCCCGGCCGCTGTGGCCGAGCGGTTCTAGGCGCTTCAGTCTGGAACCGCGCTGCTACTGCGGTCGCAGGTTGGAATCCTGCCTCGGGCAGGGATGTGTGTGGGATACGTTGCCCTGGAGGCCACGGATTTAGAGTTATTCAAGTAAAACGTACAAAAGTGACCTTCTCCCACACTTCCACCCCACACTCATCCTTACCAGTCAGTATTTCTAGTATGTTTTTCGTGGCACTCTGTCCTACCACTGTACAAAGATTTCCGACTACACGAACTACTGCCGATATTCGAACATTTTTCATCTCTATTGATTGGAGTATTACGCCACCAGCGTAGTCGGCTATTTCGTTAATATTATTAATTTAAAAGTGCCCATGAGGACAATGATGAAAAAACGACTTTTGTAAACGTTATGCTATAACTAATTACATTGACAATTCGATCCAAACTGAACTCTTACAAGCACCATAGTTTCGAATTCAGATTGTCTGACGAATACAACAACATAATTGTTTATTTTATGCTGGTAAACTTCACAATGTAGGGGATGAATGTGGATGCATTTGAAGGTCACTTTTGTACGTTTCTCTTGAATACCTCTAAAACTATGACCTCTAGCGAAAACATATCCCAACATAAATTTGATCTACATTAACTGTCCTACAAAAACCTCCTGTTCATTCTTTCTGTAGTGTTAATAGCTTTTACATAGCGAGCGAGAGAATGGTTGATGAAAAGAGAGATATAAGATAGCAGGTAGCATAAAACGAAAGCGGTAGGGGCAGCTGAATCACCCTGTATGTGTTGTGCAACTTGTTGTCAATCAGTTAATTAATGGAAAGGAAAATAAAACGCTGTTATTTGCTGTACCTGTTGTATGGAGAAAACCAAAATACCGTACCGGTATCTCAGATTGTTATTTTTGTGTGTCGAATATTCTAGTATTTACAAAAGAGAAATGGAAGAAATATATTGTTCTTCAGGACCTACCTTCTGCACGAAAGCCGGCGCCCCATTCTGAAAGTCTTTCAGTGCCTTAAAAGCCAAAAGAGAAAGGAAGTCGATAGGATTTGAGCGCAATGAAGAAATGATAACATCTCCTGAAGGATTTGACCTTCTGTTCCAGGACACATGTAGTAGTTCAACGCCACACTTCTAACACAAACAGATTTAAATGAGTAGTCCATTAAATTTCGGGCATGCAGCCGCGCAAATAAAATTTCTTCCACTGACACTTCGTATTCAAGTGGCCTGACGAATAAAACGATATAATTGTTTATTTTATGCTTTTAAAGTTCACAAAATAGTGCATGAATGTGGGTGCATTTGAAGGTCACTTTTGCACGTTTCTCTTGAATACCGCTTGAGTCTTGCGACTCACTCTGGCCATGGCTGGACGATACGCGGCCGAAATATCAGTGGAAGAAATTTTATTTGCGCGGCTGCACGCCCGAAATTTAGCCGACTATTCATTACGCCGCGGAAAGTTGAAAATGTACATCACATTTAAATGATTTAGTGCGTGACATAGCAATAAGTTAACAAAAGGCACAAGTGTTTGGTTCGAGGTTACAGGAACATAATTTTGTCCATAAAAATACAAACATCAGCCTAATTTCGACACAGAGAACGTATTTGACGTCCTACTTCGCAAGTGAGAGGGCGCTGGCGTTTTGCAACGAGATTGCGGGCTTAATTAAAGCACTTGACTTCAAACACAATCAACAGGGTTGGAGACTCTTTAGACAGGATGTTGCAAAAGGAATGGTCAATACTCAGGAACAATAGACTTTGAAATGCATACCTTAAGAGCTATTGAGCATTTCTCCATCTCGGATACTGTGAAAAAATTCTCTTCTACATGGTTAGTAGCCGTTTTGATTAGAGCTATCTTTTGTCAAATCCATGAATTCTGAACTTTCCTCCTGAGAGCCCGTGTACACGCATGCAAAATAAGTCTCAAGGGTGTTTTGCGCCACAACGGAAATAAAATACCCTCTATCCCTATTTGATATCCCAGTTTGACTAAAGAAAGTCACGAAAAGTCTGGCAGCTCTCAAAGATATCCTTCTTTTATCTCTTCGTATCAAACTCGGTTTAATTAAGCAGTTTGTAAAGGATAGAGGGTTTGCGTATCTCAGTGAAAAATCTCCTCGTCTTTCAGTGGAAATGTAAAAGGAGGTGCGGCTGCGGAAAGAACGTAAAACGAAGAAAACAACATGTAAAAGAAGGTGTATTTGTGGGCCCTTAGATCGGAAAACTTCAGCTAAATTAAAATTTTGAAACATGCCTTACTGACACAAGCAAGAGGATGCCGATGTTTCAAGAAAGAATCGGAAAATTTCCTTGGAAGAAGAAGAGCTGCAAATTACAAGGAATCAGTGAATCAAACGATGAACGTTTTCTAAGAGCTCGGATTTGGAAGTACGTTTCCTGGCCTCTCATACTGACCTCTTCCCGGAGAGCTACAGTGTTGTATCAGATTCCATGCAAAAACATTATGAAAGGAAATGGATGCTTACAACGTTGGCCGACTATTGCTGAAGTACCTTCCGGGATAAGATTCTCAGTCCGTACAAGAGAAAAAAAAATGAGACATGTAATTTCTGTTGACACATTCGTATCATTTTCTCTGTATAACTTCCTTTAAACTACATGCTAGAAAGTAAATGATTTTGTGAATACGGTTTCAGACCTCACCTCCCTCGGCTTCCGTAATATGGTGGAGACAGATTACTTAACTGAAGTACTTGATCTTATTATTTATTGAATTCCGACAAATAAGTTTATACTTACACAGTTCTATTTTAGATAAAAATGGACATTCCTGTTAAGTAATCCCTGACAGAGAAAAACTGAAAATAAATTTCGATTTCTATAATAATCAGAACTTTTCAATCCAGAAATAGATGAAAAACTTTTTTTGCGTAGAATAGTGTTATTAGCCTACCAAAAAAATTTTCAAACCTAGATCTCAGTTAATTGGTGAGATGTTCTTCAGTTACGTAGTTCAATTAATGGAAGGAAAGGAGTAGATTCAAGGGATAGCTGTGCTATGTGTCGCTGGTTTATTTCGTCAATGACACAATGTCACAGAAGTATTCTACTGCAGAGGGAACCGCTCAGCCAGTGCCTGGGTGCCTCTCGGAGAGACCGTGAAAAGTCCTAGGGCGCAGGTAACAGTACGAGGCAAGACTCGTATCGACTTCAAAAAGTAAATTACATAGTCCTCCACGCTAAGATCATTGCACAACAAGAGAATCACATTATCAGAAGAGAGTACGTGTTCAGCAGACACAGCTCTGTTGTGTTACGGATAACAGGTTCATCACAGTGTGCGACAGAAATGGCGTGGCAACAGAAAACGTAATTCAAAGTTGAAGTACGCGGGACAGTACGATTCTTGCGGTCAAAACGTCTAAATCGCACGTGAATTTACCGCGAAATGATGGGAATACATTAACCAAACGCAGAGTCGCAAGAGACCAATGCCGCACAGACGTGGGTGATACTGTTTGGTAAATGCAGATATTGCACATGCTATTTCCGACTTCTGCGTAATCTGAAAGGACACGTGAGGGGAGAGAAATTTTTCAGCGATACGGACGTTCACACAATAGTTCTCGAATGGCTCCGTGTTCCAGGAGAGGATTTCCATGGTCGAGTAACTGAAGGATTGGTAAAAAGTTTCGACCGTTGTGTATACAGTCTTGGTGACTGTTGACAATTAGACTCATATAACTGCGCGACTTTGAGGCGTAGTGCGCCATTCAATCAAAGTTACTTGGCCTGCTTAATAATGTGTACCTTACCATTTGAAGTCACCTCGTATTCCTTACTTCCACCAACTTATATCTCTCGTAATGACGACAAGGGTAAAATTAATGATACTGGTGCGTATACAAAAGGCCACTGACTACATCTCTTCTATTCCATCAGCCACGAGTGAGAAAACAAAAAGGGGGCAGGAGTGCACCCGAATACTCCAGCATACGCCGTACTGTTGCTAGCGAAGTACAGACGTGCATATATGTATAGATATGGTCAGGTAACAACTGTAATTTATTTTATTCTTCAAATACTTTAATGTTCGTTACATTTTTCTAGATGAATATTATTTTCGTACACACTGTGTTTCTCCTCGTAAGGAAATTGTATTGACGAAGATGATTTTTGGATTTTCACAGTAACCACCCATGAACTAAATGGTGCCTTCATAAGCCTTTGAAGGTGCACCATAGACGACCAATTTGCTCCATTTGCCTAAGCTGCTGGAAGTGTGTATTATTAAAATTTGGACCTGTACCGTAGGATGGTTACAGTAGGACAACCCTTCTACTAGAAACGCAAATGGTCTCTTGCTGTCCTAAACACTTGAACTTACCCTCCTGTTCTGTCACCAACAGAAACTGAGGTATAAGCCCCGGAAAAGTTATTGTGTTTTTTCCATACTGGGTTTCACGCAGAAAACATTTTCATATTTGTGGTAACTACTTACTTTGCGTTTTGGTCTATCCCTGTTTATTTAACATATGTATAAAAAAACTTCGTGTCCTGCCTTACGACAGGTCTTGTCATAGGGGAAGCCTCGTCAGAGAGGTCCACCGCATGAGCGTCTAGGGAAGTGATTCCAGTGGTGGTTTCCCGTTGCCTTCCACTGATGAGGATGAAATAACATATGTATATAAATCAAATTGTATTCCAAGTAAAGTTACGTTGATCATCAATTTTTTGTGCTTAATTTACCAGCACGAAGGATGACAGGTTCAGACAGCGCGGCCTTCACTGGTTTCAAGAACTCAAATGCGTTCACTTGACCTTTCCGGCGTCACTTGGGCGGCTCCTACAGCAGTCGCGAATAACTTCGCTCTCAGCCATGACTGAAGATAACGATCGAGCAGCACTCGGCAAAATGAATCTTCGGGTGGAACGCTTCCGCGTGCTTTAACGTCACCCATCGGGAAGCTATTTTTCACTAATTCCTTATAAGTCGAAGAAACAGTGGCCCTTAGCTAGTTAGCTGATGAAGAACAGAATGCGGAAGCAATCGTAGTTTTAGTTGATCAGTATATGAAGCAGCGGAAAAATGCTCCTATCGGAACACAAAGAAGGCTAATACGCCCCGTTTTAAAAAGACTGTCTGAAAAGTGGGATACCGGCTGCTTCATTATACCTTTAAAAAATTTTCCAAAAATTTTGGCATGCAAGCATGTTCACCCTGTTTTTAACAAGCTCCCCTAACTGTAGCTCGCTCACACCCACGAGTCCATCGTTGTTAAGTCACTCATACCCATCTACTCATATTTATTCAGCCCAACTCGTCATTATCTCTTTGTGCCTCTCTAACTGTCATTGACTCCTGTGAAACAGCCACAGTCACCTTGTTGCGTCCTACTGCTACTGTTTTTGTACGTCCATCCTTTGACTGGAGGTCCGGGGGACAACGGCCGTTCACTATTGTAAGAAAATGAAATGCCTACAGCCGTCCTTATAATCTTATTTGTTGATAAGCTACCTGTTGACAGTTGATGGTTAGACAGGCGACATCACAGTTACAGATAGTCTGCGTAGGCCAGTTATACCGGCCACTGATGCATCGTATACACTGAAGCGCCAAAGAAACTGGTATAGGCATGCGTATTCAAATACAGAGATATGTAAACAGGCAGAATGAGGCGCTGTGGTCGGCAACGCCTACATATGACAAGTGTCTGGCACAGTTTTTAGGTCGGTTACTGCTGCTCCAATCATAGGTTATCAAGATGTGAGTTTTAACGTGTTGTTATACTCGGTGCACGAGCGATTGGACACAGCATCTCCGAGGTAGCGATGAAGTGGGGTTTTCCTGTGCGACCATTTAACGTGAATACCGCGAATATCAGGAATCCGGTAAAACATCATACCTCCGACATCACTGCAGCCGGTAAAAGGTTTTGCAAGAACGGGACCAACGACGACTGAAGAGAATCGATCAACGTGACAGAAGTGCAACCCTTTCGCAAATTGATGCAGATTTCAATGCTGGGCTTTCAACAAGTATCAGCGTGCGAACCATTCAACGAAAGAGCATTGATACGGACTTCGGTGCCGAAGGCCCACTCGTGTACCGTGATGACTCGACGAGACAAAGATTTACGGCTCTCCTGGGCCGTCAACACTAACATTGGACTGTTGACTGGAAACATGTTGCCTGGACGCACGAGTCTCGTTTCAAATTTATCGATCAGATGGACGAGTACGGGTATGGAGAGAACCCCATGACTCCACGGACGCTGCATGTCAGCAGGGAACTGTTCAAGCTGATGGAGGCTCTGTAATGGTGTGGGGCGTGTGCAGTCGGAGTGATATGGGACCCCTGATGCATCTACACTCCTGGAAATTGAAATAAGAACACCGTGAATTCATAGTCCCAGGAAGGGGAAACTTTGTTGACACATTCCTGGGGTCAGATACATCACATGATCACACTGACAGAACCACAGGCACATACACACAGGCAACAGAGCATGCACAATGTCGGCACTAGTACAGTGTATATCCACCTTTCGCAGCAATGCAGGCTGCTATTCTCCCATGGAGACGATCGTAGAGATGCTGGATGTAGTCCTGTGGAACGGCTTGCCATGCCATTTCCACCTGGCGCCTCAGTTGGACCAGCGTTCGTGCTGGACGTGCAGACCGCGTGAGACGACGCTTCATCCAGTCCCAAACATGCTCAATGGGGGACAGATCCGGAGATCTTGCTGGCCAGGGTAGTTGACTTACACCTTCTAGAGCACGTTGGGTGGCACGGGATACATGCGGACGTGCATTGTCCTGTTGGAACAGCAAGTTCCCTTGCCGGTCTAGGAATGGTAGAACGATGGGTTCGATGACGGTTTGGATGTACCGTGCACTATTCAGTGTCCCCTCGACGATCACCAGTGGTGTACGGCCAGTGTAGGAGATCGCTCCCCACATCATGATGCCGGGTGTTGGCCCTGTGTGCCTCGGTCGTATGCAGTCCTGATTGTGGCGCTCACCTGCACGGCGCCAAACACGCATACGACCATCATTGGCACCAAGGCAGAAGCGACTCTCATCGCTGAAGACGACACGTCTCCATTCGTCCCTCCATTCACGCCTGTCGCGACACCACTGGAGGCGGGCTGCACGATGTTGGGGCGTGAGCGGAAGACGGCCTAACGGTGTGCGGGACCGTAGCCCAGCTTATATGGAGACGGTTGCGAATGGTCCTCGCCGATACCCCAGGAGCAACAGTGTCCCTAATTTGCTGGGAAGTGGCGGTGCGGTCCCCTACGGCACTGCGTAGGATCCTACGGTCTTGGCGTGCATCGGTGCGTCGCTGCGGTCCGGTCCCAGGTCGACGGGCACGTGCACCTTCCGCCGACCACTGGCGACAACATCGATGTACTGTGGAGACCTCACGCCCCACGTGTTGAGCAATTCGGCGGTACGTCCACCCGGCCTCCCGCATGCCCACTATACGCCCTCGCTCAAAGTCCGTCAACTGCACATACGGTTCACGTCCACGCTGTCGCGGCATGCTACCAGTGTTAAAGACTGCGATGGAGCTCCGTATGCCACGGCAAACTGGCTGACACTGACGGCGGCGGTGCACAAATGCTGCGCAGCTAGCGCCATTCGACGGCCAACACCGCGGTTCCTGGTGTGTCCGCTGTGCCGTGCGTGTGATCATTGCTTGTACAGCCCTCTCGCAGTGTCCGGAGCAAGTATGGTGGGTCTGACACACCGGTGTCAATGTGTTCTTTTTTCCATTTCCAGGAGTGTAGATACGGCTCTGACAAGTGATACGTACGTTCCAAATCTCCTCCTAAACGCCTGGACCGATTTCAACCAAACTTGGTGCACACATCACTTAGTGTCTGGAAAGAATCGCTGTGGAGGTGAGAACCACTTACCTATCAACTGGGTGGGGATGGTGGTGAAGAAGAAGTATAGCCCACAATGCGCGAATACCGAAAATTTATCTATCGAGAATTTGAGAATCGGAGCACTTAGTGACCAACAACAAAATGCTCACATAATTTCAGACCTTTATGAAACATTTTCTCGCTGAGAACCGCCACAAAACAGCAAAAGAAAAAAAATAATAGCTTACTGCATTTTTACTGTTCGTACAGTAAAACTGTTGCTTGAAGCGTATTAATTTATTACTTCTTTACTACTAACTGTATTCGGTCCATATTTTGCAGACATTATTCACGTGTGGCTGAATGTACTAGCAAAATTATATCACTTTACGGCATATATTCAAGAGATCTGACGTCATAAACACTGAGATGCGTGAAAAACTGCCTCATTATACATGACTTTTAAATTTATTAATTCTTCGCTACTAACTCTGTTTACATCATATTTTGCAGACAGTAGCCACATATACCACTGGTCGTGCGTGCAGAATTATCTGTCTGTACGAAACACAGTTCAGGAGATACGGCGTCATAAACATTGAACTACGTGGAAATGAAACTGCAGGACGAAACTGGCTACAGATGCAGGTGAAACATGTGTACAAATTCGTGTGAAATAAATGTATGTGAAACATATTTTATATGTGCATACGTAGGCAAAGCCACGGCTAAAAAGCTCATTTTAAGCCCCTGAAACAATTCCAACCAAATTTGCTACACATACTGGGTGACAGACTTGAAGAGGAATATAATAATTCCAATCCCAAAGAAAGCAGGGGTTGACAGATGTGAAAATTACCGAACTATCGTTTTATATGCCACGGCTGCAAAGTACTAACACGAATTCTTTACAGACGAATGGAAAAACTGATAGAAGCCGACCTCGGGGAAGATCAGTTTGGATTCCGTAGAAATGTTGGAACACGTGAGGCAATACTGACCCTACGATTTATCTTAGAAAATAGATTAAGGAAAGCAAACCTACGTTTCTAGTATTTGTAGACTTAGAGAAAGCTTTTGACAATGTTGACTGGAATACTCTCTTTCAAATTCTGAAGGTGGCAGGAGTAGAATACAGGGAGCGAAAGGCTGTTTACAATTTGTACAGAAACCAGATGGTAGTTATAAGAGTCGAGGGACATGAGAGGGAAGCAGTTGTTGGGAAGGGAGTCAGACAGGGTTATAACCTATCCCCGATGTTATTCAATCTGTATATTGAGCAAGCAGTAAAGGAAACAAAAGAAAAATTCGGAGTAGGTATTAAAATCCATGGAGAAGAAATTAAAACTTTGAGGTTCGCCGATGACATTGTAATTCTGTCAGAGACAGAAAAGGACTTGGAAGATTAGTTGAAAGGAATGGACAGTGTCTTGAAAGCAGGATATAAGATGAACATCAACTAAAGCAAAACGAGGATAATGGAATGTAGTCGAATTAAATCGGGCGATGCTGAGGGAATTAGATTAGGAAATGAGACACTTAAAGTAGTAAAGGAATTTTGCTATTTGTGGAGCAAAATAACTGATGATGGTCGAAGTAGAGGGGATATAAAATGTAGACTGGCAGTGGCAAGGAAAGCGTTTCTGACGAAGAGAAATTTGTTAACATCGAGTGTAGATTTAAGTGTTAGGAAGTTTTTTCTGAAAGTATTTGTATGGAGTATAGCCACGTATGGGAGTGAAACGTGGACGATAAATAGTTTATACAAAAAGAGAACAGAAGCTTTCGAAATGTGGTCCTACAAGAAGAATGCTGAAGATTAGATGTGTAGATCACATAACTAATGAGGAGGTATTGAACAGAATTGGGGAGAAGAGAAATTTGTGGCACAACTTGACTAGAAGAAGGGATCTGTTGGTAGGACATATTCTGAGGCATCAAGGGATCACCAATTTAGTACTGGAGGGCAGCGAGGAGGGTAAAAATTGTAGAGGGAGACCAAGAGAAGAATACACTAAACAGATTCAGAAGGCTGTAGGCGGCAGTAGGTTGTTGTTGTTGTGGTCTTCAGTCCTGAGACTGGTTTGATGCAGCTCTCCTTGCTGCTTTATCCTGTGCAAGCTTCTTCATCTCCCAGTACCTACTGCAGCCGACATCCTTCTGAATCTGCTTAGTGTATTCATCTCTTGGTCTCCCTCTACGATTTTTACCCTCCACGCTGCCCTCCAGTACCAAATTGGTGATCCCTTTATGCCTCAGAACATGTCCTACCACCCGATCCCTTCTTCTAGTCAAGTTGTGCCACAAACTCTTCTCCCCAATAGTACAACAAAAGCAAAACGAGGATAATGGAATGTAGTCGAATTAAATCGGGTGATGCTGAGGGAATTAGAGTAGGAAATGAGACACTTAAAGTAGTAAAGGAGTTTTGCTGTTTGGGGACCAAAATAACTGATGATGGTCGAAGTAGAGAAGATATGAGATGTATACTGGGAATGGCAAGGAAAGAGTTTCTGAAGAAGAGAAATTTGTTAAGATCGAGTATTGATTTAAGTGTCAGGAAGTCGCTTCTGAAAGTATTTGTATGGAGTGTAGCCATGTAATTGCAGTTGGTACTGGGAGATGAAGAAGCTTGCACAGGATAGAGTAGCATGGAGAGCTGCATCAAACCAGTCTCTGGACTGAAGACCACAACAACAACAACAACAAACAGGGTCACAATTACTGAACTACATGAGAAAACGTAAATTAGTTTCAAACTACGGCTTGCACACACTTTATTCAACATATGAACGTCACTACACATGATTTGAATTAGGTTATGACGTGTTCAATATGTCTACCTCCACTGGCGATTTTGGAGCGCTGACGAATAGCGAAATTCTGCATGACACGCTGAAGTGTCGGAACATCGATGTTGTCGATGACCTCCTGAATGGCTGTTTTCCGCTCAGCAATGATTTTGGAGTTATTGCTGTACACCTTGTCTTTAATATAGCCCCACATAAAAGAGTCGCATGTATTCAGATACGAAGAATATGGTGGCTAGTCGAGGATCATGAAAGAGCCGGATTTCGATCCCCAAAGTGCTCCTCCAGGACATCTTGCTTTGATGCTTCGATGGGGTCGAGCTCCGTCTTGCATGAACCACATCTTTTCGAAATCAGGTCCAGTTTGGATGACAGGGACGAAATCGTCTTCCAAATCCTTCACGTACCGTTCGGTAGTCACCGTGTCATCTAGAAATATCGCGCCGATTATTCCGTGACTGAACAATGCATACCACACAGTAACCCGTTGCGGGTGAAGAGACTTCACGACAGCGAAAAGCGGATTCTTAGTCCCCCAAATGCGTAAATTTTGCTTATTGACGAACCGACCCAGATGCAAATGGGCTTCGTCCCTAAACCAAACCATACACACCATGTTAATGCCCATCACACGCTGCGGCCAGCAGTGCTTGGAGGGTCCTAATGCAAACTGTTCAAAAGTGATGACGATTTTATTTCATATAGTTCAATAATTGTCACCTTGTATTATCGAGTAGGTGAAAAGTATACTTTGGGTGTAAGAACCACCAGCTCCTGTTTGGGTGGAGGGTGATAACGTATAGTGAGAAGGAGGAAATGGACACAAATGTGGGGGCGGAGGAGATGGACAGAGAGAGAGCGACAGGGGGGAAATGGACAGTTGTCGGACTATTTGTTACAGTTTTGATGGCAGGTGTTTCGATTGCGAGGGCAATTTGTTACAGTTTTGGGGAATAATTTGCCACAGTTATGCTGTAACATGGAGAGTAATTTTAGTGACCAGTTCGATCTTTTCTGTTTTCTTAACAGTGATTTATTTACTTTAGGGTTATCCATTCTGTTATTTATACAGTGAGTTTCCAATTTCTTACACACTTGCATTTCATTAACTGATGAACCATTCCATTTCCTTAATTGGTAACCTGTTCCATTTTTTTGTCACCCAGAAGAATGGTGATCACTCTGTAAAACACCCACTGACCATCACTGATGACTAACCGACTATCACTCTCTCTATTTACCATCATTTTCTCTACTGACAATCGATTTCCATTGACTGTCACTGTCTCTACTGACCATACTCTGATTGGCCATCATTCTCCATTGCCCATTATTCAACACTGACTATCATTTCCTCCACTGACCATCTTTTGTCAATGATCGTCATTCTCTCCGCTGACCATCATTCTCTCCACCTAATAACATGAAGAGTAATGGTAGTCAAACATATCTACGTCTGCTTCGTCTATACAGCCTCATTAATTTTCACCTCATGACATATAGTATTATCACATTTGCGTCGTCATCACCTCTCTGCTTTATACACTACAGTAAAATTCCAGGCAGCAACTAAATAATATACGAGGGTTGAATGAAAAGTAATGCCTGCACCTTCATTAATTGGGTTTGGATGGGAATGTTTTAAAAAATCAAACACAGAATGTGATCTTTAATTACCAATATTCACTCTTCCACATAATAACCAGCCAATTGGATACATTTCTGCCAACGATGAACAAGTTTTCTGAAGCCGTCACAGAAGAAGTCGACACTCTGCTTCTGCAACCACAGTCTCACAGTTCTCTCAACGTCTTCATCAGATGTCCCCGCAGATCGTCTTTCATTATCGGGAACAGATCGAAGTCAGACGGTGCTAAATCTGGACTGTATGGAGGATGTCGTACGGTGGTGAGGAAGTTCTGCTGTGGTGGTTTGTGGTTTGCATTGTCATGCTGCAGGAAAACATTCTGATAGCCAAGCAAAGCAATAATGTCACCCACGCGTTCTTGTGAAATGCCGATTGTGCTTGCAGTTTCTCTCTGAGTGATAAGACGATCGTCCTGAATCAATCTGTCAACATTTTGCTTATGAAACTCGGTGGTTGTTGTCACAGGACGTCAAACTCTTTGTTTGTCACGCAGGTCAGATGTTCCCACCTTTAAACGTAGTCGCCCAACGACACACATTACTCACATCAACACAATCACCATAAACTGCTTTCATTCTCTGATGAATCTCCTTTGGGGTTACAACTTCTGCTGTGAAGACTTCAACGATTGCACTTGCTTAAATAGCATTGACCGACCCTGTACGCAGGTTTCCATACTTTACACTGTAACAACACAACCCTTCAATGCTAAGAGCCGGCCGTATGTGGCCGAGCGGTTCTAGGCGCTACAGTCTGGAACCGCGCGACCGCTATGGTCGCAGGTTCGAATCCTGCCTCGGGCATGGATGTGTGTGATGTCCTTAGGTTAGTTAGGTTTAAGTAGTTCTAAGTTCTAGGGGACTGATGACCTTAGAAGTTAAGTCCCATAGTGCTCAGAGCCATTTGAGCCAATGCTAAGTCTTCCCGTCAAATGCAACTGTAGAGAAGAGGCTACGTAACAAGACAGTACCTGTCGCATACCAATGCTGCCAACTGTTGAAGAGTTACGAAGGTGGAGGCATTACTTTTCAGTCAACCCTCGTATATTACAGAGCGAATGAAAGGCTTTATTTCTTACTTCAATGAGGAAAATAAGATTATAATCTATTATTGAAAAATTACTATTTCCCCCGTCAGGTTTCCACTGTGTAGCAGCAGAGGCGCATGCTGTTCATATTGCTATGCTACAAGAGTGTGGTGAAAAGTAGTGCCTCAGAATTTTTATGCGAAAACTCCTGAAAATTTGTAAATGAAAGAGACTTTATTAACATGCTACTTCTTTATTCTTCATTTCTATATTTTCATTTCTCTACATAGTTAGCCTGGGGATGAACATATTTCTCCGAAAGAGATACCCATTTGTTGATGTCGTCACTGTAGAAAGTTTCACTTGAATGATGAAGGCACAACCTCACCTCTGCTTGCACCGCTTCATCACCACAAAGTGAAGCCCTCGAAGGTGTTCTTCAAGTTTTGGAAACAGAAGAAAATCGGATGGGGCCAAGCTCGGACAGTATGGTGGATGATCAGTGACAGTGAACCAATTAATTCATGCGTTCAGTTTTCTGAGTGTCTCTCACACGCACACGCACCGACATAGTTACGTTCGTACTGACACGTTACGCACTACAATCCGGAGCCATTCAGTGGAAGAGAATTGCAGCTTGCATCAGCGAAATGGGGAAAATCGAGTAATATGCGTGTTATGTAATACGTCAACCCATATGGAGAACAGAATCAAAAATTCGGAAACATTACTTCTCAGCACGCTTCCATACATGCATTCCAAGCTATACTGCTGACCTGCGTTTCGCAATGTTGTCATTGTTTACTTTGCTAATTCTTGGAATACTTTTTGCTGTAAGGTATTTCCTAGAACTGTGCCGGCTATCTTTGCTTTTACAAATTGCACGCCTCTTGCGTAGGAGCTTGCAGCCCTGGTATAGAGTGCGCTGTTTGTCTATGAGGCATGGTGGCGGTATCGCTATCGAGGAAGCGAGGCTTTCCCCGGGGGTTGTGAGCTGGTGCTTGGAGAGCGACATCCTCCTCTCTCGGTGTCAAATGAGCCACGTGACTCGAATTTACGGCGAGACATACTGGCTTTGATCTCTTACAGTAGTGCTCACTCAAAACTCTTCCTGAACTGAGTACTTTGCCGGGTGGTAATCTGGTTGCGCAGTATAACTGATACGTGGCCGCGGAATTACGCCACATTATTGCTTGTTGCCTAGTGTGAATTTCCACTCCGAAAAACCCACTTCTTGTCTGAAAGAGGTGATCGAACTTTTGCAAGTGAACAACACTCCACACATGGAGTGAGTAAGGACTTGAAGATGGCATTAATGAAACGAGGAAACTGGTAGTACAAATACAAATAAAATAACTTCTGACAATATACGACTGTTTGGTGGTTGTTCTTGGTTAAATACATGAAGTTATCTGTTCGCGTATAACAGTTTTCGGCAAAATCAAGTCAACTGTTGGATGTTTTTACCGGCCACCCGATTCCGCTGTGTCACGTTTAGAGGCATTCAAAGGAAGTCTATTGCCAATAGTGCGGAAATATCCAGATCACGCGAGATTAATTCGAGGCGACTCAAATCTATTGAGCATAGACAAAGACGTCTATGGATTCACTGTAGAGGGTGTAGTCAGTCATGCGAAGTGCTTTTGAACATGCTTTCCGGAAACGGCCTTGACCAGCTAGTTCAACAGCCCATACCAATAGAAATATTTCAGACCTGTAGCTACAAAAATGCCCGACTCTATCCACGAAGTCATTGCAGACGGGAAGAACGACCGTGGTATCATCATAGCGACTATGGTTACTAAAGTTTTGGTCTGTGGGGCGCTCAACATCGTGGTCGTCAGAGCCCGTACAAGTTCCCAGTCTTTCCAGTTCCAATCTCACCATTTCCCGAATGATGATGATGATAATGATTAGGACAACAATAAAGTTAATAAACCATTCAAAAAGGTTAGGAGGGTATTGCTGCCAGAAAAAGCACATAAGCATCCCACTTACAAGGAGACGGCACGACCGTGGGGTCGAGGATTTGTCCAAAATTTTGTGTGGTGAAAGACGACCCCTAACACCTCACGTGGTTAAAATATTAGGACGCACTACCCGGAAAATCCCGGGAAAATTCTATCCAAAGTTTCTTAGGTGCGTTATGAGTATAAAATGTTCGTCCATTGCCGAGACGCCGTCTGGCCTAGCTTCCTCCGTGTGACCCCGCAACATATTACACCTGGTCCCTTCTTACATCCGGAGAGTGAGTACTTTCCGGCGACTAAATCACAGTCGATCATCTGGGTCAAAGGTTGGACGATCGCGTACCTCTATTGGGATGCTGCCAAGTCGTGACTTGACTTTTCGTATTTCTTGCAGCAAACCCACAATGAGGTTCATAGATGGTCACACTATCGGAAGACCTTTGCCAACTATCTTCAGGCAGTCTTCCTCGACCCCCCCACGCAGTTGGGATGTGCCGGGTGCAGTCGGTGTGCACATTTGACAGCTGATAATGAACTTCACGCTCCTCTCACCACTCAATATGTAATGCACATACTATACCATGAAATGATCTACATGTTCCTTTTAACAGAGTGATCTTTATTGAAAATAAATAAATAAAAGAAAAAGATGGTTACGACTCGGACTCTTACGCCAGAGGTCTCGGGTTCGATTCCTCCTCTGGCACTTTTTTCCTTCTGTTTCATTTTCTTTTGTTATTCCACCAATTTTTCAGAAAGTTTACCAAACCTACATTATCTTTAACAAATTGGTTACATTACTGAATAAAAATTATTTTCTTTTTGTCCAACAACACAATTCATGGCGGTGGGTTTTCCATTTTTCATTGTAAAGTATATGAGGAGAAACATTGGGTTTGTAATCAGAATAACAAAGTCGATTGGGAAACATTCAATTTTTACACATATAATAATTATAAACAAGAACCGCAGTGGTAATTATTGTAAAAACAAACAAAGCAATAATTTTTGCGACATCTTGTGCAACATATAAAAGCGGATTTTCTTATAGTCTCAGGGCGTTTGCAATAAACGTGTATAAAAACATGCCCCATCAACATTTACGAAAATGTTTTGAGTTTCTTATAATTTTGAGGCAAACCAGGCATACTGAATCATGTCTCGGAATATTGGTTAATCATAGAATGAATTTTTATACAATCTTCCAGGAAATTAATTTCACGACTCTCCTGTAACAATGCGCTGCAATTTTGCAAGCGCTTTATGAATTTTTTAACTTGCCTGTAAAACTAAACATCACAAGGTCCACCAAAGAAGTGCATTTTGGAGGTATGACTTTTATAGACCAAGTTGGCATATTTTCGTCATGTTGAAAAATTGCATCATATCTTTCCGGATTCGTTTGACCTCCCCAAGAGGTAATGAGAAGTAAATATTTATTCTCCCCAGTGTATTAACATAAAGTTCTCCGGCCAATAACTTAGCATCGCGAGAGATTTCTTCCGAAGATGTCGATGCAATTAAATTATTTTCCGTCGACAGCTTTTCATAATACACCACTGCGTCCTTCAATCGTAATTTTGATAGAAATGAATGGATTCCTCAGGAATTTCTTCTCCTATTCCAGATGAGCCAGCAACTTCTTCAGTCGACATGTTTAACCTCGGATCGGAATAACATGTTGAAATTTGAAACAGTCACGTCTGTTCACGCCGAAATCGAACAAAAAAAAACAACTGCCGTTTACTTCTCACGGATCGCGCACAGTCCTATGCGCAGACGACCCTCATAATCCCAAGAGGACTCTTAAAAAGTCCCTTTAAACCTTGAAACCCCATAAATCGAAATAGAACAACGAGCACGAATATTTTTCAGTGAATGAAAAACTTTACGTTCTTGAGCTAAAATAATGTTTTAAAAATAATGTAGGTTTGAGAAACTTTTTGAATAATTGGTGGAATAACAAAAGAAAATGAAACAGAAAAAAAGTGCCAGAAAAGGAATCGAATCCGAGACATCTGGCTTAAGTGTGCGAGCCCTAACCATCTACGCCACACAGCGGCTCAGCACTGAACTAACATTTTATACTCATAACGCACCTAAGAAACTTTGGATCGATTTTTCTCGGGATTTTCCGAGTAGTGCGTCCTAATATTTTAACCACGTGTCAAATCCCCGACACCACGGTCATGCCGTCTCCTTGTTAGACAATGAATTGACGTCATTTATTTTCAGTATGATGGGCGTAGAGGAATTATGTGCAAACTTAAACAGATTATAAATTGTGCTATGGAGAAGTATGTGCTGACTAATCGGATTAACGACGAAAAAGATCCACTGTGGCTTAAGAACGAAGTTCGGAAAATGCTGAGGAACCAAAAGCTGTTGCCTTCTCAGTTGAAAAGAGAATTCGCATACGGCGACTGGCAAAAGTTAGCAGAAATTTCATCCATCTGTAAAAACATACAACCACGACCGTCATACCTTAGAAGAAGATCTTACGGAGAAAATTTTGGTCCTACGTAAAGTGGTCAGGCGTGCACTACACACAGGAAGCGGCTACTAGGGTAGCGGAGTACGTGTGGCGTGCACATGAGGCTTTTTTAGGTTAGAGAACCCCTCCCTTGGGATAAAAAACGATTTGCCTGTTAAATCAGCCACAATGACTTCAGCCGATCTTGATCCTTGCAGATCAGAGACAGAAAACGTTAATATGATTTTAGTAAACTGCAGGGGCATCCAAGGAAAGGTCCCAGAATTAGTATCGCTTGCTGAAAGTTATAATTCATAGATAGCATTGAAAACAGAAAGCTGGTTGAAATCAGACGTCAATAACAACGAAATTCTAAGTTCAGATTGGAATGTTTATCGTAAGGATAGGTTAGTCGCCAATGGTGGTGGCGTGTTTATTGCAGTAAAGTATTCGATAAAATCTAACGAGGTTATCACTCATTCCGAATGTGAAATGCGTGAAACTGAATATCAAAGAACGGTCAAAAATGGTGATCGGATGCTTTTTAGATCACTTGGGTCAGGATCTGTAATTGTAGAACTTGCAGTATATCGTTAGTAATTTTCCTGATCATGCCGTTGTAATAGGGGGTGACTTCAAGTTGCCAGGTATAGATTGGGAGTGTTATGCCATCTAAACTGGTGGCAGAGACATGGATTCGTGTGGCAATTCAGTAAGATAGCTTGAGAACCAACTCGTGAGGGTAACGTTTTAGACCTGCTGGCAACAAACAGACCTGAACTTACCGAATCAGTTAACTTAGAGGAAGATATCAGTGATCATAAGACGGTGACAGCATCTACACTCCTGGAAATTGAAATAAGAACACCGTGAATTCATTGTCCCAGGAAGGGGAAACTTTATTGACACATTCCTGGGGTCAGATACATCACATGATCACACTGACAGAACCACAGGCACATAGACACAGGCAACAGAGCATGCACAATGTCGGCACTAGTGCAGTGTATATCCACCTTTCGCAGCAATACAGGCTGCTATTCTCCCATGGAGACGATCGTAGAGATGCTGGATGTAGTCCTGTGGAACGGCTTGCCATGCCATTTCCACCTGGCGCCTCAGTTGGACCAGCGTTCGTGCTGGACGTGCAGACCGCGTGAGACGACGCTACATCCAGTCCCAAACATGCTCAATGGGGGACAGATCCGGAGATCTTGCTGGCCAGGGTAGTTGACTTACACCTTCTAGAGCACGTTGGGTGGCACGGGATACATGCGGACGTGCATTGTCCTGTTGGAACAGCAAGTTCCCTTGCCGGTCTGGGAATGGTAGAACGATGGGTTCGATAACGGTTTGGATGTACCGTGCACTATTCAGTGTCCCCTCGACGATCACCAGAGGTGTACGGCCAGCGTAGGAGATCGCTCCCCACACCATGATGCCGGGTGTTGGCCCTGTGTGCCTCGGTCGTATGCAGTCCTGATTGTGGCGCTCACCTCCACGGCGCCAAACACGCATACGACCATCATTGGCACCAAGGCAGAAGCGACTCTCATCGCTGAAGACGACACGTCTCCATTCGTCCCTCCATTCACGCCTGTCGCGACACCACTGGAGGCGGGCTGCACGATGTTGGGGCGTGAGCGGAAGACGGCCTAACGGTGTGCGGGACCGTAGCCCAGCTTCATGGAGACGGTTGCGAATGGTCCTCGCCGATACCCCAGGAGCAACAGTGTCCCTAATTTGCTGAGAAGTGGCGGTGCGGTCCCCTACGCCACTGCGTAGGATCCTACGGTCTTGGCGTGCATCCGTGCGTCGCTGCGGTCCGGTCCCAGGTCGACGGGCACGTGCACCTTCCGCCGACCACTGGCGACAACATCGATGTACTGTGGAGACCTCACGCCCCACGTGTTGAGCAATTCGGCGGTACGTCCAGCCGGCCTCCCGCATGCCCACTATACGCCCTCGCTCAAAGTCCGTCAACTGCACATACGGTTCACGTCCACGCTGTCGCGGCATGCTACCAGTGTTAAAGACTGCGATGGAGCTCCGTATGCCACGGCAAACTGGCTGACACTGACGGCGGCGGTGCACAAATGCTGCGCAGCTAGCGCCATTCGACGGCCAACACCGCGGTTCCTGGTGTGTCCGCTGTGCCGTGCGTGTGATCATTGCTTGTACAGCCCTCTTGCAGTGTCCGGAGCAAGTATGGTGGGTCTGACACACCGGTGTCAATGTGTTCTTTTTTCCATTTCCAGGAGTGTATGACGACGGGTCCTATGAGGTATGTTAACAAAGGCTGGAAGATGTATTTGCTCAGCAAGGGTGACAGGTTACAAATTTCAGAATATCTCAGTAGTCAGCATCAAATATTCGGTGATGAGGACCAAGACGTGGAGAACAAATGGAAAAAATTCAAAGGCGTCGTTCAATATGTCCTAGACAAGTACGTTGCTAGTAAGATTCTAAGGGATGAGAGAGACCCACCATGGTTTACAAGCCATGTTAGAAAAGCGCTACGTAAAAAAAGAGCACTTCATCTCAGATTCAAAAGAAGTAAAATGGTTCAAATGGCTCTGAGCACTATGGGACTCAACTGCTGAGGTCATTAGTCCCCTAGAACTTAGAACTAGTTAAACCTAACTAACCTAAGGACATCACAAACATCCATGCCCGAGGCAGGATTCGAACCTGCGACCGCAGCGGTCGCGCGGTTCCAGACTGAAGCGCCTAGAACCGCACGGCCACTTCGGCCGGCCAAAAGAAGTAAAAGCCTAGCTGACAAACAAAAGCTGAACGAAGCGAAAATGTGCGTAAGGAGAGCAATGAGAGAAGCCTTCAATTATTTTGAAAGTAAGACGTTGTCAATCGACCTAAGTAAAAACCCTAAGAGATTTTGGTCGTATGAAAAATCACTAAGAGGGTCAAAATCATCTATTCATTCTCTCAGCGACCGCACCGGCACCGAAACGAAAGATAAGAGAGAGAAGGCTGAAATACTGAATTCGGTCCGCCGAAGTTGTCTTACCGCGGAAAATCGTAATACTGTCCCTCCTTCCAATCGTCGAAATGTCAGATATTGAGATAATCGATCGCGAAATGGAAAAGCATCTACAATCGCTTAGTAGTGGGAAGGCGTCGGGACCGGATGAGATACGTATAAGATTTTATCAAGATTATGTGAAAGAACTTGCTCCCCTTCTAGCAGTAATTTATCGTAGATCGCTTGAGTAAGGAAAAGTGCCTAACGATTGGAAAAAAACGCAGGTCATTCCCGTTTTTAAGAAAGGCCGTAAGACAGATCCACACAATTATAGACCTATATCGTTGACGTCAATCTGTTGTAGAATTATAGAACATGTTTCATGCTCAAGAATTATGACGTTTTTGGAAAATGAACCTCTCCTCTACACATATCAATATGGATTTCGCAAACAGAGATTCTTCGAAACTCAGCTCGCTCTGTTTCTCCATGAAAGCCACAGCGCAGTGGACAACGGCGCTCAGGTTGATGCCGTGTTCCTTGATTTCAGTAAGGCGTTTGACACCGTCCTGCATTGCCGTTTAGTGAAAAAATACAAGCTTATGGAGTATCGGAGCAGACTTGCGACTGGATTGAAGACTGTCTTGCAGATAGAACTCAACATATCGCTCTTAAGGGAACAGAATCGACAGATGTGATGGTAATATCCGGAGTACCACAGGGAAGTGTGGTAGGACCGTTGTTGTTTACAATATATATAAATGCTCTTTAAAGCTATTCGCAGGTGATGCAATTGTCTATACCAAAGTAGCAACGATAGAAGATAGTAAGAATTTACAGATCGGGCGGCAGAGAATTGATGAATGGTGCAGGCTGCAGGCTCTGGTAGTTGACCGTGAACGTAAATAAATGTAATATTGTGCGCGTAAATGGGAAAAGAAATCCACTACTGTACAGATACGCTATTGACGGCAAACAGCTGGAGACAGTGTCTGCCGTAAAATATCTAGGCGTAACTATCCAGAGCGACCTTAAGCGAAATGACCACATAAAACACATAGTGGGAAAAGCAGATACCAGACTCAGATTCACCGAAAGAATCTTAAGGAAATGTAACTCATCCACGAAAGAAGTGACTTGTAAGGCACGTGTTCGTCCGATTCTTGAGTATTGTTCATCTATCTGGGATCCCTATCAGGTAGGACTGATGGAGGAGATAGAGAAGATCCAACCAAGAGCAGCGCGTTTCATCACGGGATCGTTTAGCTGGCGAGAGAGCGTTACGGAGATGCTACGCAAACTCCACTTCAAAAATGGTTCAAATGGCTCTGAGCACTATGGGACTTAACATCTACGGTCATCAGTCCCCTAGAACTACTTAAACCTAACTAACCTAAGGACATCACACAACACCCAGTCCTCACGAGGCAGAGAAAATCCCTGACCCCGCCGGGAATCGAACCCGGGAACCCCGGCGCGGGAAGCGAGAACGCTACCGCACGACCACGAGCTGCGGACAACAAACTTCACTGGCAGACGTTACAAGATAGGCGTTGTGTATCACGGAGAGATATGTAATTGAAATTTCGGGACAGCACTTTTCAGGAGGAGTCGGACAACATATTACTTCCCTCCACATACATCTCGTGTATTGTACACGAGGAGAAAATTCCAGTAATTAGAGCCAATACAGAGACTTACCGACAATCATTCTTCCCATGCATTATTCGCCGGTGTAACAGGGTTGGAGGGATCAGATAGTAGTACAGAAAGTACCCTCCGCCACATATGAGGTGGCTTGCGGAGTATGATGTAGATGAAGTCGCTAAGCTGGTCTAAGGCTTTCATCTAGTCACTTGTTGACCAGTATGGTGTAGCAGTCGGAGGTAACGGAAGGGAAACCGAAGATTTAAATTTCACATTTAAGAAATAGTTAATGCAGGAGAATCGTAAAAACACGCCGTCGACCATCGGACGAACTCCATTATGGAGGACGTAGTAACAAGCGTCCATCGTGTAGAGACATAACTGCTAGAACTAAAGATGGAATCCCAATTCTACTGTACGGCATTGCCCTCTTACTTAGCTTGCATTTATCCCAGATCTCTCGCCCAGCGCAAAGTCTCAAGCGACTGAACAAAGGGGAGGAGACTCTTGCGTACAGAAAGGGTAAAGGAACAGATCCCCAAAATTAGAGACCAATATCCTTAACATCGGTTTGCTGCAGATTTCTTGAAGATATTCGCAGTTCGAAAGTAATAAATTTCCTTGAGACGGAAAAGTTGCTGTCCACGAATCAGTGCTGTTTTAGAAATCATCGTTCATGTGAAACAAAACTTGCTCAAGACTCAAATGACATCCTGTGAACTATGGATGAAGTGCAACAGGCAGATCCCATATTCCTAGATTTCCGAAAAGTATTTGACACTGTACCACACTGCAGACTGTTACGAGGGTACGATCATACGGAATATATTCCCACATATGTGAGTGGCTCGAAGACTTCTTAAGTAATATCTAGGCGTAGCGTTGTTGGAATGAACTTGTAAAGACTGAAGTAAGGAAGTCGAATGGTATACATTGGCGTATTGAGAGAGTACCGAAAATTGTGGTTCATCTGTAATGGAGACCGCGTATAGGACACCAGTGTGACGCATTCTTGAGTACTGTTCGGGTGTTTGGGATCCACGCTAGGTCGGATTAAAGAGAGATATCGAAGCAATTCAGAGACGGGCTGCTAGATTTGGTGCCGGTAGTTTCGAACAACATGCAAGCATTACCGAGATGCTTCAGGAACTCAAATGGAAATACTTGAAGCAAAGGCGACGTATTTCCCGAGTTATATTATCGAAAAAAATTTAGAGACTTGACATTTTAAGCCGACTACAATACGATTTTACTGCCAGCAACGTGCATTTCGCAGAAGGACCACGAAAATAAGAGAAATTTTCCGTCGCTCTGTTTGCGAGTGGAACACGTAAGCAAATGACTAGTAGTGGTACAGGGTACTTTCGGCTAGACACTGCACGCTGGCTTGCGGAGTATGTACGTAAACGCAGATGCTCGTTCACAGACATCAGATCGTAATAATCTGAGCTTAGTCAAAGCCGCTTATGTCAATTAATTTCACCATATGGGCCAGGTATATCGTCGCTAATTTCATTTTTTATTGTGTGTGTGTGTGTGTGTGTGTGTGTGTGTGAGTGTGTGTGTGTGTGTGTGTGAGTGTGTGTGTGTGGGTGTGGGTGGGTGGGTGGATGTTGAAGTCCCATCGCTTCTGGCTAACCTTCATGCATTTCAAGGTCGCCTGCATGAGGTGTGAATGCTTGTTCACTTTATTTAACTTTCGAAAAAAGGAAGGAGGATTAGGGTTTAGTCTCCTGTTGACATCAAGGTCATTTGGAGAAGGTTCTTCAGAGGCACAGGAGTCTGTAAGCCTACCCCCAACACCTATGTTCCTTACATCATGCGGACTAACGTCTTTTAATCTGTGCAAGGGACGTGGATTCATTGTGCCACCTTGTTCCAGCTGACAGACGGTCCCACGGATCTGGTACATTTTGCTTTGTAGATTTGTTGTTCTCTCCTGTATCGCCGTCTCTAATATCTCAGTGTAAGAGTGGTGGTGGACATCCACGGTTCTCGACTGCCTGTTCCCCTCAGCGTCTGTCTAATGCATTGATTACGAACTACTTGAATTTCATTATTGAGGGCTTTACTCGTGAGGCCTCGAGCCCCCATTCGTCTTTGCCTGCTTATATGGTTTCTTTGCCGCGTCCCGTGACGGTAATGCCACCAGACATCTTTCAATCTTGCAACGGTCAAGGGCAATAAATTTTTGGCTTATCGGTATATTTAACTTCGCTCAGACGATTTTAGTTATGTATATTATTTTAATGATGTGCGCATTCCTAAAGGTGGAGAAACTTCCTTTCCGAGCATCTTCGATATGTTTTCATCAAGTCTTTCTTCGCTGTTAACTCATTTTAGTCAGCTTCCCTTATGTACCCTTTCTCGCTTCCTGTTTTCGTTCACACCCTCATCAACGTCGTGTCCAGTATTTTACTGTTAATGTAACTCTTCATAGTCATAAGTTGTGGTTGGGTGCAAAGTTAATTTTACCTAAGTATCCGTTCTTTGATCTCAGTGCATTTATAAATATAAATTATACTATTCATTTCATGCTCATTAATGTGATTATGAATTAACTGTGATTAATTAAATCTAGCCTTCGATTTCATTATTTAAATTCTCTCTTTATACCGTCAGCCGCACTAAGAAGTTATGAATGTTTTCAAACTTCATTATTTCTCTGCTTCATATTTCATTATTAATACAGTTAGGTAGCTACACACATTTCTTACCAGTCACTTTAATTCATCGAATAGATCATGAACGCATATTATGTTAATACTCAACGTGAAAATATTCGTTGCTAGTTGAAAAACCCAACATTGCCCGGATATTCAGTTCGCCAATTTTCTATTAAAAAACCAAAACAAAAAATGAACTGTTTGTAGTAAAGTATCGAAAAAACTTTATTTCCATGCTTTCGTGAAAACGCCTCTGAAATTATGAAACACTTGTGCAAAAAATGTGCATAATGCACAAATGTATAAGCACAGTAATCAAATTAGAAACATGATCTTGGACAGTTTCTGTACTGTGAGCGCAGCTGCTTCCTGTGTCTACAACGCGATTTTGTAAACGTCTCTTATATTTCCTTAGCCTTTGCGGATCGCAGATGAAAGCTGTCAGAATCGCTACCAAGCATCAGGACTTTCCTTAAGTTGAGTCGACTGTAGGAGTGTCTTAGTATTAAAGAATAAGTGCATTAAACATCATGCATGTTGCGGAATTTTGTTCACGCATCTCAGTGTTTTATGACGTCAATGTCTCCTGGTCTCTGTGTAGTGATATAATTTTGTAGTTACATTCAGCGGCATATGTGGATACCGTCTGCAAAATGTATTGCGAATAGAGTCAGTAGAGAAGAAGTATTAAAGTTAAACATCATGAACAGTGCGGCAATTTTTTATGTATCTCATTCCTTATGACGTCATGTCTCATGAACTATGATAGTAGGTGGTTCATACCCACACAGCAATTGTTGCCTGACTTAAGGGATATATGTACCAAGGTTGGTTGAAATCGGTCCAGTGGTTTAGGAGGAGATGTGGAAAAAACACACACACATACACATACACACACACGCACTTTTTTTAGAATATGTGCGTGTAACCTATCTCTTGCATTGCATATTCTTACAATATTTTTTACATCATACTTACTTAAAAATGAAAATTTTAATATGACAGGTAGTAATTACATACTTTTATTAGAATTAGAAATTATATGAATGTATTTAAAATGAACCCAAATAACAATACTGACTAAGAACTAATAACGTTAATACAGGGCTATTACAAATGATTGAAGCGATTTCATAAATTCACTGTAGCTCCATTCATTGACATATGGTCACGACACACTACAGATACGAAGAAAAACTCATAAAGTTTTGTTCGGCTGAAGCCGCACTTCAGGTTTCTGCCGTCAGAGCGCTCGAGAGCGCAGTGAGACAAAATGGTGACAGGAGCCGAGATAGCGTATGTCGTGCTTGAAATGCACTCACATCAGTCAGTCATAACAGTGCAACGACAATTCAGGACGAAGTTCAACAAAGATCCACCAACTGCTAACTCCATTCGGCGATGGTATGCGCAGTTTAAAGCTTATGGATGCCTCTGTAAGGGGAAATCAACGGGTCGGCCTGCAGTGAGCGAAGAAACGGATGAACGCGTGCGGGCAAGTTTCACGCGTAGTCCGCGGAAAATTGGCTCATGCCACAACTGGAGACCGACAGCGCCGACTTAATCTTTCAACAGGATGGTGCTCCACCGCACTTCCATCATGATGTTCGGCATTTCTTAAACAGGAGATTGGAAAACCGACGGATCGCTCATGGTGGAGATCATGATCAGCAATTCATGTCATGGCCTCCAAGCTCTCCCGACTTAACCCCATGCGATTTCTTTCTGTGGGGTTATGTGAAAGATTCAATGTTTAAACCTCCTCTACCAAGAAATGTGCCAGAACTGCGAGCTCGCATCAACGATGCTTTCGAACTCATTGATGGGGACATGCTGCGCCGAGTGTGGGAGGAACTTGATTATCGGCTTGATGTCTGCCGAATCACTAAAGGGGCACATATCGAACATTTGTGAATGCCTAAAAAAACTTTTTGAGTTTTTGTATGTGTGTGCAAAGCATTGTGAAAATATCTCAAATAATA
This sequence comes from Schistocerca cancellata, assembly GCF_023864275.1. Lineage (NCBI taxonomy): Eukaryota > Metazoa > Arthropoda > Insecta > Orthoptera > Acrididae > Schistocerca > Schistocerca cancellata. Next base: position 164,313,028 of record NC_064628.1, on the reverse strand, counting down.
AAGTTATTGTAGAGCTGTGAAATCGCTTCAATCATTTGTAATAACCCTGTACTTGCTTACTGGTACTACTGCTGCTGCCTGCCATTAATAATAATGATGATAATAACACTATTGTGTTATTGGCAGATACAAAATGTGTTAATGGATGTACAAAACTGATATTTTCTAAAACAGTGAATTATGGGGGAGATAAATTTTGGTAGGCTGCCGCAAGTAAGAGCTTTGGGAAAAGAAGGCCTAGTTTTAAAGAAGAATACTTGGTTTTAATGGGTTAGTGAGTGCTTACAGGAGCAAAGGTAGACATTATTGTCGCTTTAATAAATAGGAACTGTCTTCTGAAGCTGAAGATGTTCTGTGTTCTCTGATATACTGAGTCGGCTTCATGCTACTGAAAAGGACCTCGAGAAAGCATTTAAGTGATGGTGTGGGAAAGAAAAGATTTTGCTGTGAGGGAAACGAGTGCTTCTGCATTGTTGAATGCAGACGAGAGCCTTAAGTTCAATTAGAGACATCTAAGAAAGTAACGTTTATCTTATGGGGAAGCTAAGATTTAACGAAAAAGAAAATTGTGTGTTGTCCCTGTACTGGATGTGCCCTCCGTGCACGACAGACGTTTATAGGACTCTGTGCTGCACGGAGGTCGGAACCGCCAGCCAACCTCTCACGAAAGCGTCGATCAAGGCCCGTCGGGGCACGAACCCGGTTCCGGCGCTACAACGACCCACTTTCGTCTCCATCAATACTGGAGCGTCTGCACGCAGTGTAAACAGCGCCAAAAGGATTCTGAAGCACTTGCTTTCCGCAGCACAGGCCAGTGAAAAGAAAAATAACTGGGCTGTTTCTCTTACGTCCCATTAATCACGTAACCTCTCCAGACTGTGACCCTAATACTTTCTGATACCTGCTCAGCGCTGTGAAATTAATCACACGACAACTGACGCCATTAAGAACAGCTATGATCGATTATTGGGACTCTAAGTGCAATGACTCAGACCTTCTACAGATGAAAAGCATGTTGTCTGAGAGACAAGAAAGACCTTATGACTGAATATTCTCATGCTGAAAAATTAGGAGCGATCTGTTTTACTTGGTGAGACAAGATCGCATAAATATTTCTTTCTGTATAAACAACTGAATTCACAGTCTTTTATCTCACCTTCAGGTCTTCAAACTCAGAATGAATACATTTTATAACAAATTTTTGAAGACCTGAAGACGACAGTCTGTCGAAATCAGTTGTTTGTAAATAAATATATATATTTATGTGATACTGGCTTTAGAAAGTTTTACCAAAGACTTAATGATTCTCTCAACAAAAGTTTAAATCCCTAGCTAAAAGTCAGTAAGAATTCACTAAACGAATTGTATGTATGGTCCTCTCCAATAACGAGTATATGTGCAGTGTACGATTTATGCTGCTGTTGCTGCTGCTGATCATGAACGACATCGGATAGAGTGAAACACGATGTCGGCACGTAGACTATTCTGTTCGTATATCGATAAGGAGGCCGTGGAGCAGAAGGTTCCCACCCAGCGGGCTGATCATGACCGACGAAGTCGCATGCCATTACTGCACGAGACACAACGCACAATTTTCCAGTTAATTCAGGACATTAGCGCAAAGTCAGGTGATTAAAAGATTTTTTCCACTACCTCTTCTCCATTTGATGGTCCGTCCGAGTATGAGAAACTCCTGCGCCTTCATATCATGACCAGCATGGATGTTTCTCACAGAAATCTAATCCGAAGCCTAAACTCTGGAAAAAACACAGAAAACTGAAAATTAGGTAAAACGATGCGTTCGCGATACCACAATCAGGCACCCTTGTTCCGTTATGTGCAACAGTTTGAGTCCTGTTATTCTTTGCTGTATCATATGAGAAGCTGTTTCTCAGATCCCAGAAGACGAATTGAACGAATTATTTCTCAGCAGCAGTCAAGCTCCATGCTGCAAAAATGTATCGCTCGCAAGAACATCCACACTACATATCTCAACATCACACTTAGAAACAATTTATATTACTAGCCTTGCAGAGTGAGCTAAATGACAGAAGCCTATTACCATCCCGGAGAAGTGAGTTAAAGATATCTATTATGATTCTGGCAAGCTGAGTTAAATGAAAGACGTCTACTTTGTGAGATCTACATGGGTATCCTGGCGGGATGACTGAAGTGGAAGACGCCTACTATTGACGAATCTACATCTACATTTACGTGATTACTCTGCAGTTCACAATAAAGTGTCTGGCAGAGGATTCAATAGACCAACTTCAAGCTGTCTCTCTACTGTTCCATTTTCGAATGCCACGCGGGAGAAACGAGCACTTAGAGCCCTGATTCCTCTTATTTTATCGTGATGATCATTTCTCCCTAGGTAGGTGGGTGCCAACAGAATGGTTTCGCGATCGGAGGAGAAAACTGGTGAAATTTCATGAGAAGATCCTGTCGAAATGATAAACGCCTTTGTTTTAATGATTGCCACTTCAATTCACATATCATGTCTGTGGCACTACCTCCCCTATTTTGCGATAGTACAAAACGAGCCGCCCTTCTTTGAACTTTTTCGATGTCATCCGTCAGTCCCACCTGATGCGGATGCCATACCACACAGCAATACTCCAGAACAGGGCGGCCAAGCGTGGTGTAAGCATTCTCTATAGTAGACCTGTTGCACCTTCTAAGTGTTCTGCAAATTATCCGCGGTCTTTGGTTTGCTCTACCCGCTACATCATCTATGTCATCGTTCCAATTTAGGTTATTTGTAATTGTAATCCCTACGTATTTAGTTGAAGTTACAGCCTTAAGATTTGTGTGACTTATCGTATAATCGAAATTTAGTGGATTTCTTTTAGTATTCATGTGAATAACTTCACACTTTTCTTTATTAACGGTCAGTTGCCACTTTTATCTTATATCAATCGTTTTGCAAATCATTTTGGTCATCTGATGACTTTACAAAGACGGTAAATGACAGCATCATCTGAAAACAATCTAAGAGGCCTACTCAGATTGTCTCCTATGTCGTTAATATAGATCAGGAACAATAGAGGGCCCATAACACTTCCTCGGGGAACGCCGGATATTACTTTTGTTTTACTCAATGACTTTCCCTCTATTACTACGAACTGTGACCTTTCTTACAGGAAATCACGAATCCAGTCGCACAACTGAGGCGACATTCCATAGGCACGCAGTTTGGTTAGAAGACGCTTGAGAGGAACGGTGTCGAAAGCCTTCTGGAAATCTAAAAATATGGAATCAATTTGACATCCCCTGTCGATAGCACTCATTACTTCATGAGTACAAAGTGCTAGTTGTGTCTTACAAGAACGATGTTTTCTGAATACATGATATGTGTCAATAAATCGTTTTCTTCGATGTAATTCATAATGTTCGGACACAGTATATGTTCCAAAGCCCTACTGCAAATCGACGTTACTGATATGCGCCTGTAATTCAACGGATTACTCCTATTTCCCTGATTGGGTATTGGTGTGACTTGACCAGTTTTCCAGTCTTTAATTACGGAACTTTCTGTGAGCGAGGGGTTGTATATAATTGCTAAATATGTTGTTGTTGTTGTTGTGGTCTTCAGCCCTGAGACTGGTCTGATGCAGCTCTCCATGCTACTCTATCCTGTGCAAGCTTCTTCATCTCCCAGTACCTACTGCAACCTACATCCTTCTGAATCAGCTTAGTGTATTCATATCTTGGTCTTCCTCTACGATTTTTACCCTCCACGCTGCCCTCCAATACTAAATTAGTGATCCCTTGATGCCTCAGAACATGTCCTACCAACAGATCCCTTCTTCTGGTCAAGTTGTGCCACAAACTTCTCTTCTCCCCAATCCTATTCAATACTTCCCCATTAGTTATGTGATCTACCCATCTAATCTTCAGCATTCTTCTGTAGCACCACATTTCGAAAGCTTCTGTTCTCTTCTTGTCCAAACTATTTATCGTCCATGTTTCAATTCCATACATGGCTACACTCCATACAAATACTTTCAGAAATGACTTCCTGACACTTAAATCTATACTCGATGTTAACAAATTTCTCTTCTTCAGAAACGCTTTCCTTGCCATTGCCAGTCTACATTTTATATCCTCTCTACTTCGACCATCATCAGTTATTTTGCTCCCCAAGTAGCAAAACTCCTTTACTACTTTAAGTGTCTCATTTCCTAATCTAATTCCCTCAGCATCACCCGACTTAATTCGACTACATTCCATTATCCTCGTTTTGCTTTTGTTGATGTTCATCTTATATCCTACTTTCAAGACGCTATCCATTCCTGTCAACTGCTCTTCCAAGTCCTTTGCTGTCACTGACAGAATTACAATGTCATCGGTGAACCTCAAAGTTTTTATTTCTTCTCCATGGATTTTAATACCTACTCCGAATTTTTCTTTTGTTTCCTTAACTGCTTGCTCATTATACAGATTGAATAACATCGGGGAGAGGCTGTAACCCTGTCTTACTCCCTGCTTACCTCCCATGTCCCTCGACTCTTATAACTGCCATCTGGTTTCTGTACGAATTATAAATAGCCTTTCGCTACCTGTATTTTACCCCTGCCACCTTTAGAATTTGAAAGAGAGTATTCCAGTCAACATTGTCAAAAGCTTTCTCTAAGTCTACAAATGCTAGAAACGTAGGTATGCCTTTCCTTAATCTTTCTTCTAAGATAAGCCGTAAAGTCAGTATTGCCTCACGTGTTCCACTATTTCTACGGAATCCAAACTGATCTTCCCCGAGGTCGGCTTCTACTAGTTTTTCCATTCGTCGGTAAAGAATTCGTATTAGTATTTTGCAGCTGTGGCTTATTAAACTGATTGCTTGGCAATTTTCACATCTGTCAACACCTGCTTTCTTTGGGATTGGAATTATTATATTCTTCTTGAAGGCTGAGGGTATTTCGCCTGTTTCATACATCTTGCTCACCACATGGTAGAGTTTTGTCAGGACTGGCTCTCCCAAGGCCATCAGTAGTTCCAGTGGAATGTTGTCTACTCCGGGGGCCTTGTTTCGACTCACGTCTTTCGGTGCTCTGTCAAACTCTTCACGCAGGATCGTATCTCCCATTTCATCTTCATCTACATCCTCTTCCATTTCCATAATATTGTCCTCAAGTACATCGCCCTTGTATAGACCCTCTGTATACTCCTTCCACCAATGAACCATGGACCTTGCCGTTGGTGGGAAGGCTTGTGTGCCTCAGCGATACAGATAGCTGTACCGTAGGTGCAACCACAACGGAGGGGTATCTGTTGAGAGGCCAGACAAACGTGTGGTTCCTGAAGAGGGGCAGCAGCCTTTTCAGTAGTTGCAAGGGCAACAGTCTGGATGATTGACTGATCTGGCCTTGTAACAATAACCAAAACGGCCTTGCTGTGCTGGTACTGCGAACGGCTGAAAGCAAGGGGAAACTACGGCCATAATTTTTCCCGATGGCATACAGCTTCACTGTATGATTAAATGATGATGGCGTCCTCTTGGGTAAAATATTCCGGAGGTAAAATAGTCCCCCATTCGGACCTCCGGTCGGGGACTACTCAAGAGGTTGTCGTTATCAGGAGAAAGAAAACTGGCGTTCTACGGATCGGAGAGTGGAATGTCAGATCACTTAATCGGGCAGGTAGGTTGGAAAATTTAAAAAGGGAAATGGATAGGTTAAAGTTAGATATAGTGGGAATTAGTGAAGTTCGGTGGCAGGAGGAACGAGACTTCTGGTCAGGTGCCTACAGGGTTATAAACACAAAATCAAATAGGGGTAATGCAGGGGTAGGTTTAATAATGAATAGGAAAATAGGAATGCGGGTAAGCTACTACAAACAGCATAGTGAACGCATTATTGTGGCCAAGATAGATACGAATCCCACCCCTACTACAGTAGTACAAGTTTATATGCCAACTAGCTCTGCAGATGACGAAGAAATTGAAGAAATGTATGATGAAATAAAAGAAATTATTCGGATAGTGAAGGGTGACGAAAATTTAATAGTCATGGGTGACTGGAATTCGGTAGTAGGAAAAGGGAGAGAAGGAAACGTAGTAGGTGAATATGGATTGGGGCTAAGAAATGAAAGAGGAAGTCGCCCCGTAGAATTTTGCACAGAGCACAACTAAATCATAGCTAACACTTGGTTTAAGAATCATAAAAGAAGGTTGTACACATGGAAGACCCCTGGAGATACTAAAAGGTATCAGATAGATTATATAACGGTAAGACAGAGATTTAGGAACCAGGTTTTAAATTGTAAGACATTTCCAGGGGCAGATGTGGACTCTGACCACAATCTATTTGTTATGACCTGTAGATTAAAACTGAAGAAACTGCAAAAAGGTGGGAACTTAAGGAGATGGGACCTGGATAAACTAAAAGAAACAGAGGTTGTACAGAGTTTCAGGGAGAGCATAAGGGAACAATTGACAGGAATGGGGGAAAGAAATAAAGTAGAAGAAGAATGGGTAGCTTTGAGGGATGAAGTAGTGAAGGTAGCAGAGGATCAAGTAGGTAAAAAGACGAGGGCTAGTAGAAATCCTTGGGTAACAGAAGAAATATGGAATTTAATTGATGAAAGGAGAAAATATAAAAATGCAGTAAATGAAGCAGGCAAAAAGGAATACAAACGTCTCTAAAATGAAATCGACAGGAAGTGCAAAATGGCTAAGCAGGGATGGCTAGAGGACAAATGTAAGGATGTAGAGGCTTATCTCACTTGGGGTAAGATAGATACTGCCTACAGGAAAATTAAAGAGACCTTTGGAGATAAGAGAACCACTTGTATGAACATCAAGAGCTCAGATGGAAACCCAGTTCTAATTGCTAAATATGGAGCTATTGTATCAACACACTCTGAAAGGAACCTGACTGGTATACAATCTGGACCGGAGACCTTGCCTTTATTAAGTGATTTAAGCTGCTTTGCTACACCAAGGATATCTACTTCTACGTTTCTCATCAAAAATGGTTCAAATGGCTCTAAGCACTATGGGACTTAACATCTGCGATCTGACCCGTTTTCTGTACCATGGCGGATCAGTACCATCACATGTTACTTTATGTGGTATATATCTCTCAATTGCCGTCGATACTATCTCTTTGAAATCATTCCACATCTTTTCTATACGCTTACGCGATCAGATCGGAAGGAGTGGAGACTGTCTCTTAAAAAGGCGTTAAGAGCATTTTTATCAGCATTTTTAAATAGATGTACTTTGCGTTACTTTTTGTTGGTTGTAGGTGTTACGGTACTCAGCCTAGCAGCAACTGCCTTGTGGTTGCTAATCCCTGTATTCGTCATGATACCCCCTACTTGTCCAGGATTATTTGTAACTAAGAGGTCAAGTATGCTTTCGCAACCATTTACCCTTTGAGTGGGCTCATGAAGTAATTGTTCAAAATAATTTTCTGATAAAGCATTCAGTACAATTTCGGATGACATTTTGTGCCTGCCGCTGACTTTAAACTTATAATTTTTGCAGAGTATCGGTAGTAGATTGAAGTCACCACCGACTATAATTGTATGAGTGGGGTACCTGTTTGGAATGAGACTCAAGTTTTCTTTGAACTGTTCAGCAACTATATCTTCTGAGTTGGGGGACGGCAAAACTATCAAATTAATAGTTTACCCATACCATTTCGCAGGAACTATCTACTTCAGTTTCACTACGAGGTTAACTACTTCTGACAGCAATAAATACTCCACCACCACCTGTATTTAATCTATCCTTTCTGAACACTGTTAGGTGGTTTGAAAAAATTTCGTCTGAAATTATTTCCGGCTCTAGCCAGCTTTCTGTACCTATAACTATTTGAGCTTCAGTGCTTTCTATCAGGACTTGGAGCTCTGGTTCTTTCCCAACACAGCTACGACAATTTACAAATACAATACCGATCGTTTCTTCAACTACCTTACTGTGTTTTACCTGCCCCCTTTAGGCGGACGCTCTTTCTGGGGTTCCCTGAGACCCTCTAACCTTAAAAACCGCCCAGTCGCTTCCACACAGCCCCCGCTACCCATGTAGCCGCTCCCTGTGTGTAGTGACTCCTGACCTATTAAGCGGAACCCGAAAACCCACCATCCGATGACGCAAGTCAAGGAATCTATACGGTCACAGAACCGCCTGAGCCTCTGATTCAGACTCTCCACTCGGCTCTGCAGCAGAAGACCACAGTCGGTTTTGTCGACGATGCTGCAGATGGTGACCTCCGCCTTAATTTCGCAAACAAGACTGGCTGTCTTTACCATTTCCGGTAACCGCCCGAAACCAGAGAGAATCTCTTCCGATACAAAGCGACACACATCATTGGTGCGGCCACCACCTGCAGTTAACTGCACCCTGTACTCTTCATGGCATCCCGAAGCACCTTTTCCGCATTCGGAATGACTCCCCCCACCCTATGCACACGGAGTGCACACTGGCTTCCTTCCCCTCCCTGGCAGCCATATTCCTAAGGGGCCCAATGTCGCGCCTAACGTTGAAGATCCCAACCACGAGCAAACCCACCCTCTGTGAATGCCCATACAGAATATGTGGAAGGTCGTAAGTAACTTGTGCTGTTAGGTTCCACTACAGAGTCTACACAAGAGTCGTCACATGCCTGAGCATCAATGACAAAATCCTTTAGCCTGTTGGCCAAGCGGAAGATATCTGTTATTTTAAAGAGAATGTCCCTCACGTATAAGTACGGCAGATGTCCTTGTTTAATTCATACTCAAATGACGTTCCATCAGTTAACTATTGAAATGAAGTCAAACAGAATTTGGTTATTACTCATTTATTTTACAAAAATCTACGCACATGGGAAAAGCTCAACATGAAGAATGTCTTCGTTCAAAAATAACAAGGAGTACATACGAAATACTAAACTATCTCAGTCACAAGTAAGGCGCACATTGTGGGTCCGGAAGGTACTAGGAAACACAGTATTAAAGAGGCGTCACTTCCAGAGATCAATAGTGAACAGAATTAATATGTGCACCAAGGCATTTAACTCATGATTCATTCAAGATTCACTGTAACAAATTTTGCGTCCCGAAACGCGAAAGAATGGAAATGTAAAATTGAAAATTATTATTACAGCAGTGAAACGATTCTAAATTGATCCCAAGATTCCTAAACGTCACACGACGCCTCTATCAATTAGATCCTAACATTACAGTGTGAATACTCACTATTCTGACTACCCCCCCCCCCCCTTTGGATCTCGAACAAAGCCAACTGCTCTCCATGAATATCAGAACAGAGTCTTCCCTCTACTGGTCACCGGAACAGAATGTTCTCTGCGCCGATATATGAAAAAGATTGTTTTGCGTGCTCCCTCCTGATTCGAATGTCCACTGCACTGTTTAGTTCCCTAACTTTGGCGTCTCAACAAAAATAATTCCTCCAAAAATTCAGTTCATGCCACCAGGCTCGTGCTTATTTGTTTGAACTATCGGGAGTGAGATAATTTTCCACACGAGTCCTCTCCTTTTGTATCAAGAAAATCAGAAAGATTGACGCCACAGATTAGCAACCAGTAAGAGCTCCAGTCTCGGCGATAGCCACTACCATACTAAAAGCATCTAAACTTTTCCGACAGTTTTGGTAAACACGTATAGCACCGATACATCTGCGGGAAACATAACTTCTTACTTAATCAGAAGGCTGTCAACTTTCTTCTGGCGGCAGTACATCGCCTGCGGGCATACAGAGTCATCAGTTTCTGACCCGTCTTTCCGTGGCTGGAGCCATCGCGTCTGCTAGAGGCGTGTCTCCACCGTCAATCAGTGAAACGTCCTCCCCGCTGCGTTCCGCTAGGACGGATCGTGACGATCCCCAGCCGAGAGGGAGAAGTGACCTTGCTGGTCAGCGCCTCCTCTGAATGCACTACGTGGAGGTCCTGCATTGTCTGAGGGACACAAGGCTCCCGCCTTACCGGAAAGGGCACACAACAGACGTGTGGAACTTGGCCATCCTAACGTTACCTCGTTACCTTATACGAAAGAAAAACTGTTACTTCAGTAAGATCTGACTTTCTTGTTGTATGTATCATACTGTCTATCTCATTCCATTAAAAGGAGCTAATGACGAGGGTGACTGCAATCGTTTCTGCTCTATTGTCAACGAAATTACTGGTGGAGACCAAACTTAACTGACTTATAATCACAGCAGGTGGATGCCTCGGTCAAAATGCAACTAGTCAGACACACACTACCATCTCCCCCCTTCTTTATTAATTCATATGTTTGTATTTTGTTGTCAGATTTGATTGTCATATTAGTTAGACTAGGAATGATATGAGAAGTACGGACACAAATTATCATTTATCTAACATGCAAACCTAAAGTAAACAATGGTACACTTCTTTCCAAGAGGTTCGCTATTTTGATGGACATTTAGCAAGTGGAAAGAGCCAACGAACACTTTAGGAAAGCAAAAAGATCTGACAGATTTCTTTCAACCTAAAATACATTACAATTATGACATAAAAAGTAATAATGTGACTCTTCTGAAGCTATAAATAACAACGGTATCGGTATAACCATGATTAATAATGTCATGCATAGTTTAGTCTTAATTTTTCTCTCGTGAACTGGACAAGTCTCACTCTATGAAACAGAAGCTTAGTCGACCTATTGCTACAAACGAAACTCCCTATCCATATTGTGATTACCGGCCAATCAGCATCTTATATGCTGTATTAAATGCTCCAGGATATGTTCTTCACTATGAACTGACTGCAGACTGAATAATTACTACTTTCATCATATATGCCAAATATCAGACACGTTTTCCTAAACACCACAGCACAAACTCCTTAAAATCTGGTTCTTATTTCGCATCATCTTAAAAAGTACTTAAAATAGTAAAATATGCGGCCATTTTAACATTTAAATACTTAATAAAACGACACAGAGGTTTGTTCACAGCTACTTTAAAAAGACTGACACCGGCTGCAGAAGACCATAAATGCTTACACCAGAGAACAAAAACTGCATAATAAAGGTAACTAGGGATCAGATTTAAGACACAGAATTCTGTGAAGCTACAATATTGTCACTACTACACTTCAGTCAAGCATCTGATACCCTCAGCTTTGGCATACTGCTCAGGAAATATAACAGCTATAATTTTCTGTAAGTGCACTCAAAGCTACCTAAATGACTGTATTACTGAGAGTTTGACAATGAAATCTGATGGACATCATTCTATTATATTTACTCCGCGTTACAGTTCTACTTACTTTTCTGGTAAATATGAAGGCTACTCCAATGCTTCTTTTCTCTTCCCAGTATATCATAGTCTACAGTCATCAGAAACAAATTCTCCAATACCAGTCCACCTCATTTCAATTACTGCATTTCATCTATTCCCAACACGTCAGTGCCAGTTCTCTCCATTTCTCTTTTTCCTTGATGCAGGGATCTTACATTCTATGCTGCTGAACAGTACTCCTTCTAACAGAATCTGAATCCTCTTGATGTTTGTCTCAACCTGATTCCTCCTGGACTTCCGAAAAGGGGACCTGAAATTAGGCAATATTTTGCATTGAGTTTCTTGTCATTACAGTGACCAGTTTCCATTGCCGTTTACTGACCTAAGGATCCTATTTGTCCGCCGACAGAATTTCCGCAGGGGATGGTTAGCCAACCTTTCAATTTTCACTGAGTTTCTCAGCCTAACTAACTAGTAGCTTTTAAGCTGTCTTTGTTGTTCTACTTTTCATTTACAAATATAAACTTTTTTTGCTAAAGATATTACATTTTCCTCCACTTATGTCAAATTTGGTCCAAGCTTTATATTCTACGACATCTTATTACATGTGCACCGTAATGTAAGATACCCAAAACACATATAATGCATAGTTGTATATAACAGATAGCCTGATGACTCTACTCTTGCCAGGATATATAAATAAATGTTGATGGTGAAATATTCTTCTGCCACGATTCCGTAGAGCAAATTTCACTTAGCAGGGTACGTACACTGAAGTGACAAAATTCATGGGATACCTCCTAATATCGTGTCGGACCTCCTCTTGCATGGCGTAGTGCAGCAGTTCGACGTGTCATGGACTCAACAATTCATTGGAAGTCCCCTGCAGAAACACTGAGCCACGCTGCCGCTGTAGCCGTCCATAATTGTGGAAGTGTTGCCGGTGGGGGATTTGGTGCACGAATTGCCCCGTCTATTATGTCCCGTTAAAGTTCTATGGGATTCATGCCGTGTGATCTGGGTAGCAAAATCATTCACTCACTCTCCAGAATGTTCTTCAAACCACTCGCGAACAATTATGTCCCAGTGAAATGGAGTTTTGCCATCCATAAAAACTCAATGCTAAATGCCATACCATGTTGAATATACCGGTTCTCGTCCGATCACTGAAGATAAGCAACATCGGGCCCCCTTAGTACTTGGATGGTTGGCAGCCTGGGAATGCCGGGGGCTGTTGGCTTGTAATTTTAATCATCGTCCCATGAACCATGGACTTGGGGAGGCTTGCGTGCCTCGGTGGTACAGGTATCTGTACCGTAGGCGTGACCACAACGGAGGGGTATCTGTTCAGAGGTCAGACAAACGTGTGGTTCCTGAAGAGGTACAGCAGGCTTTCCAGTAGTTGCAGGGCAACAGTCTGGACGGTTGACTGATCTGGCCTTGTAACACTAACCAAAATGGCCTTGCTGTGCTGGTATTGCGAACTGCTGAAACCAAGCGGAAACTACAGTCGTAATTTTTTCCGATGGCATGCAGCTTTACTGCATGGTTAAATGAATATGGCGTCCTCTTGGGCAAAATATTCCGGAGGTAAAATAGTCCCCCATTCGGATCTCCGGGTGGGGACTACTCAGGAGGACGTCGTTATCACGAGAAAGCAGCACAGCGAGCGCATTATTGTAGCCAAGATAGACACGAAGCCCACGCCTACCACAGTCGTACAAATTCATATGCCAACTAGCTCCGCAGATGATGAAGAGATTGAAGAAATTTATGATGCGATAAAAGAAATTATTCAGATAGTGAAGGGAGACGAAAATTTAATAGTCTTGGGGGACTGGAATTCGATAGTAGGAAAAGGAAGAGAAGGAAAAGTAGAAGGTGAATATGGAATGGGGATAAGGAATGAAAGAGAAAGGCACCTGCTAGAATTTTGCACAGAGCAAAAAATCGTTCAAATGGCTCTGAGCGCTATGGGACTTAACTGCTGAGGTCATCAGTCCCCTAGAACTTAGAACTACTTAAACCTAACGAACCTAAGGACATCACACATATCCATGCCTGAGGCAGGATTCGACTGTAGCGCCCAGAACCGCTCGGGCACCACGGCCGGCTGCAGGGAGCATAACTTAATCATAGCTATCACTTGGTTTAAGATTCATGAAAGAAGGCTGTATGTGCGGAAGAATCCTGGAGACACTGGAAGGTTTCAGATAGATTATATAATGGTAAGACAGAGATTTAGGAACTAGGTTTTAAATTGTAAGACATTTCCAGGGGCAGATTTGGACCGTGAACACAATTTATTGGTTATAAACTGTAGATTAGAACTGAAGAAACTGCAAGAAGGTAGGAACTTAAGGAGATTGGACCTGGATAAACTGAAACAACCAGAGGTTGTAGCGAGTTTCAGAAAGAACGTTAGGGAACGATTGACAAGAACGGAGGAAATAAATACAGTAGAGGAAGAATGGGTAGTTTTGAGAGATGAAATAGTGAAAGCAGCAGAGCATCAAGTAGGTAAAAAGACAAGGGCTAGTAGAAATTCTTGGTTAACAGAAGAGATACTGAATTTAATTGATGAAAGGAGAAAACATTAAAATGCAATAAACGAAGGAAATACAAACGTCTCAAAAATGAGATCGACAGGAAGTGCCAAATGGCTAAACAGGGATTGGTAGAGGCATATATCACTAAAGGTAAGATTGGTACTGCCTATAGAAAAATTAAAGAGATCTATGGAGAAAAGAGAATCATCTGTATGAATATCAAGAGCTCAGATGAAAAACCAGTTCTAAGCAAAGAAGGGAAAGCACGAAGGTGGAAGGAGTATATGGAGGATCTATACAAGAGCGACATATTTGAGGGCAATATTACAGAAATGGAAGAGGATATAGATGAAAATTAAGTGGGAGATACGATACTGCGTGAATAATTTGTCAGAACACTGAAAGACCTTACATGGGGGCTTAATTAAATAAAAATGCAAATAATTTTAATTTTAGTCGCTGTCTATCCGGTTACGCAGTCTCGTAACCGGTTGGCCCTGACTGGTATTACTACGCAATCTGACTGCATAGAATAACAACAAAGAATGAAAGAAAACTTCCGTTAACACAATTAAATAATTAAGTCCCCAGCAACTATAAAAGCTACGAAACAACAACTACGAAACAACAAAGCACAAATGTAACTGTTCTGTGTGTGGAAGTGTGATTCAGCGTACACATCTGGTACGGTTCTTCCTCAATAAGACAAGGTATTTTAAGCACCATTTACACTGAAGTAATTAAAAAAACCAGTAATACTATAATTGCACATACAAACCAGAATTACACTCTAATACATGAACACAAGCCAGATGCTTTGTTGATTGAACCTGTGAGCAAGAGACATTGTTAGTTAGGACATTTGAAATTAAAAAATTTTCTTTATCTTCATATATATATATATATATTGACGAAACATACACTCTGATCATTACAACATCCGCAATCGAACAGCATCGGCTGTCTAGCCCATCAGAACAACTGGATACAACATGCTCACAACTAGTCACGGCTACATCAGAACTCTTACTGCCCACTTCTCAAAAAACACTCTCCACGACGACTTCTCGACAAGCACTGCCAGTGGAGGCGGCTGAATAATGCTCTTTGGCGCAATCTCTGGCGCTGTAACTCAGTGTAGCCACCTTTCATATGCCCCTCCTCCACGGGTTAGAATTTGATGGTATTTTTGCCAGCATTGGTGGTGAAAATACCATCAAATTCGTCCAAAAAATACAGACAAAAATTAAAAAGTAATATTAATAAGTAAATATCACATAACTAAATAAATTTTGGCTTTGCACTGACCCTTCAATAACCTAATATATCAAATACAGTAAGGAATACAAATGCTTGCATACATATGATTTTACATAATAGTTTACACAAGTATCATGTGGTTAAACAATTCAATCAATAGCGTCATCAATGACGAATAGGTGCAGGTAAGAGTCTCATAACATCTCATAAACAGTAAACACACAAAAAATCAGTTTATAGAAATATTCACATAAAATCCTTTCAATAGTTCAATAAACAAGTAGAACTCCTCAAAGTAGTTGACAGTTCCAACAGTAGCACCCAGCAATGATCAACAGGTGCAAATAGCAGTCTCATAACATTTCGTCAGCAGTATTTAAACAGCTTCAACAGTGGCACCCAAAATTGGCGAGCAGGCGCAGACACCAACAAGTGATATTATCTCAGTAGAAGCAGTCCATTAGTGGCACCCAGTAATGTTGAACAGGTGCAGACACCAACAAGTGACATCATTTCAGGAGAAGCAGTCCATCAGTGGCACCCAGTAATGTTGAGCAGGTGCAGACACCAACAAGTGGCATCATTTCAGTACAAGCAGTCCATCAGTGGCACCCAGCATTGTTGAACAGGTGCAGACACCAACAAGTGACATTATCTCAGTAGAATTAGTTCCACCAGTGGCATCCAGCAATGTTGAGCAGGTGCAGACACCAACAAGTGACATTATTTCAATAGATGCAGTCCATCAGTGGCACCCAGTAATGTTGAGCAGGTGCAGACACCAACAAGTGACATCATTTCAGTAAAAGCAGTTCCATCAGTGGCACCCAGTAATGTTGAGCAGGTGCAGGCACCAACAAGTGACATTATCTCAGTAGAAGCAGTTCCAACAGTGGCACCCAGTAATGTTGAACAGGTGCAGAACCAACAAGTGACATCATTTCAGTAGAAGCAGTCCAACAGTGGCACCCAGTAATGTTGAACAGGTGCAGACACCAACAAGTTATATCATTTCAGTAGAAGCAGTTCCACCAGTGGCACCCAGCAATGTTGAGCAGGTGCATACACCAACAAGTGACATTTCAGTAAAAGCCGTTCCATCAGTGGCACCCAGCAATGTTGAACAGGTGCAGGTAACAGTTCATAATATTCACTATCACTAATTAGACAGTTCATCAGAGTTCATCAGCAGAAATTAAACATCTCCTAGTGGCACCCATCATGTTGAACAAGTGCAGGTAACAGTCCATAATATTCACTATCACTAATTAGACAGTTCATCAGAGTTCATTAGCACAAATTAAACATCTCCTAGTGGCACCCATCATGTTGAACAAGTGCAGGTAACAGTCCATAATATTCACTATCACTAATTAGACAGTTCATCAGAGTTTATCAGCAGAAATTAAACATTTCCAAGTGGCACCCAGCAATGTTGAATAGGTGCAAGCACGAACAACAGTTTGAAGGCACACACAATTGCTTTTACAAAATTATTATCAATGCACTTACACTAAATATACAAATTATAATAAACACACAAATGATGTCAGATAATTGTCGTCTTAAATATTACAAATACACAAATATCAGTAAACCTATTATATTTATGAGTGTCAGTGCAAGCCACAACAAACAAGTAAAATAATATTTAGGAGATAGGTCCGTACCAATTATTTGGGATTAGGAAAGGAAAACACACAAAACACACTCACTCATCTTTCATCCACATTAAGTACTACTGTGTAATTGAATAGTGTTAACTGTGTAAATGCAATTCTGTCCAAAATTTTATGTTCAACTTGTGTATCAAGTAGTAGTGGCAGCAATGTATAACAGTCAATAATAGTTAGTCAACGTCGTAGTCATCATGTCAAGACCAATGTTTGCCAAGCCAAATCAAAATGTACGGTTGCTGAACAACTGTCAGTGTGCCAAGATATGCAATTACTTCCTCTCTCAAAAAAAAAAAAATATTGCTTATTGATTTAACAAAGTGTGTGTGTAGACAATCTTCCTTCCACTTGAGTGTTCTAGTCTGCTATCTTCATCCTCCTTGTTCCATATAGACCAACAAACAAGATAAAAACAATGCTCCTCACTTACTTCACCTCTTATCCACCAAAACTCCAATAATCATTATCATCACTTAATCTTAATACTTCAATAATACCTCTTACGTCGATACATATAAACCTTATCATCAATATCATTTACCTTACCTCTTGTCCACCAAAACTCCAATAATCATCAACTTCACACAATCTCAATACCTCAATAATACCTCTTCAATATGTCGATACATATAAATCTTATTACCAATATCATTTCACTTCCATAACAACTCTTTCCTCTAGTCAATCTCCTCGAACAAGTAAAGACAAAATCCTAGTGCAAACTTCAATTTATCATCCCATGCAATCTGAAGACACAATGTCCACACACATCCTCTGTGTAATCCACCTGACCCAAATCTTCTACTCATTATGAATTATAAAATACATTTTGGTTACCTTGTCCATCATTAAATAAAAGAAATGCATACATGATCTCTAACAGCCTTCAGTTTGAATAACTTTCAGTAAGTAGGTGCGAGTACATAGTATGAAAGATCACATAAGACTTTGAATGAATAAATCGTAATATTTCACAGTGTGTACACCACTTCAAGAATATGGCAAAACAGAAGTAAACATGTGGAGTATTTCTTGTGTCAAGTGTCATTTGCTATTTCAATTGATCACGAAGAATGCAGTGTAATAACTGTCAATGGTCTAAACCTAGTGTTGGTATGTCATGTCGTTAGCTTCCTTCCTAGTAACATAAATTTATACAGCTTCCATAAAATCTCCAGCTCATGGCAGTTCATTTTCTTATCTTAAAATATAAAGCACTGAGCGTATGCAAAACATGCAATAGCGAGTAAATATACCAGTAGAGAACACAATGTCAACAAATGGATGTAGCACAATCCCTACAACGAGGCTCTGCCAAGCGAACAATCTATAATTAATACCATAGTGTGACCTAAACTCCATGTTTGTACACCGTATATCAGCATTTCTATATACAAAATTAAAGAGTAGTTATGACAACAAAACAGAAATGTGTAAATATGCAATCCATACGCAAAGCAGCAAATATATATCTTACATAATAAACAGGTCATTAGCATCATATCAGCATAAGCAAATAAATGTTCATATGTAATCTTAATAAGTAAACATGAAGGCGCAAGCAGATAAATCACCAAGTATAACTTACTTAAATAACCATATCAGGTGACAATTATAATTTAAATAAATAAGCACAGCAGGCACATAATAAAAAAAAATGTGACATCAGTGAAAAAGCAGTGCAGCCAAGCGATGCATAATATACATAATTAACAACCCTGTTCATTAATCAATCATTGTCAAAATCAGTTAACACAAAGTATAAATCACATAATCGCGAGCAGCAAATTACGTCTAAAGTACGTACCTAAGGCGAAATATGTTACCTGCAAAATAAACTCAATTAATAGTTACCTTTTTAATTTATTAGTTTCCTCTTCGAAATTACATTCTTCCTGAAAATTTCTCGATGGCAAGTCCTCTTAACGTCGGACTCATACAGAATTTACCTGAAGTTCTTAAATGTTTCATACAACCGTATCCTGAAAAATACTGAACGTTAATAACAAGTTAATAATAATTTATCAAGTCACTATAGCTTTATACTGAATTTATTCGGAGAAATTAGACTGTGTATTTGTTTACGGCTGTCAGTGCATTCGCATTGAGCGCTCGATCAGCTGTAGGTACGCGTGACGTAGGAAGTAATCGTTTGCGGTCAACGACTGCCTTGTGCGGCGCGCGGACTTGACTGTTGCTTTGAGTATGTGCCGCCGCCGGAACACGGCGCAGTATCCTTATACTCTCCGTGTGTTTACATATAACTGTTAGTTTCTGAAAAGTATGTCATTCCACAAAAATTTTAACGTTCGATATATGATGTATTCCCTTAGAGCGCCGAGATTTAAGAGTTTCTACTTCGACAGTGTTATCATGAATAATTTTGCAAACTCTATATGGACCGTTATAAAGCAGAAAAAATTTGCGACACAAGCCTTTTCCTTTGTGAGACAAACGATGAGACTTAATTAACACCTTTTGACCAACTGACAAGGTTTTTAAACGACCAGGACATTTAGCTGATTTCTCTCTTCTAGCAGCCGCAGATGCAATATTTTGCAGAGTCAGGTTCACAACTTCAGAATGCCGCAGTTTCCGTGAAGGCGGAAAAGGAACGATTTCAGAAATGCGATTTGTCGGTGCTTTATTTTTTAATATCAATATAGGCGGTAAAGAAGTTGAATCATTAGGGAGTTCATTCAGAATGTTTTGAAAAATATGAAGATACTGATCCCAAGTTCTGTGATTCTGATGACAATAAAGTCGACACAATTTATTGATTTCCTTCATCCATCTCTCTGAAGCGTTAGATTGAGGGTGAAAAAGTGAAATGAAAATTGGTTTACTTTTACGACGCCGTAGAGTACGAAGCCAAATTTTAGAACGAAACTGTGATCCATTATCTGATATAACCTTATCAACATGACCCACTTCTTTAAGAAAATGTTTGATGAAAGCATTAGATACTGATCGAGCTGTTGCTTTGCGTAAAGGTGTAAAACACACATATTTTGATGTCAATTCCACTGCTACCAAAATGTACGCAAAACCATTAGTAGAACGAACCACTAGACCGAACAAATCGACTGCAGCCATCTCCTTTAATTTCGCTGGAATGATAGGAAACAATGGTGCTCTGTGAGATATAGTTGGCGGCTTAGCCTTTTGACATAATTTGCATTTGGCAAGAACAGATCCAATATGTTTTTCCACATTACTGAAGTAGCAATTTTCTCGTAATTTATGAAAGCATTTTCTGGGACCAAAGTGTGCATAACTGAAATGTGTGTACCAAATCAATTTATTAACCCACTCATCAGGAATACAAACTAACCAAAGAGAGTTGTCGACCGATTTTCGTTTAAAAAGAATGTCGTTGCAAACTAAATAATACTTTCTAATCGCTACGCTCTCGTTTCTCCTTCGCTTCTCCTTAATGTCCTTCCAGATTGGATCCTTATTTTGCTCCTTAGCGATGTCCTGGAGCGAAGACGAAATAAAATTTTCGAACGCAACACCTTGAATATACATCAAACAATAATTGTTTTCTTTGCAATCCTCTTCAGCACCGTTTCAAACCCATCGGTGCACGTGATAAAGCATCAGCAATAATATTTGAAGAACCCTGTATGTAAACAATACTAAAGTCAAATTCCTGTAGATACAGCTCCCCTCGTGACAATCTTCCATGTGTTAATTTTGTTGACATAAGAAATTCCAGAGCTCGATGATCGGTGTAAATCTTAGTATGTCTGCCATACAAAAATATGCGAAATTTTGTGAAAGCCCATACAACAGCCAAAGCTTCAAGCTCCGTAATCGAATAATTCTTTTCTGATTTAGAAAGAACACGACTTCCAAATGCAATAGTTTTCTGTACTACAACGCCGTCTTCTTCTATCTCTTGTAATAAGTGTGCATCTAGGCCTTTGTATGATGAGTCCGTCGCCAAACAAAAATCTTTAGATAAATCCGGGTGTGAAAGAAGTGGAGCAGCTAAAGCATCACGAAGTTGTTCAAATTCTAATTGGGTTTCCTCATCCCAGCACCAATTAGAATTCTTTCCAGACAGTTCACATAAACGAGGTGTGGCCAAATTGTCCAGTCTAACAAAGTGTCTGAGAAAATTACAGACACCAAGGAAACTACGAACATCACGATTTGTAGTAGGAACAGCATAATTACGAATAGCGTCTAGTTTCTCTCGATCAGGAAGAATACCTTCTGTAGAAATAATACGACCAAGAAATTTCACCTGAGAACGACCAAATTCAGATTTTTTCAAGTTCACTGTAATGCCAACTCTTGCAAAAATACGTAATAATGAATCCAAAATTTTGTTATGCTCACTCCAAGAACGTTTAGCAATAAGAATATCGTCAACATATGAAGTAATATTGTTACGAAGATAAACAGATAAAATTTCGTTTAAACTACGAATGAATGCAGCTGAAGATACAGTAAGTCCAAACGGTAATTTCCGAAATCACTTTTGGGTAAAATAGGATTTCCTAGAAGAAAGAACACAACGTGTCATTCTTAACGGTTCAAAATCTGCAGATGTAGAGGTAATTTCGGGAGTACCGCAAGGAAGCGTGATAGGACCTTTATTGTTTACAATATACATAAATGACTTAGTTGACAACATCGGTAGCTCCGTGAGGCTATTTGCAGATGACACGGTTGTCTACAAGAAAGTAGCAACATCAGAAGACTCGTACGTACTCCAGGAAGACCTGCAGAGGATTAATGCATGGTGCGACAGCTGGCAGCTTTCCCTAAACGTAGATAAATGTAATATAATGCGCATACATAGGGGCAGAAATCCATTCCAGTACGATTATGCCATAGGTGGTAAATCTTTGGAAGCGGTAACGACCGTAAAATACTTAGGAGTTACTATCCGGAGCGATCTGAAGTGGAATGATCACATAAAACAAATAGTGGGAAAAGCAGGCGCCAGGTTGAGATTCATAGGAAGAATTCTAAGAAAATGTGACTCATCGACGAAAGAAGTAGCTTACAAAACGCTTGTTCGTCCGATTCTTGAGTATTGCTCATCAGTATGGGACCCTTACCAGGTTGGATTAATAGAAGAGATAGACATGATCCAGCGAAAAGCAGCGCGATTCGTCATGGGGACATTTAGTCAGCGCGAGAGCGTTACGGAGATGCTGAACAAGCTCCAGTGGCGGACACTTCAAGAAAGGCGTTACGCAATACGGAGAGGTTTATTATCGAAATTACGAGAGAGCACATTCCGGAAAGAGATGGGCAACATATTACTACCGCCCACATATATCTCGCGTAATGATCACAACGAAAAGATCCGAGAAATTAGAGCAAATACGGAGACTTACAAGCAGTCGTTCTTCCCACGCACAATTCGTGAATGGAACAGGGAAGGGGGGATCAGATAGTGGTACAATAAGTACCCTCCGCCACACACCGTAAGGTGGCTCGCGGAGTATAGATGTAGATGTAGTCATATCCGGTTATTTTTTACCGACTCTCTAGATAGATTGATAGTTGAAGAGTTGTTTTGATAGATGCAAAGAATAGTAAAAGAGTAGACAGCAGTGCAGAAAACTAAAAGGGAAATAGCACCACTACAGCTCGGGGCCCTGTGCACGCTACGGCACATATTCACTTAGTGTAGTGAATCCCCTGAGGACTTAAAAAACCGCTCATAAATTCCAGTTTGTGACTTAGTGGCCAATTTGGTGGAAGTGCGTACATAAATTGATCTAACCATGAACATGGATGTATGTCATTCTTAGAATTGCGAAAGATCTTAAATTTCCGAACAGTTAATAAGTGTTTATTGTCAAAGTTTTCGCCTCGTGGCGACAAAGACCTACCGCATCTGTCCCAGTCCCAATGTCGATTATTGTCAAGTTCGCGCGCCTGGCGCTCTCTTGTTGCATCTCGTAAATGAAATAAATTATTTTCTTCAAAGCCCTCTGCTATCTGTGATTCTAAATTTCTTCTTCTGTCTTTTCTACGATTTCGCCTTCAATTTGTTTTACCTGCTTTCGTAATGCCTCAAATTCCCTTTTAACGCGTTCATTAAATTATCCCTGATTTTCAACATGCTTATTTACATTCTGGTACTCTTCGGTTTCTGCAAATGGCAATGGATCTGTATCATCTGAATCTCTGTCCCCATTTAAACTAAGACTTGTCAATTTATCTGCAATCTCCTCAACTCTTTCCGATAAGTCACCTATTTGTTCTTTCTGTTTATTTACGTCTTCCGTAAGTGTCGCGACTCGAGTTTCAGTATTGACACATTTAGTAGTTAACTGTTCATACTGTTGTGTTAGGTTATTTATTCTGTCATTTGGTACGGATTCCTCGATTCTTTCAAATATTTCTTCCTTATCGTGTGCACGTTGTAAATTTAACTCTGAAAATTTTTGTACTATCACGCGATGTCTTTCTTCCTGTTCTCTATCCTGTTCCTTTTGTCTGATTTCTATTGAAATTAATCTATTATTGTGAGCATTCAAAATCGGTTGTACTTCTTCTCTAATTTCTTTCTTTAATTCATCTTTCATGTTTTTGAAATATGTCCCTATTCGTGCGTCTAACCATGTTCCCATTGTTCTCATATCTGTTTTAATTGTTCCTATATCAGTTTCTAACCGTGTTGCCAAAGTTCCCATCTCTGTTTTTAATTCAGATCCTAACTGCGATCCCAGTGAGTCTAACCGTGTTTCCATTGTTCCCATATCAGTTTTAATTGTTCCTATTTGTGATCCCAAATTTAATATTGCACTCATTAACTGCTCCATATTAACTGGTTCGAAATTCTTTCCGCCCCTAACATTTCCCATAAAACTAACTTCCTTCGACATAGCCGTAAAGCTATCTGTGTTCGGTACTATTCCAGAATCTTCTGTCGTTGATCCCGAATTCTGAAAATTTTTTGATTGTGAAAAATTTTGAACTGGTTCCGGACTATTTTCCCGACTTATTAAATTGTTTTCTACTTCATTATTCATCATACTATTGTCATGTGTTGGCGAGTTCGCCATGTTAACAATTTCGTCATTCTCACTATCCATCATTTTTGCCTTTTTCATCGATCGCGTAATCATTTACAAAACATACAAAACTCGTCACTATACAAAAATTACACACAATGACACTTTATCTCCAACAATACCATTCACACGAAATGTTTCCCAACTAACACGTCTAATGAACAATGAAAACCTTCACAATTGCACAAAATTGTCAGACCTGTATACAAGACATCAAAAATTAAATTCTGCCAAAATACCATTAAAATAATGACAAGACAACTACAAATGTTCAATTACCAAATCTACACATGCAATATAGACTACAATTACTAAACTACGAATTACTACAACAATACTACTGTTTGTTATTTTTACTATCAGAAGATTCCAAGGGACGATCCTGGCAGGGTCGCCACGTGCATGGGGGCTTAATTAAATAAAAATGCAAATAATTTTAATTTTGGTCGGTGTCTATCCGGTTACGCAGTCTCGTAACTGGTTGGCCCTGACTGGTATTAGTACGCAATCTCACTGCATAGAATAACAACAAAGAATGAAAGAAAACTTCCGTTAACACAATTAAATAATTAAGTCCCCAGCAACTATAAAAGCTACGAAACAACAACTACGAAACAACAAAGCACAAATGTAACTGTTCTGTGTGTGGAAGTGTGATTCAGCGTACACATCTGGCATGGTTCTTCCTCAATAAGACAAGGTATTTTAAGCACCATTTACACTGAAGTAATTAAAAAAAACAGTAATACTATAATTGCACATACAAACCAGAATTACACTCTAATACATGAACACAAGCCAGATGCTTTGTTGACTGAACCTGTGAGCAAGAGAGATTGTTAGTTAGGACAGTTGAAATTAAAAAATTTTCTTTACCTTCATATATATATTGACGAAACATACACTCTGATCATTACAACATCCGCAATCGAACAGCATCGGTTGTCTAGCCCATCAGAACAACTGGATACAACATGCTCACAACTAGTCACGGCTACATCAGAACTCCTACTTCCCACTTCTCAAAAAACACTCTCCACGACGACTTCTCGACAAGCACTGCCAGTGGAGGCGGCTGAATAATGTTCTTTGGCGCAATCTCTGGTGCTGTAACTCAGCGTAGCCACCTTTCAACCCAACTCGAAACAAGGCCTCAGGAGTAGACAACATTCCATTAGAACTACTGGTACCCTAGGGAGAGCCAGCCATGACAAAATTGAACTACCTGGTGAGCAAGATGTATGAGAGAGGCGAAATACCCACAGACGTAAGAAAGAATATAGTAATTCCAATCCCAAAGAAAGCAGGTGTTGACATGTGTGAAAATTACTGAACTATCAGTTTGAGAAGTCACGGTTGCAAAATACTAACACGAATTCTTTACAGAGGAATGGAAAAACTGGTAGAAGCCGACCTCGAGGAACATCAGTTTCGATTGCGTAGAAATGTTGGAACATGCGAGGCAATACTGACCCTGCTACTTGTCTTAGAAGATAGATTAAGTATTTGCAGGCTTAGAGAAAGCTTTTGACAATGTTGACTGTAACAGGCTCCTTCAAATTCTGAACGTGGCAGGCGCCAAATACAGGGAGCGAAAGGCTACTTACAATTTGTGCAGAAACCAGATGGCAGTTATAAGAGTCGAGGGGCATGAAGGGGAAGCAGTGGTTGGGAAGGGAGTGATATGGGGTCGCAGCCGATCCCAGATGTTATTCAATATGTATACTGAGCAAGCAGTAAAGGAAACAAAAGAAAAATTCGGAGTAGGAATTAAAATCCATGAAGAAGAAATAAAAACTTTTAGGTTTGCCGATGACATAGTAATTCTGTCAGAGACAGCAAAGGACTTGGATGAGCAGTTGAACGGAACGGACACTGCCTTGAAAGGAGGAGATAAGGTGAACTACGAGGATAATGAAATGTCGTCGAATTAAGTCGGGTGATGTTGAGGGTATTAGATTAGGAAATGAGGCACTTAAAGTAGTAAATGTGTTTTGCTATTTGGGGATCAAAATAACTGATGATGGTCGAAGTAGAGAGGATATAAACTGTAGACTGGCAATTACCATGAAAGCGTTCCTAAAGAAGAGAAATTTGTTAATATCGAGTATGGATTTAAGTGTCAGGAAGTCTCTTGTTGAAGTATCTGTATGGAGTGTAGCCATGCAAGGAAGTGAAACATATACGAAAAAATAATTTAGACAAGAAGAGAAGAGAAGCTTTCGAAATGTGGTGCTACAGGAGAATGCTGAAAATTAGTTGGATAGACACCTAACTGATGAGGAGGTGTTGAACAGAATTGGGGAGAAGAGGAAATTGTGGCACAACTTGACTAGAAGAAGGGATCGGCTGGTAGGAGACGTTCCGAGGCATCAAGGGATCATCAGTTTAGTATTCGAGGGAAACGTGGAGGGTGAAGATCGTAGAGGGAGACCAAAGCATGAATACACTAAGGAAATTCAGAAGGATATACGCTGCAGTAGTTACTCGAACATGAAGATGCTTGCATTGGAGAGTTGCATAAAACCAGTCTTTGGACTGAAAACCACAACAACAACAACAAGAAATCCTCAATCGTTGTTTGGGAACGTAAGTCCATGAGCGGCTAAAAACCACTTCCAGTCAGTGACCGATTCAGTTAGACCACAGGTTCCAGTGCATTGCATGTAAACACAGCCCACACCATTGTGGAGACACCACCATCTTGTTGAAAACCTGGGTTCATGGCTTCATGGGATCTGCTGCACACTCGAACCCTACAATCAGCTCTTACCTACTGAAATCTGGACTCATCCGACCAGGCAACCGTTTACCAACTATCTAGGGTCCAACCGATATGGTCAGGAGCCCAGGAGAAGCTGCAGGCGATGTCATGCTGTTAGCAAAGGCACTCGCGTCGGTAGTCTGCTGCCACAGCCCATTAACGCCACATTTCACCGCTCTGTCCTAACAAAGATATTCGTCGTATGTCCCACATCGATTTCTGCAGTTATTTCACGCAGTGTTGTTAGTCTGTTAACACTGACGACTCTACGCGAATAACGCTGTTCACGGTCATTGGTGAAGGCCGTCGGCCACTGCGTTGTCTGTGGTGAGAGGTAATGCCTAAAATGACCCTATGGATCTTGGAATATTGACTTTCCTAGCGATTTCCCCAATGGAATGTCGCATGCGTCTTGCTCCAACTAGTATTCCGCGTTCAAAGTCTGTTAATCCCCATCGTTAAGCACCTGAGTACAAATGACAGCTCCGACAATACATTGTCCCTTTATATCTTTTATACTGCCAGTTTTATATGTGCGTATCGCTATCCCATGAAATTTGTCACCTCAGTGTATATATATCGAGGAAAAAAAATTTTAAAAATTTCTCATTCAACGTAAATGAATTCCCGTTTGAGAAGGCGCTCAATTTAGGTGTCCGCCTTATAATTAGCTTATTTGCCTGAAAACAATGTGTATCTAGGAATCAAAGACTCCAGTTACTGTATAACGTCCTGCTTCATTTACACAGAGCTGTAAGTGACAAAAATTTCCTAAATGTTAGTGAACTTACGAGTTACTCTATTTGGCTGCTGAATGATTAAGTTATTAAATTCCAAGAAAACACTTCCCATAAGTACAGTATATCAGTAATGGTATGCGAAAGCTATTGATATGGCGAAAAGTATGAGTATTACGTAATAACGTTGACTAATAACATAGCTAGAGGTTGAAAATATCGCTTGTAAATTTCTATTATTATCACGACCGGTTTCGGGCTGTCATAAGCCCATCCGCAGGTGTCGCAACTGCGCTGTGGTCCACGAACGCCGCGGTGGACGTGTACTAGACGCGGTCTGCTATCTGTGAGCGCTCATGGTGTTCGTAACAACACAGCTGTGACGTGGAAATAAACATTCCCAGTGTCCTTCTGTATGTGACTTAATTCCTCCAAATTTCTCACTTGTAGCTACGATGCGCCTGTGTTACATAATTAGAGAGAAGTGATAATTCTTAAATTGTCCTTTGAACACAGTGTCTCGAAATTTGACGAGGAGCCCATCACGAACAGTATAAGTTGACTATTGTAACTCTTGTAACCGTTCTAACCTCAAGTCCTTCGCGACCTTATTAGTTCAGTATTCAAGAAGTACATCTACATACTTAGTCCTGTTCTACAAGCCACCATATAGTGCGTGGTGGAGGGTACCTTGTATGACTTCTCGTCATTCCCCTTCCTGAACTACACGAACATAGAGCGAGGAAAACCGACTGCCTAAGTGCGTCCGTACGAGACGTGATTTACCTTATTTTCGAGGTCCTTATGCGAGATGTTCATTCGTGGTAGTAGTATCGTTCTGCAGTCTGTCCAAAATTTTGGTCTCTAAACTCTATCAGTAGTATTTCGCGAAAAGGAAGTCTTCTTCCCTCCAGGTATAGGAATGTCACGGTCAAAAGTAGAAAATCCGAATTCGGAGTTATATTTAGCCGAAATTTTTGCCCTAAAAGGAAGACTATCTAATCTGAACAAGAATAGTCCTTATGCTATTTTTAATCGTTTGTTAGTAATCGGTTACAGTAATTTTTTGCGAGGTCAATCTTAAGAGTGCGTAAACTAAAAAACTAACTAGCATAGAGCCTTATAATTCGGCAATTATGATAGCCACTAAGCGCTAATTCTTCTTTATTGCTCTGTCTTCTTCCTATGTCAAACGAAGAGTTCATTAAACAAAATAAACAATTATCTATTCCACTGGGACAGTAAACGAAACGATATTCAGTAACTTAGGTGATTTCAGTTACATTTGTAAATAAATAACAATAATCTGTAATTGAATATTAATATTTTTCATTTGGACCCACGTTACCAAGAACGTCACGTTTACTGGAAATAATGTCGTGGAAGTCTTGGCAGGATAATTTTAAATTACACAACAACAGTAACAACAACAACAACTTTGTAGCTATATCGTGTTTTTATTTATTGAGTTCCTTTGTCCCATGTATGTTTATGAAAGAGAACAACTCTTCGACGTTCTCATTATGGCCTACAACTGCGAAGTAATATTCTGCCAGTTCCAATAATTTCGAGTATGATGGGATTTGAAATAAGCTACCGACTTTTCATGAGAGCGTTGGTTGGTTTTTCTATATATTCTTATGGTAGATCTCTTTATTTCTCCATATACTTATGTCTAGCGTACTTCATTAGCTTAGAACGGACTTTAGTTGTGCGTTCGCTACTTCATGCTAAAACGGTTAACAAAAGCCGGAAAGGCCAGACTTATATATATTAAGCTTAATAGCTCCCAGCCATACCCAACGTCCGTTCGTTTAGTAAGCCAGTCGGTCAGCGACCAGCTCTCGGAGATACGCATCTACAGAGCGGCCGGTCAAGTTTTAATCTTTTCCTGTGTTTTCTTCGTAGTATAGGTCTTAAATTTTGTGCGTGTTTCTCTGTTTGAGATGTATGTTCACAATTTGTAAGTGTAAATCCAGGTAGCACTGTAGTACAGTTTTCATTTCTTCTGAATAGCCAGCTACACAGTTCATTGAAGCATTAGCGTCCGTTGGTGACATATCAGGAGGATAACAAGTTGCATATCTAGGGTTCTGTCTGCTTTTATAGTTCGCTTCTTCAGTTAGTCTTGCTAGCATGGGTAGGATGTGCGCATGCCGTGTGCGGACGCAGGAGGAGCTAGCAGCAGTTCGCGAATAGCTGAATGTGCTTTCGGCTTCGATCATTTACCTTCAGGCTGCTGCTACAGGTGTAGCGGAGAATGTGGTGAGTCACATGGGACACGTCAGCCGTCTCTTGTTTCGCCCACGGGCTCTGATGCCGAGGCTCCTCCTAGTGCATCTGAAGCGGTGGATTCGCCCTCACAGCAGAGGGACTGGCAGGTGGTAACGCGTTCGCGTCGGTCGAGGCAGTGGACCAATCTGGAGACTGGTCATCTGGATTCGCCCATTCACCCTATGAGTGGATACATGGCCGCTCTTCAGCGGGTTCCGAGCAGGTACAAGAGGGAAGGGGTTTACTGGTTATCGGAAGGTCTAAGGTTAGGCGTGTTATGTAGACCAGTAAACAGGTAGCATACATGGCTGGAAGGGAAGCGAATGTGCAGTCGGTATGCCTGCCGTAGGGGTCTCACCCGAAATGAGGGGGTGGCCTGGCCTGCCGCTATAGAGGGTGCAGGGTGCATGGTGCAGTCGTCTACAAGTTGTGGCCCTCGTCGGCACCAACGACGCTTGTCGCTTGTGTTCTGAGGCGATCCTCAGTTCATACAACAGGGGGCTGGCTGAAGTGGTTCAAATGGTTCAAATGGCTCTGAGCACTATGTGAGTTAACTTCTGAGGTCACCAGTCCCCTATAACTTAGAACTACTTAAACCTAACTAACCTAAGGACACCACACACATCCATGCCCGAGGCAGGATTCGAACCTGCGACCGTAGCGGTCGCACGGTTCCAGACTGTAGCGCCTATAACCGCTCGGCCACTCTGGCCGGCGCTGAAGTGGTGAGCGCTGCTAACCTCACGCGTGAGGTGCAAGCAGAGCTCGCAATTTGCAGCATTGCTCCAGGATTTGAATGGAGCCCTTTGGTTTGAAACCGAGTGGAAAGTCCCAACCAAAGGATTCGCCGAGTCTGGGACGGTCTTGGCTGCAGATTTCTAGACCTGCGTTATCGGTTGGGGATTTGTAGAACTCCCCTTGATCGTCAGGGGTGCGCTACACAAAGGAAGCAGCTACTCGAGTAGCAAAGTACTTGTGGAGCGCACATGAGGGTTCTTTCGGCTAAGCAGTGGTTTGAGGTTCTCTGATGAACACTCGCCGGTCGATGTGCAGCAAGGGAAGTCTGACCGCGTTCAGATTGAAGACGCTTCGATGGTCTAAATTTTATCAGTAGGTTGTTGAAGCGTTCGTGACGAAGTCCCGGATTTACGGTCCTCCAGGAAAGTTCTCGAGCTCAAATTATTCTCGGGACCGAGAGCTGGCAGAAAGCCGAAATGGAAAGCGCTAAGATATTTAGTGAGCTGTGGAACTTAAATCATAAAGATAAAGTAGAGGCCATAGGAGGGGGCAGTATTCACTGTAGTTGACAAAAATATTGTCTCTATTTAAATCGAAGTTGAGCGTGACAGTGAAGTTATCTGGTCATATATTACAACTCTAGGTGAAACCAAGTTAATTGTTGGATGTTTTTACCGGCCACCCGATTCGGCTGTGACAGCTTTAGATCCAGTAAAAGAAAGTCTACCGTCAGTGGCGCATAAATACCCAGATCATATTACACCATTTCGAGGCGACCTCAACTGGGATTAGCGATCGTGATATCATTATAGCAACTAAACTATGATTACGAAAGTTAATGAATCAGTTAAGAACAGTAGGAGTATGTTTCGGTTAGAAAGCGCAGATAAGCAGTTGTTAGTATCTCATTTAGACAGTGAATTGACATCACGTAGTTCCAGTAAAGTGAACTTAGAGAAATTATGGGCAAAGTTTAAGCATATTTTAAATCGTGGTCTGGAGAATTATGTGCCTAGTAAGTAAATTGACGACGGAAGAGGCTCACCATAGTTTAATAACGAGATTAGAAAAGTGCTGAAAAAGCACAGTTGTTGCACTCTCGGTTTAAAATAGAACGCACAAATGACTACAAGCAAAAGTTGGTATGGGTTCGTGCATCTGTGAAAACATCTATTCTGGTGGAGAACCGGAGAGGATTCTGGACCTATGTAAAATCGCTAAGTGGGCCTAAGGCTTCCATCAAGTAACTTATTGACCAGTCTGGTGTGGTAGTTGAAGATAGCAAAACGAAAGCTGAAGTTTTAAATTTCACATTTAAGAAATCGTTCACGCAGGAGAATCTTAAAACATACCGTCGTTTGACCATCGAACAGCTCCCGTATGGGTGACGTAGTAATAAGCATCTCTGGCACAGAGAAACAACCGAAAGAGTTGGAAACAAATAAACCGCCAGATCCGGACGGAATCCCTGTTAGGTTTTACAAAGTGTACTCTAAGGCATTGACCCCTCATCTAGCTTGCACTTATCGTGAATCTCTCGCCAAGCGAATGGAAAAAGGCTAGTGCGAAATTCACCTTGCCCTTTTCTCACATGATATACTGCCATCTAAGGATAAAGGACAACAGGTACATTCCATATTTCTGGATTTCCGGAAACCGTTTGACACAGTGCCACATTGCAGGCTGTTATGGAAAGTATGAGCATATGAAATAAGTTCAATTATGTTAGTGGCTCGAAGACTTCTTAAGTAATAGGACCCAGTATGTCGTCCTCGACGGTGACTGTTCATCAGAGATAGTGGTATCGTCAGGGATGCTACAGGCAAGAGTGATGGGACTGCTGTTGTTCTCTGCATACAGCAATGATTTGGCGGACAGGGTGGGCAACAATTTGCATTTATTTGCTGATGATGCTGTGGTGCACGGTAAGATGTCGAAGTTGAGTGACTGTAGGAGGATACAAGAAGACTTGGACCAAATTTTTTGTAGGTATGATGAATTACAGATAACTCTAAATGTAGCAAAATTGAAACGTCCCCTTTGTACAATTATACAGGACTGTGCTTAAACTGACACACAATATTTTTTTAGCGCAACGCAATCTGACTTTCAAAAATCTCTACAAAAGAATGGCCCTGACTAACATTAACCTATACCTTTCACAAATCACTTACCTCACCAAAAATCTTCGTTACTCGAACTACTGCAATACAGCGAGCGCCACTACTGCCAGCTAAATAAAAGATTCAAACTACTGAAGGCACTAACTACTGATAGGCATAGTTAGCAAATGAAAGATTTTGATAGAGAACAAACAATGTATTTACCTTAATAATCATAATATACATAGCAGTTCATGACATCCAGTCTTACAAATTTCACAACTCCGCCATATCTCTCCCCACATCCACCACTGCTGGCGGCTCACCTCCAACTCCGCAACGCTACGCGCTGTTAACATCCAGCTGCCCAACACTACAATGGCAGACAACAATGCAAACTAGCCACAGACTGCACACAGCACAGCCAGTGATTTTCATACAGAGCACTACGTAAGGTTGCCAATAATAAAACATAAACAGCCTACTTACAAAATGTAAGTAAATGCGGATAAGTAGAAAAACAAACCCATAATGATCGGATACAGCATTAGTAGTGTCCTGCTTGACACAGTCACGTCGTTTAAATATTTGGAAGTAGCGTTGTGAAACGATATGAAGTGGACGAGCTTATGAGGATTGTGGTACGGAAAAGCGAATGGTCGACTTCGGTGTGTTGGGAGACTTCTTGGAAAGTGTGGTTGCTCTGTGAAGGAGACCGCATGTAGGACACTAGTGCGACATATTCTTTGCTGGTCGATCGTTTGGGAACCATATCAGGTGGGATTACAGGAAGACATCGAAGCAATGCAGAGGCGCGCTGCTAGATTTTTTACTATCAAGTTCGACCAACACGCAGGTGTTACGGAGATGCATTAGGAACTCAGATGGGAAACCCGGAGGAAAGGTGACATTCTTTTCGAGGAACGTTATTGAGAAAATTTAGGGGACCGGCATTTGAAGCTGACTGCTGAAGGATTCTATTGCCGCCAACATACACCGAGCGTAACGATAACGAAGATACATGAAATTAGGCTCATACGGAGGCAGATAGGCAGCCGTTTTACCCTCCTCCCCTCGCTCTGTTTGCGAGTGGAAAGGGAAGGGAAATTGCTATACGGTGGATTGTGGAGTATTTATGTAGATCCAGACAATTTATCGTCACGGAGCATTTCCGTTATACTCACGTGTTGATCGATCTTACGGGTCAAAATTCTAGCAGCACGACTATGAACTACTTCGATATGATCTGATGAGGATCCCAAATAATCGAGTAGTACCCAAGGGCAGGTTGTTGAAGTGTGCTGAACGCATCTCTTTTATAGATGAGTTTGAGAAACTTGTAAACAGGAGGGACACATGCAGAACTATCCCAGAAGACACTACCTTATGAAAGGTATCAATACACATTCTGCAAGAAAAGATCATTTGAAATTCAGCTTGTTTTGTGCATTCACGACTCTTAGACACAGAGATGAAAACGAATTTCGTGACTTGACTTCACTTCTTCTAAATCGTTTGTAACAACTACTCTTTTAGTTAGAAGTTGTTCAAATTTCTGACAGTGAAGTTGTTTTAACAGGTCTACGGATTTTGAATATTGTGTTCTGTTATACACACATCAAAAAAAGTTCGGATTTTGGATATTGTGTTCTGTTATACAAACATCGAAAAAAGTTTTGCATCGCCACGGTTCCGAGAGTTCCGCAATCTGTACAGAAAATTAGAATAGAGATCAACATGGACATCATTTCCGCCATTTTTATTGCTCATGAAAACCACACATTGCATGTTGTACCACCATACAGCGAGACCTTCAGAGCTGGTGGTCCACATTGCTGTACACACCGGTACCACTAATACCCACTAGCATGTCCTCTTGCACTGATCCATGCCTGTATTCGTCATGGCATACTATCCACAAGTTCATCAAGGCACTGTTGGTCCAGATTGTCCCATTCCTCAACGGCGATTCAGCGTAGATCCCTCGGAGTGGTTGGTGGGTCACGTCGTCCATAAACAGCCCTTTTCAACCCATCCCAGGCATGTTCGATAGGGCTCATGTCTGGAGAATATGATGGCCACTCTAGTCGAGCGATGTCCTTATCCTGAAGGAAGTCATTCACAAGATGTGCACGATGGGGGCTCGAATTGTCGTCCACGAAGACGAATGCCTAGCCAATATGCTGCCGATATGGTTGTACTATCGGTCGGAGGATGGTATTCATCTATCGAACAGCCGTTATGGCCCCATCCATGACCACCAGCGGCGTACGTCGGCCCCACATAATGCCACTCCGAAACAGCAGGGAACCTCCACCTTGCAGCACCCGCTGGACAGTGTGTCTAAGGTGTTCAGCCTGACCGGGTTGCCTCCAAACACGTCTCCTAGGAATGTCTGGTTGAAGGCATATGCGACACTCATCAGTGAAGAGAGCGTGATGCCAATCCTGAGCGGTCCTTTGGGCATGTTGTAGGGCCCATCTGTACCGCGCTGCATGGTGTCGTGGCTGCAAAGGTGAACCTCGCCATGAACGTCGGGAGCGAAGTTGCGCATCATGCAGCCTATTGCGCACAGTTTGACTCGTAACACGACGTCCTGTGGCTGCACGAAGAGCATCATTCAACATGGTGGCGTTGCTGTCAATGATCATCCGAGCCATAATCCTTAGGCAGCGATCACCCACTACATAGTAGCCCTTGGGTGGCCTGAGCGAGGCATGTCATCAACATTTCCTATCTCTCTGTATTTCCTCCATGTCCGAACAACATCGCTTTGGTTCACTCCGAGACGCCATTGTTGAGCGTCCTTCCTGGCACAAAGTAAGAATGGGGATGCGATCAAACCGTGATATTGGCCGTGTGGTCATGATTGAACTACAGACAACACCAGCCGTGTACATCCTTCCTGGTGGAATGACTGGAACTGATCGGATGTTGGGCCCCCTCCATCTAATAGGCGCTGCTCATGCGTGGTTGTTTACATCTTCTTCTTCCTTCCGTACCTTATAAAACTTGAAGTTATTTTGAGGGCATGAAGAAAGGAAAATCCTCTGAATTTTTTTATGTGAAAACACCTAAAGCTTTCTCAATAAAACAAACGTTGTCAATATTCTGCATATTTATTTTTCATGTCTACATATTTGCAGCCGTCTGCTGCTAGAGGACTCAGCATTGTAGCGTGTAACATGACAGTGTTTAGCGTAACTATGACGGTGTGTAAGAAACAGGGTGCTGTAATCAGGTTTAAAATTCGAGGGGTTCATCCACACGTGATACACCCTTTCCTTCAGCGTGACAATGCCCGAACACACACGAGACCTGCGAGGTCTGCGACAATGCACTCCTTGATTTAACTGTCATTGATCATCCTACATACAGTCCCGATTTGGCCCCATCCGAGTTTCATCTTTTTCCAAAACTGAAAGAACGCCTTCGAGATCTTCACATTCATACTGATGCACTGCAAACAGAAGTGAGTTTGTGGCTCTGTCAACAAAGTCAGACACTCTACTGTGACGGTATTATTCTGGAGGGAGAAATGTACTCGTCGCCAAGGTGAGTATAGGTATTCCTTTTCAGCATGCTAACGTATGTTTCTCATTTCATTTGCGAACTGACAGGATGATTTTTGACATTCTTTTTTCGTAAGGCAAGATTTTCAGATCAGCTTTCCGAGTGAACAATCTTCTCTGTCAGTTACGATCGCTGTATGCACGATGATCAATGAAATATTTACAGGAACAGTAAAGCTACGTAAATGGCGGATGACTAGCCGATGGAAGAACATCCATAATCCCATTCAGTATTAATCAGGCATTTTTGGCAGGATGCTCTTTTGTTCTTTTATGTAGTGTTTAAAAAATAATCGTAATTTGCGCAATGTTCTCTGTTTATTTGAAAACGACGCGTTTCGCCTGGAAAAGCATCATCATGTTATCTGAAAATATAAGATGACGGGGAGATTACAATGAATCCGGCTTTGTCCTATCTTGGACTACTACAAAAGCGAAATAATCTTCAAAAACGGACCGAATAAAATTACATACAGAAAAGTTACGCAACTCACGTTTAAAAAAATCAGAAACTTTCTGCCAAAAAGTATCCGTCAAGAAGGTATGATACCTATAAAAAGACACTAAAAGGCAACCTGTATAGAACATATATTAAAAATTAATGAAATAAAATCACCGCGACTAGTAGTGAGTAGAGAACGGATGAATCGAAAAATGCGTATTACCTCAGGGAGGCGATGCAATCATGGCAGGGTAGAAGAGGACCTCGCGCGCAAGCTGTAAACACAACTGTACATTACAACAGCACCAGAAGGTCGTATGTATTCGCATAGTGCATACATGCAAAATATTCGGCTAGTAGTAATGATAGGCACCGTGCGGCGCTGCCGTCGGGTGTACAGTGTGATAACGGCGGGCGTAAAATTCAAATAGTAATAGATAAATTAAGAAAGAAATCAAAACATAATAGAGCACATGGGATTATATAGTACTCAATGCAGGACATGCTAGATCGAAAGCTGTGCACAGAACACAAAAAACTCTTAAGCTCAAAAGCAGTGTAAAAGAATAACGAAGTAAAATACGTAGAGCAGTAAAATAAAGGTTACACTACAAATATAAGGCTAGAACGTAACAATGCTGGAAAGATAAGATACAACTGCATACACATGAAAAGCGGCCAAGGTCCTGGAAATAAAAAGGCTAAAAACTAATAAACTGTTTAAAAATGGGAAACATGCATTTTTGCCTGATAACCGATCCTTCTTACCGGATGGATGTCTAACAATTTAGTTTTCACACTGTAGACGCGACGGCAGCGCCGCATGGCGCCTGTCATTACTACCAGCACAACATTTGCATGAGGTCCCATCACTA
The DNA here is from genome assembly GCF_023864275.1 of Schistocerca cancellata. Classification (NCBI taxonomy): domain Eukaryota; kingdom Metazoa; phylum Arthropoda; class Insecta; order Orthoptera; family Acrididae; genus Schistocerca; species Schistocerca cancellata. Next base: position 164,275,781 of record NC_064628.1, on the reverse strand, counting down.
TGTGCCTCTTGCTCCGTTCTAGTGTAAGGCTGTGTTTACAGTTTGCGAGCGAGGTCCTGTTCTGCGTTGCTGAGCCTGTCGTCGCCCCATTTTTCGGTTGCTCCTTCGTTCTCTACTCATTCCTGATCCCGGTTATTTTATTTCATTAAATTTTAATATCTTTTTCCATGTAAGTTGTCCTTTAGTATGTATTATTCGGTATCATACCTCCTTGACGGGTGCTTCTTGGCAGAGTTAACGAGAGTTACGTTACTTCTCTTTATGTAATTTTATTCGGTCGGTTTTATAGTAGTTTTATAGTAGTCCAGTTTTATAGTAGTCCAGGATAGGATTGTCATGTCGTCGTCAGCTGATATTTTCAGGTAACCTGATGAAGCTCTAACTGGACGAAACGAGTGTTCGTAAGTTAATAAAGAACATTCTGCAATCTATGTTTTTTAAATAGTAACAATAGAAGGCGGGTGTACCACCACGCCAAGATGGAATGGTACAATTTTTCTTTTTGTTTATATATATTTTTGCGTCACAATCACATGAACATTTCACAATGTCGTGACCCGTTTCGACTAGCCAGTGGTCATCTTCAGACTAAAGGCATACGATGCAAGTAGTTGCTGTTGCATTATCATCAACATTTTCTTGCAGTATGTGTCTCTAGTCTGAAGATATCACTGGCTAATCAAAACTGGTTATGACATTGTGGAATGATCTTGTGATTCTGTAATAAAAACATAAAAATAAAAGAATGTAATCAGTCAGTTACTCAATCTCCACGAAAATTACATTATTTTTCCAATACATTCCACGAGATGCTTGTCTAACTCCTTAAACCACTCAAATTTATTCTTCCTGCATTTCTTTACCGTTTCCAGTACAGCCCGAAGTGCGTCGATATGTGCAGGATGAGCACGACCGGACCTGTGGTTGCGCAGTGTTTGCAAAGGAGCAAGCACGTGGCGCACGGCACGCCCGCTGTTTACTCTCACTTACGTTGTACGAACAGCCCTCGGGGGAGCCAGAGGGCAGCGTGCCACGACGGCGCACGCCAAGGCAGCGAAAGCGACATTGCCGGCGTGCCGCGAATCCCAGGGTGATGGCCACGCCGTCTGTCCTGTCCTGTTCCGCCGCACTGCCCTACCCATCGTACTCCGCGGGGTTTTCCACCGCTGGCAACTGGCCCATCCGCCGCCTGATCACCGTCATGTGAATGTACAACAAACGTCCCTTTTCTCAAAACACTTTCCTCTCAAGTGTTGAGAAATTAAGTGTCTTAGCGATTTCGAGTTGAAACGCTATGGAAGCAAAATTAGTTGTCTTCTCGTTCCTTGTTTCCTTCCAAAAATTCTGCTCACACTCTTTTTGTTTGTATCCTCTTTTATTAAGACTCCCTTGTTCATTGGTTCGTTCGTTGCCATCTTTCCCATCTTGATTTTGGCTCCTCATCTTTCTCTTCTGTCCCTTTCTCCAGTCACTTTCTTGCTGCCCTCTTCTCTTCTTTTGCCTGTTTCCTAATCCCCTTTCTGTGCGATACTTCTACGGATCTTTTCTTATCCCTTTCTTCTTATTCCTTTCTCCTATTTCCACTTCTCTTTGGTGTCCTTTGTAGTTCCTCTTATTATTCTCCATTCATCCCTACCATCATTTCCTCTTATACCCTTGTCCTCCACCTATTCCTCCCTTCCTCCTTTCTCTCTGCCCTCGTTTCTGCTACTTTACATTTCTCCACTTTTTTGTATTGTATTGTATGTTAACCAGGGACTAGAAACGACGGAGAGGCTCCGTCCCCGCCGCAGCCGCAGTGGTCCACAACCCCACGACGACTACTGCAGTCCACTTCACCCCTCCACCGCCCTACACCGAAATCAGGGTTATTGTGCGGTTCGATCCCCGGTGGACCCCACAGGGAACGTCTCACACCAGACGAGTGTAGCCCCTATGTTTGACTGGTAGAGTAATGGTGGTGTACGCATACGTGGAGAACTTTGCGCAGCAATCGCCGACATAGTGTAACTGATCCAGCCCGCATTCGCCGAGGCAGATGGAAAACCGCCTAAAAACCATCCACAGACTGGTCGGCTCACCGGATTTCGACACAAGTCCGCCGGGCGGATTCGTGCCGGCGACCAGACGTTCCTTCCTGCCCGGAAAGCCGTGCGTTAGACCGCACGGCCAACAGGGCGGGCTTCTTCTCCAATTACTCCTGTATTATCTTGTTCATTTCTGACTTCAAATGGGTAACTGAAAAACTGCATCACATAATAAAGAAAAATAACACTACATTTTTCACGGATGATTCTGTAAGGGAAGCAGAAGTACGTTGGTGTAACACCAAGATGCAATATCACTGGGTAATCGAAACTGTTTATGACATTGTGGAACGATCGTGTGATTCTGTAATAAAAAACATAAAAATAAAAGAAGATAATCAGTCAATTACTCAATCGCCGAAACACTCTCAAAAAGGAAAGTACAGGCAATATTTTACGATCACTCGGCGGACGAACATAGTCCAGTGTCTGTCATGCAGAGGCTCTGCACATGCGTGATTACTGCGAGGCTAGCCGCTTACAGAGTGGATAAGCAATCCCAAACAGCGCAAGTGTTGACAAATGTGAAAATTACCGAACTGTCGGTTTAATAAGTCACAGCTGCAAAATACTACCACGAATTCATTACAGACGAATGGAAAAACCGGTAGAAACCGACCTCGCGAAAGATCAGTTTGGATTCCATTAAAATGTTGGAACACGCGAGGCAATATTGACACTACAACTTGCCTTAGAAGGTAGGTTAAGGAAGGGCAAACCTACGTTTTTAGAGGTTGTAGCTTTCAACCATGTTGACTGGAATACTCTCTTTCAAATTCTGAAGGGGGCAGGAGGTAAAATACAGGGAGCGAAAGGCTATTAACTGTTTGTACAGAAACCAGATGGCAGTTATAATAGCCGAGGAGCTCGAAAGGTTGTTGAGAAGGGAGTGAGACAGGGTTGTAGCTATCAACGATGTTATACAATCTGTAAATTGAGCAAGCAGTAAAGGAAACAAAAGAAGTATTTGGAGTATGAATTGAAATCCATGAAGAAGAAATAAAAACTTTGACGTTTGCCGAGGACAATGTAATTATGTCAGAGACAGCAAAGGACCTGGAAGAGCAGTTGAACGCAGTGGACTGTGTCTCGAAAAGAAGACATAAGATGAACATAAAAAAAGCAAAACATGGATAATGGAATACAGTCGATTTAAATCAGGCGATGCTGAGGGAATTAGATTAGGAAATGACACACTTAAAGTAGTAGATGTGTTTTGCTATTTGGGGAGCAAAATAACTGATGATGGCCGAAGAAGAGAGGATATAAAATGTAGACTGGCTATGGCAAAGAAAGCGTTTCTGAAGAAGAGAAATTTGTTAACATCGAGTTAGATTTAAGTGTCAGGAAGACGTTTCTGAAAGTATTTGTATGGAGTGTAGCCATGTATGGATGTGAAACATGGACGAAAAAATAATTTAGACCAGAAGAGAAGAGAAGCTTTCGAAATGTGGTGCTACTGCTGAAGACGAGATGGATGTATGATGTAACTAATGAGGAGGTGCCGAATATAATTGGGGAGAACAGGAATTTGTGGCACAGGCCGGCCAATGTGGCCGAGCGGTTCTAGGCGCTTCAGTCTGGAACCGCGCGACCGCTACGGTCGCAGGTTCGAATCCCGCCTCGGGCATGGATGTGTGTGATGTCCTTAGGTTAGTTAGGTTTAAGTAGTTTTTAGTTCTAGGGGACTGATGACCTCAGATGTTAAGTCCCATAGTGCTCAGAGCCATTTGAACCATTTATTATGTGGCACAACTTGACTAGAAGGGATCGGTTGGTAGGAGACGTTCTGAGGCATCAAGGGATCATCAGTTTACTATTGGAGGTAAGCGCGGAGGGTAAAGTTCATAGAGGGAGACCAAAGCATGAATACACTAAGCAGATTCAGAAGGACGTAGGTTGCGGTAGTTACTCGGAGATGAAGAGGCTTGCACAGGACAGAGTAGCACAGAGAGCTGCATCACACCAGTCTCTGAACTGAAGACCACAACAAGAAGCATTTCGGGGAACCAGGCTGCTTGCAGTTTGACCAGAAGCTAGCGAGAGATGACTTCCAAGTACGAGGAAACCTTCCTGAATGTGGTTACTGAAAATCTGTGCGACGACAATGACAGCGTACTTTGCCAGAAGAAAAAATGTATTAAGGAAATGGCGTTGATGACATATACATCTACATAAACAGCAAACGGGAATCTTACCACGCAGTAATGAACTATGTGGGGACGTCACACATTCATTTGCAGCACACAGAACACACTGACTTTTTAAATATATTATTGTTGGTTAATTAATTAAAAATATTCTTTATTTATATATTATGAATAAATATTCTTTATTTGTGCTTTTATTTTAATTTTTGGGTTACTTATTGGTTTTAGTTGGTTTATTATTTCCTTTTACCTTTACTCTCCCGAAAAACTGGAAAATATAAATATTTCGTTTGAAATACCACAGGAGAGGAAGAGATGTATTCCGCAGCTGCGATCTCGTGGAAATTCCTCGTCGTTAGCTGCTTCACCGTAAATCTCCAAACCTTTACTCGCTATGCAGATCGATCGGCATAACAATTGCTATGTTGTTTGATGAGTCTGGATGATAGGTCCAACAATTTAGCAAGTTAAAGTTTATTAATTCGGAGATAATCTCTCGATTTATTCTGACCGTGGAAAATGAAGGTTCGCACTATCGTTCCAAACTTTACCTCCGAGCGATATACGCCTCGTAATATCTGTACCGTGAAATTAAGCAATTTCGGTATGGAGATATACACTCCTTGAATACTTGATGTTATTTATTGGATTTTATTTTGTGCAAAAAACTATTTGAACATTTACTACACTCCTGGAAATGGAAAAAAGAACACATTGACACCGGTGTGTCAGACCCACCATACTTGCTCCGGACACTGCGAGAGGGCTGTACAAGCAATGATCACACGCACGGCACAGCGGACACACCAGGAACCGCGGTGTTGGCCGTCGAATGGCGCTAGCTGCGCAGCATTTGTGCACCGCCGCCGTCAGTGTCAGCCAGTTTGCCGTGGCATACGGAGCTCCATCGCAGTCTTTAACACTGGTAGCATGCCGCGACAGCGTGGACGTGAACCGTATGTGCAGTTGACGGACTTTGAGCGAGGGCGTATAGTGGGCATGCGGGAGGCCGGGTGGACGTACCGCCAAATTGCTCAACACCTGGGGCGTGAGGTCTCCACAGTACATCGATGTTGTCGCCAGTGGTCGGCGGAAGGTGCACGTGCCCGTCGACCTGGAACCGGACCGCAGCGACGCACGGATGCACGCCAAGACCGTAGGATCCTACGCAGTGCCGTAGGGGACCGCACCGCCACTTCCCAGCAAATTAGGGACACTGTTGCTCCTGGGGTATCGGCGAGGACCATTCGCAACCGTCTCCATGAAGCTGGGCTACGGTCCCGCACACCGTTAGGCCGTCTTCCGCTCACGCCCCAACATCGTGCAGCCCGCCTCCAGTGGTGTCGCGACAGGCGTGAATGGAGGGACGAATGGAGACGTGTCGTCTTCAGCGATGAGAGTCGCTTCTGCCTTGGTGCCAATGATGGTCGTATGCGTGTTTGGCGCCGTGCAGGTGAGCGCCACAATCAGGACTGCATACGACCGAGGCACACAGGGCCAACACCCGGCATCATGGTGTGGGGAGCGATCTCCTACACTGGCCGTACACCACTGGTGATCGTCGAGGGGACACTGAATAGTGCACGGTACATCCAAACCGTCATCGAACCCATCGTTCTACCATTCCTAGACCGGCAAGGGAACTTGCTGTTCCAACAGGACAATGCACGTCCGCATGCATCCCGTGCCACCCAACGTGCTCTAGAAGGTGTAAGTCAACTACCCTGGCCAGCAAGATCTCCGGATCTGTCCCCCATTGAGCATGTTTGGGACTGGATGAAGCGTCGTCTCACGCGGTCTGCACGTCCAGCTCGAACGCTGGTCCAACTGAGGCGCCAGGTGGAAATGGCATGGCAAGCCGCTCCACAGGACTACATCCAGCATCTCTACGATCGTCTCCATGGGAGAATAGCAGCCTGCATTGCTGCGAAAGGTGGATATACACTGTACTAGTGCCGACATTGTGCATGCTCTGTTGCCTGTGTCTATGTGCCTGTGATTCTGTCAGTGTGATCATGTGTTGTATCTGACCCCAGGAATGTGTCAATGAAGTTTCCCCTTCCTGGGACAAGGAATTCACGGTGTTCTTATTTCAATTTCCAGGAGTGTACATACCGTAATAGCGTCTCACAACAATATAATCCCTCTCACACGTCCGATTTCTACATTTTTTTCACAAAGAGTCCCTCAAACAAAATCCTTGTTGCAGGAAGACACAGAGATGCGTCCGTAGCCGGAACGTCCGATTCTCGCAGTCGGTATATGCCGTTCACCACAATATGAATTCGTCACATAAATTGTTGCTTGATGTATGCTCTAAAACTTGCAGTGTACGAATACCATGATAAAATTATTCCAATGGGACGAAAATCAATAACGCGAGGTACATGTATACACAAACAAATGGTTACAATGTCAGAAAAATTAGATGAATTATTCAAGACAGAAACTTTCACAAACTGAGCAACTCAAGAAGGCGATGGTCCACTTCTAGCCCCTAAGCAAGCAGTTATTCGGCTTGACACTGACTCACAGAGTTCTTGCACGTCCTCCTAATGGATATCGTGCGAAGTTCTGTCCAATTAGCGCGTTAGTCCGTCAAAATCTCTTACTGGCTGGAAGGCTCTGCCCATAATGCTCCAAATATTCTCAATAAGAGAGAGATTCGGCAACCTTGCTGGCCGAGTCAGGTTTTGGCAAGAACGAAGATAAGCAGTAGAAACTCTCGTCATGTGAGGGCTGAAATGTAAGCCCACGACGGCTTCCGACGAGGGGCAACAAGATGGGATGCAGGACCTGGTCGACGTGGATGGCAAACAAAGAAGTCCTGCTATGAAATGAAATGGCATCCCAGACCAATCACTCTTGGTTGTTGGACCATATGGTGGGCGACAGGCAGGTTGGTGTCCAGTCCCGTCTTCCCTGGTCATCGGCACTCAGCTCGAAGTGGAACTCATCACTGAAGTCAATTCTATTCCATTTAGTGATATTACAGGCCGAATGTGCCCGACACCACTGTAAAGGGGCTTGCTGGTGTACTTCAAGGGTAGTTAGCACAAGGGACGCCCTCAGCTCAGCACCCTCTACCTGAGCGGCCTATTACTGGTCAATGTGGTAACTGAAGCCCCAGCTGCACGTCGGATCGATGATAAGGATGAGTCTGCGGCTCTGACTGCCTTTCTGACGACTGCTCCGTCCTCACGTTCTGTTGTCTCTGTCACCAATTCCTGCCAGTATCGTCAGATAGCGGCATCGCTCCCATTGGAACGTCGAGCGATTCACCTATTACTCCTACTGGCTTGTTTCAACCCAGCTACACGTCCTCTCTTAACTTCTGACATCTACGTATATTGTTTACGCTCCTGTCTTCAAAGGATAGTCGCTGTAGAACTGAGTATACAGAGTGTAATTCGTAGCGACTTTATCCCGTGGTATCTACATGCCTACTGTTTATTATCGTTGCCAGCTGAGCGGCGAAATTGCGTTTCACATTCATTCTTAGACCGCCAAAATTTACGATTTGCATTTTCGTCGAAATCTGTATAAATATCAATTTGTGACCACTTTGCATAACTCCTTCGTGATGCGTCGTTCTTTTATTCCTTTTCTGCCTTAGAGTGTATTTCATAAGCAGCGAAACGTGTTAACTGCCACAAGGTAGTCGGAAATGGAGTGAATATTTTGCTCTGTGGATAATTTTCGTCAATATATGTCTACAAGGCTTCACCGACTCTTGGACCATTTCACTGCAAGGCAAGGAAGAAAGGCGTGAATTTAATGACAACACAAAAATGCATAATCTATTGAGAATGTACTGAATTCTGACAATTCTCCTACTCCTAGCAGTTCCGTTGATGCAAATTCCTTCCGCGTTAGGATTTGAGCCAATTGTCTCGTTAGTCCCGTAAAATCATAATACAGCGATTTCGCCAATCGAAGGGACGTTCTAGGTGCATCCAAACTGTGGTTTATGACACTCTGCGAGAGAAATCTACATTGTTCAAAGTGAATGAGAACTGTCAGATTGTTCATAAAGTATCAAAAACAATGTTGATTCGTTATTGGTAGAAATTCGGGACGGTTGGGGGGAGGGGGGGAGGCGGAGTACACTTCACCTGCACACACCACTCCCCAGCTTTTTCTAGCAAGGGGAATCAACAAAATAGGTAACGCTGTGTGGTCTTGAAACATCTTCCAAGATCCTGCTTACAAGCATAAATCAAGCAGTCAGTTTGAACATCCATTAATACCTAATCAGTGGGATGTGGGCGAACAGGAAGGGCTGGAGCATAGTCGTAACATTTGGGGAAGCTTAACTTTGATTCATTAACTGAAATGTACTAAATGTACTCCGAATTAAAATTTACAAACACAGAATTACTCGAATCGGAAGGAAAGAAGGCACTGGCAATCAATATCAGGTTTCAAATGTGCTCAAGCATTAATTAAAAACAAAAGTTACAAAATGACATCAAGGAACCCACTATAGGTTTGAGACGAGCGAGAGAGAGAAATACTAGTAATGTACAGCAGTAATGGAATATGTTGGCGTGTTACATAACCTCTTGGCGGTAGTATCTCGCTCTGTTATGCTGACCGCGGCTTGTGGCCCGTGGCTGTCTTCTGATCATGTAAATGACTTAGATCATTTATATCTAGTTAATAATGAAAGTCATACTCGATTTTCATAGGCCTTGGAGCCAGACTTTCGTCTACATGGTGCCTGTCACGAGGTCCTCTGTGAAGCACACTGACTACGCTACGTGTTGACCGCTCCAGGACAGCTATTTAAAAACTGGAACAAACTGCCAGGCTAGGCATTTTTTCCTGTTGCCCCCCCCCCCCCCCAACCAGCCATTCCTACAAAGAAAAAGTTAGTCTCACAAGCGATTTCTGTGAGAACTACCCAGATATAGACAGTCTACCATTACCTCGCTGATCCTAACAGCCCAACACCTCCCAGGAAGGTATCCCTGCGCGCAGAGCGTCCTTTTCAAAACCAAGGAGCCTCTATAACGGTCACCGCCATCTTTGTTACCACCAATAATTACAGTTTGAAAAGCATTACATCAAAGTTAACCTGACCTAAAATTATTCCTGTACAGAAGGTATAATGAATGATACGTAATTCCTTTTTCACTGCCTCCTCGGAGATACATAAAAAATTGGAGAGACAAAGTGTCTTTATAGTAATGCATAATTCTGCAACAAAATAACCGTAATATCATAAAAGTTTCTAAAATTTATGATGGTACTTCCAACCTCTTCTTCAAAAGAACACAATTTTTCAGGCCAGTCTTGGGAAATATCAATCATAATGAAGGAAAACACATGTTCTTGTGTGTGATTTCTAGTATACTTCTAAATGTCTTATAATTTTTGTTGGCCGCTAGTTGCTGTCGCTTCTTTGACGTCATTCTCCACTAGCTCTTCATGATGCACTTCGATACCTTCACGCCGTCTGCATGGAAACCAACGACGTCACATAGTTCTCTATTTCCTACGATTACGCGCTACAAGCTTTCTTCAAATGCCCGTAAAGGGCAATCTGTGTATTAACACCGATTCCCTTTGACTGTTCTCCTGTATACTCTCCTACACCAATTTAGGTGTAATTTGACAAACTGCTTTATATTGCAAATATTTTCTGATGTGGCCTAACGTTTTTCTTAATTTTCTTACAATTGTTTTACTTCTACATTATTTGTAATACCACTTTTTACGTACTCTATGACTGATTGAATGTTACGACGTAATGCGATAAGCGATTAGCAGAACATCCAGTATATAACTTATAGCCCCTCGATCCCAAATCAGCAGTTGACGTGAATCCACTATACTCGCTACGCTCGCCGCCACCCCCTACCATCATTGGTATAACTTATTTTAATTTTGGTCATATTTTACGTATCTTACATTAACTGTTACCATTAGATTCCCTCTAAATCTATATTGTACTTACATTTCAGTTCATATGGTCTGAAGATTGTCGGCATTTGACCATAATCAGATGACATTTTTAATAAATGTGCTATTACGATCAAGACTGTTTTAATTTTAAAACATGTACAGTGGTCTTGTCTGTGCTATTCATGTACCCTGCATGGGGGCTTAATTAAAATAAAGAAATAAGAATGCAATGCAAATACTTTTTAATTTTCTGTCGCTGTATGTCCGATTACGCTGTTTCGTAAACAGCTGGCCCTGACTAGTATTAGTACGCAATCTGACTGCTTAGAATGACAACAAAGAATGTAAAAAAATTTTCGTTAACACAGTTAATTAATTAAGTCCCCAGCAACTATAAAATCTACGAAGCCAACAAAGCACAAGTGTAGCTGTTCTGTGTGTGGTAGTGTGACTCAACGCACATCTGGCACGGTTCTTCTTCAACAAGACACGAATTTTTAAACACCAATTATACTGACGTGATGAAAGAAAATTCGAAATACTATAATTGTGCAAGAAAATCAGAATTACACTCTAATACAAGAACACACGCCAGATGCTTTGTTGACTGAACCTGTAATGACACATTATTCAGGTCACTGAAAGAATAAAAGAATTAAAGAAAATACCTCCATATATATTGACGAAATGCACTCTGACCATTACAATATCTCCATTAGAACAACATCTGCTATCTCTCCCATCAAACCACTGCATAAAACATGGAACAACACTCTCCACTACCACATCTCACTCTGACTTCACGACATGCAGTGTCCACCACAACTTTTCGGCCAGCACTGCCTGCCGCTACGTCTCAATAAGCACTGCCACTGGAGGCGGCGGAACAATACTCTCTGGCGCGATTTCTGGCGCTGTGGCTCAGTGTAGCCACCTTTCAACCCTAAGTACATTAACGTTTCACATCATTATGGTAACCGTTTATCAATGGGGCTTTTTATTCCCTCTTCTGATATCCAATGTTCTTAAGAGCGTGGCAAATGTGGCGTGCCGGATCAATGACAGTTTTTAAGACCGCCGTCAGCTTGGAATGTGTGTTGCTTCTCTCTGGTTAGCTCCTTCTCCTCTTCAGACTCTATTTCGGAGGCGAACAGGAAAAATAGTGGAACCGGATACTGTTTTCTAATGATTTAACTGTAAGAGAGTTGTCTGGTGAGAGACACGCTACAGATGGACTGCACAACTGCAGCAGACTCTACGAGAGAGCATCAAAAGAGAGAAAGAGTAACGTTACTGGCTTTCCTGTTGGCGCTTTGCCATCTCCGACCACAAAAGAATTGTGCTGAAGCCTAAGCGTGGGAAAGAAGCTGGGCCGCTCTTGGCAGGGGCGTGGGAACAAGAGCTATGCGTGATCGGGTGTGAGGTCTGTGTAGCAATCGACTCACTGGTTTCACGAGCTAGCAGAGAGAGAACAACTCCAGTTATTGCAATTCCTGTTCCAAGTACCAACTACACTCCTGGAAATTGAAATAAGAACACCGTGAATTCATTGTCCCAGGAAGGGGAAACTTTATTGACACATTCCTGGGGTCAGATACATCACATGATCACACTGACAGAACCACAGGCACATAGACACAGGCAACAGAGCATGCACAATGTCGGCACTAGTACAGTGTATATCCACCTTTCGCAGCAATGCAGGCTGCTATTCTCCCATGGAGACGATCGTAGAGATGCTGGATGTAGTCCTGTGGAACGGCTTGCCATGCCATTTCCACCTGGCGCCTCAGTTGGACCAGCGTTCGTGCTGGACGTGCAGACCGCGTGAGACGACGCTTCATCCAGTCCCAAACATGCTCAATGGGGGACAGATCCGGACATCTTGCTGGCCAGGATAGTTGACTTACACCTTCTAGAGCACGTTGGGTGGCACGGGATACATGCGGACGTGCATTGTCCTGTTGGAACAGCAAGTTCCCTTGCAGGTCTAGGAATGGTAGAACGATGGGTTCGATGATGGTTTGGATGTACCGTGCACTATTCAGTGTCCCCTCGACGATCACCAATGGTGTACGGCCAGTGTAGGAGATCGCTCCCCACACCATGATGCCGGGTGTTGGCCCTGTGTGCCTCGGTCGTATGCAGTCCTGATTGTGGCGCTCACCTGCACGGCGCCAAACACGCATACGACCATCATTGGCACCAAGGCAGAAGCGACTCTCATCGCTGAAGACGACACGTCTCCATTCGTCCCTCCATTCACGCCTGTCGCGACACCACTGGAGGCGGGCTGCACGATGTTGGGGCGTGAGCGGAAGACGGCCTAACGGTGTGCGGGACCGTAGCCCAGCTTCATGGAGACGGTTGCGAATGGTCCTCGCCGATACCCCAGGAGCAACAGTGTCCCTAATTTGCTGGGAAGTGGCGGTGCGGTCCCCTACGGCACTGCGTAGGATCCTACGGTCTTGGCGTGCATCCGTGCGTCGCTGCGGTCCGGTCCCAGGTCGACGGGCACGTGCACCTTCCGCCGACCACTGGCGACAACATCGATGTACTGTGGAGACCTCACGCCCCACGTATTGAGCAATTCGGCGGTACGTCCACCCGGCCTCCCGCATGCCCACTATACGCCCTCGCTCAAAGTCCGTCAACTGCACATACGGTTCACGTCCACGCTGTCGCGGCATGCTACCAGTGTTAAAGACTGCGATGGAGCTCCGTATGCCACGGCAAACTGGCTGACACTGACGGCGGCGGTGCACAAATGCTGCGCAGCTAGCGCCATTCGACGGCCAACACCGCGGTTCCTGGTGTGTCCGCTGTGCCGTGCGTGTGATCATTGCTTGTACAGCCCTCTCGCAGTGTCCGGAGCAAGTATGGTGGGTCTGACACACCGGTGTCAATGTTTTCTTTTTTCCATTTCCAGGAGTGTATTTACCAGTAAGAAAGTTTCAACATGATAGGGATCTAAACTTGTTGTCTTAACAGCACCACGACAACAAACAGAAAATCATCCAATTGCTACCGTAAGGAATAGTAGCAGATAACATAACCATCTCTAATCGCGTTTATAAAACACACATCCTGATGTGATCGATCATCTGACACGGTATGCCACTTGTATTCTGACTGGCCAACGGAATCGCACAAATGAAATGATTTCACCGCCGTTATTTCCTGAAGTTCTTTATGAAACCAACGTCAATAAAAAATGAATAGAATATTCTGACGATTTTCTTTCGTATCCATCCTCTCGATAACTTCTGTCCGATAACGGGTTTAGCTTTTTCAGATCGTTAATGTAACCTGTATGACAACCAAGTAGCATACTGTGTATCGTCACTAGCTACTGGTGCGGAAGTCCTTGTTGACACCGAGTCACCAACTTGGACGCTCATCCTGGAACCAGACCATTCAATCTTCTGTTGCCAAGCGAGGAACTGCTTCAGTAAATAAATGGTAAAAGTGAAAGCAAAGCAGCTAAACGTACTGATTTTGCACTAATTTGAAGCTTATCAAGCGCATTTTGTGAGCTTTAGTCCCTTGGTTAATTTGACATCTGTGTTTCCTTCTTCATATATTAATATTTTATACATTTTTAGTTTCGGCACCACATTATGTAGGTCATTGAACATGATTGCCACCTACATAGTTTCGTGACATTTCTTTTTTTCCTGTATAATGTAGGCGATGTCACTCATTGTAGCTTAGAGTGGTAATGTTTCTTGGCGTATAAATTGGTACGCGTAAAGTAAAAATTATACGTAGATTCAGCCAACTATTTACCGTGATGATGGCTCCCTTCATGTTAAATTTAATTAGAAGGAATGTCATCATAGTAAAATAAGACAATTTGTATTCATAAATTGTAAGTGCGAGACACCAATTTATTATTCTACGAAAGCGTGCTGAAAAATAATGCCTCAGAATTATTTCCTTTTTGTGAAGACTTTTTAAATAAAACAAATTTTATCGACATTGTTCATTTTTATCGTTTATGTCTATATATTTATTTGTCAACAGTCACCTCGACGAGGAACACTTTTCTCCCAACGAGAGACCAGTTTGTTGAAACTTTCACTGTAGAGTGTTCCGACATTGTTGACGGTGCCAAAACCACACCTCTGTTTTACCGCTCGTCACTATCAAGTGAAGCCCTCGAAGGTTTCTTTCAGTTTTGGGCACAGATGAAACTCTGATTGGCGTAAATCGGGACTGTATCAAAGATGATCTACGACAGTGAACTTTCGGTGTAGGATTTTGGTAGGTGTCGCACCTCTCGTGTGTGGTATGGCATTGTCATCGCGAAGTAGAGAGTGCTCCATGTGTGAACGACGTTTTCTGCTGTTAGTATCTTGATTACAGCATGCTGTTGCTCACGCATCGACATAGTAATGTTGAACTCCGTCATGTTACACGCTAGAACTCTGAGCCCTCTAGCGGCAGAGAGTTGGAACTTGCTTCAGCGAAGAGGGAAAGTCGATCAAGTAATGTGCGTGACGTGTAATACCTCAGCCGAAATTTCGAAGGCATTACTTTTCAGCACGCCCGACGAATGTACGCTGAGAGTGGTGGCGCAGTGTCTAGCACGTTGGACTCACATTCTGAAAGACGGCGGTTCAAATCCGCGTCCGGCTATCATGATTTAGTTTTTCATGATTTCCTTAAATCGCTCGAGGCAAACTGGAATGGTTTCTTTGAAAGGGCACGACCGCTTTCCTTCCCCACCATTGAATCAATCCGATCTTGTTCTCCGTATTTAATGACCTCGATATCGACGGGACGTTGAACGCTAATCTTCTCTCCTCCTTTTTTTTCATAATGTCGGTGTGCTTAGCCGAGTGGTAACGTGCTTGCTTACAATTCAGTGGGCAGGGTCCGATTCCCGGTTCGGTTGGAGATTTTTCTCCGCTCATGGACTGGGTGTTGTATTTTCTTCATCATCAATTCATCCTCATCACCGGTACGCAAGTCGCCCAATATGGCGTCGACAGAAAAAAGACTTGCACTCGGCGGCCGAACTTCCTCGGATGGGGCATCCCTGCCAAAAATGGCACACGACCATTTCATTTTTTTCTTCTTAATGTAGTCTAGGGGTCAGTATTGCTTCAGCGGTCGAGCTCCGCACTCGATGTCGAGCGCTTTTTAAAGGAGATCCCGGCTTCCGACATCGTCGGGATCCACTTTTCGATCGTAAGTTACACAGTCAACGTGAAAGTTAGTGACGACACAACTTGCGACAGGTCTACGGTTCTTCCATGCATGTTGGCAACGTCGAGGTTCCTCATTCCGGATTGCGACTGTGGACTATACGCATACATGAACCGCCCTTCCAACTCCCGGAGGCAGACGTCGTGGTGGCGCTCCTTACCATCATACCTCCAAACAGGAGGCTGCGGGGCCATAGTTATTTTGGACGGCCAGTCTAAAACGTGTTCCGGATGCGGCAAGGAAGGTCACCTGTGTTCCGAGTGCCTCCAATGCCGGATCACACAACTTCCCCCACAGGACGAGGCACCTCCACCGACGCCGACAATCCTTCCAGTAACTTACGCGGCGGCACTCACGACTCTCCTCCCGTCCACACGCAACAGACCAAAGTTGCAGTACCGCAACGGTCCTCCACAGACCGACACGAGGCCGATCAGAGTGCCCAGTGGCAGAACTTCGTCCAGTGCCACTGTAGGCACTGCAGCATGGCGGTCGCTGCACTTATCGTGCCAACGGAAGCCTTTGTGCTGGCAAGGCATGGGTCAGTGCCATCGTCCGACACGAAAACAACGCTCTCCGAAACGCCGAAAACTTCACTACAGGACAACGTCGGAACACGGCAGCTTCTGCTCACCGGAAGAAGAAGAGGAACTAATCCTGCAGGACGCAGGCCATAAGCCGGACGCCATTGCCACTGACTTCATCCCTACAGAACCGATGGCGGGCTGGGTGAAGCCCATCTGTCAGTCCGCTGTGGCGAATAATGATCAACAGGAATGTTCCACTGCAGGCTGAAAAGCCACTCGGTCCCTCCCTGTCAATCAACACGATCGTATTGAACATGAGCAGACTTCCGCACCACATCGTGGGCCGGGGACGTCGAGACTCAGGACGACCCCGATCCCAGGCTCGCTGATGTCTGAACGGTAACGAGAGGCCTGCAGTCGGCAGAGTGTGATATCACTCTCGACCTCCGCTTCTCTCCACCATGACCGTGGATAAACCTGGATAGCCACCGTACCGCCAGGCTTACCGACTAGCTACGATGAAGATCAGCTCTTCCGCCGACGTCCGACTTCTGAGAGAAACCATACGAGCCCAGAAGTGCGAATGACTACACTCCCGAACTTTTATGGCTACGCAGCTTACGTGAGGCCTGGTGATCCCACGGACATCGGGGTGGCGATTTTAGTGCGTGACGGTATCGAAGCCATCGACATTACGTATCTTCCCTCCACACGAGGATTAGCGGTCACATGACTTGACACCCGATTCATAAACGTTTATGCACCACTGGGCACCATCAAACGTCTTGACCCCAGGTTTTACTCCGCAGACATCGTCCACATTTTTCTAGGACGGTACAAATTCAGTATCTAACTGCGTCCTTCATCCCAACACATCTTGTCCGGAAGTGGCTATGATGATTCACGATCTTCATTTGTGCGACACTTGGGAGAAGATACACGGTGACAGTTCTGGACGCTCGCATCTCACTAGTCATCGGCGAGACAACTGGAAGTACATGAGTCACAAGGTCTTACACAGGGAGTGTTGGCCGACTAACGGCGACCTCTGGCCTTTCCTGATTATACTGGCTACATCTACACGATGCATCTCCACGAGCGGTTCTAGGAGCTACAGTATGGAACCGCGCGACCACTACGGTCGCAGGTTCGAATCCTGCCTCGAGCATAGATGTGTGTGGTGTCCTTAGGTTAGTTAGATTTAAGTAGTTCTAAGTTCTAGGGGCTGATGACCTCAGTATTTAAGTCCAATAGTGCTCAAAGCCATTTTTTGCATCTCCACACTCAACAAATGTGGCATAGTAACAGCCTTTGGAAGATGAATGTAATGCAACTCCTGGAACAGGACAGCCGTCGGCAAGTCCCTGCAACGTGGGCCAACTGTGAACGACGTAACTCCCGATACCATCGACTTCGGCGTGGTGGCTCCTCTACGCCAAAACGGCAGCCCACAGGACACTTGCGCAACTCGGCAAGGACATCGCTGAGTGGCACCAGCAGACCCTGCACTTCTACTATGCCGCGCTCACGGACCTCGATGCTCTACCCCAATCTCCGAATAGATAACAAGAACGGCACGTGATCAAAGCTCACATATTGTCGTTGACGAAGCGTCGCTTAGAAGACGCTGTAGTCCGCTCGCAATGACACGACCGAACAGTAGGAGAGGTCCCCACTATGCACCACATTGTGATGATCACGCGCCGACACTGCAGACTGTTAATCACGCGCCTTACGACGCAAGAGTGTCGCTCCTGTACGATCCAGACAACTATAGTGATAGTCATGGAGGATCATTTTGATCATCTTTACCAGGCAAGAGAAGAAGACGACGAGGCCATTGCGGAATCATTGCAACAGGTGACACGCACTATTGACAGGGTAACGGCGACAGCATTACTAAAGGAAGTCTCGTCTGAGATGGACGACACGTTGGAAAAGGTGCAGACAAGAGTCTCCTGGAACTGAGGGATTACCAGTCGAGTTTTTCCGGATCTTCGTTGGCGTGATGCCATACTGGATTACAATGTTCCGAGAACTCGTGCCCCCGACTGCACCATATCACCTTCCCTCGTCAAAGGACTTCTCATACTAGTTCACAAGCCAGCAGGAGGGCAATTGGTCAATGACTGTCGGCCACTTACAACGCCGGGCGCCGACTACAAGAAACTTCCCAGGCTTTTAGCAGGCCGCGTTAAGAAGACTTCGCCAATGATTCTCGTCCCAATAGAGAAGTTGCAGATGACAACGTACAGACAGCCTCCAGCGACTGCAAAGACAACAGCGATCACCTCAGGATGCCGCCTACAAGCGGCTATCGTCTCCAACAGTTTCAATCGGGCCTTCGACAGAGTGCACCACAACTTTCTACGACAGGTGATGGACTGTATGGGATTTCCTCCCAGACTCACCGACACCTTGTCGCTCCTTCTAGCAGCAGCCAGCTGTCGGGCCCAGGTCGACGGACAAATGGTGGGTCCGATACCCATCAAGAGGTCTCTGCGTCTCTACGATAAGGTTGCCCCAAGTCACATAGTGCTCAGAGCCATTTGAACCATTTGAACCAAAGAGGGCTGAGGAGTGGGCAGAGGTTCAGGCACGCTCTTGCCCTTGGGGCGGGAAACTTCCCCTAAAAGCGGAACAATCAGCAATGATCAACAGCATGACGATGCAGAAGGCAATGGAAATCACTGCATTAAGGACACATAATGTGTATCCACAGGACATGTGGCCTGTGACTGAAAGAGGGTCATGATGATCTCTCTATTGGCAAAAAGCTTTCGGAATAGTACCCCCCCCCCCCCCCATTTGGATCTCGGGGGTGGGGGAGGGGGAGAGACGCACATGGCCAAGGAGAAGATGAGCATAAGAAAAAGATAGAATAACCAGCTAAAGGAGAGCGTTCTATGAGTCGGAGAGTGAATATCAGAAGTTTGGACGTGGTAGGGAACCTAGGAGATGGGAAAAATGGAATGCAAAGGCTCGCTCTACATATAGTGGAGGTCAATGAAGTGAAATGGAAAGAAGGAAAGGATTTGTGGTCAGATGGATATTGGGTAATACCAACTTCAGCAGAGAATGGTGTAACGGGAGCAGGATTCGTTATGAACAGGAAGGTAGGACAAGAGCGTGTTACTGTGAATAATTCAGTGATAGAATAGACAGAAAACGAACATCGATAACAATAGTTCAGGTATACATTTCGACGTCGAAAACTGAAGATGAAGAGATAGAGAAAGTATATGAGGATATTGAACAGGTAATTCAATACGTAAAGGGAGCTGAAAATCTAATAGTCGTGGGGGACTGGAAAGCAGTGTAGGGGAAGGAGTAGAAGAAATTTCTAAAGGAGAATATGGACTTCGGATAAGGAATGAGAGAGGAGAAAGACAAATTGCGTTCTGTTATAAATTTCAGCTAGTAATAGCGAATAATTTGTTCAAGAATCACAAGTGGAGGAGGTATGCTTAGATAAGGTTCAGAGATAAGAGAAGATTTCCGTTAGATTACGTCATAGTAAAAGAGAGATTTCGAAATCAAATACTGGATTGTAAGGCGCTCACAGGAGCAGATATAGACTCAGATCACAATTTAGTAGTGATGAAGGGTAATCTGAAGTTTAAGAGATTAGTCAGGAAGAATCACTACCAATGAAATGGGATACAGAAGTACAAACGAATGAGGATGTATGCTGGAAGTTCTCTAAGGTTGTAGATACAGTAGTCGACGGACGCCATTTTATAAATGTTGGCCACTGATGAGATCATGTATACGATTGGAGTTCACCCCTCTACGTCAGTTAAGGCCTGAAGATGATGTACTGAGCCACTGAAACTGGTTGCCTCTTTTTCCGAGTTATGAGTCTTATGACTGGTTCGATGCTTCCCGCCACGAATTCCTCTCTTGTGCCAACCTCTTCACCTCAGAGTAGCACTTGCAACCTACATCCTCAGATATTTGATGGCTGTATTCCAATCCTGCCATCCTCTACAGTTTTTATCCTCTACAGCGTCACGTTACGCAGCATGTGAAGGTTGCTGTGTGTGTGGACGGGTTACTCCTGTAACCGAAATTGCAGACCTGAAGATGGTTCTAGAGGAACCGAAACCGGCCATATGAATAAATAAACATTTTATGCAATCAAGACGGTTTATAAGTATCATTGTAAAACTACTGACTGCGCTTATCCCATCAGACACTATGTCTGTTTTTGCAAACTTTGTTTGTTTCTAGTACATTTCTCTTGGCTAGCAATGCCCTTTTTTCCAGTGCTAGTCTGCTTTTGATGTCCCCTTTGGTCCGTCCGTCTTGTTTGTTTTACTACCTGGGTAGCAGAATTCCTTAACTTCACCTACTTCGTGACCATCGTCCTAAGGTTAAGTTTCTCGCTGTTCTCATTTCTGTTACTTCTCACTACTTTCGTCTTTCTTCGATTTACTCTCAGTCCATATTCTGCACTCTGTAGACTGTTCATTCCACTCAACAGATCGTGTAACTCTTCTTCACTTTCACTGAGGGTAACAATTTAATCAACTAATCATTATCATTGGTATCCTTTCACATTGAATTTTAATTCCACTCTTGAACCTTTCTTTTATTACCATCATTGCTTCTTCTATGTATAGATTGAACAGTAGGGGAGAAAGACATCATCATTGTCTTACAACCCTTTTAATCCAAGCACTTCGTTCTTATCTTTCACTCTTATTGTACACGTTGTATATTACCGGTCTCTCCCTATTGATTACACCTATTTTGTTCAGGATTTCGAACATCTTGCACGCTGTAACACGATGTAACATTATCTAATGCTTTTTTTCAGGTGGACAAATCCTATGAACGTGTGTCCATTTTCTTTTAGTCTTGCTTCCACTATCAACAGTAACATCAGAACTGCCCCTGTGCTGTCCTTACCCTCCCTAAAGCCCAACTAATCGTCACCTTAAGGATCCTTAGATCTGTTTTCCATTGTTCTGTATAATATTCTTATCAGCAACTTGGACGCATGAACTGATAAGTTGGTTGTGCGATAATTCTCGCACTTGTCAGCTCTTGAAGTCTTCGGAATTGTGTGGATGATATTTTTCCGATAATCGGATAGTATATCACCAGACTCATACATTCTACACACCAACGTAAATAGTCCTTTTGTTGCCACTTCCACCAATGATTTTAGAAAAACTGATAGAATGTTATCTATCCTTTCTGCCTTTTTTGATCTTAAGCCTTGTTCTTTTAAAGTCTGATTCTAATCTGGATCACTTACCTCTTCTCTATTGACTCCTGTTTCTTCTTCTATCACGTCATCAGGCAAGTCCTTACTCTTTCCATCTATCCGCTGTCTCCTCTGCATATAAGAGAGGAATTCGCAATGTACTTTTGATGTTAGCACCCTAGCTTAGAATTTCACCGAAGTCTGTTTTGACTTTCCTGTATGATGAGTCAGTCCTTCAGACAAATATTTCTTTTTCAGTTTCTTCAAATTTCATCTGCAGCCATTTTGTCTTAGTTTACCTGCACTTCCTGTTTATTTAATTCACAAGCGATTTGTATTTCTGTATTCGGGAATGTCGCTGAATATTTTTGTACTCCCTTCTTGCATCGATCAAGTGAAGTATTTCCTCTGTTACCCATGGTTTGTTCGCAGTTCCCTTAGCGTTGTTGTGTTTGCTCCCATGTGGTTGATGGCTGCAGAGACAACATCGCTTTTACAGGATAGACTACCATACAATCTTGGCAACACCAACACGGACACATTGTGGAAAATCATTTCATTTCAAGCAGCTACCAACTACGAATTTAACAAAATATGATAATGGAAGTACGACTAATTCGCTGATAGTAAACGTCGCCTTTGTTTAGAATTTGTCTGTGGAAGTCATTCCGATCTTTTTTATTTTGTAGTATAGTGCATAACCGTTCCTGTCCTAATGAAACTTTTAGTATATTATTTGGCATTTTAAACTAGTTTGAAACTGTCAGTTTGGCGCCGTGCCGATTACGTGCTATAAACGACCTGTCATCATCTCATTTCAACGTTTGTAAGTCGAATGCGCAGTCTGTGTTTTTAAACGAAGTCCGATTATTATTATGCAACCTATTTCTTTGCACAGACGCTTAACAATAACAGTGTTTATAGGCACAAAGTTAGCTGCATATCAACGATGACTCCTTGGTCTGCGGTTGGTTGTTCGATGAGAATGAAATCAAACTCGTATGAGTGAAAATAAAACAAAATCCCTTACGGAATCTCTTCAGCAGTAAGCGAAGTGTAAAAGAACCAATACCTTCTTTCTAATTTCATGATTGCATGTTTTGTATTGTATTGAACGTGGGATCTAGAAACTACGGAGAAGCTTCGTCCCCGCCGTAGCCCTCAGTGGTACAGAGCCCCACAACAGGCTACAGCAGTCCACTCACCCTACCGCCGCCCCACAACGAATCCAGGGTTATTGTACGGTTCAGCCCCAACAGTGGACCCCCCCCCCCCCCTGGGAACATTTCACACCAGACGATTGTAACCCCAAATGTTAGCGTGGTAGAGGAATTATGGTGTATGCGTCCGTGGAGATAGTGTTTGCGCTGCAATTGCCGACATAGCGTAACTCAGACGGAATAAGGGGAACCAGCCCGCATTCGCATAGGCAGATAGAAAACCACCTTAAAAACTGTCCACAGACTGGCCGCTCACCGGACTTCGACGCTAATCCGCCGGGGGGATTCGTGCCGGGGACCGCACACCGACCCGCTCGGGAGGCAGTGCGTTAGACTGCACGGCTCACCGGGCGGGCGATTGCACGTTCTCATTTCTTACTGAAACTATAGTGTATCTTTTCCTCCGATAAAATTTTACTATCACGAGTAAATTTAAAATAACTGCAAATACTGGAGAAAGAAAGAGTTTGTAACTTGATTGCGGAATCACGCTATATACACTCCTGGAAATGGAAAAAAGAACACATTGACACCGGTGTGTCAGACCCACCATACTTGCTCCGGACACTGCGAGAGGGCTGTACAAGCAATGATCACACGCACGGCACAGCGGACACACCAGGAACCGCGGTGTTGGCCGTCGAATGGCGCTAGCTGCGCAGCATTTGTGCACCGCCGCCGTCAGTGTCAGCCAGTTTGCCGTGGCATACGGAGCTCCATCGCAGTCTTTAACACTGGTAGCATGCCGCGACAGCGTGGACGTGAACCGTATGTGCAGTTGACGGACTTTGAGCGAGGGCGTATAGTGGGCATGCGGGAGGCCGGGTGGACGTACCGCCGAATTGCTCAACACGTGGGGCGTGAGGTCTCCACAGTACATCGATGTTGTCGCCAGTGGTCGGCGGAAGGTGCACGTGCCCGTCGACCTGGGACCGGACCGCAACGACGCACGGATGCACGCCAAGACCGTAGGATCCTACGCAGTGCCGTAGGGGACCGCACCGCCACTTGCCAGCAAATTAGGGATACTGTTGCTCTTGGGGTATCGGCGAGGACGATTCGCAACCGTCTCCATGATGCTGGGCTACGGTCCCGCACACCGTTAGACCGTCTTCCGCTCACGCCCCAACATCGTGCAGCCCGCCTCCAGTGGTGTCGCGACAGGCGTGAATGGAGGGACGAATGGAGACGTGTCGTCTTCAGCGATGAGAGTCGCTTCTGCCTTGGTGCCAATGATGGTCGTATGCGTGTTTGGCGCCGTGCAGGTGAGCGCCACAATCAGGACTGCATACGACCGAGGCACACAGGGCCAACACCCGGCATCATGGTGTGGGGAGCGATCTCCTACACTGGCCGTACACCACTGGTGATCGTCGAGGGGACACTTAATAGTGCACGGTACATCCAAACCGTCATCGAACCCATCGTTCTACCATTCCTAGACCGGCAAGGGAACTTGCTGTTCCAACAGGACAATGCACGTCCGCATGTATCCCGTGCCACCCAACGTGCTTTAGAAGGTGTAAGTCAACTACCCTGGCCAGCAAGATCTCCGGATCTGTCCCCCATTGAGCATATTTGGGACTGGATGAAGCGTCGTCTCACGCGGTCTGCACGTCCAGCACGAACGCTGGTCCAATTGAGGCGCCAGGTGGAAATGGCATGGCAAGCCGTTCCACAGGACTACATCCAGCATCTCTACGATCGTCTCCATGGGAGAATAGCAGCCTGCATTGCTGCGAAAGGTGGATATACACTGTACTAGTGCCGACATTGTGCATGCTCTGTTGCCTGTGTCTACGTGCCTGTGGTTCTGTCAGTGTGATCATGTGATGTATCTGACCCCAGGAATGTGTCAATAAAGTTTCCCCTTCCTGGGACAATGAATTCACGGTGTTCTTATTTCAATTTCCAGGAGTGTATGTACTGCCTGGCAAGAAAATTTAAACCCCCAGAAAGACATTGTCGGATGTCGGTGCAACTTCGCACATGTACATACCATGATGAGTGTGTAATTGGCTACAGTTGGAATTCTCTGTAACAGCTAGATTGGCCATAAGAGTGGATGAGTGTTTTTCTTGTTGTTATTACTATGCCTTCTAGAAGGCCTTATAGGGTACATAAGGGGCATGAATGTGACAGATGTTGCGTGATGACGTTGAAGGAGCCTCATTGTAGGTCTCATTTCGGCTAGCCGCTCGAATAGT
Organism: Schistocerca cancellata; assembly: GCF_023864275.1. Taxonomy (NCBI): domain Eukaryota; kingdom Metazoa; phylum Arthropoda; class Insecta; order Orthoptera; family Acrididae; genus Schistocerca; species Schistocerca cancellata. Next base: position 164,251,251 of record NC_064628.1, on the reverse strand, counting down.
GCAGTATCCGTATTTGTGGGATATTTGCATGTGGCAGTGGCCCTGTGCTGGACTGCATAGGATCGCTATGTACTCGTCGCCCAGGTTCCTGCACATCACATATGCAAACAAGGAAGCATCGCCGTATTGTGCACGAAGTTCACGACATTCCCTTCACATCTGCTTCATTAAGTAATGGACTCTTATTAGAAATGGACTCCCTGCAACATTCTGTGTCGTCCCTAATTACTGGTTGGAGAATACCAGTAGCCGGATTAGTAATTACCTTCTTCTACCAGTTTGGGAATGCACAGCGGTGTCTCTTCCGGCGTCATGCTGTGGGGAGCCATCGGTTATGACTTCTGCAATGTCCGGTACTGATTCTGGTGATTTTTACTGCACAGCGGTACGTGACGGGCATTCTGCATTCTCGTGTGTTACCTCTCGTCCACAGTATTGTGCTGCTATTTTACACAGGACAACACCCATCTACACATGGCCCCCGCCTCTACGAACTGTGTCAATAATGTTGATATATTCCTGTGGCCAGCAATATCTGTAGGTCTATCCCCGATGGAACACGAGCAGAACCAGGTCGGGCATCATCTCCGTCCCAGCGACCAGTTACGACTGTTGTGTGCCAGCTTGCCTTAAGAGAGACTACGGTGGCTTTATGACGCCCTTTCTAACCGACTCAGTGGATTCATAAAGGCCAGTGAAAGTGCACAGTCATACTGCTAAGAAGGCTCGCACTGCCAAGTTCTCTGTAAATTTGACTCGATCTTGTAATCATTGAAATAATATCATATACCATCTCAACGTAAAATATGATTTGGTATCCTCATCTACTTCTGGGACACGCAGTATATACGAGGTTATTATAAATGATTGAAGCTATTTCATAAATTCACTATATCTACAATAATTGAATATTGTCAAAAAACTCAACACTCGTACAGAAAAGCTCAGAAGGTTCTGTATCGTTGCGGCCACACTTCAGATTTCTGCCACGAGAGTGCAGCAGTAAGAAGTTCGGCAACATGGCGACAGGCCCCGAGGAAGTTTGTTATGCTTCAAATGTAGTCACATATGTCCGCTGTAACAATGCAACGACACTCCAGAACGAAGTTCAACCAAGACCTACCAACTACCAACTCAGTTGGACGATGGTTTGTGCAATTTAAAGCTTCGGGAATCCTCTACAAAGGAAATCGACGGTTCGGCCTGCAGTGAGTAGGTAACTGGTTGACTACGTGCGGACGCGTTTCACATGTTGCCCCCAGAAGTCGAGGAACGGAGCAAACAGAGGGCTGAACATACAACGGACCGTTTGAAAAGTTTTAAGGAAGCGACTGAAGCTGAATCCTTACAACTTGCAATCGCCACAAGCGCTGACTCCCAATGACAGTGAGACGCTTTGAATCTTCGGCACAGTTGCAACAGCTTGTTAAGAGAATGGGTTTTGTGATAAATTTATGTTCAGAGATCAGGCAGCATTTTTTGTGAATGGCACATTGAACATGCACAATGGCTGTGGGGCAGAGAACCCCCACACTATCGTACAGCACATTCTAGATGCTTGTCAGTATTTGTATAGGATATTGGGAAACCGATAGGCCAGTCGTGTTGGGGTTGATGATCAGTAGTTCATGTCATGGCCTTCACGCTCTCCCGACCTAACGCCATACGATTTCTTGTTTGGGACCATGTGAAAGATTCAGTGTTCATGCCTCCTCTAACAACAAACCCTACAGAATTGCCAGCTCACTTCAACAGTGCTTTAAAACAGATTCATAGCAACATACTGTGGTAAACGAGGGAGAACCGTGATTAGCGACTTGATATCTGCAGAATTAATAGGGAGACACGTATAGAGCTCTTGTAGTATGTCAAAAAGTTTTGAGGTTTTCTTTATGTGTCCGCAGCCCTATGACAATATGTCAAATAATATAGCTGCAGCAGTTCTGAGAAATCGCTTCAATCATTTATAACAAACTTGTTTGTGTTTCATGTAAATTTAGGATGACACGTCCGCCTCCGTAGCGTAGTGGTACCGTTTCAGCCTATCACGCAGGGGGCCCGGGTTCGATTCCCGGCAGGGGACTTGGTGTTGTGTGCCTTTTATCATCATTGACTCGCAAGTTGCCGAAGTGGCGTCAACTAAAAAGGACTTGTAATAAGGCGGCCGAACTCATCCGTATGGGGCCTCCCGGCCAACAATGCCATGCGCTCAGTTCCATTTTTGGGGGGGATGACACACGTCTTCAGTGCAGGATAGTGGTTGCAGATTAGAGGCCATGCTGAGATGAAAATAATTTGTTCAGTCATGATTATAAAAGTTCTATGATTGAAAAATGGTTCAAATGGCTCTAAGCAATATGGGACTTAACATCTGAGGTCATCAGTCCCCTAGAACTTAGAACTACTTAAACCTAACTAATCTAAGGACATCACACACATCCGTGCCCGAGGCAAGGTTCGAACCGGCGACCGTAAAGGTCGCGTGGTTCCAGACTGAAGCGCCTAGAACCTCTCGGTCACTGCGGCCGGCTCTATGATTGAAAGCTCTGACCTAGAAAAGTGCTAACCTCCACGGCAGAATTGTTAAAAAAGAACAATGTAGTCGCGTCTTGTATAACAAAGAACTGTTGAGTTTGAGCCATCTGAGGTTTCGGATGATGATATACCATCAACCACAATTAGTCGTTAATACATAAAATGGGAGGGTATATTAGAGATATTAAAAATATCAAGAATTCTTTTATTTAAACAGTTTTTAGTGCAGAACTGAAATAATAAATTATATTGAAGAACGTTGATTGGCTGAGAGGTGCACGCGGTGGTCACGAGATCCAGAGTAGATTCAAGTAAGTGCGTTAAAAAAAGCGAACCTGACGAGGTCGGAAAATATTTGGATAAAGTTTACGCAAAGAAAAGAGATCTACACAGACTAAAACACAACAGGGTGTAGAGAGAAGAGCACAAAGAGATACGTGAATTATGTCTTCTGACATACTAACATGTAAACTAACATCGAAGGCAAAGTCGAACAAATAACAGAAAATAAGAAGGATATCATGTCAAAGAAATGACTACCATAACTGCCATTAGCCAAGATTCTTCAGCGAGGACCGATTTGTGAAAGCGAGTGGATAAATTATGAAAAAAAGGAAACGGTTATACTTTCGTGAAATTGCTCTACTGCACATGCAATTAACATATGCATAGGCTGAACCAGAGACACAAGCTATAGTGCTCAGAAGCAACTAAACACTTCCACCCGTTTCTTCGTGCGGTAAGATCAAGCAACTGCTTGCGGAGAAACGTTAGCGTCTATCCGGAATACTGAAGCGGACGTTAGAGGTCCCGGCTGTTCCACGAAACGGCGCCGACAATAAGAGAGCGCAAATATCGCGGCGAAAGTGGCACTCAGCGACCGAACACGCATGTGCGCGTGTATATGTGTGTTCAGAATACTGAGTGGCTGACTTCATTAGTTAAAGATTACGTCAAAATAACGGAAGAGTTAAGTGAGTTACACAAGCTGGTGATATACGGACTGCAAAATAAGTAACAGTGGAAACCGACGAGAGTGTAAGTATGATAACACAGGCGAAAACGCTCCTGAAAGTATGGGACAGCAGACGAGGCGTTTACGAGATAACTTCAAATATGTAGAAATAATCAGCAACCAGCTGCATAAATGAAATTCATTTTCTTATCCGGTTTCAGGCACTTAGTGCCCTTTCTTAGAAGGTTATACACTGAAACGCCAAAGAAACTTGTATAGGCATGCGTCCTCAAATACAGAGACATGTAAACAGGCAGAATACAGCTGCAGCTGCGGTCGACATCACCTATAGAAGACAATAAGTGTCTGGCGCAGTTGTTACATCGGTTACTGCTTCTTTAATGGCAGGTTATCAAGATTTGAGTGGGTTTAAACGTGATACTGTAGTCGACGCACGAGCGATGGGACACAGCATCTTCAATGTAGCGATGAAGTGGGGATTTTCTCATACGACCATTTCACGATAAACTGTGAATATCAGGAATCCGGTAAAACAGCAAATCTCCGACATCGCTGTGGCCGGAAAAAGATGCTGCAAGAACGGGACCAACGACGCCCGAAGAGGATCGTTCAAAGTGACAGATGTGCAACCCTTCCGCAAATTGCAGCAGATTTCAATGCTGGGCCATCAAAAGTACCAGCGTGCGGCCCATTCAACGGAACATCATCAATATGGGCTTTCGGAGCCAAAGGCCCACTCGTGTACTCTTGATGACTGCACGACACAAAGCTTTGCGCCTCGCCTGGACCCATCAGTAGCGACACTGGACTTTTGATGACTGGAAACATGTTGGCTTGTCGGACGAGTCTCGTTTCAAATTGTATCGAGCTTGTACGAGTATGGGGACAACCTCACGAATCCATGGACCCTGCATGTCAGCGGGAGACTGTACAAGCTGATAGAGGCTCTGTAACGGAGCGGGTCGTGTTCAGCTGGAGTGTTATGAGACCCCTGATTCCTCCTGCATCCATCAATGGCCACTGTGCATTCCGAAGGACTTGCGCAATTCCAGCAGTACAATGCGCCACTCAACAGGTCCAGAATTGCTACAGATGGCTCCAAGAATACAATTCTGAGTTTAAACACGTCCGATGCCCACCAAATTCCCCAGATGTGAAATTATTGATCATATCTAGGATACCTTGCAACGTGCTGTTCAGAAGAGATCTCCACCCCTTCTTACTCTTACGAATTTATGGATAGCCCTGCAGGATTCATGGTGTCAGTTCCCTCCAGCACTATTTCAGACATTAGACGAGTCCCTTCCACGTCGTGTTGAGGCACTTCCGCGTGCTCGCGGGGCCACTACACGATATTAGGCAGGTAAGTCAGTTTCTTTGGCTCTTCAGTGTAATCATCGCATTACCTGCGAGTGTCAAAAAAAGATTCATGCGACACATTGCTGTGGTCATCTGGTTCATAGTGACTGTACAATAATGGTAGGGCACCAAGTGCCTCAAACCGGATTGGAAATTAAACTTCTTTTATGCTGCCGGCTGCTGATTGTTTCGATGTATACACCTGCAGGTCCTGAAGATGGATAAAACACTAACAGTTACAAACGTTTAGTCAGGAGGCCACTGTCTACTGTATGAAGCCCTAGTTATCACAGGTGTACTTAAAATGTATAAGTATCAGTGAAGTACCGGTCCAACAGCGTTCAGATTTCAGCCATTGTGCATGTTTGGGAAATGTAATACACGCAACGCTTGTACCTCGGCCTGCAAAATCACTTCACCTCAATCTATGGATTTTCCTGGCGGGGGTCATTTCACAAGTAAAGTGTACAGCTCTCCAGTTGATATGGTTGAAGAAACAGCGCGCAGAGAATGGTACAGTACCGTAGAGATTTACGAAATGATCCGGAGGTGTTTGAAATCTTACAAGGAGCCCTCGAGAGCGAGGTCGCAAGGAAAATTTCATAAGTTTGTTTGAATGTGTTGTGTTAACAGTTACGACAGGAAAGATATTAGCTACTAATGGATCTCCATGTGCATCAGAAGGGCGACAGAAAATGAGTGTCCAGGAGGTGCAGATATCAGCCTTCTATCGGCTGTATGTATTACATTTCACAAAATGGATATCTTCGACATTCAAGAAATGTTCTAAACTAACCATTAACTTACGCCATGAACCCATGAACACCGAATGAAAAACAGCACTCCATAGTGATCACAAAGGTTCACACAGTCAATATCGAACCCTTTGGGAGTTGCAAACAGTGCAGGAGCTTCAGTTACTCGTAGGTATCCACTTTTAGCGAATGCATACAGAATCATGTTGATGTAACGGGTGATGAGAACTGATAGAAAGTGATGGCGTGCAAACAAATGAGAAACAGAATGTCGTGGAGCTTACCGTGAAACTGCCTATCCTTTAAGACGTAGCTGCAGATAGTGCGATAATATATTTTGTGGGCAGGGGAAAAAAAATGACATCAAGAGACAGAATTCGTCCAATGGTTCCAGGTGGTATGAACTGCAATATCACACACTTCTCAGGAAGGATTATTTTCTCCAAAGGAGTATGATTTTATACGTAGACCAGGAATCAAACAAAAGCGCGTTCTTTTGACCACCTATTGGCCAATAGCAAAGCTTCTATTATAGGATGTAGTTACACTTCTCTTACGCCCGTCTTCACATTCTTGTGTGCTGTGACGTAAATATTCCCTACAGCCTTTGCAACAACATAGGGGGCAGAGCACCTCCAACTTCCAGCAGTACAATAAATAACTTTCCAGCCAATTTACCATCCAGTTTAACAGTACGCGTAATTGCGTACGAATGCGTTAAGGCATTGATGTTAGTTGATCTTATTACAACTCTCTTGTTGCCTCTTATTTCCAGGGTTCTTTTCATATGAATTTCCTCTTCAAATTCCGATTGGTCAGAGTTCAGAACAAGTTCCTTACTAAAACGATGGGATAAGTCTGTTTGTCTCCTCTAAAAATTTTCTGGCCGATTCCGTAGATTGCTGTAGCGCTTTGTTTGATATTTCGTTATCGTACGTCTTCTTATTGTGTAGCACTATTTCAAGTTGTGCAACCATCCACCCGTATCCATCGAAATCACTGAAATAGTTGTTCGGGCGCAATTTGATGTGCGCAACGTAGTAAGTCACTATTAGGCACATCCTGTAAATTGGATCGAGAACCCTTGGAAAGAGCAAACACCAGTTTTTGTAACAACTGCGTGTTGTCCTCCCACGAATATCTTTAGTTTTTATTATGCGCTCTTTTTTTGACTCATCAGTCTTCTGACTGGTCTGATGCGACCCCCCCCCCCCGAATTCCTCTCCTCTGCGAACCTCTTCATCTCAGAGTACCACTTGCAGCCTACTTGTCAATTATCTCCTGTCATCCTCTGCAGTTTTTGCCCTTGCAGATCCCTCCAGTACCACGGCAGCCATTCCCTGATCTCTTAACAGATGTCCTACCATCCTGCCCCTTCTTCTTGTCAGTGTTTCCCACACATTACTTTCCTCTCCGATTGTGTGCAGAGCTTCCTCATTCCTTACCTTATCGGTCCACCTAATTTTCAACATTCGTATGTAGCACCATCAAAAGCTTCGATTCTCTCCTGTTCCGGTTCCCACAGTCCATGTATCACTACCATACCATGCTGTGTTCTAAACGTACATTCTCAGAAATTTCTTCCTCGAGTTAAGACCTATGTCTGATACTAGCAGACTTCTCATGGCCAGGAATGGCCTTTTTGCCAGTGCTAATCTGGTTTTGATATTCTCCTTACTCCGTCCGTCATTGGTTATTTTACTGCTTAGATAGCAGAATTCCTTAACTTCATCTACTTCGCGACCATTAATCACGATGTGTCTCGCTGTTCTCATTTCTGTTGCTTCTCATTACGTTTCTCTTTCTTCACATTACTTTCAATCCATATTCTGTACCTATGAGACTGTTCATTCCATTCAGTAGATCATGTCAATCTTCTTCACTTTTGCTCAGGATAGCAAGGCCATCAGTGAATCTCATTGTTGATATCCTTTCACCCTGAATTTTAATTCCCCTCCTGAACCTGTCTTTTATTCCCGTCATTGCTTCTTTGATGTACAGATTGGACAGTAGGGGTGAAAGACTACATCCTTGTCTTACACCCTTTTAGTGCGAGCACTTCGTTCTTGGTCGTTCACTTTTATTATTACCTCTTGGCTCTTATACATACTGTAAATTTCCCGTCTCTCCCTATAGCTTACCAATATTTTTCTCAGAATTTCGAACACCTTTCATTATTTAACGTCGTCCAACGCTTTTTCCATATCGAATGTGTCTTGATATTTCTTCAGTCTTGCTTCGTTATCAACCGCAACGTCAGAATTGCCTCTCCGGTGCCTTTGTCTTTCCTGGAGCCAAACTGATCGTCATCTAACACGTCCTTAGTTTTCATTTCCTGTCGTCTGTATATTATTCTTGTCAGCAGCTTGGATGCATGAGCTCTTAAGCTGATTTTGCGACAATTATGGCACTTGTCGTCTCAGGCAACCTTCGGAACTGTGTGGAGATATTTCCCCGAAAGTCAGACGGTATGTCACCAGACTCACACATTCTACACACCAACGTGAATAGCCGTTTTAATGTCAGTTCTCCCAATGATTTAAGAAATTCTCATGGAATGTTTCCTATCCCTTCTGCCTTATTTCATCTTAAGCCTTCTAAAGCTCTCTTAAATTCTGATTCTAATACTTTATCCCTTTCTTCTAAATCGACTCGTGTTTCTTCTTCTATCACATTACTCAAATCTTTCCCCTCATAGACGCTTTGAGTGTATTCTTTCTACCTATCTACTCTCTCCTCTGCATCTAGCAGTGGAATTCTCCTTGCACTCTTAATGTTACCACCCTTGCTTTTAATGTCATCGAAGGTTGTTTTGACTTTCATGTATGCTGAGTTTCTCCTTCCCAAAATCATTTCTTTTTCGACTCCTTCACATTTTTCACGGAGCCATTTCGTCTTTCCTTCACTGCCCTTCGTATTTATTTCATTCCTCAGCGACTTGTATTTCTATATTCCTGAATTTGCCTGAACATTTTAGTACTTCTATCTTTCATCAGTCAACTGAAGTATTTCTTCTGTTACTGATGATTTCCTCGCATTTACCTTCTTTGAACCTACGTTTTTCTTTCAGACTTCTGTAATTCCCCTTTTTATAGATGTCCATCCCTTTTCAACTGTACTGCCTACTGTACCTTTAGCCTTAGAGAACTCTAACCGTATCTCGTCAATCCTTGGTACTTCCGTATCCCACTTCTTTGCGTACTGGTTCCTCCCGACTAACTCTTAAATTTCACCCTACTCTTCATCACGATCTGACTCTGTATCTGCTTACGGTCCGGTATCTGGTTTCTGAATCTCTATCTGACCATGACGTAATGCAACTGAAATCTTAGCGTATCATCCGGTCTTTTTCAAGTTTACATCCTCCTCCTGAGATTCTTGAAAAGATTATTCCCCTTTACTAGGTGAAATTTATTACACAACTTAATTAGTCTTTCTCCTCTCTGATTCCTTGTCCCAAGTCCATATTCTCCTGTAACCTTTCCTTCTACTCCTTCCCCAACAACTGCATTCCAGTCCCCTATAGTATTAGACTTTAATCTCCCTTTACATACTGTATCACCCTTTTGATATTCTCACATACTTTATATATCTCTTCATCTGCAGCTTGCGACTCCGGCATGTATACCTGAACTAGACTTGTCGGCGTTGGTTTGCTGTCGATTCTGATAATAACACTCCTATCACTGATCTGCTCTCAGTAACAAACTCTCTACCATACTTCCCTCTTCATAACGAATTCTACTGCGTTCTAACGTTTTCTGCTCCTGTTGACATTACCCTACACTCATCTGACCAGAAATCCTTTTCTTCTTCCCACTTTATTTCACTGGCCCCTACTTTATCTGGACTAAGCCTTTTTAGTTCCCTTTTCGGATTTTCTAGCTTCCCTACAACGTTCACGCTTCTGACATTCCACGTACCGACTCGTGGAACATTATGATTTTGTTGGTTATTGAATCTTTTCCTCGTGGTAACCTCCCCTTTGGCAGTTCCCTCCCGAAGATCCGAATGGGAGACTATTCTGGAATCTTTTGCTAATGGAGAGATCAACGTGACACTTTTTCAATTACAGGAGACACGGCCTGCGGATACACGTTAGGTGTATTTAATGCAGTGCTTCCCATTGACTTCTGCATCCTCATGCTGTTGATCATTTCTGACTCTTCCGCCTTTAGGAGCAGTTTCCCACTCCAAGAGTGTCTTGAACCTCTGTCCACTCCTCTGCCCTCTTTAAGAAGGCCTTTGACAGAATGAGGTTGACTTCTTATGTCGGAAGTCTCCGCCACCAACGCTGATTATGAATCAAAATTTACGCCGTGGCGGATTTAGAACGCAGGATCAATGACGTTTTGATAACTAATCAAATAAGCTGCCAAGAGACCACGGAGGTACTACATGGTAATACTGCAGAGGATGTATTTGATATCTGTTCCCAATTGTATTTCTATTACGCTGCGCATGATCTTCCATGTACGTAATCATACTCGTATTTAGCACCCGCTCCTTGGACAACGAATATCGTTTACTACGTTTCGCTTTAGGCGGGATTTGTGGCTCCGGTCCGACAAGGATAGTCAATTACATGGCCCGACGCCTGTTTCAATATCACTTTTACTAGTTAAGCAATTCGGTCTCATAAACAGACATACGCCCGGGAGAACGGTTTGCTGACCACATGACCCTCCATATCCGCATCCAGTGACGCCTGTGGGCTGAGAAGGGAACGGCGGCTGGTCGTTACCATTGGACCTTCATGACCTCTTCGGGCGGAGTTTTTTAGTTAAATACGTCTGGTTATCATTGTACTCCTCATGCACATTTTCCTAATAGTAGAGCATTTACTACGCCACACACTTCACTGGTTCATCTTGTAAAAACACTAATATGTCGTCTACCACTACTTTCTCACTCTGCGAACTTCTTTGGGTCTGACGAAATACCAACTTCGGCAACTGTTGTTATAGATATAATGTAATGTTTGCTTTATAGTTGTTACTGGCCTGCTCTGTATCAACACCACTACTACCGTAGCACTGTTGTTCCTCTCAGCTAAGCATTTCCACTCTGCTCCGAAGCCTCACGCTGCGCTCACCATTGGATTCCTCCAGCTCCGCTCCTTGTTGCCATTAGCAGCCAATATTGTAGTTGCATATTAGAGAATAGGTAGGGCGACAAATGCCGTAAACATAATTGTCCTTTTGCGACCTCGCTCTCAGGGGGTTCCTTGTTAGTTCAGTGTGCAATATTCCATCCAGATATAACGAAGACAGAACATCTGTTTTCTCAGGTACGGGTGTACAGGAAATGTTACGTGTAACACTCATATTAAGTATTGCATTTCTTGGTAAGGTAGGCTATGACTAATATTTCAGCCGAGTTATTTGGGACATCGCGGAGAAGTTTACATTTCGAATTCCTTAATACTAACTGTACAGTACTGCAGACAGAAGACAGTGGCGTTTCGTAACCAAGCATTTGCAGTTATGTGCAAGGTGTGCAACTTTGCTTCCGCCGTTTTTCCCCAACATTTGAGGCTTTAATGAAAGAAATTGGTTACACATGTATCATTCGAAGTATTTTCCATCGCTGGCCATCTTTCGGGCAGTGTTAGAATCCCGCGTCGAAAACATTGTTTATCTATTGAAGCGATCGACGAATCGATCCAATTTGTGACTTCATCATGAGATCGGAAGTGTTGGTCAGCCAGGCCATATGCAATTGATCTAAATAGGTACAGTCAGAGGGAGCAATGTCTGGAGAATACGGTGGGTGTTGCAGGACTTCCCATTTTAACGTTTCCAAGTACGTTTTGACCTCTTTTGCACGTGGGGTCGAGCGTTGTGCTGCAAAATCACTTTATCGTGTCTCTCGCTGTATAGTTCGATAACGAGCACCTGTGATTGTTTCACTTGGTTTTAACACACCTCATAGTACACGACGCCGAGCTGGTCACACCAAATGCAGATAATGATATTGGAGGCATGAATATTCGGTTTGGTCGTCGACGTGGAAGCATGATTTTTTGCGTGTAGGATTATCGTAATGAACCCATTTTTCGTCCCCGGTCACAATGCGATGCAGAAATCCCTTCCGTTTCAGCCTCTGAAGCAACTGTTCACCAACACACAAACGCCGTTCAACGTCTCTTGGTTTCAGCTCACACGGGACCCATGTTCCTTCTTTATGAATCATGCCTATAGCCTTAAGACGTTTTGAAGTGGCTTGCTGTGTCACTCCCACTAATCGTGCCAATTCTTTTTGAGTTTGACGCGAGCCTTCACTCAGCAATGTCTCCAATTCTACATCTTCGAAACATTCTCTCTTCCACCACTATGCCGGTCTACGACGTTAAAATGACCGTTCTTGAAGCGTTGAAACCACTCACGACAAATTCTTTCACTAATAGCGTCCTTACCATACGTACTTGAGAGCATTCGATGAGACTCAGCCACTGTTTTCTTTATATTCAAACAAAACAGTAACACCTCGTGCAATTGACGAGAATTAGGCTCGTGAACTGACATTTTCAAACAAGAACAACCTTGTGATGCAGACTCAAATCGACTAATGTTTGAATGTGGTTATATTGACCGAGGTCCATGCTAACTGTCTGACGTCTGCGATCTGTTTCTTTCGACCGCTACTTACCGTTGTCGCGAACTATCGGCGAACGGCGGAAGCAAAGTTGTGCTCCTTGTAGCAAACTGCTCATTTGCTGCCTACGTTTACTGGAAGTCGTGCGTATGTAGTATACAATAAGCCACTTTTAAATCTAGACCAGAGAAAACCGTACTGCATTATAATGGATCAGTCATCGAAAACAACGCCGTATTACTTTTCTTGATAGTCCCACAGGCACAGAGAAAATATTTTTAACAAATTTTATTCTGGCAGAAATCAGGTTTCAGAGAGCTCGCCTTCGCCTCCTTACGAATGCAGCGACGTTAATGGAAGGAGGAAGTACGGATCATTCTGCTCTTAATTTTTCACTTGTCACTGTGAGACATGAAAATCACTCCTGTAACAAAGGCAAGGTATGGCAAGGTAAGTTATCGAACGTAGGTTGTCAAGGTATTCAAATTAATCGTACGGGATGAATGCACCGTAGCTCACAAGAAAGACCATCGATGCACTTGAAATCACTTTGAGAGATTTGAGAGGAAACAAAAAACTCATGGGAGAATCTCTGATACTCCTCTGTGGAGATAACCGTCAAACTCTGCTCGTCATCTCAAAGTCAACACGCGATGATGAAATCCGCACATGTTTAAAACATTCAGTTTTGTGGAGACACGTGCAAAAAATAGCTTTAAAGCAAAATATTAGAGTCCATCTAATGAATGAAAATCCAAAAAATGTTCTTCAGTAAACCACTGAAAATGGGAGAACATAGAGTAGCCGTCGCTTCATCTGGCAATCTGAGTTTTGCAGTTTGGAGCTAATCAATTCAATCTTGCCGGCATTTTAAAATCTACCATGGTATCAACTGTTTGCGAGTCAGAGCTATCCTTGCTGCTAAAAACGAAGACACCGATTAAATAAACAATTAAATACCTGCCACGTTACCAGGTGCAGTCAGTGAATGTAGTCTATCAATACCATGGCAGATGCCGATGAGTCCTTCAGTTTCCCATCAGAATTTTTGAATTCACTTGATCCTACACGTTTGCCCTCACATAACCGTTTACAGAAAGTGGAACTGCCAATTATTTCAGTATGAAACCCCGATCCACCAACACTTTGCAACGGCACAAGGCTGTGTGTGACAACTGTGTTATTGAAATTATCGTCTTAACAGGAAAGGGAGGGGGTGAAGCAGTTTACATCCCAAGAATACTGCTTTCTCCGATAGATCTCCTCTTTAATTTCTAAAGACTGAAATTTCCAATGAGATTTGCATTTTAGATTAACAAGTCACAGCTGCAGTCTATTAAATACTGCAGCATACAGGAGCATTAAGGGCAGGTCCCACCAACTAGCTCGGGTTTTTGACGATCTAACGCGCCAGTCGGACGTAACTTGGTACGATATCCTACAACTATTTGCTCATTTTGTGGAGCTCTTTGTCTTGAACAAATTTTCCAATTTTTCTAAAATTATAGTCATCTCATTGTCTGTACACGTACATCACATATACCGTTTTCCGTCCCATTCAGATGATTCCTTCGTGGTGCAACTTTTTTCTGTCTTATAGTATATTTCCATCACTAATGACTTCATTGACGACCTAATCTTCCTTCCTTTAAATTTTTATATTTTCGTTTCCCTCACGGAAGAAATACGATGCACGGGTTTTAGTGTTGTAATAATATTAGAGGGCGATGGAGGGAGAGGGCGAAAGACAGAGATAGAGATTTTGTCTACCAGTGACTGAATGGTAAACAGAAAACTTAAAGAAACAACGAATGAATTATATATAACAGTGAATTGTCGAGTTACAACAGTGATTGTGGCATCTGTACGTGGTTTTAAGAGCTTTTCACAGGACCCAACAGTTAATAAATTTATTATAAAGGAAGAAAAAATACGCTTTGTACTATCTCGCCAAAATGTAATCCAATAAAACTATGCCTTGGGTGGCTTGCACTCACACCCCGCGACGAACTGAACATCTTACTTATCTTACTACACTCCTGGAAATGGAAAAAAGAACGCATTGACACCGGTGTGTCAGACCCACCATACTTGCTCCGGACACTGCGAGAGGGCTGTACAAGCCATGATCACACGCACGGCACAGCGGACACACCAGGAACCGCGGTGTTGGCCGTCGAATGGCGCTAGCTGCGCAGCATTTGTGCACCGCCGCCGTCAGTGTCAGCCAGTTTGCCGTGGCATACGGAGCTCCATCGCAGTCTTTAACACTGGTAGCATGCCGCGACAGCGTGGACGTGAACCGTATGTGCAGTTGACGGACTTTGAGCGAGGGCGTATAGTGGGCATGCGGGAGGCCGGGTGGACGTACCGCCGAATTGCTCAACACGTGGGGCGTGAGGTCTCCACAGTACATCGATGTTGTCGCCAGTGGTCGGCGGAAGGTGCACGTGCCTGTCGACCTGGGACCGGACCGCAGCGACGCACGGATGCACGCCAAGACCGTAGGATCCTACGCAGTGCCGTAGGGGACCGCACCGCCACTTCCCAGCAAATTAGGGACACTGTTGCTCCTGGGGTATCGGCGAGGACCATTCGCAACCGTCTCCATGAAGCTGGGCTACGGTCCCGCACACCGTTAGGCCGTCTTCCGCTCACGCCCCAACATCGTGCAGCCCGCCTCCAGTGGTGTCGCGACAGGCGTGAATGGAGGGACGAATGGAGACGTGTCGTCTTCAGCGATGAGAGTCACTTCTGCCTTGGTGCCAATGATGGTCGTATGCGTGTTTGGCGCCGTGCAGGTGAGCGCCACAATCAGGACTGCATACGACCGAGGCACACAGGGCCAACACCCGGCATCATGGTGTGGGGAGCGATCTCCTACACTGGCCGTACACCACTGGTGATCGTCGAGGGGACACTGAATAGTGCACGGTACATCCAAACCGTCATCGAACCCATCGTTCTACCATTCCTAGACCGGCAAGGGAACTTGCTGTTCCAACAGGACAATGCACGTCCGCATGTATCCCGTGCCACCCAACGTGCTCTAGAAGGTGTAAGTCAACTACCCTGGCCAGCAAGATCTCCGGATCTGTCCCCCATTGAGCATGTTTGGGACTGGATGAAGCGTCGTCTCACGCGGTCTGCACGTCCAGCACGAACGCTGGTCCAACTGAGGCGCCAGGTGGAAATGGCATGGCAAGCCGTTCCACAGGACTACATCCAGCATCTCTACGATCGTCTCCATGGGAGAATAGCAGCCTGCATTGCTGCGAAAGGTGGATATACATTGTACTAGTGCCGACATTGTGCATGCTCTGTTGCCTGTGTCTATGTGCCTGTGGTTCTGTCAGTGTGATCATGTGATGTATCTGACCCCAGGAATGTGTCAATAAAGTTTCCCCTTCCTGGGACAATGAATTCACGGTGTTCTTATTTCAATTTCCAGGAGTGTATAATATCCTAAATGGCAGCACAGCGCTAAGACAGATTTTTCTTTTTTTTCTCCTAGATAAAGCAGCACCGCAGCAGAAACAAACATATTCGCAGCTTTCCAACAGACAGCAAGGCTGAATTTCAAAGCAAAATGAAGTTTCCTATGGATAAACCCCGTGTAGAAAAGAATTTTTGGTGTGTAACTTCTACTTTATCTAGTGCAATAATAAATACGTGTTTGCTCTTAAAAATAAGCATATCTTAATGTTATATCATGAAGCCATAAGCAAATAAGGACTAAATTAAATGGCCTGTAAGCTGGCGATTTATTGCATAAATGAAGCATGTAACTACAATTAAATAAAATACAAAAGTCCTGCATAACAGTACTAAATTTATTTGCCGATGGCGAATTCTTTAACATCAGCTATATTAGGTACAGATATACTACTTCTCCCGGAAACATGAAAATTTGTGCCAGACCAGGACTCAAACCTGCTTTTCCCGCTTAACGCGAGCGGTCGCCTTAACCACGTTAGCTACCCGTGCATGTTCCCTGGATCAGTTCAAACCTCTACATGCCACCCACACATCCCCTAATGCTCGCACTGTACCTGATTCCCACAAAAGGTTCGAATCCTGCCTCGGGCATGGATGTGTGTGATGTCATTAGGTTAGTTAGGTTTAAGTCATTCTAAGTTCTAGGGGACTGATGGCATCAGAAATTAAATCCCATAGTGCTCAGAGCCATTTGAACGCACAAAAGGGAGAATGAGACTACAAGACATGAAATGGATAACGTAGTTCCAAAGCGTTCAACGGAAGGATAAAATCTAAAAGTATCAGACACCTCTTCAGTTTCAGAAATACGAGTATTATCGCATCCTATAACAAGAGTATTACTCGTATTACACTGCTGGAATAAAGCTAATAGTGTACTTCATGTTTCCTCAGTGCTCTGGCTGATGCTTTAGTGTAGAGCATAGGCGTCCGAAGAAAAATACCCCAAGGACAAAATTCCAAATTTTCATCCTCTGTACAACTGATTCGGTGAGTTTGAGAGAGTATAATGCACCAAAAGCTAAATATAATAGGAAGCTAAGTATGTTGTTGTCGTTGTTGTTGATGTTATTGGTGGTGGTGTTGTTATAGTTGGTGTAGTGGTGTTCTTCAGTCCGAAGGCTGGTTGGCTGCAGCTCTCCACGCTACTCTATACTGTGCAAGCCTCTTCATCCCCGAATATCTACTGCACCTTACATTTGAATGTGCTTACTGTACTCATTCCTTGATCTCCATCTACATTTTGCCCCCTGCACTTCCCTCCATTAGTAAATTGATGATGCCCCTGATGTCCCAGAATGTTTCCTATCAAACGATTCTTTCTTCTAGTCAAGTAGTGCAACAAATTTCTTTTCTCCCGATTTCGATTCAGTACCTCATCATTCGATTCAGTACCTCATACGATCTCTTCATCTAATCTTCAGCATTCTTCTGTAGCATCACATTTCAAAATCTTCTGTCCTCTACTTGTGTGAACTGCTTATAGTCCACTGTTCACTTTCGCACAAGGCATCCTCTATACAAATACCTCCAGAAAAAAATTCTTAACAATTAAATTTATATTAGATGTCAAAATATTTCTCTTCATCATGAACGCTTTTGTTGCCATTATCAGCATATTTTGTAATCCCCTCTAGGTCCACCGTTATCGGTTGTTTAACTCCCCAAAACAGCAAAACTGTGTCTCATTTCCTAATCCGATGCCCTAGGTATCGCCTGACTTTATTCGACTAATTCCATTACCCTTGCTTTGCTTTTGCAAAAGTTAGTCTTATGTCCTTCTTTCAAGACACTGCCCAATCCGTTCAACTGATCTTCCAAGTCCTTCACCGTCTCTGACAGAATTACAATGTCGTCGGCAAACCTCCTTTTCCTTGAACATTAATTCCTTCTCGATATTTTTCTTTGATTTCCTTCCCTGGTTTTTCAGCGTACAGATTGAATAACATCGGGCATAGTCTACAACCCGGTCTCACTCCCTTCTTCACTACTGCATCCCTTTCATGTCCCTTGACTGTTATAACTGCAGTTAGATTTCTGTTCAAGTTGTAAATAGCCTTTCGCTTCCTATATGTTGCACCTGCTACCTCCAGAATTTCAAAGACTGGATTCCAGTCAACACTCTCAAAAGCTTTGTATATGTCTACAAATGGTAAAAATGTAGTTTTGCTTTTCATAAACCTACGTTTGATATTTCCTGATGTCAGCTGCTACCAGTTATTTCATTGTTTTGTAAGTAATTTGTGTCAGTATATTGGAATCGTGACTTGTTAAACTGATAGTTCGATATTATTCACATATGACAGCGCCTGGTTTTTTAGAAATTGGAATTCTTGTATTCTTCTTGAAGTATGAAGTTATTTCTGTAGTCTCATACATCTTGCACACCAGGTGGAAGAGATTTGTTGTGGCTGGTTCTCCCAAGAACATCAGTAGTTCTGATGGAATTTCGTCTAATCTCGGGGCCTTGTTTCGACTTATCTTTCACAGCTGTCAAATTCTTCTCACAGTATCATACCTCCCATCTCATCTTCACCTACTTCTTCCTTCCATTTCACAATATTGCCTTAAAGTTCATTCCCACTGCATAGCCACTCTACACATTCATTTTACATTTCAACCTTGCTCTCTTTTCTTAGTACTGCTTGCCGTCTGAACAACTGATACTCATTACAGTTGCTTCTCTTTACTCCATATACGTTCTTCTGGAGTCTTTAATTTGGCCTCTAGCCATTCCTGTTCACAAATTTTTGCACTTTCTATCGGTTTCCTTCTCTCTCTCTTCTACATCTGTATTCCCTTTCGCCTACTCCATTTGGTGCATTTTTATGTTTTCTATTTTCATTAATTAAACTGGATATCTCCTGTGATATCCAAGGATTTCTACTTGGCTTGTTCAATCATTTGCTTTCTTCACTATTTCATCTCTCAAAGCTATCCATTCATCATCTGCTGTATGCCTTTCTTCTGTTTCAGTCAATCGTTGGCTAATGCTCTCTTTGTTACTCTCAACAAGCTCCGGTTATTTCAACTTATCGAGGCCCCGTCTCCTCAATTTCCTAGCTTTTTGCTTTTTGTTGATTTTAATCTACAGCTGATAACCAATAAACTGTGGTCAAAATCTACATCTATCCCTGGAAGAGGGGCACTTGTTCTCTCCTGGAATCTGAGGGATAGAGATTACTTTTGTACATTTTGAGCGATGCTCACCTGAGATTCTACTTTATCACAGATTTAGCATCACCGAGCACGACGAGAGTTTTTGGGAATTTTAAAGTTGAAATGTATTTCTACAATTTCGGGAAACACATTTTTGATTGAATAACAACATCCTTGCGGACGCCTATGGTGTCACGTAATTTTATGAACTGAAATAACTCGACGGACGCTTCAAGGTGCATGGAAAAACTAAGTAAAAAGAACTTTTCTTCTCTGCTCTTGCCTTGACAGTGGAATGCTAAACCGCGTGAAACCGCAGTTACTCCAAGGCTACCAGGGAAAGCAATTCGCCGCAGCAGTTAAAGAAAATTTACCGGAGCTATATTATCGCTAATTAAACTTTACGTACTTCCATTAGGGAATTATTTCTTGCATTACGCAACGCACAAGACAGCTATGATTTTGGTAATGGTGGATTTTCCCTCGTAACATATATCTCAGTTGAAGGTTTACTGCTGTTCTTACAGTGCGAAATGCAGTTATGTAGCCAGTTACTGAAAAACGTACCATTAGGCTCAATAATTATGAGTAATAAGTATAAAGTATATCTTACGCAATTTCAGCAACACTATTCGTCCCCGGTATCTGAGTGGTCAGCACGACAGAATGTCAATACTAAGGGCACGGGTTCTATTCCCGGCTAGGTGGGAGATTTTCTCCGCTTGGAGACTGGGTGTTGTGCTGTCCTAATCATCATCATTTCATCCTCATCGACGCGCAAGTCGCTAAAGTAGCGTCAAATCGAAAGACTTGCATCCGGCGAACGCTTTACCCGACGGGAGGCCCTAGTCACATGACATTTGCATTTCATATTAATGACTTAGCTCGCTAACGAATTCATTTTTAGCATCAAATCGTGTACTACCGTCTTCTTAATTACGATTTAATGATGCGCTTTCGGCTCTGAAAATTCCTCATGTTATTTAAATAAATCATACAGACGGATCACCTTGTTAGAGAAAGAGAGAGAGAGAGAGAGAGAGAGAGAGAAAGAGCGAGAGAGATAGAGAGAGAGAAAGAGCGAGAGATAGAGAGAGGGAGAGAGAGAGCAAATGGTGGGGTACTCAGTGAAGTGTGGCCGTATCTTGTGTAAAATTAGCTTCCCTGAAGTTTTACTTTGCTATATATCTTCATCAGATGGTTGACTGATCACAGTTTGCTGTAGTTCCGCTCTAATAGAATTGAAATGACTGATCGATTCCGTTTAACCTGTTTCAGTCCCCGAACAACATAGTTTCACAGTATGGACGAAACTTCCCCCACATTTCACAGAAAAAGTCAGCAACATTTGCTCCGTCAGGAAAGCCTTGCATAGTATAAGATCATATTTGGCTTTCGCAGTTGTTTAGTTAGTGCGGTAACAACTCATTCTGTGGTCTTAGCTTTCTAGTACCTGTACCCCTAACGCATGTTTACCTAACACTCAGAATGTTCAGTTTTCTGCAAAACATATATGCTTCACTTGTAGGGCTACCACTTTCCCGATTTTGTAGGCATTGTCCCTACTTTCCTGCAGCTGTCCCATGTTTCTACATATGATGCGACACCCTCAAGCTCCTATTTTTTCTTTACTTTTACAGTTTTGCTTTTTTTGTATCATAAGGCACCAATTGCAGGTGTAGAAAGTGAAATTCTTGTTAATATAAATTATACTATGAAGTATTTAAGTTGTATTATAATTTTACACAAGAGAAGAAACTTCTAAAGGCCGCTACATCAGACAACGAGTAAGTTCGTCCGCCTCAATAGCTGAGTGGTCAGTGTGACGGAATGCCAAGCTAAGGGGCCCGGGTTTGATTCCCTGCTGGGCCAGAGATTTTCTCCGCACAGGAACCGGCTGTCGTGTTGTCTTCATCATCTCATCCCCATCGCGCAAGTTACCGAATTTGCGTCAAATTGAAAGTCTCTCACCAGGCGACAGGTCTACCCGACGGGAGGCTCTAGCCACACGACATTTTATTTCATTTCAACAAGTAAGTCCATAAGTTCCAGCCCCATTGTAAAAGCTGTTACCTTTTAAATGTTTTAATTTTCGAATACGGTATTTGTTGATTAGTTTTGGTGTGAGGATAAAAACTGACGAAGGTAGTAAGAATTGCACATTTAATACATTGAGTACAAACGATATATTTTGTTTGAAGTGTCCCGACATCCGACGTTTCAAAGGTGACAGACTCCCGACTTTTGACTTGTCAAAGATAGCAACTTCATTTACTTAAAATATAAATAACTTGGAATTTTGCTGTTGAAAGGAAGTTGGTATGTGGAGCGTAGACAAATAGTCCTGCGCGTAGACTACACAGGGAAGAAGAGTGGTGTGAAGGGAGAAAATCCCATCTATTTCATGTAGTGCAAGCACTGTATCAGAGCTTGAGTACTTGAAACGGAAAGTGCGATCAATTTTCATTAATTCAGGAATCATACTTCAGTGATGATACTTACAGTTAAGTGGTATGCGTCACAGAGTGAACCACAGCAATCAATAATGGGTAGTATAAGCAGAAAACTGAGATGGACAACGCCTGACGCTAAACGCTACCAGCACAGCGTCTTTGAAATTCTACCAGTTCTAACCCAGGGAATCCAAACAATGAGTGGACGTCGAATACGACATATTTTTAGGGAATAAGGGTGGGTTAGTGAGTTGCGGACACAGTATAGAAAAAGCATTTGTTGTACAACGATTCTCGTCTGACTGAAGTAGTGTTAGTAGTATTGCTTCCCCTAGCTGTGGCTGTTGGATCAGTTACTGCTCTAAATTGAACTGAGGCACTGAGAATCATAAGGGCCCAAAGCACAGAAACAGAGCTTTCGGGAAAACAGGTGTTCGTGAAAATCAGATTTATAGACAAACTAATAGACTCATAGCTCTGAATTGCTTTTTTTAACCAAGTCTCAACATCCTAGACTTCAGTGAAAAAATAATTTATTCACTTTATGTTATGAAATACTAATTAGTATTTAAGTTCATATTTATTATTAATGTTAATTACCAAAATTTCCATACATAGGCTAGTGACAATACTATCTTTTGACAGTTTTAAAGTTTGTAATTAACGTGAAAAATAATTAGAAAGTAAATAACACTCACTTACATGAAAAAGCTTTTGTTGTGAGCTGTTATGCGTGAAGTAGCTGTTTCTCCCAAAACATGCTTGAATAGAGCGTCTTCATACTCTTCATTAAGACGTTTTGATTTTGTTGTCTATGCAACTAGCAAGTCTTTTGCTATTGGTTACTATGTTATGAATTTATTTGACAACAAGCCTGATATAATTTTTGGAGCAGCCTTCAAGTGTGTATTTCTCAACCGTTTTAAATTTGCTGAGCTTGGTTTGATTTCACTTAAATATTCTTTCATTTATTTGACAAATTATTTCATCCCATTTGAATTTAATTGAATGCCTGCCTTAGTGTAAAGTTTAAAGTAGCCGGTACTGTTGAGCTCTGAAGTTCCAGTAATCTCCTCTTAATGACCTTAGAGTAATAAGTACAGTAAACGTTTGTTAAGCTTTGAGTGGCTGCGAGTTGTGTCATAAAAAAATTGTTTAATAATGGACGTCTGTAATTTGTCAAGATATTGAGTCTGTTTGATAAATTCGTATTGTCTACTAGATTGTTTCTTTTGGTCACAAACACTTTACCACTCCGATCTAACATCCAACAGCGTGACTTTCATACCTCCCCAATTTATAATGCCAAGGAAAAAAAAAATTACGGGAGATATGATAACGAAATTGCACGATATGTTAGAGAAACTCAAAAAATATATTTAGTATTCATCAGTATAGCTCTGTTTGTGAACTATCTGTAAAAAAAAAAAGCACTCCGTCTTCAGGCTACGAGTGGCCTACCGGGACCATCCGACCGCCGTGTCATCCTCAGAAGAGGATGCAGATAGGAGGGGCGTGGGGTCAGCACACCGCTCTCCCGTTCGTTATGATGGTGTTCTTGACCGAAGCCGCTACTATTCGGTCAAGTAGCTCCTCAATTGGCACCACGAGGCATGGCGGCTAGATGGTCACCCATCCAAGTGCCTGCCACCGCCAAGAGCGCTTAACTTCGGTGATCTCACGGGAACCGGTGTATCCACTGCGGCAAGGCCGTTGGCTGTGAAATATCTCTAGCACGAAAAATGGCATATTTTTCGCAACATATGCTTCGTCACTTGCAATCGCATCGGTGATACGTCGTATAACGTAAGAATACCGTACACTTTGGTCGCATACACTTG
Organism: Schistocerca cancellata; assembly: GCF_023864275.1. Classification (NCBI taxonomy): domain Eukaryota; kingdom Metazoa; phylum Arthropoda; class Insecta; order Orthoptera; family Acrididae; genus Schistocerca; species Schistocerca cancellata. The sequence continues at coordinate 164,228,078 of NC_064628.1, read as the reverse complement.
GTCCTTCACGAATCCCTACAGGATCAAATCCAACGGGGTAACGTCGGGGGAAAGTGGTGGCCACGAAATTGGTCCTTCAGTTCCGAAGAAGCGATTGGGAAATATTGTATACAGAACCTTGCGAACAGCCGTTGACGAATATGGTGGAACTCCAAATTGTTGAAAAACGGTGTTGGTTTGCAAGGTTTGTATCTAATGGTATGCAAAGTGTTCCAACATGTCCAGATACACTGACCCATCCGTCAATGGGCTGTAGCATTTTTGTTGAAAATTGTTGTCAGCATGACTTGTCGTTCGGCAGCAGATGTTGCAGACTTTGCACCTAGTAAGATCACAAACGAAAGCGGTGGTGTACCGTGTTGATCTGGGTACCTTAAGTTGCCTAGATGCCCGCTGAGTCCACTTACAAGGGCTTCTGAGAGCCTATTTTCCGGTTTCTTCTAGTGACTCTTCTGAAACACTATGACGTACACTGCCAAAATTTTTCAAAACACTCCCAGTTTCCAGAAACTTACGATGCCATTACTTAACTGTTTTCACATGAGGTGAATCACAGCTACACAAACTATGATAATTTCCTTGCACGGTAATCGGCGATTGCGTTTCTGCAAACTGCACTACTGCTGTCGCGCGCTATTGTAGAGTCGTCATTTTCACTTCATGCGATCATGCTGCACTCTTGCCACAATAGTTGGCACGTCTGACGCAGTAATATAAACTCCTTGAGATGCTCTACCATATGACGCCATTTCATTGTCATATCTATTATTTCTTTCTTTCTGGATCTTTGAAATATGGGAGGTCTAAAGAGGACAACCTGTAATTAAACTGCATATTGATGCGAACACTAGTTATGATTTTATCCCGAAGTTTGCATGAGAAATCTGCGCACGCGCAATTTTTTTTCTGTCAATTTATATCGCTTCCCCTCTGTGCCCTCGCCCATGGGGGATGCGGGGTATTCCGTCACGTACTCGTAATTACCGTGGTCATCCAAACCCCCAAAAGATTCACTGTTACACATATGGTAGTGTGTGACATGAGAAAATACTAATTGAATGAAAGTCCTGGTAGAGCTAGACAACCGTGAGAAATACACTCCTGGAAATGGAAAAAAGAACACATTGACACCGGTGTGTCAGACCCACCATACTTGCTCCGGACACTGCGAGAGGGCTGTACAAGCAATGATCACACGCACGGCACAGCGGACACACCAGGAACCGCGGTGTTGGCCGTCGAATGGCGCTAGCTGCGCAGCATTTGTGCACCGCCGCCGTCAGTGTCAGCCAGTTTGCCGTGGCATACGGAGCTCCATCGCAGTCTTTAACACTGGTAGCATGCCGCGACAGCGTGGACGTGAACCGTATGTGCAGTTGACGGACTTTGAGCGAGGGCGTATAGTGGGCATGCGGGAGGCCGGGTGGACGTACCGCCGAATTGCTCAACACGTGGGGCGTGAGGTCTCCACAGTACATCGATGTTGTCGCCAGTGGTCGGCGGAAGGTGCACGTGCCCGTCGACCTGGCACCGGACCGCAGCGACGCACGGATGCACGCCAAGACCGTAGGATCCTACGCAGTGCCGTAGGGGACCGCACCGCCACTTCCCAGCAAATTAGGGACACTGTTGCTCCTGGGGTATCGGCGAGGACCATTCGCAACCGTCTCCATGAAGCTGGGCTACGGTCCCGCACACCGTTAGGCCGTCTTCCGCTCACGCCCCAACATCGTGCAGCCCGCCTCCAGTGGTGTCGCGACAGGCGTGAATGGAGGGACGAATAGAGACGTGTCGTCTTCAGCGATGAGAGTCGCTTCTGCCTTGGTGCCAGTGATGGTCGTATGCGTGTTTGGCGCCGTGCAGGTGAGCGCCACAATCAGGACTGCATACGACCGAGGCACACAGGGCCAACACCCGGCATCATGGTGTGGGGAGCGATCTCCTACACTGGCCGTACACCACTGGTGATCGTCGAGGGGACACTGAATAGTGCACGGTACATCCAAACCGTCATCGAACCCATCGTTCTACCATTCCTAGACCGGCAAGGGAACGTGCTGTTCCAACAGGACAATGCACGTCCGCATGTATCCCGTGCCACCCAACGTGCTCTAGAAGGTGTAAGTCAACTACCCTGGCCAGCACGATCTCCGGATCTGTCCCCCATTGAGCATGTTTGGGACTGGATGAAGCGTCGTCTCACGCGGTCTGCACGTCCAGCACGAACGCTGGTCCAACTGAGGCGCCAGGTGGAAATGGCATGGCAAGCCGTTCCACAGGACTACATCCAGCATCTCTACGATCGTCTCCATGGGAGAATAGCAGCCTGCATTGCTGCGAAAGGTGGATATACACTGTACTAGTGCCGACATTGTGCATGCTCTGTTGTCTGTGTCTATGTGCCTGTGGTTCTGTCAGTGTGATCATGTGATGTATCTGACCCCAGGAATGTGTCAATAAAGTTTCCCCTTCCTGGGACAATGAATTCACGGTGTTCTTATTTCAATTTCCAGGGGTGTATAATAAAAATGACTCTAAAAAGGCTTGTTGATTGCTGAAAAAATCTCGTAGCTATTTTTAGAGATTTTTTTATTTCCACATTCGTAATATGTTTCGGGCACAGCCCATCGTCTGGTGACCATATGCATAGTGCATATTGCATATGCTCACGAGTCAATGACTGTTATTTTGTAGTTTATTAGCTGTCTGGTGTACATGTGGAAATAAAAATCAGCTACAACATTTTTCAGCAACTAACAAGCATTTTTAGTTTTTTTATTATGTTATGGACGGTACCGACTGGGATGTGTACCCGTGGCGACTCCACTGCCGTGGCCAACTGCGCTAGGTTTCTCGGGCGAGGATACAAGGCGCGAAAAGCCCGATCGAGTTGGTCCCACAAATACTCGACTGGGTTTAAACCCATGGAGTTGGTGGCCAGGGCAATATGGTGACCGCATTCCGGTGCTCTCCGAACCACGCACCTACACTACGAGCTGCGTGACACGTTGCATTTTCCTGCTGGTAAATGCCGTCGTGCCGAGGAAAAACAAACTGAATTTGGAATGGATATAGTGTCAAAGGATGGATGCTTGTTGATGTTGATCCAGAATGACTAGGTCGCCCAGGATATGTAATGAAAACATTGCCCAGACCATAACACTCTCTCCTCCGGCCTGTACCCTTCAGATGATTTTTGCAAGGTATTTGCTTGCAGACGATTCACGCCGTACACGTCAACGACCGTTTGTCGTCCGAAGGCCATTTATCGGCACCTAGTGGACGTCTACTTGCGGTACTGACGTGTGAATTGCACTCTTCGTCACTGATGAACAGTATTCAGCATGGGTGCTTGAACAAGGCGCCTTCTGCCCATACACATCAACGTTCGGTGAAGGTTCGTTGAGGAGACACCTTTACGAGCCCCTTGGTTCATATAGGCAGTCAGTTCAACATCTGCATGTCTATTCTTCCGCCGGCCGGAGTGGCCGAGCGGTTCTAGGCGCTACAGTCTGGAACCGCGCGACCGCTACGGTCGCAGGTTCGAATCCTGCCTCAGCATGGATGTGTTCTAACATTCTGCGTGGTTTTGTTTGTTCTATATCGTGTCTCCCTACCACTTTCGCGCAACGACGCTCTGAGCGTGTTTTTTAGGGAATTGACTAGTTTGAACCTGGGACCTGTTGCTGGTAAGGAGACGCCAGATCACACATGACATAAAGAGTTCAGAAGAGTTCAGTGAGACTAGCGATGATATAACCAAATACTTAATGATTTCAGCGTCAGCTCCACTGCACTCCCTTTAAAATAATCTTAATACTAACTAAATTTAGTGGAAGTGGTTCAAGGCTTTCCTATTTTTAGTTAGCTGGTAAAATAACGTCGAAAAAGCAGTTAAGTTTACCATTGGAAATTTTATTCTACTCACAAAACATTGTTTATAAATTGCACTATTGATAAAAGGAAAATGTTTTAATGCAGGATGGTAAACACCAACTGCGTTCAACAAAAATGTGAACGAATATTCCCTGAATGAGTTTCCAAGTTCTAAAATGGATCGAAGGATGACCTATGCCATATCACATCTATAATCTAGGTTTAAATTAAGTTTCACAAAAGAGAAAACTATCAAAATGGTCTACAGTGACCCTCAATTATCTTTCATTACTTATCTAACTTGTCGTAAATTACAGTGGCTGATGTGGCTTCTCAATAACTATATAACAGAAAAATCATTGCGTTTCAGATTTACTTCAAGTGGCAAATGTGAACACCATGAGCTTTAATTGACGATCGGCACTAGTATTACGCAAAAAGGGGGTGTAACAGATGAGACTTCTGCAGTTATGAGTGAAGCTTTATGCGCTGTTATGCAGCATCGCGTGCGTTCATTACCTTGTCGGTGTTCGTCAGGGGGCGGCGGACAGCACAGCTCCGCTCACCTCGCCTTCTCGGAAGCAAGTCTCACCTAACTTCTCCTTACTACAATTTACCGAAGTTGGTTTAAAAAAACTATCTGGCTGTGTTTTCATCTGACCAATCACGGTCTCAATGTTAACCTTAAGCTCCGCCTACAAAAATTCTGTCCATCCAATGAGAAACGTTATACTTTTCGTGGTGGGTCAATGTTTTTAAAGTTTGCAACGTAACAGAGACACGAAAATTCTCACGCTAAAACTTGCAGCTGGTGTGGTCATTTTTGTGTTATCGTAAGATCTATACTGTTCTTCTGGAGGGCTCTAGCTTTTAACATGGGCTGGGGGATGGTCCTAGCAGTTAGCTGGAATCATTGTCTAAGTCAGTCAAAAATTATTCCTTTATCTAAATTTTGTTGCCTACTGTTCAGTCACGTTATTCTGGTTCTATGCTAGTTTGTATTACTAATTTATATTTTTATATTCTTCCACATTATTCTCAAAAATGACAAGAGAAGAATATTTTTATGCTATCATTAATTTTTAATTATTTTCTTTCTTTATTTAAGTGTGAAGTTTGTTTTTTAAGGCGTTTGTTATCGAAAGTGAGGAGTCTTTCACATCGATTTTCTTAGAAATATTTCTTTTTATAAATGTAGTAATTAAGTAAAATCGATTCCTAACACATTTTCTAAATATCAACTACAAGTAAAATGTTTTTGTTTCTAGACACTCATTTCAACATTTTACACTAACAAATAGTAATTATTTCCAAGAATTGCTTTGACAAAGAAATATACATATACAAGTATTGAGATAATAATCTAACAAATGGTACAAATGTTAAAAAAAAAAGGGAAAACATCCAACAAGATAATTTTTATTCTTTGTTTTTATAAGAAGAAAATAAATAAAATATAGTTATTCTTTTATTTTTTTTGGGAGAAAATAAGTGGCATATAGTTTTAGTGTTTATCATGCCTTACTTTTGTTCTTTATATACTGTCCATTTCAGAACTAATGACTTATTTTTATCGATAGTCTATTTTTATTATTTTAGTCAATGACTGTTATTTTGTAGTTTATTAGCTATCTGGTGTGCTTAACTTATTTAGTTTTTCACTCATTTCTTTTGCACAATTTCTACATCACATAATTTGGTTTCACACATTCACACAATCCTATGAATGTTTAAGCATGAGGTTGGCGAATATTTTTGCACGAAGGTGATGGACTTGAGCGAGATAGATGTGGGCAAGTATTTGATGTACAGCTTCGTTTGTCGTTCCTTGTTGGCTTTGCAAGTGTGTGTTGCTGTTGTGGAGGTCCCATGATGGAATGGAGCTATGAGTACAGAATTTTGTGGTTTACTGGCTTTGTATGCGCTGAAAGCGGTCTTTTTCGTTGTAATACTTCGCAGACGACTAGTTTACAATAGGATAGGGATTTGGGAAGTTATGTCGTCTATTCTTCACCCATCTTCTTTCTTGGTCTCAATCTTGCAAATCTTCAAATTCTGTTCTTCCTGCTTTTTCTCTGCTTCTTACTTGCTTCTTGGTTCTTCTCTGGGTAGGATATGGAAATATTTATTGATAACTAGTCGCTTTGAAGTTCTTCTCTTAGTAACAGTTTGATAAATTGTTTGGGCATGTCATTTTTACTTTGTGGAAGTTTTCTTCAGTTTCGTGCATCAGCGTGCTGTTTAATAGCAGTAGTGTGACTTTTACACATATTTTTTTGCCAGTGATGGCTTGCCCAAGTGGTCTTCTCGTCGGGCCGTTTTTTGCTCGCTCCACTGAGTCGGGGTGTTCAGAGACCCTTCTGGCATTCGGTGTCCTGTCGTGTCTCTGCAGGGTACCGCCACTATGTGGTTCCGTGTTCTGTCCCACCAGGGTTCTGCCACCCTGTGGTTCAGCTTGGCAGCAGATTTATTTACTGCCCACTTCGGCTACAAGGGCCTTCTGTTGGTCTCGCTGTCGTTTCCCTTCTCTCGACGCTTCTGCCTTGTAGGAATCGTGTCTTGCTAATTACGTCCTTTCCTTTCTTGATACTTCTCGCATTGCAACTTGTGGGTCGTTGCATCTCGTTCTTGCTGGAGTTTTTACAATGGTTCTTACAAAAAGTTTTACTTATAATCATCTAACATATGTCTAGTACCTACATTGTTTTACGCCTTCTTAAAAGCCTTACAAATTTCGGCGCCCTTTCCATGTTACAATTCTAAGATATTTTGAGTCTTAACGTCTACAAGAATCCTCAAATTCGTTTTTTTTTATTTTTGTGTAGTGTCATGGTGTATAGCATTTTAGTATTTCATGCTGTTAGACTATCTATGCTATATCTGTTCACCTTAATCTATGGCACTATTGGTGTTATTTTTGTTTTTGTTTTTATTGAAACTACTTTCTTTTTCCCACCTTCCTCTCTCTTCAGTCTTCTTTCTCCTGAAGATCTTATCTGCAACATAATCTTGAAATATTGTGCTGATTATTTACCAGTAATAAAATTAATCTTCAAACTTTTTGATATGGCTCACATGGTGAAGTCCTAAGGTTTTGCCTGTTTTTGGGTTCATTAGTTCCACAGCATTATCATGAGCAATTCGGCTAATTATGACAGGTCCTTTGTATCCAGCGTAAAACTTATGTATTTTGTGTTTCTGTTTGCTGTAGAGATGCTGTGTTTTTACAAATACTTTCTGGCCTACTGAGAATATTCTTTTAATTGCTGTTCTATCTCCTCTTTCTTTTCTTTTAATGGCTGCCTTTCTGATGTTGGAGAGTGCCGTTGCTATGACTTGTTTGTGCTGTCTACGTGGTACAATAGGAAATCTAACATTTTCTCTGGTTATGTTTGGGGGTTCAATATTTTTAAGTACAGTAACTGGAGGTAGTAGTGTAGTGCTATGTGGCATTTCATTTATTACTTCTTGAAAATCTTTAAGGTATATATCCCAAGTGTTGTGTCTTTTGCCTCCATATAATCAGCATAAAGTGCATATGTCCTTCATAGATCCCTCGCGGGTTTTACGCTAGGTTTTTTTACTTAGATATGTAGATGGGTTTTATTTTGTGTTGTTTTAACGTATTCTGCCATTGCACTGATTTGTATTGTGGGCCATTATCCGAAATTATTCGTTCCAATCGACCTACTTGTCTGGGAAAATCTTGTCTAAATGCTTTACTTATAGTAAGACCTGTTGCTCGTTTTAATGGTGTCAAGGTAACATATTTAGAAGTAAGTTCCAAAACGACAAATATGAAAATATATCCATTTTTTGTGCGTGAGAGGGGCCCCATCAAATCTGTTGCAGCTATTTGTTTTAATCTTTTAGGGATTATTGGAAACATAGGTGATTTTGGTTTGGAAAGTGACGTGTTTAGCCCTCATACATTTTTTGCATTTGACTAATACTGTTCTAATTCGTCTTTCCACATTAGGAAAATGGCTTGTTTTTTTTTTTTTTTAAGCAATTCTTTGGTCCAAAGTGGCCATTACTTAAATGTGTATACCATGTGTGCTTATTAATTAGTTCATCTGGGATATAAATTAACCATTCATTCGTTGCAACATTTCGTCTAAAAAATAAAACTGTTTTATACGAGATAGTGCTGTCGAATGTCTGGAAAAATCCTTACTTCCCCACTAGTGTTTGATTCCTAGTATTTCGGGATCCTTGTCCTGTTCTTTGCCTAAGTTTTTCAATGCTGTCGTAATGTAGTTTTCGAAAGGTACTTGTTTCATATAGTACATTGTAGACCAGTCTTCTGCTGCTTCCAAACCGATGTTATTGGATGCACCCTGTGGACATCGTGATAAAGCATCTGCTAATACATTCGCTGGTCCTCGTATGTGTGTAATAGTGAAGTCAAATTCTTGTAGTATTAACATCCATCTGGCTAACCTCCCATAAGTTAGTTTAGCGGATAACAGAAATTCTAATGCTTTGTGGTCCACGTATACTTTTGTTTTTCTTCCAAATAGGAAGTATCGAAAACGTTGGAAGCCCCATACAATGGCCAATGCTTCCATCTCCGTGACTCAATAGTTTTTCTCGCTTTTTGTGAGTACTCGACTGGCAAATGCAATTGTTCTATATGATCTTAGCCCTGCCTGTTCGTATTATTGGAATAAAACAACTCCTAAACCTGTTTTCGCGCTATCAGTGGCCATACAAAAATTTTGTGTTAGATCAGGATGTGCTAAAATCGGTGCTGTTGTTAGTGCGTTTTTCACTTTTAAAAATTCTCCATTGGCTTGTTGATCCCATACCCATGGCGTGTTTTTTCCAGTCAATGCACATAGGCGTGGTGTTGCGAGAGAGTCGATCCAAATAAATTTTTTATAGAATCCGGTGAGACCTAGAAATCCTCTGAGAGTTGTCTTAATATACGGAGTACAGAATTCTTTGATTGCCGTTAGTTTTTCTGGGTCGGGCATTACCCCTTTCTCGGAAATTATGTGTCCTAGAAAATTGACCTCTCGCCTTCTAAATTTGGATTTTGTGATATTTACTGTGACCCCATGCTCTTTCATGATCTGTAAAAACTGATTTAATGTGTCGTTGTGATGTTCCCAAGAGGGTTCTGCTATAATCACATCATCAACATAACAAGTAATTTTTTGTAAAATTTAAGGACTGAGTAAAGTATTAAATCCCCTAATAAACGCTACTGATGATATATTTAAACCAAATGGCAATCGTTTAAACTGGTAACATCTACCGAATACGATAAATGCTGTAAATTTCCTACATTCTGGGGCCAATTCTATTTGCCAGAAACTACTCTGTAAATCAGTTGATGAAAATATCTTAGCACCGTGGAAGTTGTCTATCAATTCCTCTAATTTTTCTGGGCGATCTGTATCAGTCATTATGATTGTGTTGATCTGCCCGGAATCAAGCACATACCTGATGCTCCCATCTTGTTTTTGTACAATATGGAGCGGGCAGTTATATGTGGAGGTAGCTGGTTCAATAATATAGTCATCCAACATTTTAGATATCTCCTGGAATACTTTATTCTTGTGGCTTAATAGGATTGTATAGGGTGGCACTCTAAATGGTTTGTGCTGTTTTACTTCAAACTTGTACTGAAAGTGTTTAATAATGCCAGTCTTAGGTAAAAATACCTCTGCTTTATCTCGTAAAATACCCTCCAATTCTCTTTTACTGTGTTCCGAAATACCTTGAACTTCTTGCAATTTTTCATCGATTTCTTTATGGACTTCTAACATGAGTTGAGGCGATTCCTCCTTTTGTGCATACCATTCTAATTCTTCATCCTCTTTATCTCGCGTCATTCTTAATTGTTTGTTTATAACTGGTATTTCTTCTAATTTTACTTTTGCTCAAAGAGAAGTGTGACATTCCCGAATGTTACGCTACCTTTCCCCATATCTATTATCGCTCGTCTCTAATTTAAAAAATCTGCACCTATAATCAAATCTACAGTTAGTTTAGGTATAATCACGAAGTTGACTTCGATCTTTTGACCTTGACACGAAAGAGTTAACCTTGTTTGTCTCGTAACTTCCGCAGCGTTGTTTCTGATAGGACCTCTTACTTTAATCTTACGTGTTTTCAGAACTGACAATTCCTCATTGGCATTACACTACATGAATAAATTTTCTGAGATCGCAGTCAGTTCACTTCCGATATCAATTACAATATTGACTTGGATATACTTTACCATGGCCTTCACAATTGGTTTAATTTGAAAGGGTTGGTTCTGTTCTTCTTCTTCTTGCATCAACGAATCCTCCACTGAATCATACACGAATCTTTTTAGGAATTTCCCTTGTGAATTCGAACTTTCTGTAGGATAAGCTTCGACAGCTACTTCTCTCTCTTTTATTTTCTCTTCTCTATTTCTTCCTTCATTTACGCTTTCTTCAACATCCTCTACTTTTTCCTCATCCTCGTCTATCTTCTCCTTCTTCGTCGCTACTTCCACATAATCGCATCTAAATGCTCTAATTATCGCTTCATAACTTCCTTCATTATATACGTTGGGTTGTGTGCCCACTCGTAACTTATTTTCAACTTCTGTCGACTGCGCATTATCCCTGGTTTCCATCTCAAATAGCCCTGCAATACTCATTACTTCGTCCTTTCCTCCTACATTCGTTGTGCATGCCTCTGGTAATTCATCTTTCTCGTCAGTATTCTCCCAATTAATTTCGTCCCAACACGATATTGTTATTTTCTTGTCTTCGTTTTCATCTGGTCCCTGCGGATTTGTTTCTTCCTTCTTCTCTTCTCGTGATAAGATTTTTACTTCTCTGTTCAAGGTGCTGCAGTTGTCCTGGGTCGGTGCGTCATTCTCTTTGGCATGGGCGCTTAGCTGTCAATTCGATCGTTTATCGGGGTTTGGTGGTCTTACCTCCACCTCTTCTATCTGTATTCTCTTTTCTTGTTCAGCTTGTTGATAGTGGTTTCTTTGTTAATAATTTGTCGATCTATTGGTTCTCCAGTACCCGTTCCGATTGTCGTTATTCCCTCTGTAATAGTTGTTGCCGTTCCTGGGTGAATTATAGTTATTGCCATATTCTCTTCTAAATCCATAACTGGTTCTTTGTTGAAATCTACTGTCGTTTCTTGGTGCGAATTTATCACATGGTTCGTAATAATTGTTTCTTCGTACTGTGTCTTGTGGATTCCACTGCTTTTTGCTTTCGTTTTCACGTGCGCTTCGTCTTTTTCTTCCGTCATCTTCCGAAAATACGAACTCTAATTCCCTTAGAATACCTTTAAATGCTTCGACGTCATTGCCTCCGCGACCTACTAATGATTGCTGGTATTTCAATGGTCGCTTCATCGCGCATAATTTAATCAACTCTCCGTTACTGTATGGTACATCTAAGCATTGATTTTTCTTTGCTATTAATTCGAAAAATTTCACGGGACTCTTCTCTTCTGAATTTTCAAAATATGGGTTCTGTAATAATTCGTACTTCACTCTGTTCTGTGCTACGCTGGACCAGTATCGTGAGAGAAACTTCTCTCTGTAATCTTCGTACGATCGGCATGTCGCTGCAACATTCTGCATGGCTTCTGCGACTGTTCCTGACATGTATGCACATATAAAGTCCAATTTGTGTGCTAGCGTCAAGTGTTCTGGTAATCCTACTCGGAATTGATCAATAGAAGTTCGTGGATGTAATGAGTTTCCTTCTCGAAAGTGTTGAAATTTTCTGACTGTGAGGAAATGATCGTTGTCGTACTTCGTCATAGTTCCATATGAAATTCGCGACTCTTCGCCACTTTTGTTTCTGATCATTTCTCCCGTCGTTCTTTCCGGTTGTGGTAGATCCATTGGATATTGTCCACTGTAACTTTCGCCTACCCTTGCGTAGTATCGTTGGAGTGGTACGCAATAATTTTCTTCCATCGGTTGTGAACGTGTAGCTGAATGCATTGCACTGTACTCTTCGTGACCTGGCTTTCCATTGTCAGGTATTGGTTCGGTATCTTGTCTGGTTAACCTTGCTGCTTCATTGCACGATCCAAACTGTCTTGAAACATACTTTGTGGTTTCGCATGTGTTTGTGATGACGTTTGTTCATCAAGAATTTCGAAACGTGTTTGTTGCTGTGCAGGCTGTCTGATTTCACGTATGTTACTTTCCGCCTGTGATTTGAATCGCAAATGCGTAATATTTTCGTTAATTTCTTGTTTTTCCGGTGCTGTTCCAGATGCGGATGTGGTTTCAGACTCTGTGCTTGTTCGATACTGTTCACTACGCTCTTCAATGGTTTGCAACAACTCTGTTCGCAATTTCGGAAATTGCTTCCTTTGCGCTTCTATTTTGACTATGCGGATATCACATCTTTTCAGCGCTGCTTTTGTGATACGTTTGTGTAACACACTGTTTTCAAACAATTTCACGAGCTGTACCTGCTGCTTGTCTAGTAATTACGTTTATCTGTTTCTCTAGTTTCTTGACTTCTCCCTGGGTGTTGTTACGTAATGTTTTGATCTCGTCCCGAGTGTCATTACGCAATGTTTGTACGTCCGCTTGTACCTTGTCAATGTCTGTTCTCAATTGATTGTCACCCGTTATTAAGTTTCCTATCACTTCTCGAGATTATTTTGCCTCGTCTTCAATATGACTTAGGTGTAACTGAATTTTTTTGTTTTGTTCTTTAATCGCACGCATTTGTCTCGTGGTTTCTGCATTCTGAATTTGAATTTGGTTCGCTATGTCTTTATTTTGCCTTGTCATGGTTTCCGTAATTTGTTGTAATAATTCTGCCAGATTGGTGGGTCCTATTGCGTTTTATTCCGACATCCTACGCTCTGTGTTTTCGCCCAAGTGTTGGTTCGCAACCGATTGCATTGAACTGTGCTGTGACACGTTTCTGCTCGCATTCCTTGTACTCTGTGGTGAGGGAGCTCTGATTACTTGTACTATGGGTTCTACGTATTCAAGACGCAAGTTAGAATCCTCATCGACTGTCTCTCTACTTTCCTGCTCCTCTGTCGTATGCTGACTTACGTTTTCTATGCCTTGACGTACATTATCCTCGTTATGGTGCGTTATATGTCCTATTTCTCGCGATACTGCATCGTCTGTTGTACTGTCCTCTATTCTCTGTCCATTTTCATGCTGGGTCTCTACCTCAATTCGGTCAAGGTCTCGATTTCCGAATCCCTTATTTTCTGTTTTAAAAGCAATTCACGCGCCCTACTTCGAGTCAACATGCTCTCATACGATCTCACGCGTTTCATAAAATTTTTGTTCGCACGACTTGACACTTATTATACCCAAGACTGACAATCCATTCACTTACTTTTTGGGTCAGAACCAACTTGTCAACGATGTATCCGCCACCTGTGTGCTTGCATTGGGGAGAAAACTTAATTCTAACAATTTTTAAAATTCATAACTTAATTATGCTATTGTCTCTGCTAGAATGTCTCACTATCTATCACTGCAGCTACTGTTTTCAACTATTTATGCCTTTCAAAAAAAATTTTTTTATTACGAAAATTTTTTAACAGGATATTTTTCTGACCTAGTTAGGCATGTGGTCGCCCTGACGTAACAGAGACGCGAAAAAGTCTCACGCTAAAACTTGCGGCTGGGGTGGCCCTTTTAGTGTTATCATAAGATCTATACTGTTCTTCTGGAGGGCACTAGCTTTTAACATGGGCTGGGGGTGGTCCTAGCGGTTAGCTAGTACGTGGGTGTCCGTCCCTTATCGTAGGGCCTTCTAGTTTAACACAGTTCTGCTCTCGGATTCTGTTCTCGTTTCTCCCCTCGGAACTGCGTCTGTCTCACGGTGGGAAGGTATGACATGCATTTAGGCATTCTTGTGTTAGTCTGTGGTATTCCATTTGCTCACTCGTTACTCGTATTACTTTGGTTAATTTAATGTCACGATTTATTCGGAGCTATGTGACATACTACTGGATTTGCTTATCATGTCAGGGTTTTCATGGAAGGTGTTGGATTTGCCTGACACCTTACAGTATGTGATGTGCTTACGTTAGCTAGGTTTAAGTAGTTCTAAGTTCTGGGGGACTGATGACCTCAGAAGTTAAGTCCCATAGTGCTCAGAGTGATTTGAACCATTTTCTATTCTTCCGCACACATCTCCTCGCCGTCGTTCACCCCTGTCATCTATGGCCCGTGGTGCACCATAGTTTCCGCAGCGCCTTGTTTGGATAGCGCCATTTTGAAATAGTTTATTCACTTACACATTTCTTAAAGACCTCCACTCTTTGTCCGAAAGCCAATGATCGGGACCAAGGCCTACAGAAAGACAGGCCGCGGCGCGCAAGTCACGAAGGTAGTCCTGGGCTCGCTCGCTCGCTCAAATCAGCTGACGAACTACGTTTCTACACCTGTTAACTCGTAACTAGGCGTGTCCGTACAAACGAAAACTGGATCTTCTACTGGAAACCGCTATTATGGGATATTACTGTTATTAGTCGTATAATTATGGGAAATCAATGGGCCTACTTATAATTTGTTACGGCTGTACTCGCGTACAATAAAATAAAATCATGTTAAAATGATTATCAGTTGCATAAGGCACCACTTCCAGCATGTAATGAGTAATGTTAAGCAGGAGAGACTGCATGCTAAAAACAAGCCGTTACACCATTTATATTTTAAATTTTGCTGTAGTACTGTTAATCAGTAAGACTTTATAATAGTTCAGGACTACTTTCGTGACGTACGCGCCGCGGCCTGTCTTAGTCGTGGGCCTCGAATCTCTCCCTTTCAGCGTTACGACTGCAATGTTCACCCCCTCTCCTGCTCTCCACCCTCCCCCTCCCCCACTCCGACATCGTTTATATATCCACCACTGCTAGAGCTATAACCTGCCCTCTGTGAGTGCTTATTGCATGTTGATGTCGGAGGTAGGCGATGGTCACCTTAACGTGGCTGGATCGTGTGCGATGTTTCTGTGACATGTTATTAAACATACAATATTTCTCTTTCACTAGTGTACTTTCTTGTTGGTTGGCATTAATGAGGTAGGTATCGCCACCATACTGGACCGTATGTCGTGAAGCGTGAAGGTGGATCAGCACTACGCTTACTGGGTAGGCGGTTCCGGCACTGGTGTGCGGATAGGAAGCGCCGGGTTGCGTCGCGTCACACTCGCGCCAGCCTTGAGCAGCCGCCCCTGCCAGTGAGGCAGTCGGTGAAAGGAGACACATGCCGAGAGTGAAAGCCGCAACCAGGCCGGCCAGACCCAATTACCCAGAGTCGGGGCGCTCCTTCCCGCGGTACCGGGCCCACTTCCCGCAAACACCTGCCGCGCACCGCTCCACTAACAAGGAGGGCGTGCATCTACACTACGAAATCCATCTCTTGGCTTGTGATGAACGATACTTTGTGTATCACTATCACTTTACACTTCCCTGTTCCAGGAAGATCGATTGTTCCTAACCCTAGTTGTGGGCTAGAATCTCTTTAACTCAACTTTTCGTGATCTTTCCTCGAGGTATGGGTAGAACTTAAGCTTACAAGTATCACCGCCTACTCATCATCATCTATTTCATACAAATTTATGGCACAGGCAGAGCTTTGACAGGAATGAAAGTGACAGACGTGGGGGCTTCAGGTGGCCAAGCGTGTACAAAAGAAATCAGCATTTTTAGCGCGGATCGGGCGAGTCATGAGCTCTTTATGATAGCGCAAAATCCAGGTAGTGGTTGTCGTAGCAAAAAGAGTACTGAACGGTAATCCATAGGTCTTACGTTAGAGTCCCTATGTGGAAACCTCTTTTATTGTCAGTTTTAAGTTACTTCCACTGCAAATAAACCGAACACCTTTGGTTGTCATCCACGGCACCCTTACAGCACAAGGGTACGGCGACGATACTCTACGCCCTGTTTCGTTGCCCTTCGTGGCAAGTCATCCTAGGCTTACACTGTAGCAAGATATTGCCCGCGCACAAAGGGCGACAATGTTTAGTGCCTCACTTCGTACTTGCCAAATCCTACTTTGACCACCAATGCTCTGCTGCCTTGGTGGATGAGAATTTCGGATACTGGTTATCAAATGGCTCAAATGGCTCTCAGCGCTATGGAACTTAACTTCTGAGGTCATCAGACCCCTAGAACTTGGAACTACTTAAACCTAACTACCCTAAGGACATCATACACATCCATGCCCGAAGCAGGATTCGAACCTGCGACCGTAGCGGTCGCGCAGTTCCAGACTGTAGCGCCTAGAACCGCTCGACCACTCATGCCGGCACTGGATATCAACTGCAGTTTACTTTTCTCCTTTATACCGACAAACTTCGGAGATTTCAGAAGCCCATCTCCGAAACCATCATGCGCCAAGTCAACAAACGATCGCATTCATAGGAGCAGCTAGCTCCGTATTTTCCACTGCCGATCGTAGCGATCAGTCGCGATCACTGAAAAACAAATAACATTGCAAGGTGTTCCGCCTATGGTCCATCAGTGTATGAAGTCATGTTTGCTGCTAAGGGGGTGGCGGCTCCTGTACCTTCGTCGCTCTGTAGCGTTTATGGACGCAGGCTCCTATTTTCAACCGTTTCCTCAAGCAACCTCTACAATGCCACGAAGTCTCTCGGCATCTTTTTGTAATAACCTGTAAATATCGTGATATACAAAATTTAAGTACTAAACTACCTTCCACATGGTGTGTCACTCGCAAGGAAGATAGCTGAGTGAAACATGGTCCATACATAAAATTAATTGCTACATTATAGTACATAAGTTAATTAAAAGCAATACACAATGAGACAAATAGAAATGACAGTTTTGTTCAAAGACAATAATTACGCAGAGGTCTTCGCGATTCAGTCGATTCGCTGAACATTATCTCTTTCGAAGAACTTCTCCACCTGCTCAGTTTGAAGCGGTCACGCATTGTCATCCACAAAAACTAATTCAGGGTTGAATACACCATTGAAAAACAGCACCTTGGAAATCAGTACAGTGTCACTATAGTTGCGTTCAAAGACTTAGAGGTCACGCAACCTGATGCTTCCCCACGTCATAATGCTTTGACCTCCTTGTTCCTGTGTGCATTACCTGTTCCCGCCTCTCTCCACATGAGGGTATGTCCAATGACTAGTCGACGTTCGAAGTCATTGAGATCTGTTGGCTCACTCACTCTACTGTTGTTGCCTCTCTTCTCTAATAACAGTACTCGCCACGTGCTTTAATAATGGCCCATCCGTGTCTCATTACATAGAAGTGTCCGGATAGTTTTGTTCAGGTACCATACACTTCCCGAATTAGCGAAATATATCTTTTTAGCTTTAGCTTTAGCTTCATTGTAAGTTTCATTATTTTCCATCGTATGAGGTATGTTTCTATAATTTGGTAAATAATATGTACATTACTTAATTTTTCTCATACGACATGTATGTTATAGATAGTATACTATATGTCTAAAGGTTGCAGTTTTACAATAAATTTGGAAATAAAGTCAATGTACACATTTGTTTACATACCTCACACGAAGCTACTGGTTGTTTATGCTGGCAGCTTTAAATCTACTACTCATCCACGCCTTGTCATCTGCAAACAATAAAACATTATTCACAAGATCATTATTTTTATGTTTTTTGCAGATAATAGTTGCACCTACAAAGTGTTATGTAAGAGTTGACAGACATTTGCTAGTGGCTTCTACCACAAATTCAGAATAATATCGTACAACATATAAAATTCAATATCCTATGCAAATCGACGTATAATCAGTGGAAAGATTTTTTAAAAAGTTCAGCCTGTGCTCAGACAGCTATGTAAGCTGCCAATAAAATCTGGTTAAAATTCTAAATCAAATCTCTTTACTTCAAAAGACAAGACTTCACTTATGAATTATATAAGACACATTCGTGACTTGCAAACTTCACTGATAGTCGGAGTTTTCTCTCATCTAGTCAGCAAGGTCAAGTCACACAAAGATTGCTGAGAAAGGCTTTGAATTAAAACTGATATTTAAATAGGTGTTTCATATGTACACACACACACACACACACACACACACACACACACACACACACACACGCGATTTTTATGTGAACTTGGTTTCACAGTAAACAAAGACCGACGCTGTTTTTCCAAAAGTCTGATCGTATGTCTCCAGACTTATAGATTCTTCAGTCCAACATGAACAGTTGTTCGTTTGCCGCTACCCTCAGTTATTGTAGAAAAGCCGATGGAATGTTATCTATGCCTTATTTTATTGCAAGTCTTCCATAGCTCTGCTACATTATATCAGTTCCTTTCTCCCCTTCGATATATTATTTCTACCCATCCGCTTCTTTTAACTGTTGAATTCCTCGTACTATCCTAAATTCACCGAAATTAATTTAACTTTCTTGTATGCTGACTCCATCCTCCAGATGGCCATTTTATTTTCAATACGTTCACATTTTTTTCGCTGTTACGCTCCATCCAGTTCCTATTGATTTCATTCCTAAATTATTTAGATTGAAATATTTCTTTCTTTTCCAAAACATTTTCGTATCTCTTCCTTCTGCCTATTAAATGAAGTATTACGATATTGGAGTGCCTTTGTCGCTCAGTACTACAATGCACTGTTCCTTCGAATGTGCGTGTATGCATACCTGAAAGAACAGACACTGCGGCGACTACAGCCATTATTAAATACATGAAATATGCTCGCAGTTGTGAATATGGACACCCATCAGCTGTATAATGGAACGACGACAAGGGAAATTTCTGCCGGACTGGCAGTCGAACCTGGATTTCCCTCTTATCGCGAGCGGTGTAAACGAGTGCAGGTTGTAGACATGTGGTTGATGACATATGGAACTTTGGGTCCGGCCGTGAAGAGTGCTAGGATAGGCTAAAGGTGGGGTGCCACTAAATGTAAGTAGGAAATCAGGGTGCGCGTTCCAGTCCAGCACAAATTTTCATTGTCGTCATTCCATTATACAGCTGACTGTTATCCATATTCGCAACTGGTGAGTCCATTTCATGTGTAAATGAATATGTCATCCGATTTATCTTGGTTATCTTCTTTGTTCTTATTTGCCTCGTTGATTTCTGTGATTGGCCTTTGCAAGGATGTCCGTCTTAATCTGAACAGCCTGCTGTGGTATTCATTATTTCAATACGCATAGAGTCAGAGAAAAAACCTGTATAATCATTCGTCATCACTCAGTACCACACTATTCAGCCTTCTTTTCATCGTTACTACTTTGTAAAATGAGATCTTAATCTATTCCTGGCAGTACCTCGCAAGCCAGTATCATATTTCTTTGACTTTAACTGACATTTATTCTTCTCACAAGGAAATTCTGATAATAGTGCCATACACCAGGACTGACAGTGACAAACGTGTCAGTATGAGTTCTGAAGATTTACTTTTCCTGTGTCCTTACATCTGATTCGTTAGTTCGCTTTCTTCACCTTGCCAGTCGAAATATTTGTTAGTAACTTTAAACCATGTCGGAGGCTCTCGCCTTATAGATCGGCAACCCTTCGGGCAGCTTCATCATGCGGGCAGCCACCGCTGGCCCTGCACGCCTTAGCATCGCAAGTACAACACGACGCCGTCACGGCTGGCCGCCAGGTGGCGAAGCCGGCGCCTACAGAGGGCGTCGCCTACACAGAACCTACTCGCGTCCGCGTGCCACTTGATTGGGAAATAATTCTAACAGTATATATAAGCCGGCGACAGGACAGCACGGAGTACTCCAAGTGGGTTTTAAGTGTGTTGCTCCGAAGTGTTTTTAATACTGTGGCCAACTTTTAACCTGTGTGTGTGACTTCAGTGTCTTTTTTGTGCTTTACGAATCATCAACTCTGTCTTTTCACTTTATGTCGATTTTTTAATTGTCCCTCCATGAACGTCTCCATGTCAGAGTTTTTCTTTTTTTTTTACCTCCATTATCTCCCATTACTGTATTTTTTATGTCCCCCATTTTTATCGCCTTTCTATGTATCATTTTTCCCTTGTATTAGCTGTCATGTCACTCGGCTCAAGAGCGGCGGATCGTGCCGCTGACAGCCCTCCCCTGCCCCTATGGGGAAGGGGAATGAAATCACAACAAAGAAAAAAAGAAAAAAACAGCACGGTTCAAGCTTCGAGAGCTTCTCTTGGTTCAGGCGACGAGTGCTACTCACCCCAACAAACAAGATTGCTCTCTAACTCCATGATTAGGGACAAACGCCATTGTCAGAAAGCATCGTTTTCTTCTTCGGGTCTCTCACGCCAGTTGATATCCGGAGACGTTAGCCTCTGCAGCAGCATAACATATTCATCATTAGTGATTAGTGACGAATTGGACGTTGTGGCTTTCGGCCCCAAACTCTAAGTGCTAGCTTATTGAACAAAAACCAGAACAGTCGTCATCTCGGCCATGAACAGGCCTTACAGGCAGCGAACTTAGTATCCAGCAAATGATTATTTCTGAACTTAGCCTCCAACAAGTGTTCATTACCGACCTGATTCCAGGCAGTGTTTACTTTCGAACGGAGGATATCGCCAGTGAAGACTCTGTGAACTCAGTGCCTGTCAGTCTGACATTATTGAGAGCCACAGTTATTTGGCACCTATTCTGTTTCTTTTGTTACTGTAGTCTTGATCTTTAATTCCATTCACTCGAAGCAAACGTTTTTTGTTCAATAAACTTGTTATATCCTGGATATTGTTTTCCTGTGCCGCAAACTGCGACAATTTACTTAAGTTGTTGCTATGTAGCAATAGATGCACAAACTTGCCATAACTGTTCCTTTCAAAAGATGCTTGAGACTGTAGTAATGCTTAGTTCAATGATGTCAACACTCTGTGTCTTACTGAGTCCTGAATGTCATCAGGTCACTTCTACTGTTCCTTCTATTGTATGCCATCCACAAATACAGGGTAAAACAGCAATAGGAGGCATTTTGGTCTCTCTGGCCACTGTCTAGTGAAACGCTTCCTCCTCCCTGTGCGAACTGGGACTGGCATTCCCACATACAAACACGCTAAAAGAGGGAGGGGGAGAGGAAGTGGGAGAGGGGGGGGGAGGCGAGAGGGGGGTGCCGAGAGGGGGGAGGGAGGGGAGCGAGGAGAGGGGGAGAGGGAGGAGAAGAGGGTGAGGGAATTCGAACTGTTTGTATCTTGTGAAGGAGTAACATGTATTTAGGCTGTGCTGTGTGCTGAGAATGATTTTCTTGTATTTTTCTTTTATGGAGAGATATTTTGTAAATTCATTCTGAAGTCTTCAAAAGTTACTGTAATGGGGCATTTGCCGAAACATCCAAGCGCAGTAATTAATTTGGTCAGTGACTGAGAATTGGAGATTATTATGATAACGTAACAATATGTAATTTATTGATTTTTCTCCAAAGATGTATAACTTAAGCGTTTGAATGGAAGAAAAGAGAATTGGTTCAGGCCTTTTCCACTAGTAATGTAAAGTTAATTTTTAATATTTCAGGAGTTAAAATATTTTTTCTTAGTGATGTAAAGTTTTGTTAATACTGTTACTTTATTATTTTTCCATCAATCAGCATTCGTCTCATTATTTTAAGTTTCATTTATACACTCCTGGAAATGGAAAAAAGACCACATTGACACCGGTGTGTCAGACCCACCATACTTGCTCCGGACACTGCGAGAGGGCTGTACAAGCAATGATCACACGCACGGCACAGCGGACACACCAGGAACCGCGGTGTTGGCCGTCGAATGGCGCTAGCTGCGCAGCATTTGTGCACCGCCGCCGTCAGTGTCAGCCAGTTTGCCGTGGCATACGGAGCTCCATCGCAGTCTTTAACACTGGTAGCATGCCGCGACAGCGTGGACGTGAACCGTATGTGCAGTTGACGGACTTTGAGCGAGGGCGTATAGTGGGCATGCGGGAGGCCGGGTGGACGTACCGCCGAATTGCTCAACACGTGGGGCGTGAGGTCTCCACAGTA
Source organism: Schistocerca cancellata (assembly GCF_023864275.1). Taxonomy (NCBI): domain Eukaryota; kingdom Metazoa; phylum Arthropoda; class Insecta; order Orthoptera; family Acrididae; genus Schistocerca; species Schistocerca cancellata. The sequence goes on along the minus strand of NC_064628.1, from coordinate 164,206,277 downwards.
CATCGATGTTGTCGCCAGTGGTCGGCGGAAGGTGCACGTGCCCGTCGACCTGGGACCGGACCGCAGCGACGCACGGATGCACGCCAAGACCGTAGGATCCTACGCAGTGCCGTAGGGGACCGCACCGCCACTTCCCAGCAAATTAGGGACACTGTTGCTCCTGGGGTATCGGCGAGGACCATTCGCAACCGTCTCCATGAAGCTGGGCTACGGTCCCGCACACCGTTAGGCCGTCTTCCGCTCACGCCCCAACATCGTGCAGCCCGCCTCCAGTGGTTTCGCGACAGGCGTGAATGGAGGGACGAATGGAGACGTGTCGTCTTCAGCGATGAGAGTCGCTTCTGCCTTGGTGCCAATGATGGTCGTATGCGTGTTTGGCGCCGTGCAGGTGAGCGCCACAATCAGGACTGCATACGACCGAGGCACACAGGGCCAACACCCGGCATCATGGTGTGGGGAGCGATCTCCTACACTGGCCGTACACCACTGGTGATCGTCGAGGGGACACTGAATAGTGCACGGTACATCCAAACCGTCATCGAACCCATCGTTCTACCATTCCTAGACCGGCAAGGGAACTTGCTGTTCCAACAGGACAATGCACGTCCGCGTGTATCCCGTGCCACCCAACGTGCTGTAGAAGGTGTAAGTCAACTACCCTGGCCAGCAAGATCTCCGGGTCTGTCCCCCATTGAGCATGTTTGGGACTGGATGAAGCGTCGTCTCACGCGGTCTGCACGTCCAGCACGAACGCTGGTCCAACTGAGGCGCCAGGTGGAAATGGCATGGCAAGCCGTTCCACAGGACTACATCCAGCATCTCTACGATCGTCTCCATGGGAGAATAGCAGCCTGCATTGCTGCGAAAGGTGGATATACACTGTACTAGTGCCGACATTGTGCATGCTCTGTTGCCTGTGTCTATGTGCCTGTGGTTCTGTCAGTGTGATCATGTGATGTATCTGACCCCAGGAATGTGTCAATAAAGTTTCCCCTTCCTGGGACAATGAATTCACGGTGTTCTTATTTCAATTTCCAGGAGTGTAGAATTTTGTTTTCCCAAGTTTCTCAATAAAAGAACTTTAATTGACAATGATCATTGTGGTAATGAGATTTATTGTCACAGAAGTTATGTCGATGTCTCTATAAATTAAAGCACGTATTGCACATCACATTGTTAGTAGACTGAATTTTTATTTCTTAACTAACATAACAGCAGCAGCCGCAGTAGTTTCAGTAGCTTGGAGATAGGAGCAGTACAGCATTTATTCATTGCGCAAATACATAGGCCATTTATAATTTACGTGTGATACAATTAACGTTTCAACAGCGACACACTTTCCAGACAGGACATTTTTCGTATTTATTTGTGTTTCATATTTTTCTAGCAGTCGAATTGCTTCTATGATTAGTAACAGGACAGGCTGTACTCTCGCCACGAATGTTGCAGTACATAGTTTAATGTTGCATTTCTGAATAACTTTCGCACACTTTTCAAGAATAACGAGATTACTTACGAATTTAAATACGAGCACAACTGCTTCTCCAATCACGAGTTCATCTTCGCAATACCACACAGACAAATTACTATTAAATATTACTATAAATTACCATACAGGCGCTTTCATCATGAAAAACTAAATGCGATTAATCCGACGAGGCGAAACGTATCCACTGTTCACGGTCAACTTTCGGCTACCCTGTACCCACTGCAAGCGCAACTGAACATGTCATCAGATCGGCGTAGGGATGCTTAGGAACTGGCAGCTGCAGAGTCCGTTGTTCAACAATGTGAGCTAACTATTTAGTCTGATATATTTGTGCCTCTTATCTCAGCTGCCACACACCACCATCTGTTTCGCTCTACAGGGTGGGCAAACCTCCGACTTAAACGTTCAGTGACAGGACAAGGGCGTACAACGATTTCTTACTGATCTAATCCTCAGAGACCAGAACAAGTCCTAGTGCAACAATCTGCAAGTAAAGTTAGCTTCAATCAGGAGAATAACACTCCATCAACAGATGAAACTCGACAAGACCAATGAGAAGTCTATTCCTTGAGTCTAGGGTATTAACTTCCTAGTTCGCACTCTTCTGCACTCATTTGGAAATCAGTATTCGTAATTACCTTGTCAGTACTTGGAAGCCCAATCGATAGAAGAAAAGAGAGCTAAAAACAAGGACTTGGAGAATTGTCCACAAAATACGCCATAGAGACAATGTAGGTCTTGAACTAAAGGTTAAATGCCTTTCGCCATATCGCTACGACGGATAAAAAGTAAAACACCGTTTTAAAAACAAAATACTAAGTTTGGAAGGCTTTCAAAGCGGAAGAAACAAAAAATCGGGAACAACACGGACAGAAGAAAGGAAGAGACTTCATGGGGAGAAAATGAGGGAATACTGGAAAAATAGGAAACAACAACAAAGGAAGAAGAGGAACTGAACTTGTTAACGTGATCCTAGTTGGTCAATACGATTGTAAAGAAAAAAAAAATAAGAAAAACGCTGTCGACTACCCGCGCGTCACTCGTAAAACGGCCGATAACTCAGACGGCAAACATAAATTAGAACGTAAGTGGTTAAAAAAAGGCATTCCGTCAGGAAATGGCGAGCCGTCAAAGATTGAGGACAACAAGCACTAAGTGGTCGCGAACCACCACTTAACACATGCTGATGGCTAAAACGACACTGCCCAATACGCAACCTAGCTAAAATTATTTCACAGCGAGAAGGCCGAGAATTGGTCGGCGAAGCCACTGTGAGACTTTTAATTCCCCGGAGCTTATTCTCACGATGGCAAGACCACTGGTGATGCCAAAGTGACACCACCTGCTGACAGACGGCAACGCAGAAATCATCGGAGTGGAAGAACCTGTGGGCCGAGGTAGGAGGACTGCAGCCTTGTCAGCAGCATGAACGGCCTCATTTCCCGTCAGATCGACGTGACCGGGACCCACAAAACACCACAGTAGCTCCATCAAGAGTGAGTATGTGGAAGCTTTCCTGGACCAGTCGCACTAAGTGATGGACGGTGTACAGTACACAGAGGCTCTGAAGGGCACAGAGTCGGAGCAAATGGCAACTGAAAATCCTGTGTAGCCGTCTGTACTGCATGGCCTGATACAAGGCGAAGAGCTCCGCTGTTAATACTGAGCAGTGTTCCACAAGCCGATATTGAAAATCGTCGGTGCCAATGACGTAGCCACATCCGACACCACGGTCAGTCCGAGAGCCATCAGTGTACACAGAGGTACTATTGCGAAGTTCCAGGCGGAGGTCGAGAAACTTACCCCGGTAGAGTGAGTCTGGAGTAGTGCCCTTAGGAACCGAATGAAGTCCACTGTGAACACAGGCCGCTGCACGAAGCCAAGATGGTGAAGGGTTCACACCCACTGGGAAAGTGGCATGGAGCGTGGAGTTAAGCTGCCGCAGCAATAGCCGAAAGCGAACTCCAAGAAGTAACAGAGGAGAGGGGTGCACCCAATACTGACGGTCAAAGGAGTCACCGAAGAAGGAGGCATAGGATGGGTGGCCAGGCACGGCAGACAGATGGCACGCGTATAAGCTGATTAGAACTTCTCGTCGGTATGACAGCGGTAGTACGGCAGCTTCCACATACAGACTGTCAATCAGACTAGCGTAAAAGGCCAAACGGAACCACGATGTTGGAATGTACTGAGATGGTATAAGATGGACGGACGTGCAGATCAACGAAACACCCATATTCCAGTTTCGAACAGACAAGAGGTCGCTACAAACGGATGAGGGTATTCCCATCCGCTCCCGAGGAAGTACCGCTGACGACACAGGACACTGAGGGACTGGGTACAGTGGGCGGCAATGTAAGACACGTGGGAGTACCAGGAAAGTTTCCTATCGAGCATTAGCCGCAGCAATTTCGTAGTTTGAACGAACGGGACACAAAAGGCCCAAGGTGTAAAGATGTTGGAAGAAACTCAATGAGACGCCAGATATTCATACAGACGATTTTGTCAGTGGGAAAGTGAAAGCTTTGTCGGTGCTCTGCGAGTATAAACGATCGGGAAAACTCTGAAGATGCCGGTCAAGGAGACAAGTCCACGGAGAACTGCAATACCAAAATCGTCGACAAAAATGGAGCCAGAGATGCCCAGCGGGAGACAGGCCAATAAAGGGTTAATGGCGATAGCAGGATAATAAGGCGGAATCCTGAGGTACACCGTTTTCCTGGATACAGGTGTCCGATAAGGCAGAACTCACACGTACCTTACAAATTCCAGAAGGACGTGGGGTAGCGGCTTTGAAAGCTCAAATGGTTCAAATGGCTCTGAGCACTATGGGACTTAACTGCTGTGGTCATCAGTCCCCTAGAACTTAGAACTACTTAAACCTAGCTAACTTAAGAACGTCACACACATCCATGCCCGACGCAGGATTCGACCCTGCGACCGTAGCAGTCGCGCGGTTCCGGACTGAAGCGCCTAGAACCGCTAGACCACCGCGGCCGGCGGCTTTGAAAGCCCCACACGTGGAGAGTACAGAGAATACCAGTTCTCTAATAGATGTCGTAGGCTTTCTCCAAATCAAAAAATATGGCCACAGTCTGGCATTTCCGCAGAAAACCATTCACGACATGGGTTGACAAAGTGACGAGATGGTCAGTTGCAGAACGGCGCGCTCAAAATCCACATTGTGCAGTGGTTAGTAAATTGCGATATTCGAACCACCATACCGGCTAGGCGTGAGTCATACGTTCCATCAGCTTGCAGATACAGCCAGTGAGAAAAATGGGGTGGCTTCACGTCACCGTCTGAGAAACGTGCCCTCTGCCTAGATGTGGCAGTACGTATTAAGGAGGAAGTGCTTGCCCACAAGACGAAGGCGTTGTAACATCTGAATGTGAACATCGTCTGGCCGTGGGGTGGATAATCGGGATGAAGTGAGAGCTTGATTTAGTTCCCTCATAGTAAAAGAGACATTGTAGCACTCACGATTCTGGAAAGAGAAGGGTATCGCCTTCCACTCGTTTCCGATGGAGGAAGGCAGGGTGATACTGCGTGGAGCTAGAAATCTCCGCAAAATAGCAGCCCAAGGTGTTTGAGACAGCGGTAGAATCCACTAGGACATCACCTGCTACGGTCAGGCTGGAAATCGGGGATTGGATCTTGGTCCCGGAGAGCGGTCGGAGGTTGCTCCACATGACGGAGGAGGGAGTGGAACTGTTAAAAGAACTAGTTAATGAAATCCAGCTAACTTTTTTGATGTCCTGAAGAATGTGAAGACACTGCCCATGCAACTGTTTTTAACGAATACAATTCGCCATCGTAGGATGACGTCAGTAACGTGGAGAGCATGTCTCCGAGCGCAGATTGCGTCGCGGCACGCCTCAGTCCACCAAAGGACAGGGACACGGCGCCGTAAAGAGGAAGTGTAACGTTCTGCGGCGTAAGGATAATGTTCGTAAGGAATTCTACCTGGTCGTCACAAATAGGGAAATGTCGTTCGTCGCGGGTCGCCAGGGAGGAGTAAAGCCTCCAGTCGAATTTACAAGGCTTCCATTTGGGTGTGCACGTAGGTGGGGTAGGAGTCAGCATACAGATAGCAGACGAAAAATGATTGTTCGAGTACACGTCAGAGAGAACGGACCACATGAGACCACACGCAGGTATGCACTGAATAGGAAAGGAACGTGGGTGCTCCAGTGTTAAGGCAGATGAGGTTGAGTTGGCTGAAGGGGTCGGCCAAATGGGAACTCTCTGACAGGTTCTGGCAGAGCCCCAAAGTGGATGATGTTCATTAAAGTCACCAAGTACCAAAAAGGGGCGAGAGAGTTGCCCAATAAGATCGAGGAAGCCTTCCCTGGTGACACCGAATGACTGAGGGAACAGTACAAAAGAAAAGGTGGACTGAGGAAGTAAAATGTGGACTACAACAGCTTGAACCCAGATGAGCAGCATGATTCCCCCATGAGATGGAAGCCTGTCCTGGGGGGGGGGGGAGGTCAAAGTGGAACAGAAAGAAATGCGAGAGGTCAAAGCCGTCGTGAGGACTGGAGGCAGAGAACATGTGGACACTAAGATTCGAAGAGCAGCACTAAGTCCTCCTTGCGGGAGCTAAGGACGTGGACGTTGACGTTCCACTGAATGAGAGTCATAACAAAGAAAGGGGAGGAGAGAAAAAATGAAGGGGAGTCACCTTGGCCGCTTCCATGGAGGGCAGAAGAACAGTTAGTGGTGACACGGAGGTCAGTCAAGTGAGGGTATCACGTGGCGACTCCATTGAACAGGATCTCCAAGTCAGCGAACGAGAAGACCATTTAGCTTTGCTTGATCTCGTTCAGCGTGTGAGGTTGGCAGATGTCGACTCAGATGTTTGTTGATTGGAAGGACATACAAAGTCTTCATTGGAGTATTCCTTCTGTCCTTTCTGGCATGCCCATTGTGTAGCGGATGACTTCGCCCCATGAGGTGAAAGTTTGGTGGCTTTTTGCACAGCTGGAGGAGAAGGAGACGGGTTGTTACTATAACACTGGGCGATTTTACACCCATGGTGCTGAATTTGAGGTCGCATGTCTGGGTGGCCATGTACTCCATGGAGCGAAAATAGCAAGAACAGTGATGTAAGTTCCAGATGCTAAAACGCAGGGTTTCTGACTAGCCAACAACTTGCGAGTGACAGGGTAAGGCTCTTTTTCCTTTTTAGCCGTTGCAATTGATACAACAGGGAGAAGGAGGCGGACAATCGCCCTCCTGAGCATCCCTACCATAGGTATATATTTGGCCAGGAGTCGACAAGGCATTTGAGTATGGTTGTAACGATAACTCTGGTAGCAACGCATCAGCCTCGGAATGTACGGTCAGACTGTGATAGTTTCATAGCCTACTTAGATCTTTGATGGAACCACTACTCAGTCAAAGGTGAAAAGAAGAGTGTGTGTGTGTAGGCACCAAAGATGCATCCATCTTTTTCATCACCCAATGGGCTGCAATGACACCCTGATCAGATTGGATTTCCGCCTCGGTCAGACTATCAAGCAGCTTAGTGTAAATAACACCACATGACGAATTCAGTGTTCGATGGGTCTCGACATGAACAGGAGAGCCATGGAGGAGTGAAGCTGCAAGCAGTTCTTGTGTTTGAGAATTAGAAGTAGTCTCCAAAACCAAAGTGAGATTGTATAAATGAGAGCAGGATTTCACATGGCCGGCACTGCATCAACATCTTTCTGAATAATAAACAGATTTGCTGTAGCAAGGGACTGAACATTTTCAGTACGCGAAACAACGAGGAATAGTGGTGCTGCTGGGAGGGTCTTTGAATCGTTAGCCTCATTCTGTTATTCTGTTTACTTTTAGTACACGCAGACTGTGAAGAAAATGATTGGCTCATTACTCGAAAATCCTCCATGACTGACAGCTTCTCCAATGGCACATTTCTTCCAACAGGGTGCCCCCCCCTCCACCCCTCAGAGAGGGGTGCACCTGCCTTAGGTGACTGTTCACATCTCAGGTCACACCTCCTGATCACCTGACAGAGGGATCAATTAGCAATTTGGCAAGGTAACAGTTCAGGCAATCACCCCTCCCTGAGCCTACCCTGTCCAGGAGTATGTGCGAACCCTAGCTGTCAACCCAGGGACGGTTATTACACATTACCCAGTCACCTGTCACCCGTCAGACGCGTAGGCTGGCTTTCAGGGGCGCATGAGGAGGAAGAAGAAAAAGAGGAACCTCAATGTCGAGGGATTGGAGCAGGGGAACGAAGAAAGAAAAAAGGAATGGAAAACAGTGGCGATACTATTCCTACATCGGCTACAGAAAATGTAAAACAGCTTTCCTAAAACAACCCAGGCATGTTCTCCAAGAAAGGGGAAAAAGAATAGCAAGAGGACAGACATGCAGCACGGAAGAGGACGATGTAAAGGCTGCGGTTTTAGGCGCTACAGTCTGGAACCGCGCGACCGCTGCGGTCGCAGGTTCGAATCCTGCCTCGGGCATGGATGTGTGTGATGTCCTTAGGTTAGTTAGGTTTAAGTAGTTCTAAGTTCTAGGCGACTGATGACCTCAGAAGTTAAGTCCCATAGTCCTCAGAGCCATTTGAACAATTTTTTTGTAAAGGCTGTGGCCCCGTTCTAGCCAAGCACGAGAATATTATTCTAAGAATAACGTCATCCCAAACGTTATTCTTAGAATAATATTCTTAGAATAACGTCATCCCAAATTATGTCAAGATTGAACCTCGCACCCAGCTGATTCCAGACGCCATATTTGTTTACAAATGTGGCAGTATAAAATCGTAACACAACATACACACATATGTAATACTAACTAATGTAAATCCACCAGATGATGGAGGTTTAAACCTTCGAAACGCGTCGTGGAAAAAATAAAATAAAACGGTGACTGGTAACAGTAAACTTGTTGTTTCATTTAATGTCAGTAACAGTCACGGTAAAGCCTAACCTAAAAATGTTCGCATTTAAAGTCCTTAGGTTAGTTAGGTTTAAGTAGTTCTAAGTTCTAGGGGACTGATGACCTCAGAAGTTAAGTCCCATAGTCCTCAGAGCCATTTGAACCATTTTTTGTAAAGGCTGTGGCCCCGTTGTAGCCAAGCACGAACTCACCAAAGAGCGGTGAGCCTCCTGGGGGGAACGTTTCTTGGGAATTCTGTTTCACCCACCAGTTGCGTCCCACAGTTTCGACCTTGTGTAACAATAAACGCGATTAATCTGACCAGACGAAATGTTTCCTTTGCTCAGTGGACGAATTTCGGTTACACCATGTCCATTGCAAGCGCAGTTGACGATGTCATCGGATCAGGATATGAGCAATTAGGAACTGGCAGCTGCATGCCCAGTGTTCAACAACGTGTGGTCCGGAACATTTGCGCCTCCTTTGTCAGATATGCCGCAGACCACCACCTACTCGGCTTTACAGGGCGGGAAAATCTCAAACCTCAACGTTCTTTGATAAGACGCAAATATCCATCACTTCCTTACTGATCTAATCCCCAGTCAGTATAACAAGTCTTAGTGTAGTAACCTGCAAGTAAGGGCATAAGAACGTCTACAAGGCCAGTGAGAAGTTCTCAGTATAACAACTTCTGTACTTATTTTGAAATCAGTATTCGTAATTATTGTGTCAGTAATTGTAAATATTCAGCAATTCATAGTTCTTCTCTATGCTGTTTCTTGGAAAATCTGTGTCTTCCCCCAGTTTTGCTCCCCAGTTTCGCCCCCAAATTTCGTTCTCGTGTAACAATAAATTCGACCAGACCATATGTTTCCACTGCTCCACAGTCACATTTCGGTTACCCTGTGCCCACCGAAAGCGCAATTTATGATGTCATTAGATCAGTTCACTTGTACATAAGTTCCCCAATTATACCTTAACCATTAGTGTAGACTTTAATCATCCATATATTAACTGGGAAAATTAAGGTTTTGTTGGTAGTTGGAGTGATGAAACATCCTGTGAAATTTTACTAAATGCCTTTTCTGAAAATTACCTAGAACATATAGTTTTGAACCCCACTCATGTCCGAAATATATTGGATATAACGGTAACAAATATATCTGATGTCTTTGAGGACGTCCACATCAAAACTGATATAAGGGACCATGACGCGCTTGTGATAACAATGTTTACTGAAGTACAAGGGAGAACTAAAACAAGCTGAAAGATACATATGTTCAGTAAACTTGATAAAAAAAAATCAGTAGTGTCATGTCTCAGTGAGGATATTTAAACTTTCGCCACAGGTTAGGAGCATGTAGACAAACTCTGGCTGAAGTCTAAAGAATAACTGACTATGCACTGGATCGACATGTACCCAATAGAACAGTTCATAGCGGGAGGGAAGTTCTATGGTGTGCAGTCGCTGTAAAGAAACTTCTAAAGAAAAAGATTGCTGCATAATAGGTGTAAAAGAAAGCATAGTGCTATAGATAGAGAGATGCTGAATGAAACGCATTTGGTTGTCAAGAAAGCAAAGTCGTCATGCCTTCAATGACTACCACAGCAGAATACTGTCAAGTGACATTTCAGCAAATCCAAAGAAATTCTGATAGTATGATGTTAGTGGCACCAAATTTAACGTCTAGTCTCTAGTGAATGAGACATGAACTAAAATTGAGGGCAGTAAAGTAAAAGCTGAAATGCTTAACTCCGTTTTCAAATGTTCCTTTACAAAGGAAAACCCAGGAGAATTGCCCCAATTTAATCCTCACGCCACTGAAAAGATAAATGAAATATTTATTATTGTCAATAATGTTGAAAAACAGCTGAAATCTTTAAAATTGGCCAAAGCTCCAGGTACCGATGGAATACCTGTTAGATTCTGTACTGAATTTGCTGCTGACTTAGCCCCTCTCCTAACTACACTCCTGGAAATTGAAATAAGAACACCGTGAATTCATTGTCTCAGGAAGGGGAAACTTTATTGACACATTCCTGGGGTCAGATACATCACATGATCACACTGACAGAACCACAGGCACATAGACACAGGCAACAGAGCATGCACAATGTCGGCACTAGTACAGTGTATATCCACCTTTCGCAGCAATGCAGGCTGCTATTCTCCCATGGAGACGATCGTAGAGATGCTGGATGTAGTCCTGTGGAACGGCTTGCCATGCCATTTCCACCTGGCGCCTCAGTTGGACCAGCGTTCGTGCTGGACGTGCAGACCGCGTGAGACGACGCTTCATCCAGTCCCAAACATGCTCAATGGGGGACAGATCCGGAGATCTTGCTGGCCAGGGTAGTTGACTTACACCTTGTAGAGCACGTTGGGTGGCACGGGATACATGCGGACGTGCATTGTCCTGTTGGAACAGCAAGTTCCCTTGCCGGTCTAGGAATGGTAGAACGATGGGTTCGATGACGGTTTGGATGTACCGTGCACTATTCAGTGTCCCCTCGACGATCACCAGTGGTGTACGGCCAGTGTAGGAGATCGCTCCCCACACCATGATGCCGGGTGTTGGCCCTGTGTGCCTCGGTCGTATGCAGTCCTGATTGTGGCGCTCACCTGCACGGCGCCAAACACGCATACGACCATCATTGGCACCAAGGCAGAAGCGACTCTCATCGCTGAAGACGACACGTCTCCATTCGTCCCTCCATTCACGCCTGTCGCGACACCACTGGAGGCGGGCTGCACGATGTTGGGGCGTGAGCGGAAGACGGTCTAACGGTGTGCGGGACCGTAGCCCAGCTTCATGGAGACGGTTGCGAATGGTCCTCGCCGATACCCCAGGAGCAACAGTGTCCCTAATTTGCTGAGAAGTGGCGGTGCGGTCCCCGACGGCACTGCGTAGGATCCTACGGTCTTGGCGTGCATCCGTGCGTCGCTGCGGTCCGGTCCCAGGTCGACGGGCACGTGCACCTTCCGCCGACCACTGGCGACAACATCGATGTACTGTGGAGACCTCACGCCCCACGTGTTGAGCAATTCGGCGGTACGTCCACCCGGCCTCCCGCATGCCCACTATACGCCCTCGCTCAAAGTCCGTCAACTGCACATACGGTTCACGTCCACGCTGTCGCGGCATGCTACCAGTGTTAAAGACTGCGATGGAGCTCCGTATGCCACGGCAAACTGGCTGACACTGACGGCGGCGGTGCACAAATGCTGCGCAGCTAGCGCCATTCGACGGCCAACACCGCGGTTCCTGGTGTGTCCGCTGTGCCGTGCGTGTGATCATTGCTTGTACAGCCCTCTCGCAGTGTCCGGAGCAAGTATGGTGGGTCTGACACACCGGTGTCAATGTGTTCTTTTTTCCATTTCCAGGAGTGTATAACCTATGGTAGATCAATCGAACAATAAACTGTGTCCAGTTCTTGGAAAAAGGCATGGGGCACACCCATCTACAGGATGGGTAGTAGAAGTGATTTACGAAATTACCGTCCAATATCCTTGAGATCGATTTGTTGTAGAATCTTACAACATATTCTGAGTTCAAACATAATCAGATATCGTGAACAGAGTGACCTCCTCAATGCCAGCCAGACTGGATTTCAAAAACATCGATCATGTGAAACCCATTTCCTACTCGTTTTCAGAAAAGTATTTGAGTCAGTACTGCACCTACGCTTAATGTCAAAAGTACGAGCACATGGAGAATCAAGTGAAATCTCTGACTGGATTGAGGACTTTTTGATACGAAGGACGGAGCACGTTATTTTGGATGGAGCGTCATCGTCAGATGTTGAAGTAAGTTTGGGTGTGCCCCAGGGAAGTGTGTTGTGACCCTTGCTGTTCGTGTTGTATATTAATGATCTTGCACACAACATTAATAGTAAAATCAAACTTTTTGCAGATGATGCCGTTATCTATAATGAAGTACTGTCGTGTCGTCCGCCGCACAGCAGCCGGCGCGGCGTGCTACAACACGCGCGGCACACAGCGAGTAGCGCTGGCGCCGCACACGATGTCAACAACTGGCGCAAGTGAACGCGTCGTCGCGGGGCTAGCGGCAACGTACACACCACTATCGATACGGATTACCCTGGCGGCGCTGCCCTTGCCACCAGAGTGAGCAACCGTATAAGGGCGCCATCTACCAACACTCTGATTGGCCGGACCTGCGGATATAAGCGAGCTGCCTGAGCCCGTTTAACCAGTTCAACCTTCGCCGATGACTGTGTTACTACCCGGCTACTGGATTCACGACGACTGAGCCTTACTGTGGCTTCCCTGGCTGGAAACATGCGACGCGTCGGTATCGACTGGTTGGCAGTGGTTTGGACTTCTATTCTCTACTAGTGACTCTGATTTCTCCTTGGCGCTACAGCCAGCGAAGTGTTGTTAGTCGAACTTAGTTTTGTTTTGAGTGACAGAAGGTCAAAAAATTTGGTTATCACGGAATATTTGTTGTGTTATAGTGCGGACATAACAAGTACCATCCCGAAAGAGGCTGCAGAAATATTGTCAGATATTGATAAGATTTGAGCATGGTGCAGAGACTGGCAACTTGATGTAAATGTTCAGAAATGTAAAACCTGTGCACTTCACAAAACGAAAATACGTAGTATCGTAAGACTATAATATCACTGAGTCACTGTTGGAATCGGCCAACTCATATAAATATCTGGATGTAGCACGTTGGAGTGATAAGAAATGGAATGAGCACATAGGCTCAGTTGTGGGTAAAACAGATGGCGGACTTCGACTTCTTGGTTGAAAACTCGGTAAGTGCAATCGGTCTACAAAGAAGATTACTTTCAAATCACTTGTACGACCAGTTCTAGAATATTGCTCAAGTATGGGAGATCTGTACCAGACAGGACGAACAGGGGATATTGAACACATACAGAAAAGGGTAACCCACATGGACACAGGCTCGCTAAATCAGTGGAGAGTGTCACAGAGATACTGAAGGAACTGAACTAGAAGACTCTTGAAGATAGATGTTAACTGTCCAGAGAGAGTCTGTTAACAAAGTTTCAAGAATTGGAATTAAATGATTGCTCTAGGAATATACTACAACCCCCTATGTATCGTTCGATCTTGAGAATAAATTCAGAATAATTACTGCACGCACAGAGTCATTCAAACAATCATTCCTCCCATGCTCCATATGTGTATAGAACAGAAAGAAGCTCTAATGACTGATACAGTGGGATGTTCCCTCTGCCAAGTGCCTCACGATGTTTGCAGAGAATAGATGTAGCTCAGGGTAGAAACACTTATGAACTGGCAGCTGTAGAGCTCAGTGTTCAACAATATGCCCAGATGGTGTTGCCTAAAACAATTGTGCCTCTGTTGTCAGATCTGCCACACACCACAGCCTATTCGGATTTACAGGGTGGACAACCCTCCTCCTCAACCTTCTGCTAAGAGTCGTAGCACTTTCTTACTGGTCTAATCCTCAGTCAGCATAACAAGTCTTGGGGTGCAGAAACCTGCAAGTCAAGTTAGCTTCAGTCAGGAGAATAACACTACATCCGCATCAAAAGCTCTACAAGACCAATGAGAAGTCTGTCCCTTTGTTAAACAATATTTGCTGAATGATGTGGTCCGAAACATCTTTGCCTCTGTTGTCAGATGTACCGCAGACCTTCGCCTATTCGACTTTACAGGGTGGCCAAACCTCCAACTTCAGTGTCCTCCGATGAGACGTGGACGTCCGTAACTTTGTTACTGATATAGTCCTCAGTCAGCATAACAAGTCTTGGTGCAGTAGCCCAGAAGTTAGCTTCAGGCAGGAAATAACACTCCATCAGCAGAAGAAGCTCTTCAAGGCCAATGAGAAGTCTATCCGTTATGCCTAGGGTTCCCAGATACCTACTTCTGTATCTTCTATGAAATCAGTATTCGTAATTGTGTCAGTTATTGTAAATATTCAATAATACTACCAATAGTGGAAGTCATAGTTCTCCTTTATGCCGTTTCTCAGGAATTGGGTTTTGCACCCCAGTTTCACCAGCTAGTGACGACTGAGACATACACATATTCGTAGAAGAAAATACGATAACGTAATCTTTTCTTTTACCAAAGTCTGTCGTTTGGATCAAACTTTAAAGCCAACAAAAAGAGAGTCTTGCCACTCCGCCAGTAACAGAACTCAGCTAGTGGTCGCCCGGTCGGGGCTGAGTTCCTGCAGCTGAGTCTGCGTGTTAGGCCGCCAGTCTGCTCCAGCTGCTCGGGCAACGGTCATTGGCGGTTGGATCGATCGGTTGGTCGGTCGCGCACTGAGACACACGATAACTTGTCCGCCTTGAGCGTCGGCGCATGTGAAGTCGCCACGTGAGTCCAGTGGGCCGCGCCTTATAGCGAGGGGGAGTGGCTCCTCGGTCGACACGAGAGCAACAGGAGTCAACCCACGACATCGGTCTGGCCGGTGCGAGCTGCGACGCCGTGAGACGGGAGATCGGCGCGCCTTCCTGCGGCCGTTGAAGCGGCTGGCGGCGGACGGTTCGGGCGAGCGTTTTGGGGGTGCTGCGTCAGGTCTTTGCCAGAAATCGCAGTTTATTAGAAATTAAGTGATTGGAGATATGTTGTTTCATTTACATGTTAAATTCTACTTGTTTTCTTGGTGAGGTCACCGGCCGCTTTGTTTGCCCACCCGCGGGAAGGTGGTTATTTATGAATTTGGTGGTCAGTTTTTCCCTTGTGGAGTAGGGGCGGGTTAGAGCAACCTACGGTTCGGGTTGTTCGGTAATCTCCCTGTCAATCTGCCATACGTTAATAGCTGCCTCTGTCATGTTTGTCGGATTCGGTGTGTTAACGAATTCATTGCTTGAAGTGTAACGGCCGAATTCCTGAGATGTTTTTATCTTGCCTATCATCTAGGGAGGCGGTATATGTGTAATGTTTGACCGACCTTGTATATTTTATGTAAGACTGCATTTCATGGGTTTTTATTTAAATGGTCATTTTAGTATATAAAGTTACCATCCTTCCACCTTAAGAACTTTTTTTTAAAATCAAGTTGCACCTTCGGTGGCAAGTTAATCTTTTAATGTTAGTGTTTTGTACCATTTCCATCCCTCCTACATGGTGCATAGTTTATGTGCTTGTGTGAGTTGTTAAAATTTTTAGTTTAAAGTAATCTGATGTGTTGCAGATTTGCACCAGTGTAGTCTTTCAGAGGCTGTTGTGAGCGGTCGTGACTACGGCCGTGTCAAAAAGAGAGCGGCAAGGTTCTCAGCCCGAAAGCTCATACCGTCAAAAATTTGTTCTTTCCGCCTCTGAATAAGTTGTAACTTGATATTTAGAGGGTGCTTTCTGATTATAATGATAAATATTTAAAAAAAAACCTTTTAGGAATAAAATTTCCATTTGTTGAAAGCAATTTGATTTGTTTTCATCAGTTACCCACTGGTAACTACTTCCACGCTCACATAATGTGATTAAATGTATTAATGTTCTTGATGAATCAATAGTAAATAAAGTAAATTCTCAAGAAAAAGTTTTGAAAGTAAATACACGGTTCAATGTCATTCATGAACAGGGTGTGTTTCCCAACGGGAAAACGCTCGCTCACATACCACAGTGTGTCGACATGTTGCCTTCGTCTGATCGATCACCAGACCTGTCGCTAATCGAGCACAGATGCGACATCATTGGATGACAACTCCAGCGTTGCCCGTCCCTGAGCTGACCGACCAAGTGCAGCAGGCTTCGAACTCCCTCACACAAAGTGACATCTGGCACCTGCACAACACAATGCATACAAGTTTGCATGCTTGCATTCAACATTCTGGCGGTTACACCGGTTATTGATGTAGCAGCATTTGCAATGGTTTACCTTGAGTTCACATTAACCTGTGGTCTTGCAACGTATTCCCAGAATTTCATTACTCTACATTAATTATTTTTTGGCGCTGCGGTTTTTTCTGTCAGTGCATGGTACTAGGGTCTAACTAGTTACACCAATACTCGAGTGAAAGATAAAGAAGGAGAACTTACGACGACAATCTCCTAAAAGGATATGAAATGTCACAATTGTGAATATAAACGACGAAACTATTGACAGTTTTCAAATATTTGCCGTACGAACTCCTAGTGTATAAATTGATAAACTCTGCTTTTATTTTGCACGACAAATATATTTTTTCCGGTTAGTCTTGGCTCTCAGAACTAATCTTTCATATTCCGTGCTGAAGTTACATCTGGCACGTGTGTGTCCTTGAGAGCGGTGACGAAATCGCTACGAAATTACCTCTGATGGGCCATAAATTACTCACAATTGCCAAACAGGAAAGATTTCCAGTGTCCTTTGCGACCATCCACGACGACCTCCCTCTGTGTACTTTGTCGTTTACGTGGCACTAAAATCTTCGTAATACAAGCAACGCTGCAGCAGACCGTCGTTTCAACTGCTTACACGGTTTACACATATCAAGCGAGACAGCCTGCCTTGAACGGCTAATTTTACAATGCCATAACTGAGCAGTAACGCTGTTCCAGAGCGTGTTCCATATATTATTATCACACGATGAATAAATTATTCTCTCTTCTTTCTCAGATACACTTCGTTGTTGCAGAAATCTCGTTTTAAAGTCCTATAAGTTTCATGTGATAAGATTTTGAGATGACCGTGCCTTAGAAAAGTTAAGTTGGATACACAGACTAGTTAATACACAAAAGAATAAACTGAGGCAAATGTAATGAGGAAACTAAAATGGATAATAATGAAAGAAATCAGTTCTTGTAGAGAGAGCTAATCGGCAGCCTGGAATTGCTACGAAGCAAGGTGTGTTTGATGTACGGTTGAAATATGGCGTCTTACAGCTCTTTGACAGTCTACAACAACTTACAATCAAATACAACGCAAATCTGAATACATCTGCGATCTCAGAAAAATAAGGCGCATCCAATGGCACTAGAGTATTTCAATAACTTTAAAACTACACAAGTTAATATTTCACAGCGAATAAATATTTTCATAATGAACCTCTGAATTAACAACTTTGAAACGCTTCATACGACTTCAACATACTATATTTCAGATGATAAAATTGCAGTACGTCTATCATCTCTGAAAGCTACATGTTGGCATCTATTTTATTTATTGATTTATTTCGTCTTTTATATCTTTCTTTATTAAACAAATGTTTGACAGAACATCGTATTCTCCACATTTACATTGCATAAGTACCTCATAATTTGTCATACTTGTATTTTTATTTAATGAACAGTTTGCTGTTGTGTCAGTGACTTTACATAAATGTTGATTCTAAGTGCTATTAAAAACTGTACTAATTTAAAACTGGTCAGTCGCATGTGTTAGCGGACACCACAGTTCAAAAGAGAACCAAAAGACGCTTTTGTCAAGAAGGCATAAATAATTGTTTAAAATAATATTTAACGATAGTTTGGTGTTATTTAACGTGGATGCACTTGCAAAATACTATTGGCATATTTACTTACGGCCAAACCTTTAACTATAATTATTGTAAAGTCCCGGAGTGCGGCAGTTGTTTGTAACATTTCTTTATTTAAATATTCTTGTAACATATTAGTTTAGTCCGGCAAGTTGTCAACTTGAATCAGATCATGTCTGTAGAGCTTGAGGACGATGTATTTTTGGTGAGGATGGCCTTCAGTCAATGGGAGTTGGACAGTGGTAGAACGCTGCTGGAGTGAAGTGGAGACTAAGCCTTTGCGAGGGAAGACCTCAAGGGAACGATTCTACACACAGCGTCGAGTCCTTGAAGAAGGCAGACCTGCCTGCAGTAACGTGCGTGATTCGGTCGTATAAATGATTGATTCTGGGCAGTGAACGGCCGCTACCATACCTTAATTTCTCTAGGGACGTTATATTTCGAGAGATGTGAATGTGCTCCAGTATAGGACTGTAACTTAAGCCGCTTGTGTTAAGAAACAGAGGATAGACAGAATACGAGTAACTATAGTTTCTATAACGTGTGTTAGCGAATCTACTCTGAACTGTTTTGAACTGGTGAATCTTTCGTGTGCTGCGATCATAAAACGAGCTTAGTTTTCGCGAGTCTTTCAAGACTGTTTAGTCTCAAGATTTTGCTACAATTCTTGAAAAGCTCTCAACGTAACTTTATTGCATTTGACAAGGGTATTGTAACTGAATATCGTAGGACCACTTCCCGTTTATTTAAGATGTTCTTTCTTGGATAAACGTTATTCA
Organism: Schistocerca cancellata; assembly: GCF_023864275.1. Classification (NCBI taxonomy): domain Eukaryota; kingdom Metazoa; phylum Arthropoda; class Insecta; order Orthoptera; family Acrididae; genus Schistocerca; species Schistocerca cancellata. The sequence goes on along the minus strand of NC_064628.1, from coordinate 164,187,680 downwards.
ACATAATGATCTGTCGTCTATAGCAATAACAAATGTTTTTTTTTATTCATTTATCTTTTATATTTCTGTGTATTTTATTAACCCGCAATTCTAGCCAATGTATAGACTATTTGATTGCAGCATCACAGCTACAGGTTGTTGATTGCAGCGAGTTAGCTGTGGGGCATGAAAGCAGAGATGCACAGCCCGACCCTATGACTACATCGACCTAGCCTTTTTTAAACAGGGCCGTACATAGCCCACGTACCTAAAGTACGAGTAAAGACGCAAAATGTTTGCTTGTATGGGATGCTTTTTAGGAGAGCAACTAACTCAGCAGTAACCGTTAGGTACCGTCACATTCTGCAGTCGGCAAGATTACCACCAGTTAAGTCTCCGGAGAATATTTATTTATTTACTTAACCCGTTCCGATTAGGGATATCAGGCCATCTCGTGCAGTGCTTCACACATACAGTACCTTCTTTACATCATAGTTATCTAAGAAATAAGTTTTAATGTGACAACTAGTTTTAGAATGATTTGAGTGTCTGAAGTGGCAGTGTGAGTAAATTATATTGGCTATGAGCTAATAAAATCAATTACTGGCAGTGGTTGTACTACTACAGCTGCTGACACTGATAGTGATAATAGCAAAAACAAGAATGACTTCAGTAGTAACAAAAATAACAATAATGACAGTGGTAGATATTAGACGGAGATATGTGAGAAGAAAGAAAGAGACTCTTGAGGTTGTTATGTGATCTACTGTTTCTATTTGTTGTTTGCAAAGTCTGCATTTATCTGATGTGGTATTGGGATCTTTAATAATATGCTTGCTGTAATATCTGATGTTTATTGATCCTGTATTGCAATCATGAATCCTTCTGTCTCACTGTATATATTGCCTTTTGTTAGCCGTGTGTTGGATGCGTCTTGATTGATGTGTGGCTGTGTTAGATGATACGGGTGCTTGCCATGTAGTGTTTTCTTTTTCCAATTTACTTTCTTCGTATCTGTTGATATTATGTGATCTAAAGGGTTGTAGAAGTGGTTATGAAATTGCAGAGGTGTAGCTGATGTATTTATATGAGTGATTGCTTTGTGTATTTTGCTAGTTTCTGCTCGTTCTATAAAGAATATTCTTAAATTGTCTACCTGTCCATAATGTAGGTTTTTTATGTCGATAAATCCCGTTCCTCCTTCCTTTCTGCTTAATGTGAATCTTTCTGTTGCTGAATGTATGTGATGTATTCTATATTTGTGGCATTGTGATCGTGTAAGTGTATTGAGTGCTTCTAGGTCTGTGTTACTCCATTTCACTATTCCAAATGAGTAGGTCAATTTTGGTATAGCATAAGTATTTATAGCTTTTGTATTGTTTCTTGCTGTCAATTCTGTTTTCAGTATTTTTGTTAGTCTTTGTCTATATTTTTCTTTTAGTTCTTCTTTAATATTTGTATTATCTATTCCTATTTTTGTCTGTATCCTAGATATTTATAGGCATCTGTTTTTTCCATCGCTTCTATGCAGTCGCTGTGGTTATCCAATATGTAATCTTCCTGTTTAGTGTGTTTTCCCTTTACTATGCTATTTTTCTTACATTTTTCTGTTCCAAAAGCCATATTTACATCATTGCTGAATATTTCTGTTATATTTAGTAATTGCTTGAGTTGTTGATTTGTTGCTGCCAGTAGGTTTAGATCATCCATGTATAGCAAATGTGTGATTTTGTGTTGGTATGTTCCAGTAATATTGTATCCATAATTTGTATTGTTTAGCATGTTGGATAGTGGGTTCAGAGCAAGGCGGAACCAGAAAGGACTTAATGATTCCCCTTGGTATATTCCATGCTTAATCTGTATTGGCTGTGATGTGATATTATTTGAATTTGTTTGGATATAAAGTGTGGTTTTCCAATTTTTCATTACTATGTTTAGGAACTGTATCAATTTAGGATCTACTTTGTATATTTCCATTATTTGTAGTAACCATGAATGGGGTACACTATCAAAAGCTTTTTGGTAATCAATGTATGCGTAGTGTAGCGACCTCTGTTTAGTTTTAGCTTGATATGTCACTTCTGCATCTATTATCAGTTGCTCTTTACATCCTTGTGCTCCTTTTCAACAGCCTTTTTGTTCTTCATTTATAATTTTGTTCTGTGTTATATGTGTCATTAATTTCTGTGTAATGACTGAAGTGAATATTTTGTATATTGTTGGTAGGCATGTTATGGGGTGATATTTAGCTGGGTTTGCTGTGTCTGCTTGATCTTTAGGTTTCAGATAGGTTATTCCATGTGTAAGTGTATCAGGGAATGTGTATGGGTCTGCAATGTAACTGTTAAATAATTTAGTTGGATGTGAATGTGTTGAGGTGAACTTCTTTAGCCAGAAATTTGCTATTTTATCTTTTCCAGGGGCTTCCCAAGTGTGCGTAGAATTAATTGCTCGGGTGACTTCATATTACAAAATTATCACTTCAGGCGTTTGTGGTATCGTCTTGTATGTGTCTGTTTCTGCTTGTATCCACCGTGCATGTCTGTTATGTTGTACCGGGTTTGACCATATGTTGCTCCAGAAGTGTTCCATGTCTGTTATATTTTGTGGATTGTCTATTTTAATGTGTGTGTTACCTATTGTCTGATAAAATTTCTTTTGGTTTGTGTTGAATGTTTGGTTTTGTTTCCTTCTATTTTCACTTTTTTTGTATCTTCTAAGTCGTTTGGCCAATGCTTGTAATTTCTGCTTCTTTACATCTAATTGCTCTATCGCCTCTTGTGAGATTTTACCTAACCTAATTCGTTTTTTGTCTGATATTTCATTTCTTATAAACTGTGTTAGCTGTCTGATGTCTTTTCTCAGTTTTTCTATTCTGATATGTAGCCTGTGTTGCCATGCCGGTTTTGTGGGTTTCTTCTGTGTGTTGGTTGGTTCTGATCTCTGCCGAGTGTGTATTTAGTGTAGTGAGTGCTCCTATATAAACCAGTAGTTGTATCTCTTCCATAGTTGTATTTTCATTTATTTTGTTGTGTATGATTGTGTTGATAGATGTTATTGTTGTTTGGACTTGTGGGTTATTTGGTGGTCTATGCAAGAATGGTCTAATGTCGGTATTTGTGTCTTTGTATTCTATATACACTCCTGGAAATTGAAATAAGAACACCGTGAATTCATTGTCCCAGGAAGGGGAAACTTTATTGACACATTCCTGGGGTCAGATACATCACATGATCACACTGACAGAACCACACGCACATAGACACAGGCAACAGAGCATGCACAATGTCGGCACTAGTACAGTGTATATCCACCTTTCGCAGCAATGCAGGCTGCTATTCTCCCATGGAGACGATCGTAGAGATGCTGGATGTAGTCCTGTGGAATGGCTTGCCATGCCATTTCCACCTGGCGCCTCAGTTGGACCAGCGTTCGTGCTGGAGGTGCAGACCGCGTGAGACGACGCTTCATCCAGTCCCAAACATGCTCAATGGGGGACAGATCCGGACATCTTGCTGGCCAGGGTAGTTGACTTACACCTTCTAGAGCACGTTGGGTGGCACGGGATACATGCGGACGTGCATTGTCCTGTTGGAACAGCAAGTTCCCTTGCCGGTCTAGGAATGGTAGAACGATGGGTTCGATGACGGTTTGGATGTACCGTGCACTATTCAGTGTCCCCTCGACGATCACCAGTGGTGTACGGCCAGTGTAGGAGATCGCTCCCCACACCATGATGCCGGGTGTTGGCCCTGTGTGCCTCGGTCGTACGCAGTCCTGATTGTGGCGCTCACCTGCACGGCGCCAAACACGCATACGACCATCATTGGCATCAAGGCAGAAGCGACTCTCATCGCTGAAGACGACACGTCTCCATTCGTCCCTCCATTCACGCCTGTCGCGACACCACTGGAGGCGGGCTGCACGATGTTGGGGCGTGAGCGGAAGACGGCCTAACGGTGTGCGGGACCGTAGCCCAGCTTCATGGAGACGGTTGCGAATGGTCCTCGCCGATACCCCAGGAACAACAGTGTCCCTAATTTGCTGGGAAGTGGCGGTGCGGTCCCCTACGGCACTGCGTAGGATCCTACGGTCTTGGCGTGCATCCGTGCGTCGCTGCGGTCCGGTCCCAGGTCGACGGGCACGTGCACCTTCCGCCGACCACTGGCGACAACATCGATGTACTGTGGAGACCTCACGCCCCACGTGTTGAGCAATTCGGCAGTACGTCCACCCGGCCTCCCGCATGCCCACTATACGCCCTCGCTCAAAGTCCGTCAACTGCACATACGGTTCACGTCCACGCTGTCGCGGCATGCTACCAGTGTTAAAGACTGCGATGGAGCTCCGTATGCCACGGCAAACTGGCTGACACTGACGGCGGCGGTGCACAAATGCTGCGCAGCTAGCGCCATTCGACGGCCAACACCGCGGTTCCTGGTGTGTCCGCTGTGCCGTGCGTGTGATCATTGCTTGTACAGCCCTCTCGCAGTGTCCGGAGCAAGTATGGTGGGTCTGACACACCGGTGTCAATGTGTTCTTTTTTCCATTTCCAGGAGTGTATGTCAGCTGAAATTTTTCTTCTATATCTAACATGTGTAACTTCGTGTTCTATTTGTGGTTGTTCTGGTGGCTGTCTTAAGATTTAGTTTTCCTCTGATTGTTTAGTTGATGCGTGTTGTTCTTTGTTTGTTTGCTCTGTGATGTTTGAGTCCATTACTGTATTTTATTCTTCTTCTGATTGCACATTATTTTGTTCCAGTATTTGTTGTACTTGTTGTTTGATGTTTTCTAATTCTGACTGGGGTATCCTGTTATTTTTGAATATTATTTTTTTCCCGTGCTGCCTCTTGACCGTTTCCATCTGCTTGGCCATACGCGAACACCATCTGGACTTGCTCCCGGTATGAGTACCGCATCATTCTGCTGCTTACAGTATGCTGCGCCAGCCTGAAACACGCAAGGAACCCACGGCACGTGGTCAGAGGAACTGTTATTCGTCATCGCCATCTACCATGACCACGATACATTTCTGGAAACATGTTCATAGGACCTTTTTTCCTCGATTTCCAGTCAGGAATTCGTACCTGCAGTTCGTCGGTTTTATTCCTATTCACCCTGTATACGTTGTTGTTGTGGTCTTCAGTCCTGAGACTGGTTTGATGCAGCTCTCCATGCTACTCTATCCTGTGCAAGCTTTTCATCTCCCAGTACCTACTGCAACCTACATCCTTCTGAATCTGCTTAGTGTATTCATCTCTGGGTCTCCCTCTACGATTTTTACCCTCCACGCTGCCCTCCAATACTAAATTGGTGATCCCTTGATGCCTCAGAACATGTCCTACCAACCGATCCCTTCTTCTGGTCAAGTTGTGCCACAAACTTCTCTTCTCCCCAATCCTATTCAATACTTCCTCATTAGTTATGTGATCTACCCATCTAATCTTCAGCATTCTTCTGTAGCACCACATTTCGAAAGCTTCTATTCTCTTCTTGTCTAAACTATTTATCGTCCATGTTTCACTTCCATACATGGCTACACTTCATACAAATACTTTCAGAAACGACTTCCTGACACTTAAATCTATACTCGATGTTAACAAATTTCTCTTCTTCAGAAACGCTTTCCTTGCCATTGCCAGTCTACATTTTATATCCTCTCTACTTCGACCATCATCAGTTATTTTGCTCCCCAAATAGCAAAACTTCTTTACTACTTTAAGTGTCTCATTTCCTAATCTAATACCCTCAACATCACCCGACTTAATTCGACTACATTCCATTATTCTCGTTTTGTTTATGTTGATGTTCATCTTATATCCTCCCTTCAAGACACCATCCATTCCGTTCAACTGCTCTTCCAAGTCCTTTGCTGTCTCTGACAGAATTACAATGTCATCGGCGAACCTCAAAGTTTTTATTTCTTCTCCATGGATTTTAATACCTACCCCGAATTTTTCTTTTGTTTCCTTTACTGCTTGCTCAATATACAGATTGAATAACATCGGGGAGAGGCTACAACCCTGTCTTACTCCCTTCCCAACCACTGCTTCCCTTTCATGTCCCTCGACTCTTATAACTGCCATCTGGTTTCTGTACAAATTGTAAATAGCCTTTCGCTCCCTGTATTTTACCCCTGCCACCTTTAGATGAGCTAATGTAAAATGTCGGAAGTTCCATTAGGCTTCTTGCGGATGATGCTGTTGTACACAGAGAAGTCGCAAAAAATTGTACGTAAATGCAGGAAGAGCTGAAGGAGATTGACACAACAAGCAAGCATTGACTGTCGACTCTACAGAAAATTTTTTAAAGAGTTACATATTGCACATAAGTAGGCATAAATACCCGTAACTGAATGATTAAGCGATTGTAGATGAGCCACTAAAAGCAATCACATCTATAAAATTCGTAGTATTATGCGCATAGAAAGATCCAAACTGGAATGGCAACATAAAACTAATCGCAGCTAAGATAGTTCTGTGGCCCGAGTGCTGGAGTCGCATTGTGAACAGGACGTCCAGTGTAGAGTCTGGGTGACCGCTCCAGTTCACACGTGGTGTCAGTCACACAGCGTTATTTGTAGTAACATACACTCCTGGAAATTGAATTAAGAACACCGTGAATTCATTGTCCCAGGAAGGGGAAACTTTATTGACACAGTCCTGGGGTCAGATACATCACATGATCACACTGACAGAACCACACGCACATAGACACAGGCAACAGAGCATGCACAATGTCGGCACTAGTACAGTGTATATCCACCTTTCGCAGCAATGCAGGCTGCTATTCTCCCATGGAGACGATCGTAGAGATGCTGGATGTAGTCCTGTGGAACGGCTTGCCATGCCATTTCCACCTGGCGCCTCAGTTGGACCAGCGTTCGTGCTGGACGTGCAGACCGCGTGAGACGACGCTTCATCCAGTCCCAAACATGCTCAATGGGGGACAGATCCGGAGATCTTGCTGGCCAGGGTAGTTGACTTACACCTTCTAGAGCACGTTGGGTGACACGGGATACATGCGGACGTGCATTGTCCTGTTGGAACAGCAAGTTCCCTTGCCGGTCTAGGAATGGTAGAACGATGGGTTCGATGACGGTTTGGATGTACCGTGCACTATTCAGTGTCCCCTCGACGATCACCAGTGGTGTACGGCCAGTGTAGGAGATCGCTCACCACACCATGATGCCGGGTGTTGGCCCTGTGTGCCTCGGTCGTATGCAGTCCTGATTGTGGCGCTCACCTGCACGGCGCCAAACACGCATACGACCATCATTGGCACCAAGGCAGAAGCGACTCTCATCGCTGAAGACGACACGTCTCCATTCGTCCCTCCATTCACGCCTGTCGCGACACCACTGGAGGCGGGCTGCACGATCTTGGGGCGTGAGCGGAAGACGGCCTAACGGTGTGCGGGACCGTAGCCCAGCTTCATGGAGACGGTTGCGAATGGACCTCGCCGATACCCCAGGAGCAAGTGTCCCTAATATGCTGGGAAGTGGCGGTGCGGTCCCCTACGGCACTGCGTAGGATCCTAAGGTCTTGGCGTGCATCCGTGCGTCGCTGCGGTCCGGTCCCAGGTCGACGGGCACGTGCACCTTCCGCCGACCACTGGCGACAACATCGATGTACTGTGGAGACCTCACTCCCCACGTGTTGAGCAATTCGGCGGTACGTCCACCCGGCCTCCCGCATGCCCACTATACGCCCTCGCTCAAAGTCCGTCAACTGCACATACGGTTCACGTCCACGCTGTCGCGGCATGCTACCAGTGTTAAAGACTGCGATGGAGCTCCGTATGCCACGGCAAACTGGCTGACACTGACGGCGGCGGTGCACAAATGCTGCGCAGCTAGCGCCATTCGACGGCCAACACCGCGGTTCCTGGTGTGTCCGCTGTGCCGTGCGTGTGATCATTGCTTGTACAGCCCTCTCGCAGTGTCCGGAGCAAGTATGGTGGGTCTGACACACCGGTGTCAATGTGTTCTTTTTTCCATTTCCAGGAGTGTATATTTATTGAGCGAAGTGCACAGAGTCGTAAGTGTCTCCAGAGCAGCTGGGTGTAAAAGCCACGTGCTGCGAAGAAATCCTGATGCCTCATCAGTGCAATGGCTGCGTGGGGGAGGGAGGGGTAGGGGGGGGGGGGAGAGGGAGGGGCTGCTAGCCCAGACGCTCTGCGATTAACAACTGTGGTTGTCACCCCAGCGCTCTCGAAGACAGCCCGTTGCGTGCTCAGGTGAGGGTGTAGATTGTGATGCAGGATGTGAATTGTCGTGAAGACTGCTCACTCGGCATGGATCGACCAAGAAGGCAGCAGACGCGTGCTAGTAGCCCAGGAGGCTATGTGGGACGCGGCACGCCTTGTCGGTATGAAGATGGAATCTCGCAGATCACCTGCAGTAGAGTAGTGTAGGAGATCTGGCCAGGCCACAGTCTTCTCATCTGCGATGACCCAGTAGGCAGCAATGGCAGATCACGGCTGTGGTATGCATCAAGCTGACTGTATCTCCGTACTGAAGTCAGCAAGCAGGTAGGAAGGTGGCCATCATCGGTAAGTTTGTCGTTTCGCTGAAACTTAATAGACTGCTATTCTCTTTGGTTCTAGCGACAGGGACAGAATAGCAGCACGACAGAATGTGCGCTGGAGCTCCAAAAGCCTCGCAACATAAAGGGTTCAAATGGTTCAAATGGCTCTGATCACTATGGGACTTAACAGCTGTGGTCATCAGTCCCCTAGAACTTAGAACAACTAAAACCTAACGAACCTAAGGACATCACACACATCCATGCCCGAGCCAGGATTCGAACCTGCGACCGTAGCGGTCCTACGGTTCCAGACTGAAGCGCCTAGAACCGCTCGGCCACCAGCGGCCGGCAACATAAAGGGCCAAATCCGTTCCTACGGCGTGTATGAGCGTATTTGCCCCCATTTATGAAACGCGTCAGGGCTCTTTGCCACACTGTGATAATTCGGTTATTATTCTGGGTCCCTGTTCTTTCTGCCTACGTCTGATTTTGTAGTGTCGCTCGGGCGGTGAAGCTATGTAGTATACCTCGAAAGTACCGTGTTACGCAACAAAGCAATGCGTATGTTTCTGTCTGCCTTCCTCTAAGGCCTGCTGCACTGGTGGTGTGCCTATTTTAAATACCAACTGGATCACTAGTCCAGCGCTAACCTACTCTGTTCTCATCTCGCCTGGAAGAACATTTAAATAATTTAAAGCTGTGCAGTAAAATTATTTTTTTTTTTTCGCAACAACAGACTGAGACTGACTGGAACGATCCTCAGGAAGTGTAGCGATAACCTACAAATGCCTTGTTCGGCCAATACTTGAGTGCTGCTTTTCAGTGTAGTAGCGCTACCAGAGAGGACTGATAGAGAAAGTAGACAAAATCTAAAGAGAACGGCTTTACGCCTGAGTTTCATTTAGTAAGACCGGCAGCATCACGGAGATGCTCAGCCAACTCTAGTGACAGACTCTGCTAGAGAGGCGTTCCCGATCATGGTGTAGTTCAGTGTTAAAATTCCGAGTGTGTACATTCCTCGAAGAGTCAACATAGATATTGTTTTCCCCTACGGATATTTCGTGAAAATACCATGACTTGTAGTTTATAATGTAGATGTGGATTTAAAAAAGTAATCCCATAACTGAATTAGGGTTTCTCAAAACACTAAATGATCTCAGTTGAAATAACAGATGTTGATGGGAATAGCTTCGGAGATACTGAGATCGGTCGGAAGTGTAACAACAATAAAGTTATTTGCGTAGGTGTAAAAAAATCGTAGAAACGGGTGACTTAACATCACATTTCGAAAAAACATCGTCATCACAATACCAGATAAGGATAGTTTGAAGACTTCCGGAGGATTGGTCAGACCAGTCATAAACATGTAAACTGTTGGCCGTAAAACATAAGGAGGATAGAAATAAAAATCAGGATGTATTGGACAAAGATCAGTTTGGCTTTACGAAGGTGAAATGTGCCGGAGAAACAATTCTGCCGTTGTAGTTGGTAATGGAAGCTAGTGAAGAAAAATCAGAATACTTTTCTTGAGTTTAGGGACCTAGAGACAGTGTGTGAGAATTTAAAGATGGAGTCAGATGTTCACAAGCCTTTAGAAGATTGGGGCTAATAACAGAGCCAGATGAATAATTTACAAATCCCACGTTGGAGTAATGAAAATGGAGGAACAAGAAAGACAACTTCGTGTTAAGAAAGTGAAAGGCAACTTTAGTCTGCCTCCTTTGTGTAATAGTAAGAAGAAAATGAGAGGTGGCTATTAAAAACTATGAGTTACTTGACTCAAGTCTCGTTGACGTAGAATTCTTCGTTGGCAGGTTGTCTTCGCTTCATACGAAACAGATAGGTTGGTTGTTGCTTTCAATATGCACGGTGAAATGTAATAATGAAGCAGGAAATGAGATTTCATTTCAGAATTTTTTAATGTGTGTCGATTCATTCATTTGACAGTACTCAAAAGATTTCACATAATTCGAAGAAACCATTTACAAAAACTAAAATTGAATAAAGTTCACCTTGACTGCCAGCATCTCATTCCATCATAACGGTACAACGCCAGATTCCAGAGTCCAACCAACTACGCCATCACACAGCTACTGCTAAGTCACAATTGCTTGCTGCACACACAAGTCAACAACTGCAGCCATACACGAAGTGGCAGTTCAGAGATATTTGAATACTTCGTTTTTAGATGTCAGGAAAATATGTGTACACTATCAATATGATCGACATTATTTCGAAGAAGATACAAATATATTTAACGTTTCATTAATAAAAACAATGATTATATGACACAATAAGTGTTGTATTAGTGATGTATGTCAATACTTCGGCATTAATGTAAATACTTAAGCATTTGCTGTATCTTAAGCTACATTATTTCAGGAAATACGAGGTTCCATTGCAATGGTCAGCGTGGCTGACACATTGTGGAGAACCATAGGACTAGGGTTCGATTCCCAGTACTACTTGGACACAGAGTGCATGAGCTTCGTGATGTTATCTGAGGAGCTGCTCGACCGATTGGCAGCGGCACCAGGTCTACCAACCTGACAACGACCGGAAGTGGCGAGTGCTGAGCTACTTGACGCCATTGGCGGTGGGTGACACGGCGGCCAGTGAGGCGTGATTGGCCCACCTGGTACCAGAACGGAGGTGTTTAATGCAACGTTGCAGCTTATTACCCTGTTGTTCAGCGTGCACCTTGGAGAAGCACTGAAGAACGAGGAGGGTGGAACGGCACTGCAAGGAGAACAAATACCAGAGCTGGAGTGTGCAGGCGAAACGCTCTTTCCGACCATATGTAATAATGATTTAGAAGGCCCGATGAAAGAAGGCCGAAGGATAAAGAGGGCAAAGATGCATTTGATGGCGGTAGAAAGGCAAATAGTCACTTCCTAAGTACTGAAATTTTCAACGTCACAGTGGCAGAAGTAGTGAAACACGTCTTATAACTAGGAAACAAGATTACATAGGATGGACGAGGGAAGGAAGATGTCAGGGGTAGACGGACACTGTTGACGAAAGCTTTATTTCATAAAAGAGTGCTACGGGAAAGGAGAAATGTGAAAATGAGGAAGAATTTCCTGAAAGCGCACAACTAGAGCGCAGAGTTTTATGAAAATGAAAAGACTACCATCGGAAATCCGAAGAAAAAGGATCTCGAAACATTTGAAATGTTGTGCTATGGAAGAATATTAAGAGGACTGAAAGAAGTAAGAAATGAAGTACCAAAAATAATAAATAATGGACAGCGAGGCCATTAGAGACGGGCACAACCTCGGATTACGAAAAGATGGAGAAGGAAATCGGCCATGTCTTTTTCAAAGAAACCATCCTGGCAATCACCTGGAACCGATTCAGGAAAATGACGGAAAACCTAACTCTGAATCGCCGGATGGGCATTTGATATCTCCCCCTCCCAAATGCCAGTCCAGTGTGGTGACCTCTGCGACACTTCGATCGGTAATAACAGGCGAGGAATGAAATGTGTGGAAGACTGTTACTGGTAATCGAACAAAGGAAAGGCTTAACGCATAGCGTGAAGGCTTTCTATGAGAATTCCGAAAGCTGACATTCTGAGGGAGTAAAGAAAATATGTGTCTCCCACCCACATTGCTCATAACAATCATTATGGTAAAAATATGGACCTTCGTTCATGCACATAGACGTACTATGTGGAAATGTAATATATGAGAGTGAGTCAAATGAAAACCTTCGATTTGTAATAACAAATCGAAATTTCGCGCCCTTATCCTGTAAGTTGCTAAGCGTGCTACAAACAGTATGTAGAATGGCCTCTAGGTGGCAGCATAGTGCAGATGCACACATACAGTCGCAGTATCAGTATAATGATGGCCGCCCCACTTGCGACTTGCAGCAGGGAAGAACAGCGTTCTGTTATTCGATTTTTGCGTAGTGAAGGTGTGAAACCTATTGAAATTCATCGACGAATGATGGTTCAGTACGGTGATCCATGTTTGTCACAGCAGCAAATCTACGAATGTAGTAGGAAGTTCGCATATGGTGTGACTTCAGTGGAAGATGCTCCTCGTCCAGGTCAGGCACAACGAGTTATGACTCCACAGAACATTGCAGCAGTTGAAGCCACAGTGAAGGAAAACCGCCGAGTGACACTGAATGACATTGCAGCATGTTTGCAGATTAGTCATGCGTCGGCATACCACATTGTGCATGATGTGCTCCCATTTCACAGTGTCTGCAACATGGGTGCCACGGCAGCTGACTCCTGAAATGAGAGAACGACGTGTTGATGCTTGTGAAGAACTTCTTCGGCGCTTTGAACGAGAAGGTGATGGCTTCCTTGCAAGAATCGTTACTGGGGACGAAACCTGGGTACACTTCCACCAGCCGGAAACGAAGAGAGCGAGCAAAGAAGTTTCGAACAGAACCATCAGCAGGAAAGGTTATGCTGACTCTCTTTTGGGACGAAAAAGGCGCGATTTTGGAGCATTACATGCCTAGAGCGACCACTGTCACCAGTGCATCATACACAGATCTCCTAAAAATCATCTGCGGCCTGCAGTCAAATAAAAGCGACGTGGACTAATGTCAGCAGGTGCCCTTTTGCAACATGACAATGCAAGGCCCCACACTGCCCGTACAACAGTTGCAACAATCACAGACCTGCATTTTGAGTGTCTTACTTATCCACCATACTCACCAGACCCTGCCCCAAGTGATTTCCATATATTTGGACCACTGAAAGACGCAGTGGGAGGAAAGAAGTTCTGTTCTGATGAAGAGGTATGCCAAGCGGTGCATGAGTGGTTGCAACGACTACCAAGATAATTTTTTTCTAAGGGAATTTATGCACTTTGTAAGCGCTGGAGGACTTGCATTGAGCATGGGGGAGATTATGTTGAAAAGTGGTACAGCTTTGTACCACTTCTGCACAACAAATAATATTTAAAAAAATATATTTAAGGTTTTCATTTGACTCACCCTCGTAAATTTAGTATATTGATATTGGTACATACTAGTCCTTTGACATAAGGAACACGGTAGCAACTGGAAGATTGATAGTCTGTAGTGCTGTAACACTGTTCCAGACAACGGCGCCTCCCTTGCCTCTAATAACGTGGACGCGGCTCCTCCGGGACCCTACACGCGGCCCCGCTGCCTGTCAGCAGGCGCCGGCGGATTCCAGAGCCGCACAAGGCTGGCCTGTGTCAGTGGGCGGCGAGCATCTGCTCACCGGCCGTGATCTTTGCGCGGGCCGCGCCACATACCGAACCTCCCTGAGGGCGCGCCGTTTCTTGCGCAGCTTCAAGTTATGCTTTGTATAACATCGGTTCACCTTTTAGCACGCCAGACGGACAAACCAAATGTAAAAGGGACTTTGTTTTCAGTCAGCAGTCTTCTGACTGGTTGGATGGGGCCCGACACGAATTCTTCCCCTGTGCTAACCTTTCCATCTCAGAGTAGCAATTGCAACCTGCATCCTCAGTTATTTGCTGGATGCGTTCTTTCCAATCTTCCGTCTTCCTCTACAGTTTTTATCATCTATGGCTGCCTCTAGTACAAGTTGCCTTCTTTGTATCTATGTTTTCCTTTCTAATTTCTGTGATTGCCCTTTTTAGAGATGTCAATTCCTCTTCAACTGAACTGCCTACTGAGCTATTCATTGTCGCAGTATTTATAGCTTCAAAGAACTTCAGACATATCTCTTAATTCCTTAGTACTTCCGCAATCCATTTCTTTGTGCATTAATTCTTCCTGATTAGTCCCTTCAACTTCATGCTACTCTTTCATCATTACTAAATTGTGATCTGAGTCTATATCTGCTCCTGGGTAAGCCTTACGCTCCAATATCTGCGTTCAGAATCTGTGCCTGACCACGATGTAGTCTAACTGGAATATTCCTGTATCTCCTGGCGTTTTCAAACCATATCTTCTCCTCTTGAAGGGAGCCTGTATTCTCCAGTAACCTTTTCTTCTACTCCTTTCCATACAACCGTATTCCAATGCCCCACGAATATAAACTCTCCTCAGCTGTCCAGTACCCTCATACACTTTATTTATCTCTTCTTCTTCTGCCTGCTACGTCGGCATGCATACCTAAACTATTCTTGTCGGTTTTGGTTTGCTGTCGATTCTGATGAGAACAACCCTATCACTGAAATTTTAACAGTAACTCACTCGCTGCGCTACCTTCATATCATAACGAATTCTACTCCCGTTGTACCTTTTCCTGGTGCTGTTGACATAACCCAAAACTCGTCTGACCAGAAATCCTTGTCTTCTTTGCATTTCACTTCATTGACACCCACTGTATTGCCACGTTCAAACTTCTGAGGTTCAAAGCCCCCATTCGTGCAACGTTATCCTTTCGTTGGTTATTTAATCATTTTCTAAAGGTTCTAAGATGCTACTCCAGAAGGGTATGAAATGAATGTGCTCAACGGAAAATAGTAAATGCTCAAATGAAGATTTGGTCCTGTCTGACTACCCCCTCAAGCAGATCTTATTCTCTCTTAGTTCTATAAATTACAATCTAAACATAAATGAATAATGAAGACAACTAATTCTACTAAATGATAAACGTTGTTCCTGCTTATACATTTATTGTAGATTAAAAAAACCATTTAGATTACAAAGTTTGCATTTCCTAAGTAAAATTACTAATCTATTGCCCAATTCTGTCCTTTATCATGACTGCGCGGACTAACACAAGGGACACTCCAAAAGAAATGCACACTATTTTTTTATATCCATCTTTTATTCTGCATTTTGAAAGTTTTACAGTGTATAGATACATCCTTTAGGAACAATATTTTCGTTTCTCCACATAATTTCAATGCCTCTCAACTGCCTTACGCGATCTTCGAACCAGTGGATGTATACCCGCACGGTAAAATTCTGGACCAACCTGTAGGAGCCACTGTTTGGCAGCGTGCACAAGGGAGTCATCATCTTCAAACCTTGTTCCACGAAGAGAGTCTTTCAGTTTCCAAAAGAGATGATGGTCAGATGGAGCCAGGTCAGGACTGTAAGGCGGATGTTTCACTGTTGTCCATCCGAGTTTTGTGATCGCTTCCATGGTTGTTTCACTGACATGCGGCCGTGTATTGTCGTGCAACAGCAAAACATCCCGCTTTTGCCGATGTGCTCGAACACGACTCAGTCGAGCTTGAAGTTTCTTCAGTGTCGTCACATATGCATCAGAATTTATGGTGGTTCCACTTGGTATGATGTCCATAAGCAAGAGACCTTCGGAATCGAAAAAATCCGAAGCCATAACTTTTCCAGCAGAAGTTGTGGTTTTCAATTTTTTTCTTGGGTGAATTTGCATGATGCCACTCCATTGATTGCCTCTTCGTCTCTGGTGAAAAATGATGGAGCCATGTTTCATCACATGTCACAGTTCTTTTAAGAAATTCATCTCCACCATTCTCGTACTGTTCCAAAAGTTCGCTCCATACCGTTTTTGTTGTTTATTTGTGAGCCACTGTCAACATTCTGGCAACCCACCTGGCACAAACCTTTTTTAACGCCAACACTGTCAGTATTCTGCAAACACTTCCTTCCCCTATCCCAGCGTAGTGTGACAATTGGTTTGCTGTGATGCATCTGTCAGCAGTCACCAGTTCGTTAACTCTCTGCACATTGTCTGGAGTGTGTGCATTACGAGGCCTGCTGCTGCGAGGATAATCCTCAATATTGCTGTGCCCGCTTTCATCACGTAACCTGCTTGCCCGACGACTAACTGTACTGCGATCGACAGCAGCATCTCCATACACCTTTTTCAACCTCTTGTGGATGTTTCCCACTGTCTCGTTTTCACAGCACAGGAATTCCATGACAGCACGTTGCTTCTGACGAACGTCAAGTGTAGCAGCCATCTTGAAGACATGCTGTGATGGCGCCACTCACAGGAACAGGTTGAACTAAGTTTGAAAACAAGCGGGAAGAATGTATCTACACACTGTAAAACTATCACACATGCAGAATTAAAACTGTATTTTTACAAAAATAGTGTGCATTTCTTTTGGAGTGACCCTTGTATCAATAACGC
Organism: Schistocerca cancellata; assembly: GCF_023864275.1. Taxonomy (NCBI): domain Eukaryota; kingdom Metazoa; phylum Arthropoda; class Insecta; order Orthoptera; family Acrididae; genus Schistocerca; species Schistocerca cancellata. Next base: position 164,171,138 of record NC_064628.1, on the reverse strand, counting down.
GAAATGACTGGCATCATCTACAGGGTGTTTCAAAAATGACCGGTATATTTGAAACGGTAATAAAAACTAAACGAGCAGCGATAGAAATACACCGTTTGTTGCAATATGCTTGGGACAACAGTACATTTTCAGGCAGACAAACTTTCGAAATTACAGTAGTTACAATTGTCAACAACAGATGGCGCTGCGGTCTGGGAAACTCTATAGTACGATATTTTCCACATATCCACCATGCGTAGCAATAATATGGCGTAGTCTCTGAATGTAATTACCCGAAACCTTTGACAACGTGTCTGGCGGAATGGCTTCACATGCAGATGAGATGTACTGCTTCAGCTGTTCAATTGTTTCTGGATTCTGGCGGTACACCTGGTCTTTCAAGTGTCCCCACAGAAAGAAGTCACAGGGGTTCATGTCTGGCGAATAGGGAGGCCAATCCACGCCGCCTCCTGTATGTTTCGGATAGCCCAAAGCAATCACACGATCATCGAAATATTCATTCAGGAAATTAAAGACGTCGGCCGTGCGATGTGGCCGGGCACCATCTTGCATAAACCACGAGGTGTTCGCAGTGTCGTCTAAGGCAGTTTGTACCGCCACAAATTCACGAAGAATGTCCAGATAGCGTGATGCAGTAATCGTTTCGGATCGGAAAAATGGGCCAATGATTCCTTTGGAAGAAATGGCGGCCCAGACCAGTACTTTTTGAGGATGCAGGGACGATGGGACTGCAACATGGGGCTTTTCGGTTCCCCATATGCGCCAGTTCTGTTTATTGACGAAGCCGTCCAGGTAAAAATAAGCTTCGTCAGTAAACCAAATGCTGCCCACATGCATATCGCCGTCATCAATCCTGTGCACTATATCGTTAGCGAATGTCTCTCGTGCAGCAATGGTAGCGGCGCTGACGGGTTGCGGTGTTTGAATTTTGTATGGATAGAGGTGTAAACTCTGGCGCATGAGACGATAAGTGGACGTTGGCGTCATTTGGACCGCAGCTGCAACACGGCGAACGGAAACCCGAGGCCGCTGTTGGATCACCTGCTGCACTAGCTGCGCGTTGCCCTCTGTGGTTGCCGTACGCGGTCGCCCTACCTTTCCAGCACGTTCATCCGTCACGTTCCCAGTCCGTTGAAATTTTTCAAACAGATCCTATATTGTATCGCTTTTCGGTCCTTTGGTTACATTAAACCTCTGTTGAAAACTTCGTCTTGTTGCAACAACACTGTGTTCTAGGCGGTGGAATTCCAACACCAGAAAAATCCTCTGTTCTAAGGAATAAACCATGTTGTCCACAGCACACTTGCACGTTGTGAACAGCACACGCTTAGAGCAGAAAGACGACGTACAGAATGGCGCACCCACAGACTGCGTTGTCTTCTATATCTTTCACATCACTTGCAGCGCCATCTGTTGTTGAAAATTGTAACTACTGTAATTTCGAAAGTTTGTCCGCCTGAAAATGTACTGTTGTCCCAAGCATATTGCAACAAACGGTGTATTTCTATCGCTGCTCGTTTAGTTTTTATTGCCGTTTCAAATATACCGGTCATTTTTGAAACACCCTGTACATACCAAACACTAGAAGACACTACTTTCAGAGATGATCTACGGTGGTGTGGAACCTCAGTGGAAATAAAGTAACGTGATCACAGCTGTTTAACTTTTATAGCCCTAATAAGCCGAAGCAGTTTGTGATATCACCGTATGTACTGCGTCCGGTGCGTCGAAGTGATGGCTCTTGTACTCGTCTGCAACGATGGAAGAACTCCAGCCACAATTAAACTCTTTCAAACACTAGGACGGCAGAAGGCGGTCCTCTCACTAATATACTCTAATACTGTCGTCTCTGTGTTCTACAGACGAGAAACGCCAACTCCCAATCCCAAGGACGGAGTTCAGATAACGTCCCAACGTAAGTATTTGCAACTACTGAACGCTGCGTACTCAACGACCACTTCCAACCTGGAAGTGAAGTCCAGAATCGTATAGGTTCGCAACAGTTCAGTTGCTAACTGTACTCCTACTGAGTGCAAAGGCAGCAGGTCCGTCTGTACCAACAAAGCTGATGTCGAGCGACCGTCACACATGGGCACTCACAACGGAAGACCACGTCTCTCCAGCGCTGGCTTCGCAGCAAGGCTTGGCTCCCCACCATCGCAATTCCGAGAAAGAATCATATTACCGAAACCATGGAATATTCTCCCTCTCTACAGATTCTTCCGAACGCCGACCAACCATATTTTCATCTTTTGCCGTCCAGCGCGGAAAGTTTGCGAGGAAAAACCTATACTCATACAATGGTACGCTTCTGAGTAAAAATCCTTGGAAGTAACCCAGCCTGCATGGTTTCCGAGATGCCGCTTCTTCGTTTCTCTCGCCTGCGTCCAAGATTTTCAGCGTTTCCGAAGTATAATCCCTACGGTTCGACTACAACACCGGCCAGTCACGACTCTATTGTGCTCCAGCGCTTAGGTGCTACGGCGTCCGTCTTGCTATTTCCTGTGTTTAAACAGGACCAACAAACCTGTGTGGGCCTTCCTCCCAGGGCTTCAGTTCCGCCAGCCGTTTCATTTCCAGTGGCGTTCCAACCTCTACTAGTATAGGCAATAATTTATTACGCCATTTTTATAATAAAGACACTCCGTCAGCTTTAATGCAATAAGCGTCAACAACTATTTACAAGATGTACGTGACAATGTCAGTCCCCTTTATATATTCATATGTACGATGTACAACCTATCACATGATACCTAATTGTATGGCAAAGTATGTGGATGAGTGCTTGTAAAGTGCGAAATTATAGCCACCTTACAAGGTCACCTCCCCGTTGGCAGCTCCTCCTGAAGATCAGAATGAGGGACTATTCCAGAATCTTTTGCCAGTGGAGAGATTATCACGATACTTTTTTATTTACATGGCACATATCTTGCGGATACACATTATATATCTTTAATGTAGTGGTTTTAATTGTCTTCTGCATCCTCATGTCTTTGATCACTGCTGATTCGTCCGCCTTTAGGGGCAGTTTCCCATCCCAAGGGCATGAGAGTGCCCTGAACCTTTGTCCGCTTCTGAGCCCTCTTTTTAAAAGGCAATTGGCAGAAAGATGGTCACATGTTATGTCAGAAGTCTTCGGGTGCCGTTGCTGATGATATTTATTCAAAATGTAAGCAGTGACGAGTTTCGAACTCAGGACCCAAGACGTTTCAAATTCTAGTCAAAGCGGGTGAAGGGATATGTGTTCTAAATTACTAAGTTAATGTCTTTTAACAAATACCATCCTGGATGTCTGTGTCCGTATCGAAGCCCCAATGATTTTATCACAGAAAAGGTGTAAGGTCAACACACTTAGATACATACGTATCTTCAGTCCGAAGACACTATATTCTATGCAAGCCTCTTCATCTCTGCACAGCTAACGCAACCTAAATGTTTCTAAACCTGCTTACTATCAGCTAGTTAGTTTCATCTTCCATGGATCATTTGCACAACATATCATAACGATGTGTAACGAGTCGTTTAACATTCAGATCCCAAACTGATTTATACGAGTAAATATGGAAAGCGGGCGTCCGATTTTGAGAGCTAATATCGCATTGAGATGCAGAATATTTACTACGGCAGTTAGGAGGCGTACCGAACGTACAGGAAAACGTGGCAAGTACGAAAATGTACTTCCGTTTTCAAAGAAACACTAGGCAGCAAACACTGTACTTGCAACTTTCCGAATTCTGATAGTCTTCTCCCCACTGCTGCGAACGTGGAATGGAGTAGAATATTTCTGTTGCGAAAGCTCTCTGCATACACTTGTGCAGCAGTTCTGCTGCTTGGCAACAACCTTGTCATTTACAAACATAATGTCGATCACTTCTCAGTTATGTAATCGTACAAGTCATAATGTTATTAACGGTCTTAATGAAACAGAACACAAGTACTCTGTTACTTGTATGATGAGAGGAAACGAACATGGAAAGATGCAGCGCATACGAAATAGTGCTGTTAGGCGCAGTCCGTGAAATCCCCCGCCTCTGATGGCTAATGCCTTACGAACTACAGTAATTAAGCTACCAAACGCATCGTTCTCAAAGTCTGACGTTCTAATGCTCCCAAACCCTTACTTATAAGATATGCCGAGAAGCAGTAACAGCAGACTTGGTCAGTCAATTGGTGCTCCCTGGCATGGAACGTGGACTAGTCACCGGATGTCATCTGAGTAAGAAATCCATCAAGCGTCTTTCAACCGTTATAAATGTACCCAGTTCGACTCTTGGTGATGTGATTGCTAAGTGGAAACGCAAAGGAATAAGCGCAGCTAAAACAAGACCAGGCAGGCCTCATGTACAGTCGATCGGACTGGGACTGTCCAGCATTGCGGAAACTGGTTGTAAAAAAATCGCATGAAACCAGCGGAGTGAGTACCAAAGAGCTACCAGCAGTCTAGCAACGGGGTACAATGGCCTAGCAGTTCCTCATAAGGCACACATTTCTGTATATGCTAAGCGATGTAAAGAGTGAGGCCACTGGACATTAAAGCGCTGGAAACAAGTGACTGGTGACGCTCTACCCTGTGGCAATCCGATGGAAGGCTTTGGGGTTGGCTAATAGCCGGATATCGTTACCTGCCATCAAGTGTAGTGCCAACAGCGAAGTACGGGGGCCGGCCGCTGTGGTCGAGCGGTTCTAGGCGCTTCAGGCCGGAATCACGTGGCTGCTACGGTCGCGGGTTCGAATCCTGCCCCAGGCATGGGCCTGCGTGATGTCCTTAGGTTAGTTAGGTTTACGTAGTTCTAAGTCTAGCGGACTGATGATCTCAGATATTAAGTCTCATAGTGCTTAGAGCCATTTGAACCATTGAAGTACGGAGGAAGTAGTGTTACGGTATGTGGCTGTTTTTCGTAGTGAGAATCTGTTCTGCTCATTGCGTTTAAGAAAACGATAAATAAGGAAGGTCGTGAACACATTTCACAACACTGTGTACTGCTTATGGAAGAGGAACGGCTCAACAGCTCGGTGACTATCAGTATGACAAGGCACCCTGTTAAAATCAACGTCTTTGAGGCAATGGTTTTTGGGCAATAATGTTCCTGAAATGGACTTACATGCACAGAATATCGACCTAAACCCAACCGAATACCTGTGGGAGAAGTTATAACGTCAATCTGGGTCCAGACCCCAGTGCGTCACATCACCATCTTATCTGGTTTCGGCGCCTGAGGAAGAATGGGTTGCCATTCATCCACAGACATTTACACACGGTATTGAAAGTGTTTCGTGCAGAATTCAATCAGTCACGAGGGCGAAGAGTGGGCATACCCCATATTAATATCCACTAATAGGCGTATGCATACTTTTGAACAAATACTGTGCGCTCTCTGTAGCCTCACCAGCAAATCTGCGTGGCTTATATCTTTTCTTAGACTCAATCATATGCAAATTATTTCTACCGGTTTTCATGACTAAATTTCATCTTAAAGTAAAACTTAATCATCAATATAGTAAATATTAAATTGATGCAAGACTGAAGTGATAACTATACCTGCTATTTACAAAGCTGTCATTGGGATACCCCCTACGACATTTTACGCATTAGAAAATAGTGAAGTGTCGAGTACTGGTTGGTGTAGCGTGGAGAAGGCGTTAAATAATGGGCAAACAACATGCTATTTACAAAGCTGTCATTGGGATACCCCCTACGACATTTTACGCATTAGAAAACATTGAAGTGTCGAGTACTGGTTGGTGTAGCGTGGAGAAGGCGTTAAATATTGTGCAAACAGTAGAAGCCACGAAACGCGTGCCGAACACGTTATTCGACAGAACGCAGCCTTGAATGCTGAGTAATCAGATACGACAACAAGAAAATGTAAAACATAGATATATTCATGAATGACATATTGCGCACGTTGTTTTACAATTCCTGAAGAACAAGTTTGCCGTATTTCCTGCTGTATTGTGTCTCTGCTGTTTCTGGATATAGTTTAATTTTTAATTTATTGTTTGGAAAATAACCTTTAAACTTGACTGGAATAAATATTACTATTAGGGTTCTGCCTGAGATTAATTTTTGAAATGAAAATAATGTCTTTCCTTTATAGATGAAATTTCCTTTTACGCTGTGCACAATACACTTGTGTTGGAGAGAAGTAGAAAGCTTGTTATGTAATCGTGAATGGAGAATTGTTACTCTGGTTAAATAATCCGAAAATACTAGAACTTCTGATGTTACTATTGCAGTGAAAGACGTCCCCGGAGGCTGATAAGAAAGCCTCCCCGGTGCGTCTGACAAACAGGTTTCAGTTACTGTCTCTGGCTGAGCCAGATGCAGTTTCAGAGGATGATTCTCAGCCTTCAAGGTCCGGGCAACCGCAGAAGGTGGGCTTATTGGTAGTTGGGAGCCCCTTAGGGATATTGCGGCTAAGGAGGGGATGAAATCCAGTGTGCACTCCGTGTGCATTCCGGGTGGAGTCATTCCTGATATGGAAAGGGTCCTTCCGGATGCCATGAAGAGCACAGGGTACAGCCAGCTGCAGGTGGTGGCACATGTTGGCACTAATGACGTGTGTCCCTTTGGATCTGAGGAAATTCTCTCTGGATTCCAGCGGCTATCTTATTTGGTGAAGGCTGCCGGTCTTGCTTACGAGATGAAGACAGAGCTCACCATCTGCAGCATCGTTGACAGAACCGACTGCGGACCTTTGGAGCAGAGCCGGATGTAGGGTCTGAATCAGAAGCTCAGACGGTTTTGCGACCGTGTTGGCTGCAGATTCCTTGACTTGCGCCATAGGGTGTGGGGTTTCGGGTTCCGCTGAATAGGTCAGGAGTTCACTACACTCAGCTGGCGGCTACACGGGTAGTGGAGGCTGTGTGGCGTGGACTGGGCGGTTTCTTAGGTTAGAAGGCCTCGGGAAAGTACGGGGTGGGCTGCAATCTCAAAGGGTGCATGGCAAATACAGGACGTGCTTGGCTCAAGGAACAGTCTGAATTGTAGTTATAAATTGTTGTAGTTGTGATTGGAAAGTCCCTGAGCTTCAAGCGCTAATAGAAAGCACAGAAGCTGAAATCGTTATAGGTACAGGAAGCTGGCTAAAGCCTGAAATAAGTTGTGCAGAAATTTTTACGAAGTCTCAGACGGTGTTCAGGAAAGAAAGATCAGCCAGAATTGGTGGTGGAGTGTTTGTGTCTGTCAGTAGTGGTTTATCTTGTAGTGAAGTCGAAATAGATACTCCGTGCGAATTGGTATGGGTGGAGGTTATATTTAACAGCCGAACTAAGTTAATAATTGGCTCCTTCTACCTACCCCCAGACTCCGATGGTATAGTTGCTGAACAGTTCAGAAAAAATTTGAGTCTCGTAACAAATAAATACCCCACTCATACGGTTATAGTTGGTGGAGACTTCAACCTTCCCTCGAAATGTTGGCAAAAATACTTAATCAAAACCGGTGGTAGGTAGAAAACATCTTCCGAGATTGTCCTAAATGCTTTCTTCGAAAATTATTTCGAGCAGTTAGTCCACGAACCCACGCGAATTGTAAATGGTTGCGAAAACACACTTGACCTCTTAGCCACAAACAATCCAGAGCTAATAGAGAGCATCATGACTGATGCAGGGATTAGTGATCACAAGGTCGTTGTAGTTAGGCTCAATACTGTTTCTTCCAAATCCACCAGAAACAAACGCAAAATAATTTTATTTAAAAAAGCGGATAAAGTGTCACTAGAAGCCTTCCTAAGAGACAATCTCCATTCCTTCAGAACTGACTACGCAAATGTAGACGAGATGTGGCTCAAATTCAAAGATATAGTAGCAACAGCAGTTGAGAGATTCATACCTCATAATTTGGTAAGAGATGGAACTGATCCCCCATGGTACACAAAACAGGCCCGAACGCTGTTGCAGAGGCAACGGAAAAGGCATGCGAAGTTCAGAAGAACCCGAAATCCCGAAGATTGGCTAAAATTTACAGACGCGCGAAATTTGGCACAGAGTTCAATGCGAGATGCCTTTAATAGGCTCCACAATGAAACATTGTCTCGAAATTTGGTAGAAAATCCGAAGAAATTCTGGTCGTATGTAAAGTACACAAGCGGCAAGACGCAGTCAATACCTTCGCTGCGCAGAGCCGATGGTACTGTTACCGACGACTGTGCCGCTAAAGCGGAGTTATTGAACGTAGTTTTCCGAAATTCCTTCATCAGTGAAGACGAATGGAATATTCCAGAATTTGAAAAACTTAGCTGCTAGCATGAGTTTCTTAGAAGTAGATACCTTAGGGGTTGCGAAGCAACTCAAATCGCTTGATACGGGCAAGTCTTCAGGTCCAGATTGTATACCGATTAGGTTCCTTTCAGATTACGCTGATACAATAGCTCCCTACTTAGCAATCATATACAACCGCTCGCTCACCGATAGATCTGTACCTACAGATTGGAAAATTGCACAGGTCGCACCAGTGTTTAAGAAGGGTAGTAGGAGTAATCCATCAACTACAGAACTATATCATTGACGTCGGTTTGCAGTAGGGTTTTGGCGCATATACTGTATTCAAACATCATGAATCACCTCGAAGGGAACCATCTATTGATACGTAATCAGCATAGTTTCAGAAAACATCGTTCTTGTGCAACGCAGCTGGCTCTTTAATCGCACGAAGTAACGGTCGCTATCGACAGGGGATCTCAAGTTGATTCCGTATTTGTAGATTTCCGGAAAGCTTTTGATACCGTTCCTCACAAGCGACTTCTAATCAAGCTGCGGGCCTACGGGATATTGTCTCAGTTGTGCGACTGGATTCGTGATTTCCTGTCAGGAAGGTCGCAGTTCGTAGTAATAGACGGCAAATCATCGAGTAAAACTGAAGTGATATCAGGTGTTCCCCAGGGAAGCGTCCTGGGACCTCTGCTGTTCCTGATCTATATAAATGACCTGGGTGACAATCTGAGCAGTTCTCTTAGGTTGTTCGCAGATGATGCTGTAATTTACCGTCTAGTAAGGTCATCCGAAGACCAGTATCAGTTGCAAAGCGATTTAGAAAAGATTGCTGTATGGTGTGGCAGGTGGCAGTTGCCGCTAAATAACGAAAAGTGTGAGGTGATACACATGAGTTGCAAAAGAAATCCGTTGTAATTCGATTACTCGATAAATAGTACAATTCTCAAGGCTGTCAATTCAACTAAGTACCTGGGTGTTAAAATTACGAACAACTTAAGTTGGAAAGACCACATAGATAATATTGTAGGGAAGGCGAGCCAAAGGTTGCGTTTCATTGGCAGGACACTTAGAAGATGCAACAAGTCCACTAAAGAGACAGCTTACACTACACTCGTTCGTCCTCTGTTAGAATATTGCTGCGCGGTGTGGGATCCTTACCAGATGGGATTGACGGAGGACATCGAAAGGGTGCAAAAAAGGGCAGCTCGTTTTGTATTATCACGTAATAGGGGAGAGAGTGTGGCAGAGATGATACGCGGGTTGGGATGGAAGTCATTAAAGCAAAGACGTTTTTCGTCGCGGCGAGATCTATTTACGAAATTTCAGTCACTAACTTTCTCTTCCGAATGCGAAAATATTTTGTTGAGCCCAACCTACATAAGTAGGAATGATCATCAAAATAAAATAAGAGAAATCAGAGCTCGAACAGAAAGGTTTAGGTGTTCGTTTTTCCCGCGCGCTGTTCGGGAGTGGAATGGTAGGGAGATAGTATGATTGTGGTTCGATGAACCCTCTGCCAAGCCCTTAAATGTGAATTGCAGAGTAATCATGTAGATGTATCTGTGGCGCCGTACTCTGATTCGTTCTGCTGAATTACCTGCATCATCTCCCAATGTAGCTACGGCGCGATTTTTACTGTTTTCTTAACAAATTACAATACTTTTATTTTAAAATTGGCGTACTGTGGCTGAAGTGTAGATCGGGGCCAGCAACAATCACGACGGTGCTTCTGTAAAACTCATAGATTGGCAACACGGCAGTTTCGCGTAGCCAGCGTAATAATGGAGTCACGTTAAAAATGAGAGGTGAGATACGAGGCAATATATCTATAGCAGCGAAGTTGAGGCTGTAAAGTGGTAATTTAATAGTGAGTTGGCGAAGCTAATGAATGAGCCACGTGAAGAGAAACTTTTTCTCGGTATGAGGCTGTTCAAATGGTTCAAATGGCTCTGAGCACTATGGGACTCAACTGCTGAGGTCATTAGTCCCCTAGAACTTAGAACTAGTTAAACCTAACTAACCTAAGGACATCACAAACATCCATGCCCGAGGCAGGATTCGAACCTGCGACCGTAGCGGGCTTGCGGTTCCAGACTGCAGCGCCTTTAACCGCACGGCCACTTCGGCCGGCTATGAGGCTGTTTTGACTGCTCTGCAGCGTAGCCGGAGGTCTAGGTTAGCAGCTCGAAGCTAAAATTAATGGAAGTGCAACGTCAGAAAATTTTTAGCCTTTGATTTAAAATTGGCTAAAGGGAAACAACCTGTGTAACCTGTATGTTATATTACTTTACTGAAAGTCTGTGTGCCTCCTTAATACATACGGTTCTTATAAGTGATGGGGAAACTGCATTATCGACCCGGTTCTTAGACTTGCCACGAATTTTTTGTTTTTCTTTCATTTTTCTTATATTTTAAACCTTCTTTCGTTGAAGTTAAATCACCTTCAAATAGCAAACACAAGAAGCAAAATAGCGCATTTTTTTTTATTTCATAGCCGCTAAGTCAACATTTACGTTGGTACCATTCAGAATTAAAACTACGAAATATTTATTTTTATTGTTTGTGCCTGGCTGAGCTGTTAGAATATCAGGTGCTGAATGAATTATTTTCTTAACTGTGACAGTTGTGAACATTTAAGCTGTGGAAGATTACTTAGAGTCACAGAATTATTTCTCGAGCATACAAGGCCACGGTTAAAGTTTTCTGTAAAATAGAAACACCAGAAATAACGAAATAAACAGAATAGCTGGAATCAGTATGATGATCTAAATTCCATACTTTATCACGTTTAGGAATATGATACACGAGTTTTCAAGCACAACACACGCGAAGTAAATAAAGGAAAAAAAGAAAAAAACAAATTTGCACTGGCACACCTGAGTCGGCAATCGGCACTGCCGGAGCCACACTCTCTCTCTCATCGCAACCTCGCTGGGAGCATCCTATGCGCACGAGTGCTCTACTGTAAAATTCGGGGTGTTCAAAAAGTCCCTCCGCAGTGCCCTATGATTGTTAGTCGCGCGTGCCGAATGCCGCAGTGAATATACGGAAATGAAACCAGTGAACTACACGTTATTAATTTATTAAATATTCATTTTTACTCACAAATTTTCACATTAAATGTTGAAAGTGTCCCAGCAGTTGTTGAATACACAATTCAATATTGCAGTTTTCAGTTCATCGACGGCTTTTGGACGGTTTTTAGATGCATTTGCTTTCGCTGCACCCCGGAAGAAAAATTCAGGTGGTATTAGGTCAGGCGATCGTGGAGGCCAGAGTCCCTGTGAAATTATGCGATCACCAAAAACACCAGCAAGCAGTGACATTGAAACGCGAGCCGCATGCACGGTTGCAGCATCTTGTTGAAAATAACCGTTCAGTATTTCACTTAACACAAGTGCTCCTATGAATGGTTACAGAATATCACTGCAGTATCGTTGTGTGTTTTTTGTTTCGTTGATAAATATGGAACCCACAATCCGACGTCTAGAAATTCCAGTCAACTCCTATTTTCACAGAATGAACCGGTTCCTCATGAATACACAATGTATTTGCAGTACTCCACATACGAGAATTTTGCGAGTTCATTTATCCGGATAAATGAAACCACGCCTCATCAGTGAAAAACGTTTCATTAAGAACATCCCTTCCATTTTGTTGAACGAAATTTTTGAACCGTTGACAATAATACAGTCTCTTTCCATGATCAGTACTTTTCAGTTCTTGCACCACTGTCATTTTGTATGGGAAAAGTTCTAATTTTTTCCTTACAGCCGTGTGGGCCCTTCCGACACTAACATCGATTTCCTGGACGAGTTTTCTTACTGACTTGTGCGGACTCATGAACATTTTATCGGAAATATCGAGTAGTTTATCCTCAGACAAAACGCTAGGACGACCACTTCTCGGTGCATCTGTCACTGAACCCATACTTCGAAATTTGTTAATCAAATCTCGCACAGTATCGCGATATGGGAGTGTTGTCTCCGGGAAAACTGAAATAATGTTTGACGAACTGAAACTGTGTATTTACCGCTAGCTTTGAACACAACTAAAAACATACGTTCCTCAATGGTTAGCATTTTAACAGTGACAAAAACGAAACAAACGAGCAAAGAAACTTAAACGTTCACGTCAACACGTAACTACACACACCAACGATAATACTGACGCTGGCTGAGATATACGAAACAGTGGAATGTTGGGAGAGTCCACTTATTTTTATATCTTTTTCATAAACTGGGGGTGGGCTACTGTCACTAAGCTTAAGAATTATATATTGGATTAGTACAGAGTAAGAACGGAAAGATCACCCATATTAAATGTTACCGATAATATCGAGATGAAATAGTGGAGCGCTGCAGTTCCACATTGCCTGTATGCGACTACCCCTGCGCTTGATTGAGACTGTGTTTACTTTATATGACAAAATGGAACAGAACAGGACTGCATTTGTACTACAAATACATACATCAAAACCTGCACAGAAAATAGAAACACAGCTCATATATACATCATTTCCGCCCCTTTTATTGCTCATGAAAACCACACATTGCATGTTATGCCACCATACAGTGAGACCTTCAGAGATGGTGATCCAGACTGCTGTACACACCGGTACCTCTAATACCCAATAACACGTCCTCTTGCACTGATGCATGCCTGTATTCGTCATGGCATACTATCCACAAGTTCATCAAGGCACTATTGATCCAGATTGTCCCACCCTCAACGGCGATTCGGCGTAGATACCTCAGAGTCGTTAGTGGGTTACGTCGTCCATAAACAGCCCTTTTCAATCTGTCCCAGGCATGTTCGATAGGGTTCATGTGCGGAGAACAATCTGGCCACTCTAGACGAGCGTTGTCGTTATCCTGAAATAAGTCATTCACAAGATGTGCACGATGGGGGAGCGTATAGTGGTTCATGAAGATGAATGCCTAGCCAATATGCTGCCAATATCGTTGCACTATCGCTCGGAGGATGGCATTCACGTATCGTACAGCCGTTATGGTGGCTTCCATGATCATCAGCGGCGAACGCTGGCCGCACATAATGCCACCTCAAAATAGCAGGGAACCTCCACCTTGCTGCACTCGCTGGACAGTGTGTCTAAGGCGTTCAGCGTGACCGGGTTGCCTCCAAACACGTCTCCGACGATTGTCTGGTTGAAGGCATATGCGACACTCATCGGTGAAGAGAACGTGTTGCCAATCCTGAGCGGTCCATTCGGCATGTGTTGAGCCCCTCTGTACCGCGCTGCATGGTGTCGTGGTTGCAAAGATGGACCTCACCATGGACGTCGGGAATGAAGTTGCGCATCATGCAGCCTATTGTGCACAGTTTGAGTCGCAAGCATTATTCAACATGGTGGCGTTGCTGTTAGGGTTTTTGCGAACCATAATCCACAGGTAGCGGTCATCCACTGCAATAGCAGCCTTTGGGCGGCTTAGAGAGAGACAGTAACTATCGATGACATGCCTCGCTATCTCTTCCATGTCCGAACAACATCGCTTTGGTTCATTCCGAGACGCCTGGACACTTCCCTTGTTGAGAGCCCTTCGCGGCACAAACAGACAGTGCGGACGCGATCGAACCGCGGTGTGGACCGTCTAGGCATGGTTCAACTACAGACAACACGAGCCGTGTACCTGCTTCCTGGTCGAATGACGGGAACTGATCGGCTGTCGGATCCCTTCCGCCTAATGAGCGCTCCTCATGCATGGTTGTTTTCATCTTTGAGGGGGTTTAGTGACATCTCTGAACAGTCAAAGGGACTGTGTCTGTGATACAATATACACAGTCAACGTCTATCTTCAGGAGTTCTGGCACCAGGGTGACGCAATTTTTTTTTTTTTTTTTGACGTGTTTGGTTTAAGGATGCTTGCGGAAAGAACCACGCCGTCGAGACGTGGCACCTGTGGCAGTGCAAGCAGTAGGATGGTGGAGCTGTGAGGAGCACACGGCTGCGGCTGTACTGGCGTGGGAAGCAGCGGCAGCAGCTGGGCGGCGCCTCTGGGTCGGGGGTCAGTCGGACGTGGCCTTGAAGCTCGGCCGCGGCGTGGCCGCAACCCAGGAGGCGAGCACTGTTAACACTTCTTGCGTCCATACATTATATGCTCTTAGATGAGGAAATTAGAGGAACATATTTGTGGTAGTGGCCTGAACACACAACAGCCACAAAATACGCTGAGTGCGTTTTCAAATCAATATGAGGCGTAGCTATAAAGTTTTATCATTTCACAGAAATCAACCTTCGACGATGGAAACTGGTAATGGCTTTAATACTTCGACATATCCACCGTTTAGTGTGACATTTTCCCTTAAAACGGATGGCTTAGCAGAGAAGTTGATTGTAGAAGTCTGTATTTTGGCTCTGGGAAAAATTTCCATCTCCAGAATCATGTCGTCCTTTCTGGAACTACCTGAGGCGCAATGGTTACTTCATCTGCGGAGAGAGGAAGAGGTCACTGGGTGCCACATGAGAGGAATACTGTGGTCAGGCAAACTGTGAGAGACCAAAGAAGCAGCATCTGTTACTGTGTCCCGTGAAGAACTGGATGAGCCATTGTCGTGGACGGCCTCCCGTTACGCTGCGTCTTGACGCAGCTTCCAGTAATCTCCGGACACTGCGAGAGGGCTGTACAAGCAATGATCACACGCACGGCACAGCGGACACACCAGGAACCGCGGTGTTGGCCGTCGAATGGCGCTAGCTGCGCAGCATTTGTGCACCGCCGCCGTCAGTGTCAGCCAGTTTGCCGTGGCATACGGAGCTCCATCGCAGTCTTTAACACTGGTAGCATGCCGCGACAGCGTGGACGTGAACCGTATGTGCAGTTGACGGACTTTGAGCGAGGGCGTATAGTGGGCATGCGGGAGGCCGGGTGGACGTACCGCCGAATTGCTCAACACGTGGGGCGTGAGGTCTCCACAGTACATCGATGTTGTCGCCAGTGGTCGGCGGAAGGTGCACGTGCCCGTCGACCTGGGACCGGACCGCAGCGACGCACGGATGCACGCCAAGACCGTAGGATCCTACGCAGTGCCGTAGGGGACCGCACCGCCACTTCCCAGCGAATTAGGGACACTGTTGCTCCTGGGCTATCGGCGAGGACCATTCGCAACCGTCTCCATGAAGCTGGGCTACGGTCCCGCACACCGTTAGGCCGTCTTCCGCTCACGCCCCAACATCGTGCAGCCCGCCTCCAGTGGTGTCGCGACAGGCGTGAATGGAGGGACGAATGGAGACGTGTCGTCTTCAGCGATGAGAGTCGCTTCTGCCTTGGTGCCAATGATGGTCGTATGCGTGTTTGGCGCCGTGCAGGTGAGCGCCGCAATCAGGACTACATACGACCGAGGCACACAGGGCCAACACCCGGCATCATGGTGTGGGGAGCGATCTCCTACACTGGCCGTACACCACTGGTGATCGTCGAGGGGACACTGAATAGTGCACGGTACATCCAAACCGTCATCGAACCCATCGTTCTACCATTCCTAGACCGGCAAGGGAACTTGCTGTTTCAACAGGACAATGCACGTCCGCATGTATCCCGTGCCACCCAACGTGCTCTAGAAGGTATAAGTCAACTACCCTGGCCAGCAAGATCTCCGGATCTGTCCCCCATTGAGCATGTTTGGGACTGGATGAAGCGTCGTCTCACGCCGTCTGCACGTCCAGCACGAACGCTGGTCCAACTGAGGCGCCAGGTGGAAATGGCATGGCAAGCCGTTCCACAGGACTACATCCAGCATCTCTACGATCGTCTCCATGGGAGAATAGCAGCCTGCATTGCTGCGAAAGGTGGATATACACTGTACTAGTGCCGACATTGTGCATGCTCTGTTGCCTGTGTCTATGTGCCTGTGGTTCTGTCGGTGTGATCATGTGATGTATCTGACCCCAGGAATGTGTCAATAAAGTTTCCCCTTCCTGGGACAATGAATTCACGGTGTTCTTATTTCAATTTCCAGGAGTGTATTATGGGCCTTTACTGCTAAGGTCATCAGTCCCTAAGCTTATACACTACTTAACCTAAATTATCCTAAGAACAAACACAGACACACACACACATGCCCGAGGGAGGACTCGAACCTCCGCCGGGACCAGCCGCACAGTCCGTGACTGCAGCGCCTGAGACCGCACGGCTAATCCCGCGCGGCGAGCCATGAATGATTTTCACTTTTTCTACTATTACGTCGGTTGTGACACGCCAGTTTTCGAGCACCAGGGCCTCAAACTCTCTTGCGATTTCCAGTTCTTCACAGAGATATGGTCTGTCACATCGTTCTTCGTCATTTAGGCATTTCTGTCCACAATGAAAGCGTGCACGCCAGTACGTCATATGATGGTGCACTATTGCCTCACACGTACACCATCTCAGCACGGACTACTGCCCCTTTTTCCCCTACAGATATAGAACAGTATTAGCTTTTACGAATCTATGGGTACCTGTACTTTAAAAACGTCTAACAGTCCCTAAGATTACAGAATCGTAATGTAACATGTAACGAATGTAAAGATTGTCAAGAAACCAATGTAATAATGCGAATTATAATTTTCTACCTCGTGTATGTTCGAGTCATCATAGAGCAAGGAAAAGTTCTTCAGAAATGCTCCTCTTTGAACTCTCTTCTTCTTTCTGAGCTTAAGTTGTACTAATTCTTCTTTGTAATATATACAGTTATCCATTATGTTTGTTAGAGACTTTTTTCTGTTAACTGTACAAAATCCACGGCGTGCATAAATTGCAGTAAATAAATCACTCGGTACTCAGAGCAGCAGACGGAACCTGTCGCATTACTTTCAGAAAGGTACTATAAATATAACACATTATTCACTCTATTTTAGTTTCCTTGTTAGCCTCTCAATACATTGCCAAAACCAAAGCAGCTATTTGAATTCAAAAGTAAAGGCATATACAAAGCTGTAACTGCTGCAAGCAATGTTCACAGAACAGCCAGGACATTATGACCATCTATTTATTAGTCGGAGTGTACAGCTTTGGCACGAATAACAGCGGTGACGCGTCGTGGCATGGAGGCAATGAGGCCTTGGCTGGTCATTGGAGGAAAGTGTCAACACAACTGCACGCCCAAGTCACTTTATTCCCGTAAATTCCGGGGAGGGGGGCAATGATCTCTGACGCCACGTTCAGCCATCTCAGACGTGTTCGATCGGGTTCAGATCTGAAAGTTGGGAGGGCGGGGGGGGGGGGGGGGGCGGGAGGGAGGCGAGGCAGGACATCAATTACAACTCGCCACTGTGTACCTCTAACCACTCCATAACACTCCTGGCCTTGTGACATGGCCCAGTATCTTGTTGAAAACGCCACCTCGGTCGGGAAATATGATGGTATACGATATCTCTTGGTCGGCATGGTGCAGTGAACGAGCCCCACTGGACCCATGGATGCCCACGTGAATGTCCTCCAGAGCGCGATGGAACCACCGCCAGCTTTTATCCGTCTCACAGTACAGGTGTTAAGGAGCTGTTCCCCTGGATGACGACGAATTCGTGCCCACCCGTCGGCATGACGAAAAAGTATCGACATTCATCAGACCGTACAACGCTCTGTCACTGCGCCAACGTCCAGTGCCGATGGTCACGTGCCCATTTCACCCGCAGTTGCCAATGTCGTGGTATTAACATTGGCACATTCGTGGGTCGTCGGCTGCGGAAACCCATCCTTAGGAGTGTTTGGCACACTGTGTTCAGACACACTTTTACTCTGCTCACCATTTAAGTCTGCCTGTGCTGTTTTACCAGTATGTCCACCCCACGTCGTCCGACATCTAATGAGAGATGGCTGCCCAACCCCACAACGTCTGGATGTTGGTTTCACCACGTGTTGACACTCACCACAGCACCCCCCGAACACCCAAAAACTCGTGCAGTTTCCAAAACCTCCGGGCCATCACAATCTGGCCTCGGTTAAACTCATATAGACAGCATGCCTTCTCCATTCAATGCGCTGACAGCACGCTCAGTGATTCCGCTTGGGCGGATTTATATCCATAGTAGGTCGGTGGTCATAATGATATGGTTGATCAGTATAGCTGTAGTGTCACAGTTTAGCTGAAACGGAAAGTATGTCTTGTAACACAGCAAAATGAAACGAAAAGAGAAAGACTGTATTCAGTCGTAAGCATTAATTTATGACATTATTGGATGAGAGATCTGGTTTCAGTTCAGTGAAGAGCTGTTTGGTGTTGTTGGCTGGGAGTCTCTGTGGCATAAGCTCCAATACCTAAACGGAAAAGGGCTTTTTTCACATGGGTCACTTCTTCCACGATCTTTGAGAAGTGTATCTCCAGCCTGCCTGTTCAATGTGGATCACGGTAATGGATGTATGTATAGTGTAGTGCCTTTTTTCTGTTGTATGATGAGAGATGAGTGGGGCGAAACCCGTTGTCAGCAAACAGACTAAGCCTCTAGAACAGCACCAGGAGGTTCTCAGAGATTAATATCCACATCCGCTGGACGAAAATCAATGTCGTGTACCGTTTTCCAATGAAAAACTGTAGTGAGGTTTGGTTTGGCGTTTATCTAGAACACGGACTGAAAGTCTGGTAATCAGGAAATGTACGTCACCACCTCTCGTCCACGGGCCGGCTAAATACTAGAGGTGGAAACTTCTAATGCCATCGGACTCGAACCAGCACAGGCGTGCGTTAGCGACGTCGACTAAAAAAATGTGTGTGAAATCCTATGGGACTTAACCGCTAAGGTCATCAGTCCCTAAACTTACACACTACTTAACCTAAATTATCCTAAGGACAAACACACACACCCATGCCCGAGGGAGGACTCGAACCTCCGCCGGGACCAGCCGCACAGTCCATGACTGCAGCGCCTTAGACCGCTCGGCTAATCCTGCGCGGCACGTCGACTAAGGAAGCGAATAATTAAATAAAATTTAAAATTCAGTCAACTTCTCCGCACCCAAGACCAATGTCCCGCCGAGGCTCGCCTACGTCGATAGCCTACCCGTGAAGCAGAATGCAGGGTCTCATACGAGAATGTGAATGCCATGGTTAACATCTAGTACTCAAGTTTACGATTTCTGCTTCGCAACATGTTTTCCTGCAGCGCCTTACAATGTGAATTATTGGGCACGTCTTAGAAATGGAAGTGACACGAAACTAGAAGCACTATTTCTTTCGTTCAAGTTTTTAATATTTTACTGTGGGGGAAAGGGAGCCAAAGATTGCGATTTAATGGCACAACACTTAGGAAATGCAACAGGTCTACTAAAAAGACTATCTACACTACGCTTGTCCGTCCTCTTTTGGAGTACTGCTAAGCGATACGATATTCGAATCAGAAGAGATTGACGGGGGACATCGAAAAAGTTCAGAGAAGGGCAGCTTGTTTTGTACTATCGCAAAATCGGGAAGAGAATTCGAGGGATATCATACGCTGATTGGGACGGCAATATTTGAAACAAAGGTGTTTTTCGTTGCGGCGGTATCTTCTCATGAAATTTCAGTCACAATCATCCTCCTTCGAATGTGAAAACATTTTGTTGACGACCGCCTACATAGAAAGATTGTCATAATAAAATAAGAGAGATGAAAGATCCTTCGGAGAGATTTAAGTGTTCGTTTTTCCCGCTCGCTTTTCGAGAGTGGAACGGCAGAGAAATAACTTACCTTAATTGTGAATTTCAGAGTAAGCATGTGGATGTAGATGTTTTTTTATATATCTGAAGAAGGATGTACGACTCTATTACATGGAAATCGGAGGATGATAAAAACGAAAAAATAGAACAATTGACTTTTCTTTTGTCGATACGTAATGTTTTAACAGAGCCTGCGTGGCTGACAGACATACAAACTTTTTCTGATTGGCGGCAATCTCCCTAACGTCTTTCATGTTTAGATGTTGCTGTCGGCAGTGGTTTGTTGTTAATAGTGACGAGAGACGGAAGAGCCTGGAATCCGTTGACGGCGCAGAGCCTGCTCATCGCTATTTACACCAAGGGGATCTTCAAACTAGAGGTCCTCGTCCTACTAACGCTAACAGTATTGTATTCCTACACTCCATGAGACAATGTGATGTTATTTGGAATTTAACAGCCAAGTTTAGCGCAGAATCTGAAGATCAGGAACTACTCTGTACTATTGTTTTCCTCTTTCCAGCTCGGTGATGGGGATGAAAATGTTTTGACCATTGGGATTGGAACCAACTATCTTCGAGTCGAGGGCTATCACGCAGGCATGCGTAACGATCTCGTCTCCTCTCTTCCCTTTTTTCTATAGAAGCGGGTTTATGCACAATGGTGAACAAAATGGAGCTAATATCAGTTTATTATCCTGTCAAATCAAGGTAACTAAAAAGGGTTAGTAGTGTAGTTGGACAAGGATGACAAAGGATGGTGTGTGATTTTAGTAAAATGAATACATTCCTTGCTCTACAAGATACCGCTCTCCCCAAGTAAGCTGGATTTCAAGAAAGAAACAAACAAGAGGTAATTTCACGTCGTATTCTAATTATACTTCGAGTGCTATCGCTATTTAGTACAATCCACTGTATGAGAGGCCAATACACGGCTTGCCGTGCCTGGTTGCCTTGGGATCGGAAGGTCTGGAACAAAGGGGTACTGAACATCACGTATGGCACCAAGTTTTAAAATACATGCATTGAAAATACATCCGTCAAATCAGTTAAAACACTAGGTTTTCCTGCGCAATGAGTATAAGGATTGAAACAATACGTATCTCAGGTACAGAATTATGAAAGTGTGTTTCACATCAGAGCACAAAACCAATGCTTTGATTTAAAAGAGTGATTAAAGCAAAATTATTCAAAAGGTTAACACTACTGTTCTTGGCATTTGCTTAAGGAAAATTACAGAAATCGTTACTGGTCAAAACAAGTTAACAAAGCACATAGCAAGAATAGGAAAAAAATATATACCTAAGTAAACTCTGTTTGCGAGTAAGCCACACAATGGCTAACAACATCCCCCGACGTCACCCAAACTTTCGGGATGTCTTACAAACAGTCATCCCCAATACCCAGGCTCCGGCCCTCCAGAACACCAGCACACCATACACATTAACATTCACAGCCATTGCGGGGCTCGTCCCGAGGTCCAGTTAGCATTCAGTGACACAAGCACTGACAGTCCAGAGGTCGGAAAATTTCCTTAAGCTCCAGATCGGAACAAAACAATTATTTGGGACCTAATTACATGCGTCTAAGATATCTACATCGACAAGGCTTCGACTCTAAACATTGAGGCACTCCAGAATGACAGAATTAACATAATACTCGCATATGACAAAGATAAAACAAAATCAAAACTATTTCAAAGTGAAATGACTCGTTAAACAAAGGCCAGAACCATATGTACCCAAAAGGTAAGATCACAGCATTAATAACTGACTTAAGCCTGGGGAATAAGCAGTTCCTTCCTCAGCTTTAACAGCTGAGAATTGCACTACAGGCCAAAAACCGCTATTAATTCTTGTCAAAGCTTACAATCTCATATGATGACATAAGCGTTTGCCAGCCACAAGGCAACACAAAAAATAGTTCACTCAAAGGCTTAAAGTATCTGTTAACTACTTTATACAAATCCGCGTAAGCCGGCATGCATGACAACCGCACAGTTACAAAACGTGAGATCTGGCACTAGCGAGCAGTGCTCGAGTAGCCACACACAACTCACAATTAAGACCAAACCATGTTTACGGAACCCTTACCAAAATATGATTGCCAGCACAGTACTTAAGGTATAGACGAAACACCTCCTGAGATTAAACATTCGGCCAAAATACACAAACCACATATCAACCGTGTTCCTCCTTTAAAAAAGGATACTCTAAAACTAACACTCTGCAAATATGTGCATCAGTAACACTTCAGGTTATAGAGACTGAACAGTGATTGCAATTCTACCGTTAATGTTGTTACTCTCAAACTGTAGGTAACACGGACTCAACAGTTTCAAAATTAAACGGAAAATAGGCCGTAGTGATGGTGCTACAAACGACCACGGCGAAGCAATACACACACGCACACAACGATACCATGTCAGACGGCTTGACGCCGAACATCAACATTTACAAGAGAGGACGTTCTCGAAGTTGCCGAAGTAAAGCAAAAAGATGACGGAGCAGACGAAGAAGATTACAGAGGCCAAACGTGCTTCCATTTGTTAGATATTAAACTGCTCTCCAAAACTATGTCCCACGGAAGAATTCCACCGACTAACGGCGGATGTCTTCCTGCTGACAGGACGGCACTTAAACACTAACGAAGCACGCCCCAAGTACTCGAGCCAACACCAGGCAATGAGTCCTTGTATCTATAGAAGAGGTGCTCACGGCCATAACACTGACCGACTCGACCGTTAAGCCACTCCCTCTATCTCCGTGCAGTACACCGGCCGCTGCCCAAGTCATTCTAACTCTCTCGACTCGCTACCCCCACGCGTCGCGTCATCTTCCCTGGCCAAAGGTAACGAGTGAGAGAGCATGACGCGAGATATCTTACACAGCAGACTCAGAGGCAAAAAAGACAGATTCATGCAATATCCATAATAAGCTATAACATTGTTATATAGAAGATTTCGAAGAAGAAACTGCTGCTCTATTATTTAAACTGATTCGTTGTGTTGTGAGAATAAGTATCAACAAGAGAACACAGCCTTCCGAATTTATCGTGCTACCATAATGTAGAATTAATATTATCCTTGATGATGTAAGCGTCACAGGCAGTCACTGACTGTGGAAAATTAGTACCGATTGACCAAACTACTCCTACATGGTCATGCATCAATGGCTGCTCTAGGGATCTATCGACCATTGAAATCGACGAGATGGGATCCTGTCAATAATCTGGAGCCTCAGTTAATCTATAGCAAAAAGGTACACAGCCTTACAAAACACATCAATATGCCAGCAACGATCATAACCATCATGAGTAGACAAGGAGAGCTATGGGCCACCAAATTACATGAACAGTAGCTACAGACTTCTTAGAAGTATGTACATAAAGACAGTTCAGCAAGTCAAGAAAGGGCACTCTAGAACCATCGATGAAGAATTATCCAATATTGTCATTCCTGACCACCAAGAGGGGTCATGCACTATGTAGTCACCAACGGAACCCGCCTTGACTAAGGAACAAGATCAGCTACAGGTGGCTATTCAGCGTCATCTTCCAGCGCATTCAAAATAAGGTTCAAATGGTTCAAATGGCTCGGAGTACTATGGGACTTAACTTCTGTTTTCATCAGTCCCCTAGAACTACTTAAACCTAACTAACCTAAGGACATCACACACATCCATGCCCGAGGCAGGATTCGAACCTGAGACCGTAGCGGTCACGCGGTTCCAGACTGAAGCGCCCAGGACCGCATGGCCACATCGGCCGGCTCAAGATAAGGTTGACAGACTATCCAATGCGAAACATCGTATCAACGATGGACCACACCCCCATCAGTAACTTGACGACGGAAAATTCAGAAAGAAGTGAAGATGACATCATTTACCAGTCAGAAAATCATTGCACTCTTCCCGTGTGGGTCTTGTAAAGCAGAAAAATGGCCAGTTACTCCCTGAGTCGATTACTGTGAATAAAATCACCAATTCAGAGTAGTATATCAAAGGGGGTATGACGACAAATAATTTATTCAGAATTGTGGTGTTACCCCCACGAAGCCCATGATGTCGCCCATCCCCCTTCACCCTCGGAAATGTCGAGAAATTTTGGAAGGAAAAGTTCACTTGGGCTATGTCCACTAACCTAAGTTCCCCACTCCCTCTCCCCCCTGCTAACCACCGCTCCTATGGCATCATCCCTGGAAATTGTGGGAAAAGGTCAGTTGGGCTAATCTAACTCGTGGAAACCGCAGGAAAGGGAAATTCTTTTCTGGAGGAGGAGATATGGTACTTCTATTTATTGCTCAATTGGGATACCCCCTGTAACCTAACTCGGGGATGTGTGTGTCCACCTCAGTGTGGAGGGACTAACCGAGCATGTTCACACACATCCACCAGAGAGCACTGTTCGCCTCCCCCCTCCTACCCCACTTCCCCCACTTCTCCACTTGTATGGAAGCTTCAGTCTAGGCCAAGCTCTTAGATAAGACGACATATAAGTTCATGTGTTCAAAGGAAGAGATGTTGTTGGTGTCAGATCAGGAGGCATGTAACGACTCTATCACCTGTAATCATATGGCTGAGGACTTTGTCCATAGCTTCCTGTATGTAGGTTGGAAGGGAAAGATTATGGTGGAGCGTAAGAAGAAGAAGAAGAATATGATTCATCAAATAATGATGATGCAGCTGGATGGGTGACGTTACATTTCGTAACTCATGATGATAAATGCTTTTGCTGGAACTGTCGACCTTTCATGAAAAGTTCAGGCAGTTGTCCAAAGCGCAAGAGACGAGACGTTCACCTGCCCTGGCTTAAGCATACGCTGTAGCAGATCCAGTTGAACCCTTGAATTGGTATATTGTGCAGATGCTTGAGAAACAAATCTATAACCACTTATGGTCGGATACTCTCGTCAATGCATTTAAATAGCAATTCTTCATCTCAAATCTATCCTTCCCTTATGGCTAGACATACGTAATTTCTTTCACGGGAATAGTAGTCTGATCACTTCCCACACAATTCTGGCGATATGTCGGAACACTAACCGAAGTAGTTGTACGTTCCAGCAGCATAACATTCCCGACAAGTAGCGTGATTATCATTGATACGTTTATAGCATCCGAAAAATTATGGTATGTCCACACTCACACCAGCTGGATGTTGTTTCGTATGGTCTAAAATAACTTCCCAGTAGCAAAACCCTTCCACCAAATCGTCGTTATTACATATGTTTTGAATAATGAAGAACATAAAATTAAAAGCCCTTTCGAATTTTATTTCTGTTCTTGCACGATAGTCGGCGTGTGCCAGAACAGGAAGAATTGACAAATTTAATGTGAAATGATCAATTTAGATGGGTTCAGCTAACTTCTACAAAAACATCACCTCAGCCACCCAGACGTCTCATCTGCATGAGATGTCACGAAATGATTTAACACACAGGTCTTCCAGTCAATCAGAATTGAGAGTAGTCTGTTGACATTCTGTTCCTGGAATGTCGTAAATGAATTGAATGGTCTTCAGATTTAACCAAGAGTGCTGTATCATCATACACTGATGTAATGGATAATGGCTCTAGGTATATCCCCATACACACTTTGTCTCTGCGGAATTCCTGGAATGATGAGTGGGTGAATGGATGGCTCGTAAGTCGGAATCCAGGACTGACCTGCGCCATGCTGTTTGGAACCCTCGGTGCACTTCTATTACTCACAGCCACTATAGCATTGAGAGGAATGGAATGGAATGGAATGGAATGATGTTCATATGCACAAATTAAAATTAATTCACCCGATTTATCCATATTTTTGTAGCATTTTTCCTCAGTTTTACTTATTATCCATCAATTTCGAAATTTTACCAGGTTTTTCCATAACTTCAAAGCATTTTACCCAATTTCTCGAGTTCAAAACCACTTTTCTCGACGACTCGTCACGTCAGCAAAATATCTCACTTCGACCTCGTGGTGCTGTCATACAGAGAAATTGCTGCATGGTTTTCAATTTCTGTATCTTTGGTAAACTATCACCTCCATTATTCTGTGAATGCTCAATTCACGTGGACACATTGTGAATATCATGAACCTCGTTACATTGCTACACTATCCACATGACACAAATACTGTCCCTTAGTGTGGGAAATAGCCAGCAGCAGAGAGGAGGTGCAGAAACTAAGTCCCTTAGCCGAAAAACTTCATAAATTCTATAAAATCTTATTACGATTGACCATCTCCCTCTGTGTGGATGTCACAAAGTAATATGGCATTTGTAGTATGAAGTCGCAGATTGAACTCCTTTGCTGATTACCATCCCAACAAACGAATTGTATCCATAGCAGCACTTTGTACTCTATTTCAAAACGAGCTGCCTCTTCGTTGAATCTATTGGCTATGGATGCTGAACAAAAACTCAGGATGGTCCCTCTCTATGCATCTCATAATTCTTCCTGTGTCTTTAACGGACTCTCCCTGTAGCATTGTATCAGACTGAATTTGGAACTGACCAGGTGAAGGAGGGTACTATACCCACTACATTCGACACTGGTGAAGGGACGGAACGAGAAGAGTTCCACATAACCAGTACACTTCGATATCTTGCTTTCTTAGATATTATAACACATATTCCAAACTTGTACAACCAACAGATGCTACTGACATAGAACAGTATTCCTATTCCAATACTGTAACTGCGGTTCTGTGAAGACCATTTAATACCAGCCTTACCACGTCACCCTTACAGTTACAAACTACCTCTCCAGATGCATGCATGCTGAGGAGGCTAGCACTCCTTGTTGCTGTACAGTAGATACGAGCCTGTGTGATGATATAACAGACGATTAAGAAGAAGAAGAAGAAACGTATGGTTTATGCGTGATAGAGCTCCAGATGGAAGGAGTTTGAAGCATTTTACACGAATCACCAATGCTATCAATTCTGTGGTATTGTTGTAGTGTTTGGATACCATGACAAGAAGGTATTGGAAAGAGAGAAATGCTCACAGATAAGAACACACGGTTCTGCATTTAAGCATATTAGAACTTTAAATCAGTGTGCTTTTTCCGCTATATTAGTCGCATGAATGAGACGCTGTTAATGTTCTAACGCAAGTTTTGTATCTCACTCACTATTATGAGAAACTTGAAGGTGATAAAACTACTACCTTCTACACCAAAGAAAAGAAGGACATAGATTCTTCGTGATATATGCTCTGTACAGCTTTCTGGAGGTGTAGAGCGCCCAATGTTCATGTCCGATTACAGTTAGAAAATTATGCTATGCTGACATCAGCCCTATAAAATGCTAATCAGCAACAGAAAATGCATGAAACAACGACATCTGAAGAAATAGACAAATTCATAGGAGCGGTGTTTGACGTGTGAAACTAAATGCCATGCTGCACTAGCTCCATGAAGAGAACGCAGTATCTTCCACAAACAATAGCTGTCGAGCAGACGTGTACACGGAGTTTGCAGTATCTCACAAACCCCAGTCACTGACGTAGAAACAGTGCAGTTATAAAACTGAAGATTTGATTTATGGACAGACCACTTTGTAAATCGATCCATTTTGTGGTTGTCATGTTTGAGTGTCGGAGACCACAGAGATCACAGAAACACATTTCTTAAAAGACATCATAGTCGCCGTTGACTGTATAAAACAGTCAACGGCGACTATGATGTCTTTTAAGAAATATTACACTCCTGGAAATTGAAATAAGAACACCGTGAATTCATTGTCCCAGGAAGGGGAAACTTTATTGACACATTCCTGGGGTCAGATACATCACATGATCACACTGACAGAACCACAGGCACATAGACACAGGCAACAGAGCATGCACAATGTCGGCACTAGTACAGTGTATATCCTCCTTTCGCAGCAATGCAGGCTGCTATTCTCCCATGGAGACGATCGTAGAGATGCTGGATGTAGTCCTGTGGAACGGCTTGCCATGCCATTTCCACCTGGCGCCTCAATTGGACCAGCGTTCGTGCTGGACGTGCAGACCGCGTGAGACGACGCTTCATCCAGTCCCAAACATGCTCAACGGGGGACAGATCCGGAGATCTTGCTGGCCAGGGTAGTTGACTTACACCTTCTAGAGCACGTTGGGTGGCACGGGATACATGCGGACGTGCATTGTCCTGTTGGAACAGCAAGTTCCCTTGCCGGTCTAGGAATGGTAGAACGATGGGTTCGATGACGGTTTGGATGTACCGTGCACTATTCAGTGTCCACTCGACGATCACCAGTGGTGTACGGCCAGTGTAGGAGATCGCTCCCCACACCATGATGCCGGGTGTTGGCCCTGTGTGCCTCGGTCGTATGCAGTCCTGATTGTGGCGCTCACCTGCACGGCGCCAAACACGCATACGACCATCATTGGCACCAAGGCAGAAGCGACTCTCATCGCTGAAGACGACACGTCTCCATTCGTCCCTCCATTCACGCCTGTCGCGACACCACTGGACGCGAGCTGCACGATGTTGGGGCGCGAGCGGAAGACGGCCTAACGGTGTGCGGGACCGTAGCCCAGCTTCATGGAGACGGTTGCGAATGGTCCTCGCCGATACCCCAGGAGCAACAGTGTCCCTAATTTGCTGGGAAGTGGCGGTGCGGTCCCCTACGGCACTGCGTAGGATCCTACGGTCTTGGCGTGCATCCGTGCGTCGCTGCGGTCCGGTCCCAGGTCGACGGGCACGTGCACCTTCCGCCGACCACTGGCGACAACATCGATGTACTGTGGAGACCTCACGCCCCACGTGTTGAGCAATTCGGCGGTACGTCCACCCGGCCTCCCGCATGCCCACTATACGCCCTCGCTCAAAGTCCGTCAACTGCACATACGGTTCACGTCCACGCTGTCGCGGCATGCTACCAGTGTTAAAGACTGCGATGGAGCTCCGTATGCCACGGCAAACTGGCTGACACTGACGGCGGCGGTACACAAATGCTGCGCAGCTAGCGCCATTCGACGGCCAACACCGCGGTTCCTGGTGTGTCCGCTGTGCCGTGCGTGTGATCATTGCTTGTACAGCCCTCTCGCAGTGTCCGGAGCAAGTATGGTGGGTCTGACACACCGGTATCAATGTTTTCTTTTTTCCATTTCCAGGAGTGTATATGACTGTGAATCCCAACCATGAGAAGTTAAAGAAACACATTTGTAGGCTAACAGTACTCAGTAACCTGACTGCTTCGGGGGCACTCAGCGTCGGCCTGCACCTTAATCCAGAAGTGTCCTGTCGTTCTACTCGCACCTAGGACTGCCGCACCACACAACGCCAAGCCGCAAGTCGTGGTCGACAAGCCAGTTATTGTGTCTCGCTATATCGGCTCAACTTTCTCTCTATCGTCATATTTAATGCAAGTGGTGATGACCATCATTCGACACTCACCACCCATAGTTCCCCACTGATCGTCATTCAACCCTTCGGGCGTCACACTTGAACTTATTTTCAGGCCTTATATTATTATTATTATGATTCCTAACTCGCATACAATGTTCGATGTTATCTACATATCTCATGATCTCAGTAGCTGATTCAGCCGTAAGTTCAAACAAAAACCTGAGAAATAGTATTATGTTTCTTTTGGCCATCCAGCTGCAAAACACACCGGTTCTCTTGATAATTATGGCCCCTCAATGTAGGAGAAAGTATCTCACAAACTCAGTAACACAACATGCTGGGTCTAACGTCGCGAAATGATCTGACAGGATAACATGGAACAAATGTCAGTATAGTTGTATATGAGTAACTGAATTTACGCGTTAAACCTGTGTGAAAATAAACCACTATCGTCAAAACTACACACAAAAGCTGTGCAGTCAACCGTCAACTAACCTCACGCAATGTGTAGTGGCACATCAGCTTACATGTGGTGGCATTATAATTCTGAGCGATATACAGGTGCTGGGAGGGAGTAAAAATAAGAATCAATGCAGTCCCTATGCGCAAGACGAAAGCTCCCCATTACTACTCCGTAACAGGCTACACGAGGCTTCAAGTCCCTTATACCGATGTACTCAGAAAATATCCCGGAGCAGCCTCCGAAATTTTGTTGGTGGAGCTCTGATTCACCCTGCATACATTGAAATTTGTCAAGAAACCCGCTTTACAGCTTCTAGATGCGCAACGTACTCTGTAGTGGACACGGCACACAAGCATGCTATGCAGTCTAGTGAGAACAACTGGCAGCAGCAGAGAGGG
Source organism: Schistocerca cancellata (assembly GCF_023864275.1). Classification (NCBI taxonomy): domain Eukaryota; kingdom Metazoa; phylum Arthropoda; class Insecta; order Orthoptera; family Acrididae; genus Schistocerca; species Schistocerca cancellata. Next base: position 164,141,098 of record NC_064628.1, on the reverse strand, counting down.
GTTCCAAATATCAGCGTAATACGACAGTATTCCTTAGACTGAGCGCTTTATAAATTCGAAGAGAAATTTATGTAAGCCAGCAAATCTTCTGTATTGGAAAGACAAAGAACAACTCATGTTAACTACAGTCAGTCTCTCTCTCTCTCTCTCTCTCTCTCTCTCTCTCTCTCTCTCTCTTTCTCTTTCTCTCTAATGCAACAAAATTCTAGCAAACACATATGTGCATAGAGTAGCAGAAGCTCTTACTACTAACTTAGAATCAGAAAGACGATCAGTTTAGTCAGTGTTAAATTCCGCGAAGAGCTATGCTGATGTTAGATGCACAACGTCTAATGCATCACATTTAGATACAATATTTTCATTCTTTTTTTTAAGGAGATTCAGATGAAGCTTTATAAACTGACTTTTCGTGTGTCCTTTATTAGAATCCGTCATTTTCGGTAAGTAATCCAAGGTGTAACCACCTGCAGCTGTTATTAACAGTAAATGCTAGAATCTTATATTCCATAATTGCTTCTCCACAAAGCAGTATGTGAACCTTGTTTGTACATCTGCAGTAGCTTCTTCTTTTTCCGGTTCCGGTTTTATATTCATCCTTTAGGGCAGTTGTTTTCACTAAACATCCAAGCTTTCGTTTCTTGACTTCGACCTCATCCATTTTAATGGTGGAACATTTTTCTTTTTTTATGGTTTAAGCCCGCTCGAGACATTGGTTCTTAAGACTTCTCGTATATTGTGAGTGCCAGTCCTAATTGGACGATATCTATGTTACATGGTATTACGGAGAACAACGTCCTAGAATGAGAAAATACGTTTCTCTTGCTTTCTTATAGCACTTTATGGTCTTTGTTGGGGCCAGTATTAAGAATCTCCACATGCCATACAGATAAAATGTGAAAACTCTGTGCAGACACTGCACAGTTTATAAGCGTTTCTGACTCGGGTGGTGATTTGATAGCTTGCACAGATATCATTCCTTGTAACAATCGCATCAAGAAAGGGTGGTTTCTGGTCGTTTTTTACCTCCATAGTAAATTTTTTTTCATGTGTCGTGGGAGGTGACCTAGCTGATCCTCCCAATGAAAGTATCGCTTATAAAGAAACTAGAACGAAGTCACCTTCTAAGTTGGAAAGCTAGCATTCCATGTCTTGGGAAACCGGTTGGTTTTATACGTCTTTTAAGTCAGGAATGTACACACCATCAATCACATTTCCCATGTCAGCCGTGTTTAGTATCAGCAGTGCTGTTTTTTGACAAATCCCACCCTTCTCCACTAGTAAATAGAGCGACGGAAAACAATAGTGCCACAATACGTGTATTTTCGATCTAGAGCTCTGCTGGGAGGATATCAGAACAATTTGGCTACATTATAGGTTAAAGGTAGGCGGGTGCAAGACCTCAATACAAGTGCCCATCGGCTCTCTTTTTTCATTTACTGACACGACAAAGAATTTAACTGGGGTGTATAGCGAGAACCTTTGTGTAGCAAAATATAAACATTTTGTATTTACTCTGTACAGTTCATACAAGGTTTGAAGATCATCATCTATTACCAGAGGCTCAAACACTGATAAAATATACCATTGGAGGAGTGATGGTGTTGGCTCCTCCTCCACATGCTCCTGCGTATCATCAACATCTGTTACGTGAGGCTCCTCACGCTGGTGCATATCCACTGCAAATAATAATTATAATTAAAACATTACGTACACTGACATCTAGGTACGAGTGGAAGATAAGAGATATTAGCGTTTACAGAAAACAATGACAAAAATAGGCTACATGTCAAAACGAGTGGAATCGTACACGTTTACAAAATTGAAGGTGCACAAAAAAAAGAATAAAGTTACGTCCTATTTGACTCTGTTTACATTGCGCTAGACGGGATGCCATGCTTCTAGGTATAGACTAATCGTCTCCGACATTGGCACCAGTTCGCGTTCCAAAGTCTTAATTTCTATTCGTGGGAAGTGGAGTAACGTATTTACAAAACAGATGACAGGTTGCACATATGGATTACACAATTCCAACTCGTGTGTGTCTATGGTTAACCATTAAATCAAAATGCCACGTCAATTACAGAAAAACTTTTTAAGGTCAATGAAGAATTGTGCGACCACGTATGAGCACAATCGATACAGTGATTCTCAGTGTCTAACTTAGTCTGGAAAACCTCTACAAGAGCTGTTGTAAATTCTGACAATGTGGACGTTCTGGTCTTTCTCAGGAGAGGTTAGCCCTCAGTGGAAAAGGTAAGTTGCTAGCCTCGGTCGTGAGCCTGTCAGCGAAAAACCCCAACAGAAGTCAGGCTCCCAATCAGATCCTTTGAACAGAAAAAGTAAACAAAGCCGATGGAAACCGATATTGAGGTCTTACACCGGCCTACTTCTGCTCTCTTATGTACCCAAATTACTTTGATATGTTGCCAACCGATCGCTAGATGTAAAATACGTGTGTTACGGCACTATCGTTTTCCATTACTCTATTTGCTGTGAAGCAGCATGGGAGTCGTCAAAACCAACAGCACTACTACTACTATCGACATGGAAAATGTGACTAATGGTGTGTAACATTCCTGACTTAAAGGCAAATATGGAAGCAGATTCATTATGCGGAACTCTGCTCGTTCAGTTCCTTCACGAAATATCGAATGTAGTGGGGATAGGGCCCTCCTACTTCTGGTTACGTCCAAAGTAAACCGGATACAACGTTGCGGGGAGGGATGGTTAAAGACAGAAGAAGAGTCACGAGATGCAGAGAGAGAATCTTTGGCCGATAGGTTAAACGAAGGGGCAGCACGTTTGGAAATGGAGGGCAGTGCTGCTATGGACAGAACTCATTTGTTGGGGTGGTAATCAGCAAAAGTGTTGGTGAGGTCTTTTAATCTGCGCCTTTATCCTATAAATGCGATAATTCCCATTCACATACGGGGAGATGGTCAATCGTAATAAAATCTCATCGAATTTATGAAGGTGTTCGGCTATTTCCCACACTACTAAACAGTATTTCTGTCATGTGATGTGGGCAGTGTAGGAGTGTAATAGGATTCACGATATGTCTACATGTATTTAGCACTCACAGAGTAGTGGAGGTGATGGTTTAGCAATGATACAGAAAATAAGAACCATGTCACTGACTGACAGCATCACGAGAGTGAAGTTGTGAGACGTTCTGTTGATGTGAGAAGTCGTCGAGAGCAGTGGTTTTCAACTCGAGTAATTGGGTAAAATGCGTTTAAATTAAGGAAAAACCTGGTAAAATTGCAAAACTGATGGATAATATGTCAAACGAAGGAAAAATACGGCAAAAATGTGGCGAAATGAGGGTAGTTACACGTTCGTTTTGGTATATAAATGTCATTCCATTCCATTTTGCTCTCTGTAGTGATTGCCCTGAGTAACGGATGTGCACGGAGAGTTTCAAAAAGCATGCTGCAGGTCAGTATTGGGCTCCAACATACACGCTATCCGTTGAACCACGGATCATTCCAGTGATACTGCAAGGACAGAGTGCGAATCAGGATTCACCAAGATCCACTGTCTACTACACCACTGTGTGATGACGCAGCATCATATCTATTGTCTGCTGTCAATTCTGATCGTCTGGAAAACCTATGTGTTAAATCATTTCATGGAAGTGGCGAAATCGAGACATCTTGTGGGGGTGAGATGTATTGGGAGCTGAGGTGATGTTTTTGTAAAAGTTAGCTGAAACCTTCTAAGTTCCTATTTTTAAATTAAGTGTGTCTGTTCTTCCTGCTCTGGCATATGCCGACTATCTTGCAAGGACGTACGGAACATAAATAAAAGATGTAAGGACTGTTTAATTGTAATTACACCCTTTATTCGTCGACAGATATGTAATAACGACGATGTGGCGAAAGTGTTTTGCTACTGGGAAGTTATGATAAGCTGTGAAAAACGATATCCAGAAGGTGTGAGTGTTGAGATATCACAATTTTTAGGACGTTATACACCCATAAATGATAATCACGCTACTTGTCGGTAATGTTATACTGTTGGAACGTAAAGGTACTGTGGTTCATGTTCCGACATAACACCAGATTTATGTCGGAAGTTATCACTACTATTCGTGCAAATATATATATATATATATATATATATATATATATATATATATATATATATATATATGTGTGTGTGTGTGTGTGTGTGTGTGTGTGTGTGTGTGTCAAGCCATTATGGGAGGATAGATTCGACCCTGTGAATTGCAATTTCAACGCATTGACGAGTACACCCGACCTTACGAGGCGATAGATTCATTTCGTAAGCACGTGCACAGTATACCAATGTAAGGGTTCAACTGGATCTGCTAAAGCGTATGCTTACGACGGAGCAGATGAACGTCTCGTCTCTTGTGCTTTGGGCGACTAACTGGACTTGTCACGAAAAGTGACATATCACAAGCATCTACAAGCATGAGATGCGCAATGTAACCTCGACCCATCCCCCGGCATCATCATTACTTGATGAACCGTATTCTTCTTCTTATTACGCTCCACCATTATGTACGCCTTCCAACACAGGGAGCTATGGACACAGTCTTCGACCACATCATTTAGCTACAATATAGCAGGTTAGCAACTGGAAGCAGTTAATACCATAAATTATCTGGGAGTACGCATTAGGAGTGATTTAAAATGGAATGATCATGTAAACTTGATCGTCGGTAAAGTAGATGCCAGACTGAGATTCATTGGAAGACTCCTAAGGAAATGCAATCCGAAAACAAAGGAAGTAGGTTACAGTACGCTTGTTCGCCCACTGCTTGAATACTGCTCAGCAGTGTGGGATCCGTACCAGATAGGGTTGATAGAAGAGATAGAGAAGATCCAACGGAGAGCAGCGCGCTTCGTTACAGGATCATTTAGCAATCGCGAAAGCGTTACGGAGATGATAGATAAACTCCAGTGGAAGACTCTGCAGGAGAGACATTCAGTAGCTCGCTACGGGCTTTTGTTGAAGTTTCGAGAACATACCTTCACCGAGGAGTCAAGCAGTATATTGTTCCCTCCTACGTACATCTCGCGAAGCGACCATGAGGATAAAATCAGAGAGATTAGAGCCCACACAGAGGCATACCGACAATCCTTTTTCCCACGAACAATATGAGACTGGAATAGAAGGGAGAACTCAGGTGGCTTGCGGAGTATGGATGTAGATGTAGATGTAGACTACAGGTGGTATCGCCATTAAACTCCTCTTGTCAGACACCAACAACATCTCTTCCACTGAATACGTCGCAAGGCTTCTGGCATCATATCCAAGAGCTCAACACAGACTGGAGGTTCCGCACAAGTAGAGGAGCGGGGAAAGTGGGAGGGGAAGTTGAGGGAGTGAGTGAGGAGGGAGGAGGCCAACATCGCCCTCTGGTGGATGTGTGTGAGTTATCTCAACCAATTCCTGCACATTGAGGCGAACACACATATTTCCGAGTAACGTTACTGGAGTTAGCTCAATTGAGCTATAAATAAATAAGATACCTTGCCTTCCTCTCCAGCACACAATTTCCGTTTCCCCAATTTCCACGAGTTAGGTTAGCTGAGTTTACCCTTTCCCGCCATTTCCACGATTGGTGTCATAGGAGGAGCAGGTGGTAAGGGGGAGGGTGAAGTGTATGTGATCAAAAGAATCCGGACACCTAGCTGAAAATGACTTACAAGTTCGTGGCGCCCTCCAACGGTAATTCTGGAATTCAATATGCTGTTGGCCTACCCTTAGCCTTGATGACAGCTTCCACTCTCACAGGCATACGTTCAACCAGGTACTGGAAGGTTTCTTCGGGGAATGGCAGCCCATTCTTCACGAAGGTATCGACGTCGATCGGTCAGGCATGGCACGAAGTTGGCGCTCCAAAACATCCCAAAGATGTTGTATAGGTTTTAGGTCACGACATGTTATTGTCGTGTAACCATTCTGCCACAGGTCCTGCGTCATGACCAGGTGCTCTATCGTGTTGAAAGATGCAATAGCCAACCCCGAATTTCTCTTCAACAGTGGGAAGCAAGAAACTGCTTAAAACATCAGTGTAGGCCTGTGCTGTGATAGCTGTGGTAGTACCACGCGAAACAACAAGGTGTGCAAGCCCCCACCATGAAAATCACGACCACACCATAACACCACCGCCTCCGAATTTTACTGTTGGCACTACACATGCTGGCAGATGTTGTTTACCGGGCATTCGTCATACCCATACCCTGCCATCGGATCGCCACATTGTGTACCGTGATTCGTCACTCCACACAACGTTTTCTCACTGTTCAATCGTCCTATGTTTACGCTTCCTACACCAAGCGAGGCGTCGTTTGGCATTTACCAGCGTGATGTGTGGGTTATGAGCAGCCGCTCGACCTAGAAATCCAGGTTTTTTCACCTCCAGCCGAACTGTCATAGTTCTTGCAGTGGGTCCTGATGCAGTTTGAAATTCCTGTGTGATGGTCTGGATAGATGTCTACCTATTACACATTACGATCCTCTTCAACTGTCGGCAATCTCTGTTTGTCAACAGACGAGATCGGCCTGTACGCATTTGTGCTGTACGTGTCCCTTCACGTTTCCACTTCCCTATCATATCGGTCACAGTGGACCTAGGGGTGTTTAGGAGTGTGGAAATCTCGTGTACAGAAGTATGACGCAAGTGACACCCAATCGCCTGACCACGTTCCTAGTCCGCAAGATCCTCGGAGCGCCCCATTATGCTCTCTCACGATAACTACTGAGGTCGCTGATATGGAGCACCTGGTAGTAGGTGGCAGCACAATGCAACTAATATGAAAAACGTATGTTTTTGGGGGTATCCGGATACTTTTGATAACATAATGTAGGTGTGGAGTTAGCACAATTTACCTTTTCCCTTCAAAATTACCCGCCATTACTAAGGTGTGGCAGAAGGTGAATGACGTCATGGGAGTTCTAAAGGGGGGGTGGGCTCGTGTCAATTTGAATAACATATTTTTACTCGTAACTCCTTTGTTCCACTACGATGACGTTATTTGACGACTCCTTAATACTATCGAAAGGGAATGAAGTATTTTTCCACTATGGTTGTGCAGACTTTCTACTGATAGATCAAGAATGATGAAACTAAAGGTGACAAGATTCCTTTTACTACCGCTGCCGGTCACTATGGGTTGTAGCAGTGCCATTTGGTCTGTGCGGCGCTCCAATCGTCTTTTGATTCGTAATGGGTAACTGGTCCCCCATGGTACACAAAACAGGTCCGAACGCTGTTGCAGAGGCAAAGAAAAAAGCATGCGAAGTTCAGAAGAACGCGAAACCCCGAAGATTGGCTAAAATTTACAGACGCCCGAAATTTGGGACGGACTTCAATGCGAGATGCCTTTAATAGGTTTCACAACGAAACATTGACTCGAAATTTGGTAGAAAATCCGAAGAAATTCTGGTCGTATGTAAGGTACACAAGCGGCAAGACACAGTCAATACCTTCGCTGCGCAGTGCCGATGGTACTGTTACCGACGACTGTGCCGCTAAAGCGGAGTTATTGAACATAGTTTTCCGAAATTCCTTCATCAGGGAAGACGAATGGAATATTCCAGAATTTGAATCACTTAGCTGCTAGCATGAGTTTCTTAGGGGTTGCAAAGCAACTCAAGTCGCTTGATACGGGCAAGTCTTTAGGTCCAGATTGTATACGGATTAGGTTCCTTTCAGATTACGCTGATACAATAGCTCCCTACATAGCAATCATATACAACCGCTCGCTCACCGATAGATCTGTACCTACAGATTGGAAAATTGCACAGGTCGCACCAGTGTTTAAGAAGGGTAGTAGGAGTAATCCCCAACTACAGACCTATATCATTGACGTCGGTTTGCAGTAGGGTTTTGGAGCATATACTCTATTCAAACATCATGAATCACCTCGAAGGGAACCATCTATTGATACGTAATCAGCATGGTTTCAGAAAACATCGTTCTTGTGCAACGCAGCTGGCTCTTTAATCGCACGAAGTAACGGCCGCTATCGACAAGGGATCTCAAGTTGATTCCGTATTTCTAGATTTCCGGAAAGCTTTTGATACCGTTCCTCACAAGCGACTTCTAATCAAGCTGCGGGCGTACAGGATATCGTCTCAGTTGTGCGACTGGATTCGTGATTTCCTGTCAGGAAGTTCGCAGTTCGTAGTAATAGACGGCAAATCATCGAGTAAAACTGAAGTGATATCAGGTGTTCCCCAGGGAAGCGTCCTGTGACCTCTGCTGTTCCTGATCTATATAAATGACCTGGGTGACAATCTGAGCAGTTCTCTTAGGCTGTTCGCTGATGATGCTGTAATTTACCGTCTAGTAAGATCATCCGAAGACCAGTATCAGTTGCAAAGCGATTTATAAAAGATTGCTGTATGGTGTGGCAGGTGGCAGTTGACGCTAAATAACGAAAAGTGTGAGGTGATACACATGAGTTCCAAAAGAAATCCGTTAGAATTCGATTACTCGATAAATAGTACAATTCTCAAGGCTGTCAATTCAACTAAGTACCTGGGTGTTAAAATTACGAAGAACTTAAGTTGGAAAGACCACACAGATAATATTGTAGGGAAGGCGTGCCAAAGGTTGCGTTTCATTGGCAGGACACTTAGAAGATGCAACAAGTCCACTAAAGAGACAGCTTACACTACACTCGTTCGTCCTCTGTTAGAATATTGCTGCGCGGTGTGGGATCCTTACCAGGCGGGATTGACGGAGGACATCGAAAGGGTGCAAAAAAGGGCAGATCGTTTTGTATTATCACGAAATAGGGGAGAGAGTGTGGCAGATATGATACGCGAGTTGGGATGGAAGTCATTAAAGCAAAGACGTTTTTCGTCGCGGCGAGATCTATTTACGAAATTTCAGTCACCAATTTTCTCTTCCGAATACGATTATATTTTGTTGAGCCTCACCTACATAGGTAGGAATGATCATCAAAATAACAGAAAAGTTTAGGTGTTCGTTTTTCCCGCGCGCTGTTCGAGAGTGGAATAGTAGGGAGATAGTATGATTGTGGTTCGATGAATCCACTTAAATGTGAATTGCAGAGTAATCATGTACACTCATGGAAATGGAAAAAAGAACACATTGACACCGGTGTGTCAGACCCACCATACTTGCTCCGGACACTGCGAGAGGGCTGTACAAGCAATGATCACACGCACGGCACAGCGGACACACCAGGAACCGCGGTGTTGGCCGTCGAATGGCGCTAGCTGCGCAGCATTTGTGCACCGCCGCCGTCAGTGTCAGCCAGTTTGCCGTGGCATACGGAGCTCCATCGCAGTCTTTAACACTGGTAGCATGCCGCGACAGCGTGGACGTGAACCGTATGTGCAGTTGACGGACTTTGAGCGAGGGCGTATAGTGGGCATGCGGGAGGCCGGGTGGACGTACCGCCGAATTGCTCAACACGTGGGGCGTGAGGTCTCCACAGTACATCGATGTTGTCGCCAGTGGTCGGCGGAAGGTGCACGTGCCCGTCGACCTGGGACCGGACCGCAGCGACGCACGGATGCACGCCAAGACCGTAGGATCCTACGCAGTGCCGTAGGGGACCGCACCGCCACTTCCCAGCAAATTAGGGACACTGTTGCTCCTGGGGTATCGGCGAGGACCATTCGCAACCGTATCCATGAAGCCGGGCTACGGTCCCGCACACCGTTAGGCCGTCTTCCGCTCACGCCCTAACATCGTGCAGCCCGCCTCCAGTGGTGTCGCGACAGGCGTGAATGGAGGGACGAATGGAGACGTGTCGTCTTCAGCGATGAGAGTCGCTTCTGCCTTGGTGCCAATGATGGTCGTATGCGTGTTTGGCGCCGTGCAGGTGAGCGCCAAAATCAGGACTGCATACGACCGAGGCACACAGGGCCAACACCCGGCATCATGGTGTGGGGAGCGATCTCCTACACTGGCCGTACACCACTGGTGATCGTCGAGGGGACACTGAATAGTGCACGGTACATCCAAACCGTCATCGAACCCATCGTTCTACCATTCCTAGACCGGCAAGGGAACTTGCTGTTCCAACAGGACAATGCACGTCCGCATGTATCCCGTGCCACCCAACGTGCTCTAGAAGGTGTAAGTCAACTACCCTGGCCAGCAAGATCTCCGGATCTGTCCCCCATTGAGCATGTTTGGGACTGGATGAAGCGTCGTCTCACGCGGTCTGCACGTCCAGCACGAACGCTGGTCCAACTGAGGCGCCATGTGGAAATGGCATGGCAAGCCGTTCCACAGGACTACATCCAGCATCTCTACGATCGTCTCCATGGGAGAATAGCAGCCTGCATTGCCGCGAAAGGTGGATATACACTGTACTAGTGCCGACATTGTGCATGCTCTGTTGCCTGTGTCTATGTGCCTGTGGTTCTGTCAGTGTGATCATGTGATGTATCTGACCCCAGGAATGTGTCAATAAAGTTTCCCCTTCCTGGGACAATGAATTCACGGTGTTCTTATTTCAATTTCCAGGAGTGTATATGAAGATGTAGATACTTCGCATCTTAAGTGTACAGTGCCTCTTTGCTACCTGGAATTTATTGTTTTTTTCTCGAAGACGTTTTACGATCGTGTAAGCCACTTTTTATTTCGCAACTGGTTAAAAGTCAGTCCCTCGGGCGCAGCAACCTCATCAACTGTGCTAATGATTTTGCCTGCACTCGAGGAATTGACTCCTCACCAATTACGAAATAAAGATCTTGGGGCATCTGGTTAAAGAGACTTGAGCCCGTCCTTCCTCAGAATGTACTCTACACATCATGAAGTATTTCACAAGTTTGTTTGCGTGGCCATTCTCCGCAGCAACCATAAAAATACTTGTTTTGTAAACAAAACCGCTTCTTCCTGCTGCCACTTAATTTCTTTATCCCAGACACTTTTCGCCTTTTTCTTAGTCTAAGGCATCCGTGGGATCTATAACGATTCTTTTTAGATTGTTCACGTCGCGATTTTTTATGTAAGAAAGTAATTACTTACAATTTGCTGATCTGCGTTTCCTCTCATCTGGTCTGGAGGTCGCACTGCCATTTTATTACTGACATATAAACACAACTTTGAGTTCTGACCTTCTTAACACTGTTCACCATGTTTCTCCTTCTTTTTTGTGATGTACTATTTTTCTTTTGCCACTCGATACAACTATTTCGTCGGACACTTCTTTTTAACTACGTCAAACGTTGGAAACACGTAATGGAGTGGTAATATTTACGTTGAGGCCTGCTTCTAAAGACGTTATCAGGGTTGGAGTTCTTCGGCGTAGGCCGTAGTTTCTAACATTTTCAAGAGAAGAAATCAGAGTGGTCTTTGGTATTGCTACTACCATCACTACAATGATGATCGAAGTCTATAATTTTAAGAGAAAAGGGTGTCGCCTTATTTATATGTCCAAGTGAAATGAAGAACAATTTTATTTTTCGAGGTATAGCAAAATAAACGCTTCGTGACAGGTAGTCGGCTTTCATATCAATGCAGTGATCGCACTGGTTGATGGTACCACTGAGCACCGCAAATTTTATACATGATACCATTGTCTTTTCTTCCGAGTCTTTCAATATTAAATCGGATACTGTCAAAGCTTAGCACTTGTATCACTTTCATTTAAGAAGTTTAATTGGTCCATTCGATCAAGAGTTACATTTTCACTACACCGATGACCGAGGGAGAGTGCGTCGCTATTACTGCTAGAGGTTTATCGCTCGGCTCACCTCCGTAAGAGCGGCCATTTAAGTTGATATTCGTGGTGTAAATCTTTTCACTTTGTTATCTTTTAAATTTAATTTTAATAAATAACATTAAAATTACAAAGTGCCTGCATGAGTAAAGATTCCAGCATTTTAAATAACTTACGTATTATTACTGTCTGAAGTTCTGCGTCTTGCCGCCAGCTTTGTACGGGGATGTCTGCAGTTCATTATCGCTCAAGCACAGTCTCTGGCTGGGAAAAACTCCCATACTCCGGGTCTGGTCTGGTACCCTGACCATTTGTAATCGTGGAGTGTAGTAGTAGTAGTAGTTTTATTGTTTTATTCATCCGTAGATCTCTTTTTACAAGGATACAGTACATGTCAAAAAAAATTCAAGTTTAGACAAATTTAAAATAAGCTAATTCGGATACACATACACTTACAGACTTCTAGTTAGAGACAATCATTAGATTTACCCCTGGTATACAATACATTTTTTACAAATAACTTATTAAATAATGTAATGCCACGCTCTTCACTCATACCTCACTATGAGTCACTGCACACACTATACACACATTGTTTCATAACACTTCACTCACTACACACACACACACACACACACACACACACACACACACACACACACACACATGCACTGGTGACCTCTGGGCCATTTTCTGTACCGCAAGTTCCCAATTGATATCCTGAAAAACTGAATCAGCATCCCTCTATAATGAGTGAGCTGTTGAGTTCAGAAAGAGGAAGAGGTGTTAGTATTGTGCTATGCATATCTTGGGGGTACGTTTTCCTAGGAAAGGAAAAAAAGAATGAAAAAAACATGGTGTGAAGGTGTTATGTGTCATGTTGGATGTTTTATAATCATTATTATTATTTATTATTATAACTTTTTTTAACCAAACCCCTACTTCGTTATGTCTAAGTAATCCTTCAATGTACTTTTTAGCTGCCTTTTTAAATAAGTGTATTTTTCCAATTTCTTTAATCTATTTTGGTAATTTATTGTACAGTTTTATTCCTTGGTAGAAATCGCTGTTTTGTACCCTATCTGCTAGGTATGATCGAAACCAATTATTACCTACCCCTCCTATTCCTAATGCTTCTAATTTATTGAATAGAATCTAGTGGTCAGCTGTATCAGAGACCTTAGAAAGATCCAAAAATATGCCTGTGAAACACTCATCTTTGTCAAGAGCATCAAGTACAACTTTTGTGAATTCTACTATGGCTGGCTGTATTTTTGCCACTTTGGAAACCAAACTACGATTCACTTCAAAGATTGTATTTATTCAGGTAATTAATTAATTTGTCTTTCATAATTTCTTCTATTATTTTTGAGAATGGTGCCAGCACGAAAATGGGCTGGAAATTTTCTATGTCTTCTGCATTACCATTCTTAAACAAAGGTGCAACTCCTGCCTGTTTTAACTGCTCTGGAAATGTTTCTGATGTGAAGGATTCATTTATTATATTTGCTAACGGGCCTTGTATAATCTCTATGCATTGTTTCAGTACAGACATTGGTTCTTCATCTAAGCCTAATGAGTTTTTATTTTTTAGTTTTTGAACAGTTTATTCGACTTCATTCTCTGTGGTTGGAAATAACATCATTGTATTTAGTGCAACATTATTTACAGGTGTTACATTTGCTTTGAGGAATTTTTGCTGTAACTTCTCTGCAATGCTTGAAAAATGCTCATTTATATAGTTTGCTAAATGTTGTGGATCATTTATTACTTTATCCCCTTCCCTTAGTAGCGTGTTAGTCTGTGTTTGTTTGCCTCTCCCCGTTTTCTTTTTTATAACATCCTAGACTGCTTTGCTTTTATTCTCTGCATTATATATTACTTCGTCATTAAATGACGTTTTTGCAGCAGTGAGCACCTTACTATAGATCTTTTTATGTCTATGATAGAGATTTAAGAATTCTGTATCATTGTGACTCTTTTTCATGGAACTGAGGTATTTAAGTGTTTAGGAGGACTTCTTAATACCTGCTGTTATCCTATTTTGTGATATGTTGATACAAACGTGTATACTTTTGGAAATGCCTTTCCAAAGTTCAATTTAAATAATTTGGAGAATTTAGAGAATTTCATATTCACATTGGTTTCCTCATAGACTTCATCCCAGCTTTGTTTTGCCAGTTCTTTTGAAAAATCTTTTATTTTGGTTGCTGACAGATGTGGTTTGAAGGCTTTTAGTTTAGGGATGATTCGATGCCTGATTTTACTGTCGTTATTTGACAGAGATGGTCTGAAAGTTCTTTTACAGTTACATCACATTTTTCCCTGTCCATATTTATGGCCACATGGTCAATTACTGATGCAGTCATTGTAGTAATTCTTGTTGCACTATTGACCAATAAGGACATGCCAAAACTTTGAAGGATATTTATGAGGGTGCTGCTAGATTCGTTTACGACATTGGTGTTGATGTTAATGTCCGCACACACAATTATGTTGACCTTGTACTTGAGAGTTTATCTAGAACTTCTGTTAATTTATTGAAAAAAGTGTTCACACTACCACTGGGAGATCTATATAAGCACAAAATGATTAATTTCTTGGTGACATCAAGCCCTGTTAATTCAATAGCCGACATTTCAAAATGTTTGTATTCACTTGCTGTACAGAGGTCATGTGTTGATTTGAACTGTGTTCCTTTTCTGATACAAATGTATGATCCTAAACCCCTTGAAGCAGTTCTGTAGTAAGAGTTTGCCCTTTCATGCAATAATAATACTACATGTTGAATTTCTGTGTCTTTACACCAGTTCTCAGTAACACAAAATACTGTGCAGTTGCGCGGGATTAGCCGAGCGGTCTTAGGCGCTGCAGTCATGGACTGTGCGGCTGATCCCGGCGGAGGTTCGTGTCCTCCCTCGGGCATGGGTGTGTGTGTTTGTCCTTAAGATAATTTAGGTTAAGTAGTGTGTAAGCTTAGGGACTGATGACCTTAGCAGTTAAGTCCCATAAGATTTCGCACACATTTGAAAATTTTACTGTGCAGTTCAAGGATTGGAGCTCAACTTCCAATAGCTGTATTTTATTTTTTATTGATTGCATGTTTTGATGAAGGATTGTTAAGTCTGTGAAATGTCCCGTGTTGCCCGTTCCAGTGTTTTTTTGTGACATGTGTGATATTTGGAGTATTAAAAACTGTCTTGTGAGTGATTGTTTTAGTATCTTTTAAACTGCTGAAGATACTCGTTAGGCAAGGAGACCTGTTGTCTGGATTTATCTCTTCCGACATGCACAGCTACAGCAGTGAATGCAATGCTGTATAGACGTTGAATCATTACCCTCAACAAGAGGTCATCTACGACGTCGATTATGATAATCCTACAGCGAGGATGCAAAAGTGCAGAACCATCATCAATATCTTTGGTACGAAGCCCTATAGCATTACTGACCCGCAGATCGACGATATGAGTTCCTTATAAAAGGAATATTTAGGACTACTGGACGATGACGATGCCTTGACAAAAATAACTTCAGATGAACGCCACATTGGTCATGATTACGTGTAAACACGGCCACAATACGAGGACCCGTCACACGGATGAACAATGTCTTGGTTCAGATCCCGGAAGTTTTATTCAATTCCGAAGCAGCAGGTCGCCGTTTTAAGAGAAGGGGGACCAATGGCGCGTGTTGTGTGCCCTCCACCGAGATGTAGCACGTACACCAGCTGCCTGACGACATTCGGCTACCTGGTTCGGTTCCCGATTGCCCCAACTGTTTATCATTAGACAATTGTGATTTCTGTAAGTTTAGCTTACTTATTTAAAAAAATACTATAATATACTAGTTAACCTGCATAGCTCAGTAGTAACGTGTTTGCCTATCATGCAGCGGGCCCGGAAAGTACTGAATAGAACTAAGGGGGGGGGGGGGGGGAGAAATTTGTGACACAGCCTGACTAGGAGAATGGATCAGTTGTTAGGACCCATGCTGATATATCAAGAGATCACCAAGTTAGTACTGGAGGGGGGGGGAGGGAGGAATCGTAGAGGAAATGGAAGAGATGGGGGATCGTAGAGGAAATGCAAGAGATGGATACAGTAAGCAGATTCGGATGGATGTGAGTTGTAGTAGTTATTTGGAGTTGAAGAGGCTTGCACAAAACACAGTAATGTGGACAGCTGCATTAAACCAGTCTTCAGACTGACGACAACTACAACAATGAATCTGTTGTTAGAATTGTGGGAATGGAAGTAGGAACAGTGAGATTCGACCCAGAGACCTCTCGTTTATGAGACTAAACACTTACTCGCCCTGGTGCTGACACTTTGAATACTAGCAACAATGAAAAGTATATAAGCACGCCTACAAGTTTTCATGAAAACGATTGAGAGTTGGTTGTTCCTGATTAGATATGTTGAAGTCCTAGTTGTGTCCTACTCACCCTGCCAATATGAATGTAATCGGTGAGGGGAAGTTACTATGGCTTCGCTCCTTGTACCACGTACGTTCCTAGCTCTTCCTCCTTTAGTTTCCCAGCACAGACCGACCGATCATGTTGAGGGATATAAGCGACATGCGATCTCAGTCCATATAACCAAGTTAGGTTATGGAAGGTAAAGAGGACCTTAGGCAATTTTGGAAAGCAACCACCCCAATTTAAAAACCTGAAGCGTTACTTGATGTCTCCTAGAGCATCCTTTTTAGATTATTACCACACGCCATCACTTTCTTGTACTGATTTAACTACAGAATAAATTAAATGTAGAGGGGGATTCTTCATTTCGTTTCTGCAAAAATGGAACGACTGAGCCGACGTTGCTATTACTTGCACAACGCGTGACACTATTTGTTGACTCCTAAGTAGAAAAACAAGCTTAGGAAGTATGTCGTCTCCCCCCGGCGTCCTGTATGCACGCAAGGCATTGTCTCTGCAGGATTATGATGCGGCTGTTACAGCGGAACACCTCCCAAGTCGCCGTGGACTTGCAAGACGATGGTGGCCAGCTGCGGTTCGAGGGTCGTGTTTGCAAAGAGACGGTCGGTGGCGAAACCCAGCAGGAAACTGCGTTGTGTAACGCTCGGTCTGCACCAGAAGAATGGAAAGGACGAGTTCTGGATGTGCACAGCAGTTCTTGCCGTCCTTGGTGTTAAATCATCAAATAATTACCACCAACTCCTTTTCCTTTGCAGCGCAGAGTAATCAGCCTGTTCTTAACGCTGTTCTTTACTACCGCTTGAAATCTGCAGCACCCAGAAGAAAAGATCTCAGGTTTACTTGGACAACGACTGATTTAGTATCAAACAGCTTTTACAAGACTTTCAAAAACGATGAACTGTGTAATAAACATATTCTTGTGAGACTATCGAAATTTCCATTAAATATATACATTAATGCCATGACCTCGCCACCATCGAAAGGACAAGAGTGTTATTCAGTTCCGATGCAGCATGAGATTTCTGTTGGCGCTGATGGCCGACTAAGGAATTCTCATTCCAAGACAGAAATTTGTGTTTTTCTTTCTTTTACCAGCGGTATTTCGTCAACAACGTATTACGTAGCTGGACTCAATTCTGTCATCGTTTTAAGTGTCAGATTGTTAGTTGCCTCATTGTGGAAATTTGTTCTCATAGTGAGAGTCAATAAAAGCGTTAAATGTAAATGTTCTCTGTCGACGTTTAGGATCTGCCGCATGGAAGTCAGTTGCTGTGTGTAATCGGGTCGTAGATTCTAAAGTACGGCTTCTTTTACGACGGTATTGTCGTCAAAGGGCAGGCAGATCACACTTTACGATCAATCAACTGTTATCCACGCGATTCTTTTAAACCTGTTCTACTGAATGGCTTAGGCTAAAGTGAAGAATTAAAGATGATCCGCCTGTATCCGACAGACATTCTGACGCTACAGTTACTTGCATGAACCTGCTAAGACCACGACAATGTAGTCACTAACATTCCCGTATCTCAGTTCGTCACATCATGATCGTCGCGATCGCGGTAGTAAAAAAATTTCAACCGATGCACCACTGTCCTTTACTACACACACTTTTCGTAGGATGCCGTAATGAAATAAGTTCAAGAAATTATTAGCCATCTGGGCATCCATTGCTAAAGGTGAACACAAATCAGTCCAATTTCAAAACATTTACCAACAAATAAGGTAGAGTCAAGATGAGTAGATGAAGTATCATTTAATGTAGTACGTGGGGTTCGGTGTCCAGCATACTACCAGAGCCTGGCATGGCCCAGAGGCTACACAGAGAGTTCCCACAGCAGAGCACATCACTCATCATCGTTTTCACCTGTCATGCATTCAAAACGACCGAATTCTTGAAGTACTAACGGTTACTGAACGCAAGACTGTAAGTGTACTATGAGCAAAACTTTCATTTCTTTGTTTTGCCGATGAACGTTGATCTAGAAACTAGTATTTCATATCCGCATAAAATAAAATAAAATTAAATAGTTATTATGTGGGCTGTGGTTTCGGATCCGCACAAATGATAGCAGATAACGGTACTTAGTGAACTCACAAACTGTCATTCATTTCACATGTTACAAACTGGTTCTTTCATCATTACAAAGACTTTAATGAAATTTTCACGCTGCTGCGGAGTGATTGCTGAGATGAAACTTCCTGGAAGATTAAAACTGTGCGTCGGGCCGAGACTAGAACTGGGAGCTTTTGCGAGGAGAACTTCTGTGAAGTTTGGAATGAATGAGACGAGGTAATGCCGAGGTACTTTGAGGACGAGTTCGTGAGTCGTGCTGGGCTAGGTCAGTCGGTAGAGTTCTTGCCAGCGAAAGGCAAAAGTGCCGAGTTCGAGTCTCGGTCCGACACAC
The DNA here is from genome assembly GCF_023864275.1 of Schistocerca cancellata. Taxonomy (NCBI): domain Eukaryota; kingdom Metazoa; phylum Arthropoda; class Insecta; order Orthoptera; family Acrididae; genus Schistocerca; species Schistocerca cancellata. The sequence goes on along the minus strand of NC_064628.1, from coordinate 164,122,568 downwards.
AGTTCTAATCTGCCAGAGAGCTTCTCATCTCACAAGGACTAGGTTTAGGCTTCGTATCGTGCGGACTACAGTAACATGATAGCGACGACCGGCTTACGCTTAGCGTCAGGGGACCAAGACCTGACCTGACCTGGCCTGGCTACTTGCTAGCCAGCGACACAAACCGAAAGATAATATATTCCAGTTACTATTCGAATGTTCTATATTTGTTCATCCGAGTCTAAGGAACACTAAAACACAATATAATAGAAGCTACATTCTAATGTTAACTACAGAGAATTTCGCACTTTATGAGTCCATTGTTCACCAAATAGTATGGCCAGGCCGTTTGCTGTAACGAGTCTTCCATGTCACAGGGTTCGTTCGTGTTAATAGGGGATCAAAAAGTGTTCAGAGTGCTACCTCGCCCCACATTCACAAGGTTCATCAACACTGATACCCCACTTCTTCAAATTAGTCTTGCACCTTCTCACACCTGTTTTCAAGCTATTGAGGGTCTTCCTGGTCCTGTATTGAAGATGCGGCATGATGGTAATTTCTCTTATGCTGTCCGTAGTCCGCAGTGAGACTTTTCTCCATAGCTCAGCTCGGGAGGCTTCTGCTGAACTTGGAATTGGTGCTGATATAAGTAGGAAGCTCTTTCACGATAGATAAGCGTGCGTTCCGAACAATGGATGCCTTGGCTCTGTTTCTTGCTTCTTCTTTTCGTTCTCTGCTGCTACATGTGTTCTTATATCTGGAGGTGCTTTTCCCACGGATGGAAAGATCTTTTTGACTGGGGTTGGTCTTAGGTACCCTGCGACTCTACAGCTGATCTCAACTTGGTTAGCCTGTGCAGAATTCCCCCAGAATGGCGCGGCGTGCTCCGCACCAGAGAGATACAGCGAAGGGGCGGTTGTGGGGAGGCTCCTGGTCTGCGGTGTTAATCACCTTGTAGATAAGGTTGATCCCGATGCATACCTTCTGCCTGTTGTCTATTCACTATTGATTGCAGGTTAACGCACGATTCGACTTTAGCCATTGGTACTGGTGATTTGAATTGCGCCTTTCTTCTTGCGTCTTTATTGCATATGTGCCGCTCCCACACATCAGTTATATCTGGATTAGGTTTCAAGTGGTTGTCGTCATTGCAGATGGAAAGTTCTTCGAGAGTAGATGTTAATTTGGTTTTTACTTCTTCAAATGTCTCTCACCGAGCGGCAACAGTTGTGTCGTCTGCACAGATGAATGACCAGTTTCCAGTGTTGAGTAGCCCGTCTTTGATGTAAATGTTACATAATATTTGAGCCAGCACACTGCCCTGGAGGAAGCGATTCAGATGAGAAGTCTGTTTGGCAGCAGACACTGAATAAACTGTGTCAGTCGGTAGTGCTTAGTTGTATACGACTTCTTTGTTAGTTTCTTATGATTCATGCTATCATAAGCAGCTCTAAGATCGATAAAGGCAACTCCTACAATTTGCTTTCTTTCATACCCTTTCTCGATGTGCTGGGTTAAATTATCTGACTAGTACATAACTTTCCTGGTCTGAAACCTGACTGTTCCTTAATGGCTTTCCTCTCGACACACTCAGAAATTCGATTCCGAAGCCATTCTCTCCAGAACTTTACACAGGTGGCACAGAAGTGGTACAGGTTGGAAGTTCTTGAGGTTATTCGGTTCTTTATCTTGTGCCAGATCTTTGTGATTATAATTCTAGCAACCCAGGCTCCAACTGATGGTTCAGTGCCGAAGTTCTCTATTTATTCTGGTCTCATACCATCCAAGCCTGCATCTCTGGTAGTTTTCATTCGTTGAATGTAATTACCAAACAACACAGAAACCACCTAAGACTGCATGAATTAAATTTATCGTTCAATTGAGAAATAGTTGTTAAAATGTATAAGGATTAATCACTGCGGATTACCGCCCGTCCAGACGAAGATTTCCACTTTTATTCACGATTCTCGCCGTCTTCAGTTACAAATGTAAGGTGGCGAAAAGAACAAAGTGAATGTTGCAAACTTCATCTTATCCGTTATAGTCCCAACGTATAGTATAAGCATCTCTCGTTTGGGGGTAGACACCTAGAATCAAATAAGGATCTATGTGAACGAAGCTTCAAGTCATATCGTCAGATCCTCTTGTCTAATTTTATCATGACATACAGCGATTAATGAGATTTCTTATCACTCACTTTCGCGAAAATGCTATTTAACGCACGAAAATTAGGAATTTCAGACACGTTGATGTTCAGAAAAATAACGGTTACGCAGAGCACATAAAACTTGAAGCATTGCATGTGCTATGGTTCCCGTGCTTGTGCTGTTGCGTAGGTTATAGTTGTGGAAACGATGATGTCGAATGATATTTCGTGACGCAGTAGGCAATAGGACGCAACTGATAAGAGTTGGCCCCGGATGTTCATACGGTAGCTACAGTTTGAAAAACTGCGATGAGCTTCCTGCACTAACGGTGAATACTACTAGATCATGTCATGGATTCGCACTGGGAAGACACTCGTAATATCACAGCTGGAACTCTTCATATCTGGAACTCTTCATACAAATTTCTCTAATACTGGAGAGGTAGAAAGTGTGATATATCATATCATCTACCCGCCAACAAATTGTATACGATGAAGTGTGCATGGTACAACTTTTAGTTAGAAATAACCAGTTTCAACCCCTTTTATGTCATTCTTAGACCCACTATTACTAAAAAGGGAAGAGGAAGGGCGCGGGGAGGGGGAGGGGGAACACGATATCACTAAGTTAGTTGTAAAGTGACTTGAAAGGATAAGTAATTCTAATCTTTACTTTGCTTGGGCTCTGTCTTTAAAATGGTAACTTCTCATGAAGGCAGTTTGTATTATATAAGGGCGCTTAAGTATGTCAGGCACGAGGAAACATAAGCGGAGGTTTCTTTGCAGTTCAATTTCCATAACAGCAGTAGTTCAAACTGAATTTCTTGGAACTATTCCCAGCGCTTCTCAGTAATTCGATGTGATTCAGTGCATGGTTTACTATTTTCATTTTGCATACTGCAACTGTATTTAGTGTTACGTAACTTCACGACTATCTTTGTGCTATCGAACACCCTTTTCTTCAGTTTTTATTTATTGAGAGCTGAGGATGACCTAAAAACCGTCTAAACCGGATATACCGTAAAATGAAATAGTGATCTAGACGGTATCAGAAGTATTTACGGCGCCCTGTGGACATTACGTCTTCAGCAAGAGAGATTTTCACGTATGTACCTAAGCTTCTTCTTCCGGTATCAACAGCAGGAGGTATAACGGGATTACGATTGGTAATGACTAGGAAAATATGGCAGAGAGCGAGTTCGAACAGTTCAGTGATATGGTTGATCTCACGAGAATCGACACCAAACCAACGCCGACAGTAATAGGTTGCTGTATACGTGGTGCTATCACAAGCACAAGACGAGGAGCTGGAGAAAGGATATGAGGATATTGAACGGATAATTCACCATGTAACGGAAGCTCTAATAATCATACGGGTTTGAAACTGAATGGTAGGGGAAGGACTTGAAGAAAAATCTACGGGAAAATGTAGCCTTGGTAATAGGAATGAGAGAGGAGTTCCGTAATACAGCAATAGCGAATGCACTGTTCAAAAATCACAAGAGGAGGACGTGAACTTGCAAAAGTCCAAGAAATACGGAAATATTCCAACTGGATTACGTCCTAGACAGAGACTCTGAAATACGATTTTGAATTGTGAGGATTACCGAGCGACAAATATAGACTAGATAACTATTTAGTAATGATGAAAAGTAGGCTAAGTTCAAGAGCCTCGTCTGAAGGAAGCTACGTGAAAATGAGTGAGATGGAAGGCTTCTGGGGTTACAAATACTGCGATAATGAATGGCGCGATAGGCAGCCCAGTTGAAGACGCATGAGCATCTCTAAGAGGGCAACAGCAAAAACGGGATGGATAAACATACGTACTATCATGTTCAGTCGTTTCTCCTGATTTGTATGCAACCAGCCTGACGCTACTGTCTCGCAGGTCCTCTGAATTCTTTTCCCGTACAGTCGTTTGACTATACAGAATGGTTACTACAAGAGGCCTCAAGAGATAATTGATCTGTATGGGTATCAATCCAAATGCAAATTAATATCACGATAGTTCAGATATTAGAAAACACGTTATTAGAAATGAAGCAGCCATTACGCTTGCAAACTCAGATTTATTACAGGAAATCAAATTCAAAAATCGTCCTTCGTCTTGAAATTATATGACGATAATTTTTGTACTGGATTGGGATCAAAGCCTCGCATCCAGCAACTCTTGTTCCTATTAACTAACCACGAAAGATCTTATATGTGATTTCAATCGCAAGTAAAGTGAGCGTACATTTGAACTTGAAATGACATGACTTGGAGTTTTGTGTTGAATTCGAACCCAGGACATAATATGATTGTTAACTAACGGAGTCAAATGTTAGAAGTCGTAATTTTTTCATCAGTAGTGCGGTACTTGAAACTGAAATGACGAAACGAAAAAGTTTTCCATTACGGGATCCGAACCCAGCACTTATCGTCGTCGACTTCTACTCACGAATAGACGGTCTATGTGACCAGTAGCGACACGTGCACATGTCTGAACTAGAAATAAGATGACAAAAAGTTCTGTCCTGATTGGGAGTCGAACCTTACACGTATCATCGTTGTTGACTACACCTGAATAGACGTTGTCTGTCCAATTCTTTTTCACCAGTAACTACAAGTGGCATTAAAGTTAAAACCTTCTGGGTTGTGAGGCCGTGTCATATTTCCTTCTAAAATAATCGACGTTTCGACCCCTCTGCTGGATCTCCTTCAGATTGTTACTGTGTCCACTATTACTAGAACATCTTGGTTTTTTCTCAATACACAATTCGACTGATTATGCTGATAATGTATGGCACTCAATAATTTGTTAGCTGGGTTTCTTTTTGGATCCACCCTCACAGCGAGGTTTATATATTTTCCTGGTAATCCCGAAATGCTTCTTGGATGGGACATAGGAATTCGCTAGACACAGATCATATGGGAGTCAAAAGTGCGTAATATCTTGGGAATGCGAGGTGTTTGAGCAGACTAGTGTTATAGATAGTATTTGTTTTATTAAATTAGATTGTTGTCATAAGGGTATCCTGGTAAATTGTAATTAATTTGTATTACAACAGAACATATTTTTACAGGGTTTCTCGTTCTTTTTATGGAGTATAACTGAAAGACGTCAGAAAGAAATGAATCATCAGTAGTATATCCCCCATCCCGTTAACTCAAACAGACTGACAACGATCAAGCAGTTCTTGGATCCCACGCCTGTAGAAAGTTGGGAGATGAAGATGTCGATAATCAAAGTTGAAAGTGCAAACCCACCCTTGAACAAATTTTCTTTATTGTTGTTCGACTACGAGCGAGAAAGATAAACATTTGAGGACGCTAGATAAGAAAATGAAGAAGAAGAGTGAAAGGGACTGCTCTTAAGCCAAGCTCGTGAATAGGTTTTTGTGAAATTAGCAGAATGTAGACGGTCTTTTGCGCACTGTAGCAGCAATAGTTGCAGTTTCCTTGCTTGCTCTTAGTACGTTGGGACCGCAAAATGCCTCAAATAGTTGCAACAGATGCCAGTTGCAATGGATATATCCCTGGGATACAATTATTAACACAAAACATCATCTTTATGCCACGAGGTGCGTAACATTACAGTTTGAGGATTCACTCTGGGCTTTGTGGGGGCCAACCATTAATGGTTGAAATCTCCGCCTGACCATACTGGTTCAGATTTTCCATTACTTTCTTAAATCGATATTTTGCCTGTTGTTGTTCGTCTGATTGTCTGTCTGTCTGTCCGTAAAGACCTCTTTTACCTCTTTAAGAACGGCATAGGTAGCGAGTTGATATTTATGTCAAATACTACTTACCTCCAGCGTGAATAATTTCACCTTCTAAGTCAAAGCATTCAAGAGATACAATCATATATGTCACATATTTTGATATTTGCGAACTCACTCATCAAATCTTATAGGTGACCGATCCATATACACGTCGGACCTGGTGGTATAGCGAGTAGAGGTAGTTTTGATTTTTGTTTCATTTCTTTCTGAAGACTGAACTTCGGAATAAAGAAGCGGTGAAGTCTGTGCTTCGCAGTTGTAAGGCCGTGAGATCCATTCTCGGTCGGACCAAAGATTTTTCGTCTTCGTTTTAACCTAGGCTTCAGATTTCAACTATGTGAGGAGAAGCCAGAAATAACATGCAGTTTAAATTCCTCGTTGGAATGTAAGTCCGGTTTCCCCAGTTGGATAACTAGGGAAGGTCGCTGACACGCAAGTCGTCGAAGTGAATTCCAATTAAAAGACTTGCACCATGCCACTGAGCCACAAGTAATCAACACTACTATTTATGAGAAACGTTTTCACAGTATCATCAGGACGTGAGCACTATTCGTTCATGTCCATCTTTCTTAGGTTAATTGTGTCCAGGTGGAATACATACATCAATGCAGTTCACAAAATATGCTGTAGGAGAAAAAGTCACTACAGCTTTGCCTAAATAATTATGAGACGAAATGCAGTTCAAAAACCTACAGATGTGAGTTTGCACGATATCTGGCCTTGGTGATTACTGGACCATATTTATGAGTTGACCTTAAATACATATCACAAGTGGAAAGCAACACTTCCAGTAAAAATTTCTGTGTCCTACTGGTTGCCAGTTCGTGCACTGCTGTTATGTGATTTTAGTTCAGCAATTATCATATCGTAGCCCGTGGTCTAGGGTAGCGTCTTTGATTACTAATCAGAACGTTCTCAGGCCCAGGCTCGAGACGGCCTGTGTGGCCGAGCGGTTCTAGGCGCTTCAGTGTGGAACCGCGCTGCTCCTACGGTCGCAGGTTCGAATCCTGCCTCGGGCATGGGTGTGTGTGATGTCCTTAGGTTTAAGTAGTTCTAAGTTCTAGGGGAATGATGACCTCAGATGTTAAGTCCCATAGTGCTCAGAGCCATTTGAACCATTTTGAACCCAGGTTCGAAACTCACCATTACTTAAATTTGGATTAATAATCAGCATTGGCGCCCGAAGACTTCCGGAATATGAAGTCACCCTCATTCTGTCAACGGTCTTGTCAAAGAGGGTGGAGGTGCAGACAGAGGTTTAGGGCACTCACTTGGGGTGGGAAACTGCCCCTAAAGGCGGAAGAATCAACGGCATGAGGATGCAGAAGACAATGGAAACCACCGCATTAAAGACACTTAACATTTATCCACAGGACAAGTGGACTGTAATTGAGAAAGTGTCTTGATGATCTCTCCATTGGCAAAAAGATTCCGTGATAGTCTCCCATTAGGAACTGTGGGAGCGGACTGCCAAGGGGAGGTGACCATGAAAAAAAGAAAGGATAACGTTCTATGAGTCGGGGCGTGGAATATCAGAAGCTTGAACGTGACAGGGAAACTAAAAAGTGTGAAAATGGAAATGCAAAGGCTCAATCTAGATATAATAGGGGTCAGTTAAATGAAATGGAAAGAAGACAAGGATTTCTAGTCAGATGAGTATATGGTAATATCAACAGCAGCAGAAAATGGTATAGTGGGAGTGTTATGAATGGGAAGGTAAGACAAAGAGTGTGTTAGTGTGAACAGTCCAGTGATAGGGTGGTTCTTATGCGAATCGACAGCAAACCATCACGACGATCTCTCTGCTTCCAGATGGACACTAACGAAATAAGCCACCCATACTGTGCAGTAAGTAAAAAACTGAATTTATATCCATATCGTCAGATAAACAATAGTCGTGGCGACACATTCTTGTCACAGAGCCAGCACCCAGCATTATGCTAAAAATAATGATGTAACCTCGAGAAACCATCTGAAGGTGAACCTGAATAGGTTTGAAAACCGGTTAATGGAATAATACATAATTATTCAAAAAAGTGACTGGTTGCTTATTTACATTCTTTAGAACATGTTCTTTCGTTAAAGAACTTTGGTTTCGTGTTTGGCGCGAGACCCTGCTAACAGCGTTTCCGCGCTGCTCTGTACATCGGGTCGTCCCGCACCTCGCCCCCCAACACATACACACAAAAAGGTGCCACTGCGCCGGCGGCGCCCAGCGGCCTCCGGCTGCTACCAGTTTCGCCGTTCTCTAGCTTGCGTTTAAAACTGTGTCTCCACAAATAAAATCACTGTTCCCTTTTGTTACTCAATGAGTATCATGTCCACTCAGTCTGCAAGCTATTACACCTATGAAATATTAAAAGACTGACTTTTGTATTACTATAGCTTCGGATAAGACCGAACTTATTTTTTACCTAAGCAGTGAATGGATATAGGGGGTTCTATACCCTAATACAAAAGCCCTCTTACAGTTCACTTTTCACAAGTATCACTGCCTACCTTGGACTGTGTCCATCCATCAAACAACAAACTATTTCTCAGCTGAACATTCTGTGCTGAAACTCAGCTTAATTACCCCTCTGAAATAAATCTTATGTGCTATTGTTTGTAGTCGCCAAGGTCTAAATTAGCTAATCACTTTAATTGATTTATTGAAATATTACCTGCTTTGTAGAAATTAATTTTGAATTTTTTGTTGCTGGTACTTGTCTCCAGCCATTTTAAAAAAAAATATGTTTACAATTTCAGTCAACCATACTTAAAAACATTACGAAATATTACTGAAATTGCACTTTTTCTTAACACTGAAATATGGAAAAAACGGCATTTATATTTACTTGAATTTAATTAAAATTGCGAGTTACTCGGAAAATTACGCTTCCGTCCGAAGCGACCAATGCGTTTAAATGGTGTTAACTACTTACATTATACTATTACAACACTAATATTAACAAAGAAGCCAATTTTTTCCGTAACTTTTTATAGCTTTAGCTTTATGCTTTGTTGATTTTACTTTATAGAACACTGACACTAGGAACTGTTCATGGAGTAGGTAAATAAATTATTCGTCAGTTGAAATTCACTATATTAAAAGTTCACCGAAAAAAATTGATGCTCTACTACATTACAAATGAGTTTACACAAAATTAAATACAAAGTCCTGCCTGTATTTGTGCAGTGCTCTTCGTTGTTAGATGTTCAGTGTGATTAAATGCAGTGTAGCACCGGTTCTTCGTGTCTCCCTGCATGTGTACGGCGTGCTTCCAAAATACACCACATATTTCATCATTGCTCTTACGGCATCGATTACAGCGGTAACCAAAAACAGCCGTTTATTCGGCAAATAGTTCTTTCCATGACCTCATACTTTCCGAGACGACTTTCGCAGTGCACATAAACGACACCACACACCTTAGAGTGAATTGGAGCACTTATTACACAATATTAATGTTCACCTCTGCAGCCATAAGCAACAGATCCTCTCACGTCAAGGCCCAAGCCACTTCTGCCTTTCGGTTAGAGGTGCACACGCCACCAATGGACGCCACCTTTTAGCGTCCAATCAGAACTCGCACTCATCTTCTCTACAGTTTTGTTTCTAATTCTGTTAATCTTTAAAAGCTTGGAATAGCTCATTTGTCCTTACATTCAACAATAACATAAACCACTCTTTTATTTTACAAAATATTATCTCTTTATCATTTAAGTTTCAAACTTCTTATACCCTTGAAAGTAGTTGAGACGAACCCAATCTGGTACGCTACTACCGATCTCTATTACAAATTAATGCTCGCAAAACTTTTACTAATTTATACCACCATCACAGGTTCATAGTTGTTCCGTTATAACACCCAGGAGCAGATATAGGCCCATGTCAAAATTTAGTAGTGATGAAGTAATAAGGAATGACAATATACGCTTGGAGTTCTCTAAGGCTATAGATACAGCAATAAGAAATGGCTCAGTAGGCAATACAGTAGAAGAGGAATGGACATCTCTGAAAAGGGCAATCACAGAAGTTGGAAAGAAAAACATAGGTACAAAGAAGATAACTGCAAAGAAACCATAGGTAACAGAAGAAATACTACACCTCATCAATGAAAGAAGGAATTACAAAAATGTTCAAGGAAGTTCAGGAATATAGAAATACAAGCCGGTAAGGAATGAAATGGCAACGGCCTTGACACAGTGGATACACCGGTTCCCGTAAGATCACCGAAGTTAAGCACTGTCGGGCGTGGTCGGCACTTGGAAGGGCGACCACCCAGGCCGCCATGCAATGTTGCCATTTTTCGGGGTGCGCTCAGCCTCGTGATGCCAATTGAGGAGCTACTCGACCGAATAGTAGTGGCTTCGGTCCAGAATACCATCATAACGATCAGGAGAGCAGTGTGTTGACCCCACACTCCTCCTATCCGCATCCTCCACTGAGGATGACGCGGCGGTCGGATGGTCCCGGTAGGCCACTCGTGGCCTGAGGACGGAGTGCTTTTTTTTAAGGAATGAAATAAATAGTAACTGCAGGGAAGCTAAGACGAAATGGCTGCATGGAAAATGTGAAGAAATCGAAAAAAATACTGTCTGAAAGACTGATTCATCGTATAGAAAAGTCGAAACAACCTTCTTGAAGTGAAAATCAAGGGTTGTATCATTAAGAGTGCAACGGGAATTCCAACGTTAAATGCAGAGGAGAGGGCGTATAGGTGGAAAGACTACAGTGAAGGTTTCTGAGGTTGAAGATTTGGTTGATGTGATAGGAGAAGAAATAGGAGACGATTTAGAAGAGATAGGGAATTCAGTATTATAATCATAATTTAAGAGACCTTTGGAGTACCTAACATCAAATAAGACAGAAGGGATAGATAACATTCCATCAGAATTTCTAAAATCATTGGGGGAAGTGCCAACAAAATGACTATCCACATTGATGTGTAGAATGTATGATTCTGTACAAGAGCCAAGAGGGAATATTAAGAGTGGACGACCAAGAACGAAGTGCTCGGATTAGCAGTCTTTCGCCCCTAATGTTTATCTGTACAGCGAATGACGGAGATAAAACAAAGGTTGAGGAGTGGGAGTAAAATTCAAGGTGAAATGATATCAATGATATGATTCGCTGACGACATTGCTATCTTGAATGAAAATGGAGAGGAATTACACGAAGTGCTGAATCGAATGCACAGTCTAATGAGTACAGAACATAGTAAATCGATGAAAGACAAAGGATTGAGAAGTAGTACAAGCCAGAACAGTGAGAAACTTAATATCAGGATTGACAGTCATGAAGTAGATGAAGTTAAGGAATTCTGCTACCCACGCAGCAAAATAACCAATGACGCATACAGCAAGGAGGACATCAAAAACAGACTAGCTCTGACAAGAAGGGCATTCCTGTTCAAGGGACGTCTACTATTATCAAAAATAGATCTTAATTTGAGGAAGGAATTTCTGAGAATGTACGTCTGGGGCACAGCATTGTATGGTAGTGAAACATGGACTGTGGGACAACTGGAACAGAAGAGAATCGAAGCGTTTGAGGTGTGGTGGTCCAGACGATAGCTGAAAATTAAGTGTACTGGTAAGGTAAGGAACGAGAAGGTACTGTGCAGAATCGGAGAGGAAAGAAATATGTGAAAAAGACTGAGAAGGAGAGGGGACAAGATGATAGGATATCTGGTTAAGACATCAGGGAATGACTCCCATGGTATTAAAGGGAGCTGATGAGGGCAAAAATTGAAGAGGAAGACGGAGGTTGAAATACATTCTGCAAATAACTGAGTACAGACATTGCCGGTGCTTGTCTGAGATGAAGAATTTGGCACAGTACAGGAGAGGAATTCGTGGCGGGTTGCATCAAACCAGTCAGAAGACTGATGACTCAGGAAAAAAAAAATACAAAATTAAGTCAAAAGCACGCAGTGGGTAGCCTAGGCAGCTGGTGAATATTGATGTGGATGAACAACGAAATGAATCCAGAATGAGATTTCCACTCTGCAGCGGAGTGTGCTTTGATATGAAACTTCCTCAGATGGTAGAACACTTGCCCGCGAAAGGCAAAGGTTCCGAGTTCGAGTCTAGGTCCGGCACACAGTTTTAATCTGCAAGGAAGTTTCAACGAAATGAATGTTTCGAACGGGCTGTAATCACCCTCTAGGGAATCAGAATTCTCTTTCAGTGTGCATCATCCTTCATTATGACTCGACCACGAACCAATGCTCTGTGTAGCTTAGGGGTCTGGTGGAATTCTTAAGGACTGCGTTCGTTTCTTGTATCATACAACCGCTTTAACAAGCATAAAAAGCCTCTCTTCAACTCTGGTAACGACATTTGAGCAACGTAGGTTTGCACCGTGGATACGAATCAACATTAAACAGGGCGTCCCTTCGCTACGTATTGGAGGAGAGTCGTGTAGGTTGGACTAAGACAGAGATGGCAATCACGCCAGGTTGAAACTCTGTCACCATTAAGCTTTCTTACACGAGAGTTTTTTTTTATTATTGCTGATAATAATCCAGTCGTAATGGAAGGTCAAGGGCACTTATTTCTCATGGTATTTGAATTTGAGATGAAAATATTGGTGCTGGACTAGGATTCCAACTCACATTTCCCCTTTCGCTGGTCTGACCGCTTTGAGACGATACATTTCCATCGTTTCACTGTTTCCCCAAGATTCCGAACTACTCAGGGACTCCGTAAGGTTTGTGTCCGATTCCTGTTCTGGTAAGAAACTTTCTATCCTGTCATTTCAAGTTGTGGCACGAGCATTCCAAACTACTGGTGACTATGTGAGACCTTAACTTTTCCCGGCGAATCGAATGTTCAAATAACTTACGGGTTTGCTGCCGGGTGACGTCGTCGAACACCGCCGATATTTCGACAGGAGCACACCCTGCCATTCTCAAGGCACAAATGGCATTTGTGCAACAACAACAATGGATAGTTCCCAGTCAGCACAGAATTTTCTGCCATTTTATTTTCAGTTCAGATATGTGCACATCTGCATAGTGGTGAAAGAAATTGACTTTAACGTCTGTTCGCGACTAGAAGTCAAAGACGATAGGTACAGGGTTCGAATCCCGATAAGGCAAAACTATTATATCTCGTTATTTCAGTTTCAAGCACCTGGCTACTGGCGAAATACCGCGATTTATAACATTTGATTGTGCTTAGTTAACAATCCGATAAGGAGCTGGGTTCTAATCTTCGTTCAACAGAAAATTAGGGGTGTGTTATTTCAAGTTACTTGTGACTGAAACTATGTTTAAGATCTTTCTTGGTTAGTTAACAGGAACAACAGTTGCTGGATTCGAGTTTTGGATTCCAGTCTAGTACAAAATATTTCGTCATGTAAATTCAAGGTGAAAGTTGATGTTTCATATGTGATTTATTGTAATAAATTTGATTGTACAATCATAACTGCCGCGTCGTCTTTAATAACGTGTTATCTGATACCTACATTATTGTGATGTTAAGTTTCATCTGTTTAACATAAATATAGAACAGTTATCTCTTGTGGCCACTTTTAGTAACCATTTTGTGCAGTCAAACGACTGTACCGAAAAAGAGAGCAGAGGGCCTGCAAGACATTAGCGTTATGTTGGTTGCATATAAATGAGGCGAAACGTAATTCAGGTCGAGCACGACAGTACATAACTCGTATGTATGCACGGAAAATATAGATTACATCAGGGTCAAGAAGAGATTATGTGTACTTGGAAATAGCCGGGAGATGCTTGAAAACTTCAGTTAGGTTATTATATCAAGATGAGGCGAACAGTTATTGCTCTCTATAGCTCCCCAGAGTACCATAGAAGTTATTTCGTGATGTCTTAAAAGATGTCCTACCATCCTGCCCATTCTTCTTGTCAGTGTTCCCATACAGTCCATTCCTCACCGACCCCACAGAGGACCTCCTCATTCCTTATCTTATTAGTCCACTTAATTTTCTACATGCATCTGCAGCACCACATCTCAAATACTTCGAATATCTACCGTTCCGGTTTTCTCATAGTCCATGTTTCACTACCATAAGCTATGCTTCAAACATACGTTCTCAGAAATTTCTTCCACAATTCTTCAGGCCTATATTTGATATTAGTAGACTTCTCTTGACCAGGAATTCCCTTTCCGCAAGCGCTAATCTGCTTTTCATGTCCTCCTTGCTCCGTCCGTCAGGGTTATTTTGCTGCCTAGGTAGCAGAGTTCCTCAGCTTCACCTGCTTCGTGATCACCAATCCAACTGTTAAGTTTCTCGGGGTTTGCATTCCTGCTACATCTCATTCCTTTCATCTTCCTTTGATGCACTCTTAATCCATATTCTGTAATCATTAGTCTGTTCACTCCGTTCAGTAAATCGTGTAATTCTTCTTCGCCGCGCGGGATTAGCCGAGCGGTCTTAGGCGCTGCAGTCATGGACTGTGCGGCTGGTCCCGGCGGAGGTTCGAGTGCTCCCTCCGGCATGGGTGTGTGTGTGTTTGTCCTTAGGATAATTTACGTTAAGTAATGGTTCAAATGGCTCTGAGCACTATGGGACTTAACTGCTGTGGTCATCAGTCCCCTAGAACTTAGAACTACTTAAACCTAACCTAACCTAAGGGCATCACACACATCCATGACCGAGGCAGGATTCGAACCTGCGGCCACTCCGGCCGGCTACGTTAAGTAATGTGTAAGCTTAGGGACTGATGACCTTAGCAGTTAAGTCCCATAAGATTTCACACATATTTGAACTTTTTTTTTTAATTCTTCTTCACTTTCACTGATGATAGCAATATCTTCAGAAACTCTTTTCACTGATAAACTTTCACCTCAAATTTTAGTTAATTACACTCTTGAACCCTTCTTTTTCTTACATCATTGCGTCTTCCATGTATAGACTGAATAAAAGGGGCTACGGGTTGCATCCCTGTCTTACACCCTTTTTAACCCAAGCATTTCGTTCTTGGTCTTCCACTCTTATTCTATATTACCGGCCTCACCCTGCAGCTTATCCCCATTTCTCTCAGAATTTCGAACATTTTGCTCCATTTGACATTGACGAACGCTTTTTCCAGGTCAACATATCCTATGAGCTTCTCTTAATTTATCTTTAATCTTGCTTCCTTTATCAACCGTAACGTTAGAACTGCCTCTCTGCTACCTTTATCTTTCCTAAAGCGACACTGATCGTCATCTAACACATCCTCAATTTTCTTTCCATTCTTCTGTATATTATTCTTGTCAGCAGCTTGAATGTATGAGCTGTTAAGCTGATTGTGAGATAATTCTCGCACTTGACAGCCCTTACCATCTTCGTAATTGTGTGGATGATGTTTTTCTGACCATCAAGTTGTATGCCACTTAATTCATACATTCTACACACAAATGTGAACAGTTCAAATGGCTCTGAGCACTATGGGACCCAACATTTGAGGTCATCAGTCTCCTAGAACTTAGAACTACTTAAACCTAACTAACCTAAGGACATCACACTCATCCATGCCCGAGGCAGGATTGGAACCTGCGACCGTAGCGGTCGCGCGGTTCCAGACTGAAGTGCCTAGAACCGCTCGGCCACCACGGCCAGCCAAATATGAATAGTCTTTTTGTTGACACTTCCCTATTGTTTTAGAAATTCTGATGAAATGTCATCTATCCCGTCTGCCTTATCTAGTCTTAAGTCTTTCAAAGATCTTTTAAATTATGATTCTAGTACTGGATCACATGTCTCCTCACTATCGACGGCTCTTTATTCTTCTATCACATCATCAGATAAGTCGTTACCCTCATAGAGGCCCTCACTTTACTCTGCTCCCTCCTCTGCATTTAACACTGGAATTCCCATTGTACTTTTAGGGTAATCATCCTTGATTTTAATTTCACCTAAGATTATTTTGTCTTTTCTGTATGCTGTTTCAGTCCTTCCGACCATCATTTCTTTTTCGATTTCTTTTATTCTTCATGCAGCCATTACGCCTTAGCTTTCCTTCACTTCCGATTTATGTCTTTCCTAAGTGATCTGTATTTCTGTATTCTTGAATTTCCAACAATATTTTGGTACTTCCTTCTTGTTTCTTCACCATTGCCTTCTTGGTGCCTATGTTTTTCTATCCAGGTTTACAGTTGTCCATTCCTCTTCACCTGAACTGCCTACTGAGCCATTCCTTATCGCAGTATCTATAGTCTTAAGGAACTTCAAGCGTATCCCTTCGTTTCTTAGTATCCAACTTCTTTGCTCAATGTTTCTTCCTGTTTAGTCTCTAAAACCTCAGCCTACCCTTCATCACTACTGAATTGTGATCCGATCTATATCCGTGCCTGGGTACGCCTTTCAATGCAGTATCTGATTTCGGAATCTCTGCGTGACCATGATGTAATTAACTGAAACCTTCCCGTATCTCCGGGCTTTTCCAAGTATACCACTTCTTCTTGTGATTCTTGAACAGACTATTGACTATTACTAGCTGAAATTTATCGCAGGACTCAATTAATCTTTTTTTCTCTATTATTCTTAAGACCAAGCCCATTTTCTACGACAACCTTTTCTTCTACTCCTTCCTGTACAATTGCATACCAGTCCGCTCTGATTATTTAAAAAATGGTTCAAATGGCGCTGAGCACTATGGGACTTAACATCTGAGGTCATCAGTCCCCTAGAACTTAGAACTACTTAAACCTAACTAACCTAAGGACATCACACACATCCATGCCCGAGGCAGGATTCGAACCTGCGACCGTAGCAGTCGCGCGGTTCCGAACTACAGCGCCTAGAACCGCATGGCCACCGCGTCCGGCTCTGATTATTTAGCTCTTGCAACATTGGTATGTATAGCTGAAATATTGCTGTCCCTTTCGTTTGCTGTCGATTCTGATGAGAGCAACCCTATCACTGAACTATTGACAGTAACGCATTCTCTGCCCTACTTCCCTATTTATAAGTAATCCTACGACCGTTATACCAGTTTCTGCTGCAGTTAACATTATGTTATACTCATCTGACCATAAATCCTTTTCTTCTTTCCGTTTCACATTACTGACCCCACTATATCTAGAATGCGCGTGTGCACATTATCTACTTTCCTTGTCGCCGGCCGGTGTGGCCGAGCGGTTCTAGGCGCTTCAGTCCGGAACCGCGCGACTGCTACGGTCGCAGGTTCGAATCCTGCCTCGGGCATGGATGTGTGTGATGTCCTTAGGTTAGTTAGGTTTAAGTAGTTCTAAGTTCTAGGGGACTGATGACCTCAGATGTTAAGTCCCATTGTGCTAAGAGCCATTTGAACCATTTGAGCCATACTTTCCCTGTCACGCCAAACTTCTGATATTCCAGACCCAGACTCGTAGAACGTTATTCTTTCGTTGATGATTTAGTGTTTTTCTCATGGTCACCTGCTCCTTTGTCATCCCCTCCCGAAGATAATGGGAGACCAGTCCTGCATCTTTTGCCAATGGAAATATCATCGTGAGACTTTTACAGCTATAGGCCACATGTTATGTCGATACACATTATGTGACTTTAATGCAGTGGTTTCCATTGATTTCTGCATCCTCTTGCTGTCTATCATTACTGATTCGCCCAGTTTCCCACCCCAAGGGCAAGAGAATGCCCGGAACCTTCGCCCCTCTGACAAGGCTGTTGCCTGAATGAGGGTGACTTCTTATCCTAAGTACTTGTAGCCGCCATTGATGATGATTTTTATTCAAAATTTAAACGGTGGCGGGATTTGAATCCGGGATCGGAACGTTTTGATTACTAATCAAAAATACTACCCCTAGACACCGGAACAGAAGTAAAAAAAAAATCATCATCATCATCATTTAAGACTGATTATGCCTTTCAGCATTCAGTCTGAAGCATAGCCCCCCTTATACAGTTCCTCCATGATCCCCTATTCAGTGCTAACATTGATGCCTCTTCTGATGTTAAACCTATTACTTCAAAATCATTCTTAACCGAATCCAGGTACCTTCTCCTCGGTCTGCCCCGACTCCTCCTACCCTCTACTGCTGAATCCATGAGTCTCTTGGGTAACCTTGCTTCTCCCATGCGTGTAACATGACCCCACCATCTAAGCCTGTTCGCCCTGACTGCTACATCTATAGAGTTCATTCCCAGTTTTTCTTTGATTTCCTCATTGTGGACACCCTCCTGCCATTGTTCCCATCTACTAGTACCTGCAATCATCCTAGCTACTTTCATATCCGTAACCTCAACCTTGTTGATAAGGTAACCTGAATCCACCCATCTTTCGCTCCCATACAACAAAGTTGGTCGAAAGATTGAACGGTGCACAGATAACTTAGTCTTGGTACTGACTTCCTCCTTGCAGAAGAGAGTAGATCGTAGCTGAGCGCTCACTACATTAGCTTTGCTACACCTCGCTTCCAGTTCTTTCACTATGTTGCCATCCTGTGAGAATATGCATCCTAAGTACTTGAAGCCGTCCACCTGTTCTAACTTTGTTCCTCCTATTTGGCACTCAATCCGTTTATATTTCTTTCCCACTGACATTACTTTCGTTTTGGAGATGCTAATCTTCATACCATAGTCCTTACATTTCTGATCTAGCTCTGAAATACTACTTTGCAAACTTTCAATCGAATCTGCCATCACAACTAAGTCATCCGCATATGCAGGACTGCTTATTTTGTGTTCACATATCTTAATCTCACCCAGGCAGTCTATTGTTTTCAACATATGATCCATGAATAATATGAACAACAGTGGAGACAGGTTGCAGCCTTGTCTTACCCCTGAAACTACTCTGAACCATGAACTCAATTTACCGTCAACTCTAACTGCTGCATGACTATCCATGTAAAGACATTTAATTGCTTGCAAAAGTTTGCCTCGTATTCTATAATCTTGTAGAACAGACAATAACTTCCTCCTAGGAACCGGTCATATGCCTTTTCTAGATCTATAAAGCATAGATACAATTCCCTGTTCCACTCATAACACTTCTCCATTATTTGCCGTAAGCTAAAGATCTGGTCCTGACAACCTCTAAGAGGCCTAAACCCACACTGATTTTCATCCAATTGGTCCTCAACTAATACTCGCACTTTCCTTTCAACAATACCTGAGAAAAAAAATGAAAATATACGCTTGAAGTTCTGTGAGGCTATAGATACTGCGACAGTGCGCAGTTACGTTGAAAAGGAATGGACATCTATAAGAAGTGCATTTACAGAAGTTGGGAAGAAAAACATAGGTGCAAAGAATGTAAGTGTCAAGGAAGCTTGGGTGAATAACGCTTCAGTTGATCGACGAAAGAAGGAAGTACAAAAATTTTCTTAGAGATTCAGGAATACAGAAGAACAAGTCACTTAGGAATGAAATGAATGCCCGCATCTCGTGGTCGTGCGGTAGCGTTCTCGCTTCCCACGCCCGGGTTCCCGGGTTCGATTCCCGGCGGGGTCAGGGAATTTCTCTGCCTCGTGATGGCTGGGTGTTGTGTGCTGTCCTTAGGTTAGTTAGGTTTGAGTAGTTCTAAGTTCTAGGGGACTGATGACCATAGATGTTCAGTCCCATAGTGCTCAGAGCCGTCCATCAATGAAATGAATAAGAAGTGCAGGGAAGCTAAGACGAAATGGCTACGTAAAAAAATGCGAAGAAATTGGAAGAGAAATCACTGTCGGAAGGACTGAATCAGCACCTAGAAAATTCAAAACAACTTTCGGTGGAATTAAATGCATAGGCGTTAACATTAAGAGTGCAATTGGAATTCCAGGGTTAAATTCAAAGGAGAGAGGGAGAGAGAGAGAGAGAGAGAGAGAGAGAGAGAGAGAGAGAGAGAGAGAGAGAGAGAGAGGGAGGGAGGGAGAGAGCAGATAGGTGGAAGGAGTACACTGAAGGTCTCTGTGAAGGTAGGACTTATCTGATGATTTGATAGGAGAAAGAGCGGTCGATAGGGAGGAGACAGGGGATCCAGTATTAGAATCAGAATTTAAAAGAATTTTGGAAAACTTAAGATCGTATAAGGCAAGAGTAGACAACACTCCAATCGAATTTCTAAAACCGTCGGGGAATTGGCAACAAAACGATTACTCTCGTTGGTGTGTAGAATGTATGAGGCTGGCGATGTTCCATCCCAGTTCCGAAAAAACATCGTCCACACAATTCCGAAGATAGCAAGAACCGACAAGTCACAGTCAGCTTAAGAGCTTGGGTATCCGAGATGGGACAAGGAGAACACACAGAAGATTGGAAAAGAAAATTGATGATCTGTTAGATGGTCAGTTTGGCTTTAGCAAAGATGAAAGCACGATAGAGGAAGTTCTGACGTTGCGGTTGATAATGTAAGCAAGAGTGAAGAGAAACAAGAAACGTTAGGTTTTGTCGTCCTGGAAAAAGATTTCGACAATGTAAGGTAGTGCAGAGACAGGCAATCTACAATATTTGCAACAACCAAGAGGGAACAATAAGAGTGGCAGATTGATAATGAAGTTCTCGGATTAAAAAGGTTGTAAGACAAGTATGAAGTCTTCCGCTTCTACTGTGCAATCTATGCAATCTATAGTCGTGGAGTTATCGTAGTAGCAATAGTGGATGGATGCCAACTACAGTCTATTAATGGAGGTGCTATACATCTGAAACCAGAAACACCAGATGTAATTGTCAGCCACTCGCAATATTAGTCGCCTACTGTGGATGCTTCCCAGATGTCTGCTGATGGAGAACAGAGCAACACTTGTGTGCATGGTTAGTGTCGCGTTGTGAAGCAGACAGATTTTTGACTGGCGTTAAGACAAGAGGATCATTAACACTCTGGACGTTCAGGTGTGTGTTTGAGCTTTGAAGCTGCTGAATTTATCTGGGCCAGAGTTGCTGAATTTAACTGGGCTTTAATAATTGTTTGTTTTAGTAATAGAACTTAACTGTTTAAATTTTATTTTGTGTTTGTTGACACGATACCTTTTAAACGTTCTTATTGTGTGGGCGTAATTATTTTACTGCCACAAACTTTCAGTACCGTCGTTCTTTTGAATTCAAATAGTTGTGATGACAGTAAAGAATTATGAAAGATTATGGCTAGCTTGTAAAGCCTTGCGGCTCTCTGTAAGCTTATTGCACTAATCCGAAATTGAGTTTACTCAGTTTGCAAGTGTTAGAATTATGTCTTAAAGGAAAGTGTATTTTTTGTTAATAATTTTCTTTGGCCGTCCTGGTCATAACCCTTTTAGGGCATATTAAGTTTTATTAGTGGTCCTTAAATTCATCTAATTTGAATTTCACCCCAAGACTGGCTACATAATTTTCAAACAATTTTCCTTTAATAATGTGGAATGACTGTTTGACAATGTACATATTGTAATTTTTTAATATACGTTTGTTTTGGATTTCGCCCGTACCCGACATGTCTTAATGTATTCAATGAAGGCAAGTGTCAGCAAAGCCATTGAGGTTGTGGTTTGGAGGCTAGGCTGTTTGTTACGTGCCAATGTCACTGTCATTTGAAAATAGTTCAAATTTTTATCTGTTGGTAATTAACTGTTGAATAAATATTTCTATAATTTATGTGTGTTTCTCTGAGTTTGCGTCCACGGTCCTTCCAAGACAGCGCTGAAAGTGCTTAACTTTTTGTCCAGTAGCATAACCAGGACTGCTCATTGGTAGCGGTGCATAGTTTTGATCCACGGACCTATGAGTTATCGGACAGAAATAAAAGAATTGTTGAAAGAGGGATTAAAATTGAAGCTGAAAGGATATTAATGATAAGATACACTGATGACATTACTATCCTCAGTGAAAGTGAAGAAGAATTACAGATATTTACTGAATGGAATGGAGAGTCTATTGAGTACTATGGATTGAGAGTGAATGAAAGGAAGAAGAGAGTAATGAGATATAGCAGAAATAAGAACAGCGAGAAACTTAATTTCAAAATAGTTCTAGGAGTCACAGAGATGCTGTGAGCTTTCCACCTCGAATGGAAATGATGTAGCGTGGAGCTGAACAAGTCCACGATCTTAGGGATATTTCTGACAACAAAATATATTACTCTAAGCTAGCTCCTCTAGCTTTTCAAACTCTGAAGACGCTCTTCCAAATTACAGTGAAATTACCAGCTCTGAGAGAGAGATTTAGCAGAGATTAGACAGCGTATATCGGATTCTGTCGGCCACACACTTTTAACCCCATCTCTAAGGTTGATACCACGATCAAATTTAAGCAACTTGCCAATCCTGATCTCAGGCGACTTTTGTACTCAAATCGCTAAAGAAGTTTTCATTAAGGAAGGGTGAACAATTCTTGCGTATCACTGTATGTACATTATGTTGCACCATAAATTCCACATGACACGGGTACCGAAAGCTGAAGAGCCATTGCGAATGATGAACTGGATGGTAAGTGTGACTGAATCAACTGAGAGTAGCAATGATTCAAATCAGGTGACTTATTTTATGTTCAGCTACTGACACATTTCACCCGTTTGATTCAGATATGTGTGCTGGTTTGTTCTACTCAAGTCCTCAGAACCTTTCTTTAAAGCAGAAAGATACGGAGAAAGAAAAAGCGCATGACAAATACACCGCGTTTATACGCTGAGCATTACACAGTACAGCAGTACCATCTGTCGGCGCGCTGTAGAATTATGCGCTGACGCGTTCACAGATGGCGCGACAGTAAAGAGAACACCGATGTCAGTGCCACGACGCCGTTTTAAGTTCAGCGCTCGATTCGTGACGACTACATCAACATGTGGTACAGCATTATAAAACAGCAACTTACCGGTTTTTCCTGTAAATGTCATCCTGTATCAATGTGTAAATGTCCTCACGATTTTATTCTTGTCTGTATTTCAGACAGGTTAATAGAGTATGCTTATCCATTACGGATATTTTAGAACCGTGACTGTATATTAATGTAAATAAGTTATACACAACTGCAACCAGTCACTTTTTTTCAATAATAATGCTTTATTACATTAACCGGTTTTAGATCCCCTTCAGGTTCATCTTCAGATGATTCCGGGAGGATCTGGGGAGTTACATCATTACTGGTAGTAGCATAATGCTGGGTGCTGGTTCTATGGCAGAAAGATGGGTCACACTTTAATGTATCGCCATGACTATAGCTTATCTGTCGATATGGATGTAAATTTTACATTTAATGTATCGCCATGACTACAGCTTATCTGTCGATATGGATGTAAATTTTACATCCATATCGACAGATAAGCTATAGTCATGGCGATACATTGAAGTGTGACCCATCTTTCTGCCATAGAACCAGCACCCAGCATTATGCTACTACCAGTAATGATGTAACTTCCCGGATCCTCCCGAAATCATCTGAAGATGAACCTGAAAGGGTTTGAAAACCGGTTAATGTAATAAAGCATTATTATTGAAAAAAGTGACTGGTTGCAGTTGTGTATAACTTATTTACATATAGGTTAATAGAGATTTCACTTCAAATCTCCTGTTTTGCAACTTGCTGTAATTTTATGGGCAAATTTGATCTGTCAATAATTACATTCTGAAACTGTTAAGGAAAGCAATACGCTTCTTACGTGTCAGATTGTGGAATAGCCTTCGCCTTGTGTGTGGTACCTTCGACTTTTTCCCACTTAACCGTGGTCATTATTATTCACAGTATGTGTCAAACTAAGTCCTTCGCAGAGGAAATTGTAGTTGGGTACAGATCTGTGGAGTACCACATTACCACAGTGGACAAGCTCGTGGACTCTGTTTCTCTGACCTTTTATGATTTGTGCCGTGCGCATGACTGTGATAAATGCTTGTACCATTTAGTATTCACAACACGAACTTAGATAAAGGCATCGTCATTTCTCTATTCTCTAGGAAAAATCGTAGAAAAGTAAGATAAGATACAATCAAATAAAAAAGAGAGGTGGAAAAAAGTAAGTAAACTGTTTATTGTTTCAAAGGTATTCATCATAACTGTCAGTGCATTTATCCCACTGTGAAACATGACAGTGAATGCCGTCGCGGAAAATGTTAGCGGTTGTCTACGAAAAAAATGGTCCAAATGGCTTTGAACACTATGGGACTTAACATCTATGGTCATCAGTCCCCTAGAACTTAGAACTACTTAAACCTAACTAACCTAAGGACAGCACACAACACCCAGCCATCACGAGGCAGAGAAAATCCCTGACCCCGCCGGGAATCGAACCCGGTTGTCTACGGAACCATGATTGTACCCAATAGTGCCCCTCTATGTCTAAAGCAAACACACGGTAGCGAATAAGTTTCTCTAGGCTTCCTAAAATACGGAAATCGCATGGGGAGAGATCGGGACTGTATGGAAGATGTGTAAGAGCTTTCCAGAGAAACTCCTGCAGCGTACTCAAAACAACTTTGTCAACATGTAGGCGATCTGCCATACAGTGCCGATCACTCCCCATGCGAATTCCATATGTTTGGAGACCTGAAGAAAGACTTTCGTGGCCATCGATTTGCTTCGGACGAAGATCTGCACTCCTGTGTAGAATCTTAGTTTCGTAGGCAATCGCAAAAATTTTTCCACTATTGCATTAACCATCTTGTCTCACAGTGCGATAAATGTATGAACAGTTATGGCAATTGCTCTTGCAATAATAAATAGTTTATTTTCTTCTTTATACGGACAGTATAGAATAGTGTTTGGCGTAGCTACCTTAAGGCGCGTTTACACTGAGTTCGCAACATTGTTCACAACATTGTTCGCAACATTGTTCGTGGCTAGTAATTTACTACCGATGTTCTCAACACCAAATCAGTGTTTCACGGCTGTGTCGGTAGAGATCAAAGAAACATTGTTTGTGGCCTGCTACCACTAAATTCCGCTACGCAGCGTTGGTGTTCGTTTGCTCTGAGTGTGTGATTTGGTGTTTGTTTTGCTGGAGTGTAGTGGTGCGTTTATTTTATGTCTCTTCATTTTTATTTGAAATGAAGTGATCACGAGACGAAATTTTCCAGCTGATGTCGCTCTATGAGGTAGAGGAGTGCCTCTGAAATGTATTGCGCAGGTTACAAAAACACTAAAATCAAACATAATTCATTACAAAAAGTTGCTGCGGTGTTTGGCACCAGCAGCAGTGACGTGGACAAAAAAATTAAATCTCTCTTGTCTCAGTGCCGACGAGAGAAACGTAAAATAGAGGAAAGTAAAACATGTGGATGTGGTACTGACACACTTTACGAAACGAAATGGTTTGGATTTAAATACCTACGTTTCCTGGATGATATGGAACTATTTGGAACTATTTGAGATACGGCTGGCTTTGATAGGAGTCTCCTGATGCCAAAAAACGAAAAGTAACAGCAAGTCTTTGGTTCACAGAGATTGCTTTTTTTTTAATTTGTGACTTTCTTTGAAACAAATGGTCCTATAATATTCAACAACATTTCAAAATCTGACGGCGATATCCTACTGAAGTTGCGAAAGCCAGAACCGTCTTCCAAATTCAGCTCACAAAGCATGTCATTCCCGCCACGTCTTCTGTAGTATGTTTTGGTCCACCGACGACGACTACATCGTTTTCTTCGTCTGTTTACTTCGTTAAGTATTATTAATGCAGCACCAAATGACATTAACTCTTCCTCTTCACTTGACATTGCGTACCTCTTGATGTGAACACACAAAGTAACCTATCAGTTCACCGCAGCAGACTATGCGAGTACGTAGAAATGTTGGTCGCTAGTGTAAACGGGAATGCGAATAACGAACAATGTTGCCAACATGTTGAGGGAACAAGTCGTACAAAATGTTCCGAACAAAAACATGTTCTGAGCTCAATGTAAACGCGCCTTTAGCGAGATTGCTAACTCAGATAGTGTGGTGGAGCTCGAGCTCCACCCTGAGATAGCCAGCTGTCACCATGCTTAATTTTCATCTGTCATGTTTGCTATGAGTCATAGCCTAATGTTATTTCGTATTAGAAAAACACACTTTTCTTTCTTGTGCGTCTTGAATTTCTATGGGATTAACTATTTCAAACATTCATCATCTGTCACTCCGGTGATATTAATCCAAAAATAAAGTGTCCCCAGTACGGGGATATGCCTGTCACCAGGTCTTGTCACGTTGTATTTTTATCTCGTCTTATTTCTTTTTTGAGTACCAAGTTCAAAGTGCATTATCTTGCATTAGTTGTGTCATTCATTACTGCGATATCTACCTACTACTGCAAGTCAGTTTTCATCAGACCTCATAAATTCGTTGCATAGATCCTGAGGAAGAGTTAGAAAATCTGTTTCCTTGTTTGTCCACGGTATTTTTCATGTTATACAGCACTTTATAAACTGATTATGCAGCTAGGGTGCTTGCCGTAATGCCTGGAGCTTTAAATACAATGTGCGTGTAGTTGTTGAGAGAAACAGGCCAAACTTAGAAACTTCTTTTCTAACTTTTTGTTTGTTTGTTTGTTCCATTAGTTTCCCAATACCGCAAATACAGTCTCATGAAAGCGTTCTTTACGTAGCAGAATTTTGCCAAGAAACATAAATAATATCTTAGTGCAAGGCTTTGAAAGAACAAATTTCCATAGAAACGTCCCGTGTATGAACATTCCAAACAGTCTATAATATTTTCTTTAACTGTAACAGACCATTTGTAACCACAGTATTTCATCAGTACAAAAAAGTGTAATAACAAACAGTTGTATCACAAAAAAGCAATATTTTTAGTATTTTTAATCTACTTTCCTCCGTATGGACAAAATGAACACGAAATTAAATGGATGGTGTCAAACTACGCAATGTTTTGCGCCAAACTTATATTCGGAAATAAAATATCAGAGGGAAGAATAATCTGAATAATCTCCTAGTGAATCTGTTAACCTCAAACTGCGGTAGATTGTTGACAACAAATTTCATTAGCGAATAAATATGCTGCTTAAACAACTACCTACAAGATAGACTGTACAAATAGCACTCAAAATTCTAAGTATTTCATTTCGTTGAATGACTACTATTTACCTAGGCAAGGAATTACCTTCCAAAATTTTCCCATAATACAGCAAAGGGAAAAGAATTGCTGAATTTACTGTTTCTTACGTGAGCAAAATTATTGATTTTAATGTGGACTTCAACACTTATCAGCTTTACTATGTGTTTTTTTCTGTTTTACGTTTTGATCGTCACCCTACTTTCGACTAAGGTTAGATTAAATTAGATTAGATTAAGTCTTCGTTTCATAGACTCAGTAATGGTGATTCTCGTGGGTGTTGAACATGGCAGAAAATATAACATAAAAAATTGAACATAATACTCACATCCCTGATCATTTGTCAGGAGATTGCCAAGATATATGAAAACATTACAGTAAACTGGAATTGCTAACATATACGGAATTAATAAACTGTCGGAATGGAACACAGGTATGCACTTCTAATAAATTTGTCATACACTAGCCAGCCGCTGTGACCGAGCGGTTCAAGGCGCTTCAGTCCGGAACCATGCTGCTGCTACTGTCGCAGGTTCGAATCCTGCCTCGGGCATGAATGTGTGTGATGTCCTTAGGTTAGTTAGGTTTAAGTAGTTCTAAATCTAGGAGACTGATGACCTCAGATGTTAAGTGCCATAGTGCTCAGAGCCATTTGAATCACACACAGAACACCTAATCTTAACTGTTGTGACAAAGTGCTCTAAAGACTGAAATCTAAGAGACGCTTAAGCTGGTCTAACAGATAATTCATCTATAGAGTAGGTGGAATTGCCTACCAAAAAGTCATTCAAACTCTGTTTAAACAATTTTTATCTGAAACCAAGTTTTTAATGATTGCTGGCAATTTATTGAAAATGGAATCAGAGACATATTATCTGCAACTAATTTCAGTAAGGTGTATATATAGTGAGAAGCAGTGGTTGGAATACCCAGTTCCTTGAACAGAGCCGACCGGAGTGGCCGAGCGGTTCTAGGCGCTACAGTCTGGAACCGCGCGACCGCTACGGTCGCAGGATCGAATCCTGCCTCTGGCATGGATGTGTGTTATGTCCTTACGTTAGTTAGGTTTAAGTAGTTCTAAGTTCTAGGGGACTGATGACCTCAGCAGTTAAGTCCCATAGTGCTCAGAGCCATTTGAACCTTGAACAGATTTCTACATGACGTTCTTGAATTTACATCACAAATGAGTCTTATTACGCGCTTTTGCACTCTAAAAGCTTTCTCTCGATTTGACGAGTTACCCGAGAAAATGACTCCGTATGGCATAGTAGAATGAAAGTAAGCAAAATATGGAAATTCTTTTATTTTTAAATTGCCTGCATTTGACATCATTCGCATCGCAAATACGGACTTGTTTAGGCGCATCAGCAAATGTTAAACTATTTCTAATGTATGCCCCCTACAATTTTTATTGCATATTGATCAAACAAACGCTCTGCGACTGTCGCCATGAAAATCCGGCGACATGGCTATCTTCTATGCGACGCACTCGGCTACGTGGGATCACCTGATCGGCACTCCAGCGCGCGCGCGGTGACTAAGCCGAAGTGACTGGTCGTCCGTGGCGAGGAATGCGTCCGCTGATTAGGCTGCCTATCAGTACCCGAACAGCACGGATCTTTCCACGAGATGACATCACGTTTTAGTCGTAACTGTACCTCCGGTGGAGTGTTCAGACTCGTGCCCTATCCTATCCGAACGCGATAAGGTGTGCGGCCTTGGTGTGACGTCACGTCGCCTGATGGCTGAGGCCGGCGGCCCGGTCGGCCTTTGATACCGTCACGCCATTCAGTGGCGGCGGGTGAGCGGCGCCGCGGCATTCAGATAGCACGCCGCTGATGAACGCGCGCTGCGGCTGTCTGAATACGACGCACTCCCATCAGCCGAGCCAGCTGAGAGACACTTCCGTCAAACGCCTACCCCCTCGAACTCCTCATTACGCTCTGCGTCGGTTCATCTCCACAGTACAGTTTCGAGCGAAACTCCGCAGCTACGCAGCGCTAAAATGCCACTGAGAAACGCAAGAGAACTGGAAGCCGCTATCATCATTTCCGAGTTCTGTTTAACCCGTTCAGTGTACTGTAATTGCATTAACCAGTGTAAGTTGTAATTTAACGATTCCTAAGGAAAAAAATTAAAAGTGAGGGCGATGGAGAACCTCGTACAGTAGTCTCAGTCAACGTAACTAATCTTATATGGATGTAATTTTATTTATTCCGTTTTAGATTAATTTCATACAATAGCAAAGAGATATTTTACTGTACCCCTATCGACTATACAGCATCTGTAAGTTAACATTGTTATGACTGTAAGCTCTTTGCAAATATTGTTCTCGTTTGTAATGTGAAGCTGGGCCACGTTTTGTAAATGTTATTCGTGTGTGCTGCGTGTGTAATTAAGATGATGAGGTTAAAAGTGACATCCATAGACTGGAATAGCACTCACATAGTGCATATTGAAAAGTGTATCAAGCTTGCGTTCGAAAACATAAATGCACGAATATTTCGTCAGGAAGAACTACACAGCTCGTAACTACACTAACCTGCAAGTTTACCAATGTTTATAACAACCATCTCTGAGCAATTAGATCTTGTAAAAGAAGTAAATCTTTCGTAAAAATACCATTACCGATATGACAACAAAAATATTTCTTTTCTTTCCCAGTGCAGCAAATGAATAACATAAACAAAACTAGGACCAACTAAGAACGCTTGTAATCTGCCATCTGAAGATGGATTTGTAAAGATAAATCCGAAACCGGTCATGGTCTGAAGATAATAAACCTTTTTAAACCATACATGTGGCTGGTAGCTGTTTTTTATATTTTTTATATAAATTATAAACCTTAAGTACAACAGCCACGTTTCTCAACATGTCGACTTTCGACAAAATAGCGTAACTGGAATGGTTTTAGTTAATTTATTTTCAAGTGGACGTTTGCATCATCTACAGAACACAGTATGAGTGACAACGTCTGAGTGTACACTTGCATCCATGTTCCGCAAACCGCCTTACGGTGTGTGGCGGAGGGTACTTTGCGTACCAGTGCACTTTTTCTTGTTCCAGTGACGTATGGTTCGCGGGAAGAAAGATTGTTGGCAACGCTTCGTGTGCGCTCGATTCTAATTTTATCTTCATGTGCAGGTCGACTCTTCCAGGGTCCGGAACCGCGCTGCTGCTACGGTCGCAGGTTCGAATCCTGCCTCGGGCATGGGTGTGTGTGATGTCCTTAGGTTAGTTAGGTTTAAGTAGTTCTAAGTCTAGGGGAATGATGACCTCAGCTGTTAAGTCCCATAGTGCTTAGAGCCATCTGAATCATTTGAACTCTTGTAGGAACATATCCTCTCGGAACTTAAACAGTAAATCTTAACGTGGTGCAAAGTGCCTCCGCATCAGCATCTGGCACTGGAGTTGGCTGTGCATATCCGTGACACTTCCGCGCTAACTAAATGAACCTGGAACGAAACGTGCTGCTCTTCTTTCGTTATTCTGCATTTCCTCTATCAGTCCTTTATGGCAAGGCTCCTATACTAACGAGTAATATTCAAATCATGGTCGAATAAGTGTTTTTAAACTATTTCCTTTCTTAATAGACAACATTTCCTGAGGATTCTTCCAATGAATCTGTCTGTCATCTTCCTTTGTATTGTATTGTCTTGTATGGAACTGGCAACCGAGAAAGGAAAGAGAGGCTTCGTCCCCGCCGTAGCCCTCAGTGGTACACAACCCCACAACAGGCTACAGCAGTCCACTCACTCCACCGCCACCCCACTACGAATCTAGGGTTATTGTGCGGTTCCGCCCCCCAGTGGACCCCTCCTCCCCTCCCCCCCACCCACCGGGGAATGTCTCACACCAGACGAGTGTAACCTCAATGTTTGCGTGGTAGAGTATTATGGTGTACACGTACGTGGAGAAGGTGTTTGCGCAGCAATCGCCGACATAGTGTAACTGAAGCGGAATAAGGGGAACCAGCCCAAATTCTCCGAGGCAGATGGAAAACCGCCTTAAAAACCGTCCACAGACTCGCCGGCACACCGGTCCTCGACATTAATCCGCGGGGCGGACTCGTGCCGGGGACCGCCTGGAAAACAATGCGTTAGATCGCACGGCTAACCAGGCTGGCCGTTATCTTCCTTACTCACAATTAACTTTATGCGGTCCTTCCACTTCGAATCGCTCCGTACGCATGCTCCTAGATATTTCATGTAAGGAGCTGTTTCCAGTGATTTTTGTGCTATCATGTAATCATAAAATAAAGGGTCTTTCTGTGTATGTATTCGCGATACGTTACGTGCTTTCATGTTGAGGGTCAACTGGGACTCCCTGCACCAAGTGTCGATCTCTGCAATGCTTCCCGCATTTCGCTACAATTTTCTAGCGTTGTGACTTCTCTGTTTGCAACACCGTCATCCGCGGAAAGCTGCAGGGAAATTCCTACGTTAAATTCTGGGTAATTTACGTATATTGTGAAATGTAATGGTCCTGTAACACTCACCTGCGGCACGCTCGAACTTACTTTTACGTCTGAAGACTTCTCTGTGTTCGGAATGACATGCTTTGTTCCGATTGCTAGAAACTCTTCAATCCAGTCACATAGTTGATTTTAAATTCAGTAAACTCGTATTTTGTTTAATTAGGCGGCAGTACGGAACTGTATCGAATGCCTTCCAGAAGTCAAGGATCACGTTATCTAGCTGGGCGTCTGTATATATTGTTT
This sequence comes from Schistocerca cancellata, assembly GCF_023864275.1. NCBI lineage: Eukaryota > Metazoa > Arthropoda > Insecta > Orthoptera > Acrididae > Schistocerca > Schistocerca cancellata. Next base: position 164,091,081 of record NC_064628.1, on the reverse strand, counting down.
TCTGTGGCTCGTGGACGAACGGAAAGATCTGCGTTGCACACGATCGTCGTTCGTCCCTACAGAGGAGGTATTCGGTGTCTAGCAGTTTCATAATACGCGAGCATAAAACACGTTCCAAAATTCTACAATAGACCGACGTCAGAGATATAGGCGTCTAGTTTTCTGCGTCTACTCGACGACCGTTGCTGAAAACAGGAAGAGCTGTGAAGAGCTTATCAAAAAATACGAAGTACAGTAACAAAAAATGGCAAAGTACAAGTACTACTCGGGCACTGAGGGTTCTGTACAAACTTAATTATGTGTATAGTCAGTTCATGTATTTCGAGACCCGATAATTTCGTCCATTTTTGCGTGTTATTGACATTGATACTGGCAAGGTTCCAAGATTTTCGAGAATGTACAAATTTTAATAATACAAATGTGACATAAACTCATGCTGAAGGCAGGCGATCATTATGACAGTTGAAAGGTGGCTACACTGAGCCACAGCGCCAAAAATCGCGCCAGAGAGTATTGTTCCGCCGCCTCCACTGGCAGTGATTATTGAGACGTAGCGGCAAGCAGTTCTTGCCGAGAAGTTGTGGTGGACACTGCTTGTAGCTGAAGTTGGAATGAGATGGGGTAGTAGTGAGTGTTTGTTCGATGTTTTATGCAGCTATGTGATGGGAGAGATAGCAGATGTTATTCCAATGGAGATATTGTAATGGTCAGAGTGCTTTTCGTCAATATATATGAAGGTAATAAATATTATGTTGTCTATTTATTTGTGTGTCCTGAATAATGTGTCATTACAGGTTCAGTCAACAAAGCATCTGGCTTGTGTTCTTGTATTAGAGTGTAATTCTGGGTTTCTTGCACAATTATAGTATTTCTAATTTTCTTTTATCACGTCAGTATAAATGATATTTAAAAATTCTTGTCTTGTTGAAGAAGAACCGTGCCAGATGTGCGTTGAGTCATACTACCACATACAGAACAGCTACACTTGTGCTTTGTTGGATTCGTAGATTTTATAGTTGCTGGGGACTTAATTAATTAACTGTGTTAACGAAAATTTTCTTACATTCTTTGTTGTCATTCTATGCAGTCAGATAGCGTAACAATTAGTTGTCAGGGCCAGCCGTTTACGAGACTTGCGTAATCGGACATACAGCTACTAAAAATATTTGCATTCATATTTAATTTTAATTTAGCCCCCATGCACGTGGCGACCGCTGCTTCGGATCGTCCCTTGGAATCTTCTGATTGTAAAAATAGTAGACAGTAGTATTGTAGTAGTAATTTGTAGTTTAGTAATTGTAGTCTATTTTGCATGTGTAGATTGGTAATTGTCATTCTTCTATTGTTCGTTAATCGTGTTTGAAGGAAGCATTTCGTGTGATTGATAGTGTTGGTGATAAAGTGTCATTGTGTGTAATTTTCATATAGTGACGAGTTTTGTATGTTTTGTAAATGATTACGCGATCGATGAAAAAGGCAAAAATGATGAATAGTGAGAATGACGAAATTGTTAACATGGCGAACTCTCCAACAGAGGAAAACAGTATGATGGATAATGAAGTGGAAAACAATGTAATAAGTCGGGAAAATAGTCCGGAACCATTTCAAAATTTTTCTCAATCAGAAAATTCACAGAACCCGAGATTAACGACAGAAGATTCTGGAATAGTATCGAATACAGATAGCTTTATGGCTATGCAGAAGGAAGTTAGTTTTGTGGGAAATGTTAGGGGCGAAAAGAATTTCGAACAACTTAACACGGAGCAGTTGATGAGTGCAATATTAAATTTGGGATCTGAATTAAAAACAGTGGCAACACGGTTAGACTCACAAATAGTAACAATTAAAACTGAGATGGGAACAATGGGATCACAGTTACGATCTGAATTAAAAACAGATAGGGAAACAATGGAAACACGGTTAGACTCATTGGGATCACAGTTAGGATCTGAATTTAAAACAGAGATTGGAACTTTGGAAACACGGTTAGACTCACGAATAGGGACATGTTTCAAAAACATGAAAGATGAATTAAAGAAAGAAATTCGAGAAGAAGTACAACCGATTTTGAATGCTCACAATAATAGATTAGTTGCAGTAGAGATTAGACAAAGGGAACAGGATAGAGAACAGGAAGAAAGAGATCGCGTGATAGTACAGAAATTTTCAGAGTTAAATTTACAACGTGCAAAAGATAAGGAAGAAATATTTGAGAGAATCGAGGAATCCGTACCAAATGACAGACTAAATAACCTAACACAACTGTATGAACAGTTAACTACTAAATGCGTTAATACTGAAACGCGAGTCGCGACACTTACGGAAGACGTAAATAAACAGAAAGAACAAATTGGTGACTTATCGGAAAGAGTGGAGGAGATTTCAGATAAATTGACAAATCTTAGTTTAAATGGGGACAGAGATTCAGATGACACAGCTCCATTGCCATTTTCAGAAACCGAAGAGTACCAGAACATAAATAAGCATGTTGAAAATCAGGGAAAATTTAATGAACGCGTTAAAAGGGAAGTTGAGGCATTACGAAAGCAAGTCAAGCAAATTGAAGGCGAAATCGTGGGAAAATATAGCAGAAGAAATTTAGAATCACAGGTAGTAGAGGGCTTTGAAGAAAGTAATTTATTTCATTTACGGGATGCAACAAGAGAGCGCCAGGCGCGCGAACTAGACAATAATCGACATTCGGACTGGGACAGACGCGGTAGGTCTTTGTCGCCACGAGGAGAAAACTTTGACTATAAACACTTCTTAACTGTTTGGAAATTTAAGATCTTTCGTAATTCTAAGTATGAGATACATCCATGTTCATGGTTATATCAATTTACGTACGCACTTCCGCCAGATGTGCCACAAAGTCACAAACTAAAATTTATATGCAGCTATTAAAGTCCTCAGGGGATTCACTACTCTTAAGTGAATATGTGCCGTAGCAAGCATAGGGCCCCGAGCTGTAGTGGTGCTATTTCTCTTTTAGTTTTCTGTACCGCTGCCTACTCTTTTACTATTCTTTGCATCTATCGAAACAACTCTTCAACTATCAATCTATCTAGAGAGCGTATAAAAAAATAACCGGATATGACTATTTTACCCAAAAACAACTTCGGAAATTACCGTTTGGACTTACTGTATTTTCTGCAGCATTCATTTGTAGTTTAAACGAAATTTTACCTGTTTATCTTCGTGACAATAATGCTTCATATGTTGACGATATTCTTATTGCTAAAAATTCTTGGAGTGAGCACAACAAAATTTTGGATTCATTGTTACGTATCTTTGCAAGAGTTGGCATTACAGTGAACTTAGAAAAATCTGAATTTGGTCGTTCTCAGGTGAGATTTCTCGGTCATATTATTTCTACAGAAGGTATTCTTCCTGATCCAGAAAAATTAGACGCTATTCGTAATTATGCTGTTCCTACCACAAAACGTGATGTTCGTAGTTTCCTTGGTGTCTGTAATTTTCTTAGACGTTTTGTTAGATTGGACGATTTGGCCACACCTCGTTTATGCAAATTATGTCAAAAGCCGCCAACAGTTTCTCATAGAGCACCGTTGTTTCCTATCATTCCAGCAAAATTAAAGGACATGGCTGCAGTTGATTTGTTCGGTCCAGTGGTTCGTTCTACTAATGGTTTTGCGTACATTTTCGTAGCAGTGGAGTTGACATCAAAATATGTGTGTTTTACACCGTTACGCAAAGCAACAGCTCGTTCAGTATCTAATGTTTTCATTAACCATTTTCTTAAAGAAGTGGGTCATGTTGATAAGGTTATATCAGATAATGGATCACAGTTTCGTTCTAAAATTTGGCTTCGTACTCTACGGCGTCGTAAAATTAAACCAATTTTCATTTCACTTTTTCACCCTCAATCTAACGCTTCAGAGAGATGGATGAAGGAAATCAATAAATTGTGTCGTCTTTATTGTCATCAGAATCACAGAACTTGGGATCAGTATCTTCATATTTTTCAAAACATTCTGAATGAACTTCCTAATGACTCAACTTCTTTACCGCCTATACTGATATTAAAAAAACAAAGCACCGACAAATCGCATATCTGAAATCGTTCCTTTTCCGCCTACACGGAAACTGCGGCATTCTGAAGTTGTCAACCTGGCTCTACAAAATATTGCATCTGCGGCTGCTAGAAGAGAGAAATCAGCTAAGCGTCCTGGTCGTTTAAAAATCTTGTCAGTTGGTCAGAAGGTGTTAATTAAGTCTCATCGTTTGTCTCACAAAGGAAAAGGCTTGTGTCGCAAATTTTTTCTGCTTTATAACGGTCCATATAGAATTCGCAAAATTATTCATGATAACACTGTTGAAGTAGAAACTCTTAAATCACGACGCTCTAAGGGAATACATCATATATCTAACGTTAAAATTTTTGTGGAATGATATACTTTTGAAAATTTTTTGTAGAATGACATACTTTTGAGAAACTAACAGCTACATGTAAACACGCAGAGAGTACAAGGATACCGCACTGTGTTTTGGCGGCGGCATATACTCAAAGCAACAGTCAAGTCTGCGCGCCGCACAGGGCAGTCGTTGACCGCAAACAATCACTTCCTACGTCTCGCGCCTACAGCTGATCGAGCGCTCAGTGCGAATGCACTGACAGCCGTAAACAAATACACAGTCTTTCTCCGAATAAAATCAGTATAAAGCTATAATGACTTGATGAATTATGTTATTAACATTCAGTATTTTTCAGGATACGGTTCTATAAAATATTTAAGAACTTCAGGTAAATTCTGTGCGTGTCCGACGTTAAGACGACTTGCTATCGAGAAAATTTCAGGAAAAATGTCATTTCGAAGAAGAAAGTAATAAACTAAAAAGGTAATTATTAATTGAGTTTATTTTTCAGGTAACATATTTCCACTTAGGTACGTACTTTAGACGTAATTTGCTGCTCGCGATTACGTGCTTCATACTTTGTGCTAATTACATGTTCAATGAAATTACTTGTGAAGCGACGTGCTTGCGTACGTTAAATGATTTTGACAATGATTATTAATGAACTGGATTGTTACTTGTGTATATTATGCATCGCTTGGCTGCACTGCTTTTTCACTGATGTCATATTTTTAATTATGTGCCTGCTGTGCCTATTTATTTAAATTATAATTGTCACCTGATTAATTGTGCTGATGTGGTTAGGTATGTAAGTTATACTTTGTGATTTATCTGCTTGCGCCTTCATGTTTACTTATTAAGATACGATGCTAATGACCTGTTTAGTACGTAAGATATATGTTTACTGCTATGCGTATGGATTGCACATTTACACATTTCTGCTTGTTGTCATAACTATACTTTAATTTGGTATATAGCAATGCTGATGTACAGTGTACGGACATGGAGTGTGGGTTACGCTGTGGTATGGGTTACGGATTGTTCGCTTGGTGAAGCCTCGTTATAGAAATTGTGCTGCATCCACTTGTTGACATTCTGTTCACTACTGGTATATTTACTCGCTGTTGCTTGTTTTGCTTACGCTCAGTGCTTTATATTTTAACATAAGAAAATGAACTGCAGTAATTCGACGAGCGACTTTAGTACAAGAAACATCATAGAAGTCACATGAGCTGGAGGTTTTATGAAAGCTGTATAAATGTATGCCAATAGGAAGGAAGCTAACGACATGACATACCAACACAGTTATTACACTGCATTTTTCGTGAGCAATTGAAATAGGAAGTGACACTTGACACAAGAAATACTCCACATGTTTGCTTCTGTTTGCCATAATTCTTGAAGTGGTGTACACACTGTGAAATATTAGGATCATTCACACTCCGTAATCGTACCTAATTACTGAGAGTTATTCGAACTAAGTCTGTTAGAGGTCATGTATGCATTCTTTGTTTATAATTCATAATGAGTAGAAGATTTTGGTCAGATGGATTACACAGAGGTTGTGTGTTGACAGTGTGTCTTCGGATTGTATGGGATGAGGAGCTTTGCATTAGGATTTTATCTGTACTCGATCGAGGAAACTGACTAGAGGAAAGAGTTGTTATGGAAGTGAAATGATACTGGCAATAAGGTTTATATGTATCGACGTATTGAAGAGGTATTATGGAGGTATTGAGATTATATGAAGTTGATTGGAGTTATGGTGTATAAGAGGTAAAATAAGTGAGGTGCATATTTTTTTTGTTGTTGTTGGTCTATATGGAGCAAGGAGGATGAAGATAGCAGACTAGAACACTAAAATGGAAGGAAGATTGTCTACACACACTTTGTTAAATCACTAAGCAGTATGTACTTTTTTTTGGAGAGAGGAAGTTGCATATCTTGGCACACTGACAGTTGTTCAGCAACCGTACATTTGATCTGGCTTGGCAAACATTGGTCTTGACATGATGACTATGACGTTGACTTAACTATTATTGACTGTTATACATTGCTGTCACTACTACTCGATACACATGATGAACATGAAATTTTGACAGAAGTGGATTCACACAGTTAACACTATTCAATTACACAGTAGTACTTAATGTGGATGAAAGATGAGTGAGTGTGTTTTGTGTGTTTTCCTTTCCTAATCCTACCCACCTATCTCCTAAATATTATTTTATTTGTTTGTAGTGGCTTGCACTGACACCCATAAATATTATAGGTTTACTGATGTTTGTGTATTTGTAATAGTAATATGACAATTATCTGATATCATTTGTGTGTTTGTTATGATTTGTATGTTTAGTGTAAGAGCATTGTAAAAGCATTTGTATGTGCATTCAAACTATTGTTCATGCTTGAACTGTCTGATTAGTGATGGTGAAATTATGGACTGTTACTTGTACTTTTTCTACATGATTGGTGCCACTAGGACATGTTTAATTTCTGCTAATGAACTGTGTGATCAGTGATAGTGAATATTATGGACTGCTGTCTGCACCTACTCAACAATGCTGGGTGCCACTGATGAACTGCTTCTACTAAAATGATGTCACCTGTTGGAGTCTGAACCTACTTCAACATTGCTGGGTGCCACTGATGGACTGCTTCTACTGAAATGATGTCACCTGTTGGAGTCTGCACCTGTTCCACAATGCTGGGTGCCACTGATGGACTGCTTCTACTGAAATGATGTCACCTGTTGGAGTCTGCACCTACTCCACAATGCTGGGTGCCACAGATGGAGCTACTTCTATGAAAATGATGTCATCTGTCGGTGTCTGCACCTACTCAACATTGCTGGGTGCCACTGATGAACTGCTTCTACTGAGAAATGTGACTTGTTGCTGTCTGTACCTCTTCAACATTGCTGGGTACCACAGATGGAACTGCTTCTACTGAAATGATGTTACTTCTTGCTGTCTGCACCTACTCAACATTGCTGGGTGCCACTGATGGACTGTTTCTACTGAGATGATGTCACTTGTTGGTGTCTGCACCTGTTCAACATTACTGGGTGCCACTGATGGACTGCATCTATTGAAATAATGTCACTTGTTGGTGTCTGCACCTGTTCAACATTGCTGGGTGCCACTGATGGAACTGCTTCTACTGAAATGGTGTCACTTGTTGCTGTAGCACCTGTTCAACATTGCTGGGTGCCATTAATGAACTGCTTCTACTGAGAAATGTGACTTGTTGCTGTGTGTACCTCTTCAACATTGCTGGGTGCCACAAATGGAACTGCTTCTACTGAAATGATGTTACTTCTTGCTGTCTGCACCTACTCAACAATGCTGGGTGCCATTGATGAACTGCTTCTACTGAGAAATGTGACTTGTTGCTGTGTGTACCTCTTCAACATTGCTGGGTACCACAAATGGAACTGCTTCTACTGAAATGATGTTACTTCTTGCTGTCTGTACCTCTTCAACATTGCTGGGTGCCACTGATGGACTGCTTCTACTGAAATGATGTCACCTGTTGGAGTCTGCACCTGTTCCACAATGCTGGGTGCCACTGAGGGACTGCTTCTACTGAAATGATGTCACCTGTTGGAGTCTGCGCCTATTCCACAATGCTGGGTGCCACTGATGGACTGCTTCTACTGAAATGATGTCACCTGTTGGAGTCTGCACCTACTCAACATTGCTGGGTGCTACTGCTGGAACTGTCAACCACTTGTTGTGTAAACATTTTATGTGAATATTTGTATAAACTGATTTTTTGTGTATTACTGTTTGTGAAAAGTTATGAGACTCTTACCTGTACATTTTCGTCATTGCTGACGCTATTGATTGAACTGTTTAACCACATAATACTTGTGTAAACTATTATGTAAAGTCACATGTATGAAAGAATTTGTATTGCTTAGTGTATTTTGTATATTAGGCTATTGAAAGGTCAGTGCAAAGCCAAAATTTTATCTAGTTATATGATATTTACGTATTAATATTATCTTTTATTTTGTCTGTATTTTTTTTGACGAATTTGGTGGTATTTTCACCACCAATGCTGGCAAAAATACCATCAAATTCTAGCCCGTGGAGGAAGGGCATATGAAAGGTGGCTACACTGAGCCACAGCGCCAAAAATCGCGCCAGAGAGTATTGTTCCGCCGCCTCCACTGGCAGTGATTATTGAGACGTAGCGGCAAGCAGTTCTTGCCGAGAAGTTGTGGTGGACACTGCTTGTAGCTGAAGTTGGAATGAGATGGGGTAGTAGTGAGTGTTTGTTCGATGTTTTATGCAGCTATGTGATGGGAGAGATAGCAGATGTTATTCCAATGGAGATATTGTAATGGTCAGAGTGCTTTTCGTCAATATATATGAAGGTAATAAATATTATGTTGTCTATTTATTTGTGTGTCCTGAATAATGTGTCATTACAGGTTCAGTCAACAAAGCATCTGGCTTGTGTTCTTGTATTAGAGTGTAATTCTGGGTTTCTTGCACAATTATAGTATTTCTAATTTTCTTTTATCACGTCAGTATAAATGATATTTAAAAATTCTTGTCTTGTTGAAGAACCGTGCCAGATGTGCGTTGAGTCATACTACCACATACAGAACAGCTACACTTGTGCTTTGTTGGATTCGTAGATTTTATAGTTGCTGGGGACTTAATTAATTAACTGTGTTAACGAAAATTTTCTTACATTCTTTGTTGTCATTCTATGCAGTCAGATAGCGTAACAATTAGTTGTCAGGGCCAGCCGTTTACGAGACTTGCGTAATCGGACATACAGCTACTAAAAATATTTGCATTCATATTTAATTTTAATTTAGCCCCCATGCACAGTAATCAGTAGTTCTCCATTGACGTTGACTGAGTCACAATGGGAAAATCAAACATCAAGCAAGGACTGAATTCATTGCTCATATGACGCGTTTCGGAATTTATCCATCATCGGGTATCCAGGAGCGATTACTGCACGTAGATACGGCGTTGACGGATACATTCCGAAACGCGTCATATGAGCAACAAAGCCATTCCTTACCTGATGTTTGACTTTTATCATTCAAACCCAGCCAGCCTAAATGCAAAACTACTGATTAATTTCAAGTTTGACATCTGATGACAAATGAGAAAAAAATTTCGGTGTGATGTAATGACAAATTAACAATTTTCGGATTTTTTTCTTTTCTTGTACTGTGAAACTTTACTTCTGGCCAAATTTGATCATTGTATATCAACGGAGTGTACCCTATAGGTTTTGATGAGTGAGTTTGCAAGTATCAAAATATGTGACATAAATGGCCGTAACTTTGCATTGACTTAGAAACTTGCATGTATTACACCGACAGAGACCTATACACCTTAGTGTGGTGTCACCGCCAGACACCACACTTGCTAGGTGGTAGCTTAAATCGGCCGCGGTCCATTAGTACGTGTCGGACCCGCGTGTCGCCACTGTCAGCACTTGCAGACCTAGCGCCACCACATGGCAGGTCTAGAAAGACGGACTAGCACTCGCCCCAGTTGTACGGACGACTTTGCTAGCGACTACCCTGACGAAGCCTTTCGCTCATTAGCCGAGCAGATAGTTAGAATAGCCTTCAGCTAAGTCCATGGCTACGACCTAGCAAGGCGCCATTAGCCTTACATAGCAATTGATAATTATCGTCCAAAGCATGTCTCAACAAGAACGGTGTATACCACAAGGATAATAAAGTTAAGTAAACCGACATTACGTTCTTTTCTTATTAGCATTCATTGAGCGTCCTGTTTCAGACTTCACGATATTCTGGGTGAGCTTATAGCGTGCCTATTCGGCCCCCTCAAAATAACACTGTGTCGGCCCCTCTGTCGACACATCACTTAGTATATAACATAAATTTCAACTTGATACGTCCACCTACTCCTGAGAAGGAGGGATCTTAATAGGTGGCCGGACAGACAGACAGTCTGATAAAAATGACAAAAATAATCTTGTGATACGACAACAGATTTACAGTTTTCAGATTTTTTTTCCGCTGTTTGTACCGTAAACTTTGCTTCTTGCCAAATTTTGTGATTCTAGGCCAAAATAAGATACCCTTAAAGTCTTTCGATGAATCTGCGAGTGTAAAACATGTTACATTAAATGGCCGTATCTTAGGGTTAAACTGACATAGAAGCTTAAAATTTTTGCACCGCCAAGGGACCGAAGACCTTAGTAGGTGACAAAAAATTTATTTTGGTACGCCTTGTTCAAGAGAAAAAGGGATGTTAACAGACGGACAGACAAAAAGACGACGGATAAAAAATGACCCAAAAATACTTTTAGTCTTATGTAACTACAAATTAACAATTTTCGAATTTTTTCTTTTACTCCTACGGTGACACCTTGATTATCGCCGAATTTCATGAATCTAGGTCATAGGGAAATACCATACTGGTTTAGATGAGTGAAATCGCCGTTAGCAGCTTAAAATTTTTATGCTGCCAAAGAACCATAAACCCTAACATGCGACATAAACTTGAATTTGATACGTCTGTCCGTTTCTGAGAAAAAGGGTTATTAACAGTGGGACAGACAGATACGGACACAGAGACAAACGGGCAACAAACCGATCCTGTAAAGATTCTGTTTTTGAAGATTGGGTTCAAATGGTTCAAATGGTTCTGAGCACTATGGGACTTAACATCTGTGGTCATCAGTCCCCTAGAACTTAGAACTACTTAAACCTAACTAACCTAAGGAGATCACACACATCCATGCCCGAGGCAGGATTCGAACCTGCGACCGTAGCAGTCGCGCGGTTCCGGACTCAGCGCCTGAACCGCTAGACCACCGCGGCCGGCTTGAAGATTGGGGCACGGAGCCCTAAAAACACGGAATTATGAATTTCCAGACTTAAAAAGTTGAAAACCGTAATAATAAACATTACGATGAACCCTGGCCTAGCCTCTGCGAACCAAAGTAAAGGAAAGAAAATGACTTGTTAAAAAAATAAGGTTTGTGACTCTAAACATTAGCGTCCATTAGGGTAATTGTCTAGAGTACCAGGCGAACAAGACCAACGGATTCGAAAGTAAATGAAGACGGTGATCGAAACAGTAGTGACATTAGAAAAGTCTTTGAGAAAAGCTGCATTCTGATCAGCGTCTGAATCAGTCTTAGGAATGGTCATTGAATTTGGGGACTCACAGGCTCCGCCTGTGTGGAATACAGGAATAATTCGATTTACTTTTATTACAGAGAATAAGGACTACCGGTACTTATTATCTTATTATTTTGTCTCCAATAATATTTTTTTTAGTTTGTGTTGTCATAGATTTAGTAGATCTTAGCCTTCATCTTTAGCATTTGGAAATCGAATCGTTAATCTCCGCAAGTATATCGGCTTACTATAATCGAGAATCCACTGGTGTGGTTACCGTGTCTCGTGTCTACTCCACGTGAGAAGACTTTGCCGACACCCCAGTGTACACCATCAGAAAAGGGCAAGTGACCGAACAAGCAGAGTAGCAACCTCACCAGAGGATGTTGGACTATGACAACTCGATACACGTGCGGAAGTATGAGGCATCGATTACCGTGCTAAATTGTCTGAAGATAGTCTCAATGCCCCCTTATCGACTGCAAAGGAAAAAATAATGATATACAAAGGTGACTGAAGACACAGTAATAAGTTAATAAATAGTTTTTACTGACTACAGTAAAATATTTAGCAGCTAACATCCCAAATCTCCTAGAGCTATTAACAAGAAAAGCATTCAACAGTTACTTTCAAAACCTACATACTTGATGCAAACAATCACGGACGAAATCCAGGTGGAGATTTGGGCCGTGAAATTCCCCATTGACTTTGCACTTCCCAATGTACTGCACCGACTTTAAAATCAATGTACTGTATAACAGTCAAGCAGACCTAATGTACTGTAACAGAGATAGTATTGTCCAATATCCCGTTTGTGTCAGAGAACTGCATTACCATAACACAGTCAAATTAAGTGTTCCTGCAGAATATAGAAAGACTGTCAGCAGAGAAGACTTAGAATTTCGTTTAACAATCTGGTTTCACACTAATAGCCTTCAACTCTTGACAATCCCTATAGCAAATGTATGTTGCATACTGCTGCACGCGGTTTTTGAACATTAGGTACACAAAGATCCTTGGTTCAGATGGCTCTGAGCACTATGGGACTTAACTTCTGAGGTCATCAGTCCCCTAGAACTTAGAAATACTTAAACCTAACTAGCCTAAGGACATCACACACATCCATGCCCGAGGCAGGATTAGAGCCTGCGACCGTAACGGTCGCGCGGTTCCAGACTGTAGCCCCTAGAACCGCTCGGTCACTTCGGTCGGCACAAAGTTCCTTCACCTGCCTTGAATTCACGAATGAATACACTAGTTTCTATTAAATAAGTACACGTCCACAGCTAAAATTCTCACACTAGGTGTCTGAAGAAATTCATTCGTCTCCCGAAGTTAAGGACCATCAAAAAGAGTGAGCTGCGACGATAACACGCACACTGAAAAGCGTCGTGTCGGTATTGTGATACGTGGCACCGAGGTACGGAAACAAGCTGTACAAAAAATTTACCACCGACCGTGGATTGTGCTTCCTATAATCATGTCCCACAACATCTAGCATTCTCGTGCTCTGGGAGTACAGTACGGGACCAAGAGTGTTGCACGAACATTTAGTCTGACTGATGTTCGGTATACGAGCTGCCACTCTAGACTGTGTTACCTTTACGTTGCACGTGCGTCCTCCACATAGGTTCCAGATTCACGTGTAGCGCGGATAATGTACATATATCATTATAATTATGGTCTCACCCCGCAGATCGCAGCCGTCACAGTACCGTAAAGGAACATATGCTGCTAACACAATGGCACCTCAAAAGAAAACTCTTGTGACATTACACTGGCCACTTGCCACAACGGTAGTTTTATAAAGTGTCCAATGGGCGAGCGAGATGAACAGAAGTCGATAATAACGCTGTAGGCTGAAAAACGTTTCATTCATGGTCAAAACAATAATACACCGCCTTTCCTAGGCCCACTCGTGGCGAACAAGACACGACATCACCGAGTCATGCGGTAGCTTTCCGTGAACGGAATGCATCTGGAGAATCGTCGCGAGTGTCGGAGATGACGACACGCAGTCTGCCAGACAATGTACAAGGTACTAAAAAATGTAAATGTCGTTTGATTAGACGGTTCGACGGGTGCAAGTCTTTCAATTTGATGCCACTTCGGCGACTTGCGCGTCGACGGGGATGAGATGGTGATGATTAGGACAACACAACACCCAGTCCCTGAGCGGAGAAAACCTCCGACCCAGCTGGGAAGCGAACCCGGGCTCTTAGGATTAACATTCTGTCGCGCTTACCACTCAGCTACCGGGGGCGGACAATATACAAGCTGGTTTGGAATTAAACTGAAAGTGTTCCGAGGGCTCCAGGGGTGGCTGTATAGATAACAGGACGCTGAAACATCATGGGTATCTTAACTAATATGTGGGCTCGGGAAGTATGCTGAAAAAAGAAGTAGTTCCACTTTCTGCCACTGGAAAGCGCTTTAAGCAATCAGAATGCGAAATGTTTATTGTTTTCACGTCAGTATGCTGTTTGTCGCTTGGCGATGCGTCTTGATTTCTTTTGTGAAGTGACTGTTGGTGTAAAAGGCTAAGAAGATTGAAGTTTGCCGTAGGAAATGCAATGGCTACTGAGAAGAATGCCTGTGCACTGTGGTGTAATTGTTTTACCAGAACGGCAGCAATAGCAGCGGTGAATTGCAGAAATATCGCCGACTGAAACAGATGAGAAGGGGCTGGGCTCCATGTCAATAAATGGGTTAAAGACTATGATCAATAACTTTGAATAAACAGGTGAATTAACTGCCGCAATAGGAAGAGGAAGGCGGTCCATTCCAACGACAGTTGTTGCTGAAATTGCTATAGCCATGGCCGACCGTGCAGCACATGCCTTAAATTCTGCGGCCAGTGCCCAAGCTGTCATATGAATTATCTCTCACCTGGCCAGCAATTCAAAAGATTTTGCGGCGCATTTTGTACTGATGTTCCTACAAGATTCAGAATGTGCACCCAATGAAGCCCCAAAACAGGCTACAAAGATGTTACTTTGCCCTTTGCTTTCTGACAAGCATGGAAATAAATGACATGTGGCCAGGGAATAGTCTTTGGACGGACGAGGCACATTTCTCTCCACGGTGCTGTGGATGCACATAACTGTCGCATATGGGACTATATTCTGCCACATGTTCTGCAGGAACATCCGCTGTGGTCAGTTTGTGTGCCTGTGTGGTGTCGTTTGACAAGGTCCTTCATTTTCCGTCCTTTTTGCATCGAGGAGGTGACACCTCGCGGGCCTGTTAAGCGCACAGAGACATCTGTACTTATAAGTATCTCCTTGTGCAACACGTGATGCCGGCTTTGCAAAAACTCAGTTGTCTCCACACCGCTATTTCCATGTAAGATGGGGCGACACTATATTGTGCTTGCCAGGTCAAAGATTTGATTCGAGAAAGCTTCGGTAACAACAACATCATCTCTTGACAATTTCCAGATCCCCGACCTAAATCTATGTGACTTCCGGTTGTGGGGATATCTGGATCATGTCTATCAGGGGTGTCTCAGGACTCTACCTCATTCGAATAATAGGGTACATGACATATTGCTCTGATTACAATAGATTTGCTCCGAACAACTGATAGCTATGCCTTGTTACGGATGCAGCAGGTTGCTGACTCGTGGCGATCATCCAGAAAAAACATGTAGCTTGTGACCATAGCCTAATAAACATGCCAGAACCACCGTTATCATATGTTCCATTGTGCTTCCCCTTTTCCTGCTCCCACACCATATTCTGTTTGCTTGCAGTGCCATATTTTCAAAAATGGCTCTGAGCACTATGGGACTTAACTTCTGAGGTCATCAGTCCCCTAGAACTTAGAACTACTTAAACCTAACTAACCTAAGACATCACACACACCCATGCCCGAGGCAGGATTCGAACCTGCTACCGTAGCGGTCGCGCGGTTCCAGACTGTAGCGCCTACAACCGCTCGGCCACCCCGGCCGGCGCCATATTTTCACTTGTTGGCAGAAACTAAAACTATTATTTTTGAAACGATGTCAACTTGCTTCCTGCTGTTAGAGTTTTATTTTACGATCGCAATTTCGGCATTAAGCCATTTTCAAGCATACTATTTTGCAAAATAGGCAAACCTACAGGTATATAGATAAATTTTTGTCAAGATCTTATGCTTGAAAACGGTTTAATGCCGAAATTGCAATCGTAAAATAAAATTCTTACATCTGAAAGTAAAATGACACCATTTAAAAAATTTATGGAAGCTGTGCCTTATTAACAGAAATTAACTAATTTTTTTCACCATACTCCCCAAGCACACCGATTAGTGAACATACTTACGATGTTTCAGTGTCAAACGATGTATACGGCGAGCGCTGTAGCATTATGAACACCGTCAGTTTAATTATTACTCTCCAGTGTAGCCTTCAGCCTGCCTCAAGGTCTCTAGCCAGTGAGGCTGCATGGCTGGTTGAACGTCTTAGGACACTTACTTCAACCTGGAGCCTAAGCGTGGTCTTCCTTGTCGGTAACGGCGCTCAGTAGTTTCTCGATAGTGGAATCTTCTCCTCAGTGTTGAAATCACGCTATGAGTGACATTCAGCCACATGCACACAGAATGTCTGTATTGGTGCACCCGAAACCTCTGTTCACAGGGACTCTTTTGGGCATATTAAATGGACTTACACTGACGTCACATTTATGTTAGTTGTTGCGCCGTTGTTTCGTATTTTCACCAAGACGCTATATTTATTTTTTCTGGATGTCGAAAATCCCTTAACTTACCAACACCAGCGTAGAGACTTAAGTAAGCTATCGCACATGGCGTCTTGATCAGGACGTCTCTGCTTCTAACAGCGGATGTGGAGTATTCTTATGGTTCAAATGGCTCTGAGCACCACGCGACTGAACTTCTGAGGTCATCAGTCGCCTAGAACTTAGAACTAATTAGACCTAACTAACCTAAGGACATCACACACATCCATGCCTGAAGCAGGATTCGAACCTGCGACCGTAGCGGTCGCTCGGCTCCAGACTGTAGTGCCTAGAACCGCACGGCCACTCCAGCCAGCGAAGTATTATTATAAATTTTGTCTCCAAAACATGGACAGTGAGCAGAGGAAGAAAGATCTTCATCGATCGTTCCTTTGCTTCTGTTATTTATGCAAACAGTGAACTTTCCTCCACGAAGTGTGAACGCAACATTAATTTACATACTACTTCAGAGAATAAACTGTAGTGTTGTCCTTTTTGTCACGGATATCGAGCGAATTGTTGCCTTGGTTAAGTCACTTGACTCGGATGCGAGAGAAGCGAGGTTAGTGTGATTCCAAGCAAATTCATCTACTTTGACAAATGTCAACTGTAGGACGTGTATTGTAGTGTTACGTGCTTAATAATCTAGATGATTATGAGACGTTATTATTTATCAAAGAGAGAGAGGTGACAGATCGGTTTATATAGCTGAGTCTTAAGCTACTCCATCAGCACCGAGAGGGTAGTGGAACTCACCCCCAGCGTCAGATATGTGACCATCAAACTCTCTCCTCAAGGTAAGGCGGACAAGTTTCGTTTCTCGTAGGATCTGTTCTGCGTGTTGTTTGAAGCTTTCTTGCTGTTCGAAGTACTATTAACCATATCAAAAGAGAACAACGTCTTAATTTCATCCGCTTTTAATTACCTAATGATGTAATAGTCTTCACAATCGGTAGTATACCTCTGTTTTTCAAGGCCCTAAACACCGCACTACCTGAGGCAAATTTTCCCTTGTATTTCTTTTTTTCTTGGTGTCGCCAGAGTAATTTCTTTGTGTTGCGCATCATGCAGCGTATTGCGCACAGTTTGAGTCGTAACACGACGCCCTTTGGCTGCACAAAAGCGTTATTCAACATGGTGGCGTTCCTGTCAGGATTCCTCCGAACCATAATCCGTAGGCAGCGGTCATCCACTGCAGTAGTAGCCCTTGGGCGGCCTGAGCGAGGCATGTCATCGACAGTTCCTGTCTCTCTCCATGTCCGAACAACATCGCTTAGGTTCACTCCGGCACGCCTGGACACACCCCTTGTTGAGAGCACTTCCTGGCACAAAGTAACTATGCGGAAGCGATCGAACCACGGTATTGACCGTCTAGGCATGGGCGAACTACAGACAACAAGAGTTGTGTACATCCTTCCTGGTGGAATGACTGGAACTGATCAGTTGTCGGACCCCCTCCGTCTTATAGGCGCTGCTCATGCATGGTTGTTTACATCTTTGGGAGGGTTTAGCGACGTCTCTGAACAGTCAAAGTGACTGTGTGTGTGATACAACATCCACCGTCAACGTCTGTCTTCAGGAGTTCTGGGAACCGGGGTGATGCAAAACTTTTTTTTTATGTGTGGTCGGTAGTTCTATGTTCCTATGGGACCAAACTCCTGAGGTCATCGGTCCCTAGGCTTACACACTACTTAATCTAACTTAAAGTAACTTACGCTAAGGACAAAACACACAATCATGCCCGAGGGAGGACTCGAACCTCCGACGGGGCGAGCCGCGCGAACCATGACAAGACGCCCAAGACGTTTTGATATGTGTATCATTAGATCTCGACTGCTATGTACAATCTTTCTTGCTTGACGTCACATCGGTTTCTAACTTTGCAAAAACTAATCAGCCCCATCCGAGATTATGAGACATTAATTTTGGCAGAAATATCCCATCTTCTGGGAGTCTTGGTACTACGTGACGTAGACTCATTCGAGTAAATAACGTTAATAGTTGCCAATATATGGTTCGAAATGCCAATCAGCCTCGCTACGTTGCCCTGGCACTGCACGATAGTCAGTAGTGGTTCACCTCGACACTGAAGTTTCCTCATCGTTCTCTCTGTTTCACGATGTTAGGGACTGCTGTTCCTTGTCTTTCAGTCGATGACACCCGCAAAATAGTCCCCCTACAGCCGGCCGGGTAGATCACATAACTAATCATGAAGTATTGAATAGGATTGTGGAGAAGAGAAGTTTGTGGCACAACTTAACTAGAAGAAGGGATCGGTTTGTAGGACATGTTCTGAGGCATCAAGGGATCACCAATTTAATATTGGAGGGCAGCGTGGAGGGTAAAAATCGTAGAGGGAGACCAAGAGCTGAATATACTAAGCAGATTCAGAAGGATGTAGGTTGCAGTAGGTACTGGGAGATGAAGAAGCTTGCACAGGATAGAGTAGCATGGAGAGCTGCATCAAACCAGTCTCAGGACTGAAGACCACAACAACAACAGCCGGCCGGGGTGGCCAAGCGGTTAAAGCGCTACAGTCTGGAACCGCGCGACCGCTACGGTCGCAGTTTCGAATCCTGCCTCGGGCATGGATGTGTGTGATGTCCTTAGGTTAGTTAGGTTTAAGTAGTTCTAAGTTCTAGGGGACTGATGACCTTAGAAGTTAAGTCCCATAGTGCTCAGAGCCATTTGAACCATTTGAAGTCCCCCTACATAACTAGCTGCTACGGCAGTGAAAACACGTATATTCCTCTTCTGGTGTCCTCCAAAATTACTTCGTTTTACGCTCACTGATTCATTTTTATCCCTTTACTATTTTTATTTGAATGGTATTTTTGACGAGGTTATAAAATCGTACAATTTGTTAATACACATCCTGTGTTTTACGTCAATTTAGTAAGTCAACTGCTATTAACCTAGTTTTCTTTTAAAAAAAAATCCTATTGCTGTAAATTTTATATGAGTTCAGTCGCACCGCTTACAACCTTGCGAGATACATTCTGTTTTGCTTTCCACTGGTTTCATTTAACAGACTAGGAATACGTACTACATAAGAACACTTTATGGTGTGAGGCTGGAAACTGCATATACAATAAACGAAAATACCGTGGCTGAAAGTTTTCTGGTTTACTTGTTGTTAACGTTAGTTTGATAAATACCTGTCTCGTATAATCTCTTCAGCCTTTGGTTTTTACAGAACATGTGCGATATTTGGTCATTTATTTGTATGAAAAATACTGAAACGCAAAAACTTTAAGATCTCATAACATTAATCGCGCTTTGATAAACGTTACTGCATCCTGTGACGCCCGTCCGCAGATCACACCACGTTCACACATCTGCTTATCACTGATGATGCAAGAAAGAGATAATGACTTGTACACTGCTATCCCGGAAAACGTACTTAAGATATCCAACTACGTCGAGTAGTATCAACTTTAATATGCCCTGTTTTGCTCTGTATAACCATGCGCACTCCATGTGCATGTCAGGAGGCCCTACTCAACACACTGAAAAACAAATACAACGCTGGCGTTGAACTATGCGTAGAATGAAAAGTGTGATACGGACGTGATGGTAGGAAGTTGTTGGATGGGTGGGAACAGTCTAGAGAACCATCGACGCTGAGCAAACCTCGGTGGCATGACATACTCATTGTGCTAGCTATCAAGTACACAAATGAATGTTCACAAGAGGAGATAGTCCTTGCAACACGATTTCCATTCTTAGATATTTTTAACTTATGCTATATTTACATTAATTTAATAAAAATGCTTGTAATTAACATCACACAGAAATATTAAAATGGCTCTGAGCACTATTGGACTTAACTTCTGAGGTCATCAGTCCCCTAGAACTCAGAACTACTTAAACCTAACTAACCTAAGGACATCACACACATCCATGCCCGAGGCAGGACTCGAACCTGCGACCGTAGCGGTCGCGCGGTTCCAGACTGTAGCGCCTATAACCGCTCGGTCGCTACGGCCGGCCAGAAATATTAGGTATAAAATACTTGCCATCAGGTATCAAATCCTACGCTACTTTTCTTTTTGGGTTCTTAATACGGGCATGCGTTGTATCATCAATTCATTAAACTGAATGATCTCTCGGAATTATTATTGTCTGAAACTTATAGCATTGGGACATCAGGAAATAATCTCCTGGATACTAGCATGAGCTGTAGATGGTTGAAACTGTAGGGGAAGACAGAGACTGGAATACATCCAGCAAATAATGCAAGACGTAGGGAGCAAGTGCTACACTCAGATGAAGAGGTTGACGCAGGAGAGGGATTCGTGACGGGCAGCATCAAACTAGTCAGAAAACTAATGACTTAAATTTTCTTAAAGAAAACGCTCGTGAGACGTCAGAGCACTTAAGACAAGATTCGCGATTATGAGTAGAGCGTTTTTAATACCCGTCAGGGCTTTAGCTTTTGCGTGGTTTCCCTGGACGTCCTCAGATAAGTGGTGGGACGGCTGCTGTGGGTGAGTCATGTCCGCTTACGTCGTCAACTCTTGTCCATGGCCGGCCGAAGTGGCCGTGCGGTTAAAGGCGCTGCAGTCTGGAACCGCAAGACCGCTACGGTCGCAGGTTCGAATCCTGCCTCGGGCATGGATGTTTGTGATGTCCTTAGGTTAGTTAGGTTTAACTAGTTCTAAGTTCTAGGGGACTAATGACCTCAGCAGTTGAGTCCCATAGTGCTCAGAGCCATTTGAACCAATCTTGTCCATGTGAGCTGGTGCATCGTCTCTATCGATTGACGGTGCTCTTCACTCTGTTCTTACAGGAACAGAATGACTTTTCCTCGATTGTTGTAACCAACACACCAAGGACTTTTGTGACATTGTATTTTTTTATTACTGTGGTGTCCCTATTTTGCACAAAGTCAGAGCAGCTTGATTAAACGAGCTAGATTTTTATTTTTTAATTTTTTCAAAAGTCATAATATCAGAGATCTGTTGTGAAAAATGTAAAATGCACACATAAAGCCTCCACCAGTTGTGGCGCCGTTTAAAACAGACCCGTGCACCGGCTTGTATCGATGAATGCCAGTGCGCCAGAGATACTGATACTCCGATACTAGCTGGCGGATGTCGCGGCGTGTAATCAAGGTGCACGCAAAGACCTGGAGAAGTAAACTTAACGAGGAGGGGGCTTGCTGTGCGGCTGGTACCGGCGGAGGGTCGAGTCCTCCGTCGGGCATGGGTGTGTGTGTTTGTCCTTAGGATGATTTAGGTTAAGTAGTGTGTAAGCTTATGGACTGATGTCCTTAGCAGTTAAGTCCCATAAGATTTCACACGCATTTGAACATTGACTTGAGGGGGCTTGGGTGGGTCTGCCTGTCTTGGTCCATACGCTGAATAGTATTTTCTGGCTCTTATTTCTGCAGCAGTAGGTCTTGCTTGGACGAATTGCAATCAGTATGTTTGCCCCTTGCGAACTGGGGTGACGGCTATGGTGAATCTGTATGGCATTTACCCATGATCTTTACCTCTGTGTGGCGCACAGCTAGTAGACGGAAACCTGAAGTCGAGGGGGCCTCAAATCCTTGGTCACGAATTACGGAGGCATGGCGGTGGGTGCTCGGCGTGCTGTCTGGCGATTGACGAATAGCGTTTATTTTTGACAATGCCATTACAGGAATTTCACCAAAGTACTTGGATAAGGTTGAATATGGTGATCTTCAATTTTTAGAGTTCCATCATACATGAATGACTCGGTAAAGGCCGGTTAAGACTAATGGTCTGCCCTTGCAGAACTAAATTAAAAGTAACGGCGCCTTCTATACACGTGCCTTTTTTATGTGATGCGTAATCTTATTGTACATGCAGAACACTGTACAGATAGGGCGACAACGGCTGAAAATATGAAACTTGGAAATTAGGAAACCGCTGTAACTTAACTCCTTCCGAACAGGCCTTTGAAGGCCCAACGGTACCGACCGGCCGCCGTGTCATTAGCCCACAGCCGTCATTGGATGCGGATATGGAGGGGCATGTGGTCAGCACACCGCTCTCCCGGCCGTATGGCAGTTTATGAGACCTGAGCCGCTACTACTCAATCAAGTGGCTCCTCTGTTTGCCTTACAAGGGCTGAGTGCACCCCGCTTGCCAAAAGCGCTAGACATACCGGACGGTCACCCATCCAAGTGGTAGCCCAGCCCGACGACGCTTAACTTCGGTGATCTGACAGGAATAGGTGTTACGATTGCGGCAAGACAGTTGGCAGGAAACCGCTGCAGGTGCATGGATATCCTTTTTATTATACTCACGATCGATTTTGTGGTGTTACAGCCACATTTTCAGATGAACATCGATATGAAACGTAAGTGTAAGTCATGGGATACTAGTATGCACATATACGGATGGCAGTAGTACCGCGTGCACAAGGTGAAGCTGTCATCTGAAAAGGTTTGAGAGGTGATTATGGCCGCACCAAGGGAATTAACAGGCTTTGCACGTTGAATGGTTGTTGGAGCTAGAAGCATGGACACTGATTTCGGAAACCGTTAATAAATTCAATATTCCGAGATCCACAGTGTGAAGAGCGTGCCGAGAATACCACATTTCAGGCGTTACCTCGCACCACGAATGACGCAGTGACCGACGGCCTTTACTTAACAAACGACAGCAGTGGCGTTTGCTTAGAATTGTCAGTGCTAACAGACAAGCAAAACTGCTCGAAATAACCGCAGGAAACAACTTGGGGTGTACGACGAACGTACCCTTTACGACAGGGGGGCGAAATTTGTCGTTTTGGAAGCAGACGATCGACGCGAGTGCCTTAGCTAACAGCATGATGTCGCCTCCAGCGTGACACTACACTACACTACCATTACTGAGAAAACCTGCGAAGTAGGACTAGGGGCCTGCAGGCAGGCAACTGCTTAATACCCTTTCGACGGTATTTGTGTGCTTGCAGTTCTCTGGGACTACTTCACAGGTTTTTTCTGTAAAGGAGAATTTTTAAAATTGTAGATAAACTTGGGCGAGTGCCACCGAGTGTTCTGCCGAACTGGGGGGAAAGGGGGAGTGGTGTCTTATAGGGACTCTTGAAAGGTGGCTACACTGAGTCACAGCGCCAGAGATTGCGCCAAGGATTATTATTCCGCCGCCACCACTGGCCAGTAGTAGTTCAGAGGATATCGAGGGCTGTTGTTGTTCTGTTGGGCGAGAGAGTAGACACTGTTCAGTTGGTGTAATATATAGATGGAAGAAGTTGCAATTGTGAGAATATATTTGAGAAAGGAGATGGGCTTTTGATTTATGATGCTGGTGTAATGGAATATTTTCGTCAATAAATAATGAGGTAAAAAGGTATTACAGTTTTCTTTAATGACAATCCCTCTTGATCACAGGTACAGTCAACAAAGCATCTGGCTCGTGTTCATTTATTAGACTTGTAATTCTGGCTTCTATGTGCAATGATAGTATTTCTGGTTTTTCAATTCGTTCATTGTAAATGGTGTTTAAAATATTTTGTCGTATTGAGAAAGAACCGAGTTAGATACATGCACGTTGAGTCACACTACCACACACAGACCAGTTACACTTGTGCTTTGTTGTTTCGTAGCTTTTATAGTTGCAGGAGACTTAATCAATTGTGTTAACGGAAATTCCTTGTCATTCTTTATTTTTATTTTATGCAGTCACATTGCGTGCTAATACTAGTAGGGCCAACCGATTACGAGACTTCGTAACCGTTCACACAGCTACTAAAATTATTGCATTTATTCATTAATATTAGTCCCTTTTTTTTTAACTAAGCCCCCATGCACGTGGCGGCCGCTGCTTCGGATCGTCCCTTGGAATTCTTTTGATAGTAAAAATAGTAGAAGTAGTATTGTGGTAGTAATTTGTAGTTTAGTAATTGTAGTCAATATTGCACGTGAAGATTTTGTAATTCTTCTGATGGTATTTTTGTAGAATTTAATTTTTGATGTGTCGTATACGGGTTTGACAATTTTGTGCAGTTGTGAAGGTTTTAACTGTTCGTAAATCGTGTTTGTCGGGAAGCATTTCGTGTGAATGGTATTGTTGGTGATAAGGTGTTATGTTGTATGTTTTGTAAATGATTACGCGATCGATGAAAAAGGCAAGAATGATGGTTGGTCAGAATAACGAAATTGTTAACATGGCGAACTCACCAACACAGGAGAACAGTATGGTGAATAATGAAGTAGAAAATAATTTAATAAGCTGGGAAAATAGTCCGGAACCAGTTCAAAATTTTTCACAATCAAAAAATTTTCAGAATACGAGATTAACGATAGAAGATTCTGGAGTAGTATCGAACACAGATAGCTTTACGGCTATGACGAAGGAAGTTAGTTTTACGGGAAATGTTAGGGGCGAAAAGAATTTCGACCCAGTTAATATGGAGCAGTTGATGAGTGCAATATTAAATTTGGGATCACAAATATGAACAATTAAAACTGATATGGGAAAAATTGAAACACAGTTAAACTCACGAATAGGGATATGTTTTAAAAACATGAAAGCTGAATTAAAGAAAGACATAAGAAATGAAGTACAACCGATTTTGAATGCTCACAATAATAGATTAACTTCAATAGAAATTAGACAAAAGGAACAGGATAGAGAACAGGAAGAAAGAGATCACGTGATAGTACAAAAATTTTCAGAGTTAAATTTACAACGTGCACACGATAAGGAAGAAATATTTGAAAGAAGCGAGGAATCCGTACCAAATGGCAGAATAAATAACGTAACACAACAATATGAACAGTTAACTAATAAATGTGTCAACACTGAAACCCGAGTCGTCACACTTACGGAAGACGTAATAAACAGAAAGAACAAATAGGTGACTTATCGGAAAAAGTTGAGGAGATTTCAGATAAACTGACAAGTCTTAGTTTAAATGGGGACAGAGATTCAGATGATGCAGGTCCATTGCCATTTGCGGAAACATAACAGTACCAGAATATAAATAAACATGTTGAAAATCAGGGAAAATTTAATGAACTCGTTAAAAGGGAATTTCAGGCTTTACGAAAGCAAGTTAAACAAATTGAAAGCGAAATCGTAGGAAGAAATTTAGAATCACCGATAGCAGGGGGGTTTTGAAGAAAATAATTTACTTCATTTACGAGATGCAACAAGAGAGCGCCAGGTGCGCGAACTTGACAATAATCGACATTCGGACTGGGACAGACGCGGTAGTTCTTTGTCGCCACGAGGCGAAAACTTTGACTATAAACACTTTCTAACTGTTCGAAAATTTAAGATCTTTCGCAATTCTAATAATGACATACATCCATGTTCATGGTTAGATCAATTTATGTACGCAATTCCGCCAAATTGGCCACTAAGTCACAAACTAGAATTTATGTGTGGATATTTAGAAAACGAACCGGCGACGCGCATGCGCGCACTTATTAGAGATTGTACTAATATAAATGATTTTTATCATTCATTTCTATCGGCATATTGGTCCGAAAACACGCAAGACAGAGTCGAACATAGTCTTATTATGCAGCGTAATTTTAAACAGTCTGAGTTCCGCAGGCCGGCAGAATACTTTGAAGACATGATTCAAAAGAAGCAAGACAGAGTCGAACATAGTCTTATTATGCAGCGTAATTTTAAACAGTCTGAGTTCCGCACGCCGGCAGAATACTTTGAAGACATGATTCAAAAGAATCAATTCCTTTCCAACCCTTATAGCTCGACTGAATTAATTCGTATTTGTGTAACTAAGCTGTCACAATCGATAAGACACATTGCTTTAGCCGGAAGATGTAAAGACGACATTGAAACTTTTAAGACTTTGCTACAAGAACTTGAGTATGACAACGACGACGGAAATTCTTGTAATTTTTTCAGTAACGACAATCACAATAGATTTTGAGATAAAACGGATAATGATCGGAACGGACGTTATAGCGGTAATTTTGAAAATGACAAATGAAACAGACAGGACAATAGATACCAGCCTTATGACAATAACAGACGTTCTAACAGAAATTACACAGACGATTATAATAACAGAAATTCTTACCGGAATGATTAATCATACGGAAACAGTAATCGGTATCATCAAGACAGAAATTATTTATACAATAATAGAAATTCTTACTACAGAAATAACCAGTGTAGTAGACCTAACAATAATTTCAGAAGTGACAGTCGAAATTACACAAGAAGTAGTCATGGAGATAGCCAGGAAAATAGAAATTTTAATAACAGACACAACCAAGAATTTACATCTAACAGACAGGAGGGACCTAATTGGCATCCTCCACGTGACAGAAATTCAGAGAGACAAGTGCAAATCGTAGAAATTGATCCGCGAAGTGACGCGAATAATCAAAGACGTGACGCAAACAATCGACAAAGACTTATAGCTTCGGCTTCTGCCAGCAATATAGACGGTTCAGAAAGTAATGACACTACGACTTTACACCACATACGCTTGGAAGACATGAGAGATATTTTGCTAGACGAAAAGGAAAATAATGTATACGCATTTTTACATACTGTTATTGAAGTATGTGTGAGTAAGAATAAGTTCACTGCGGTTTTAGATTCTGGGAGCCCATTGAATGTTATTAGTGAATCAGTTTTTTGTATATGTGTCCTGTGTTACCTGTTTCTAAAACCACAATTCGAGGAGCTATTTCTGGAAAAAGTGTGGAAGTCAAACAACAGATCAACTTAAATTTCATTTGTCAAGGATATAAATTTTCTGCTAATTTTATCATCGTTCCATTACTCGGTACACAAATTATATTATGTATGGAGTGTCTTAACACATATAAGGCAATTTTAAACTTTAAGGAAGGAAGTGTGAACTTGACTGTTGCCGGAATGCCAAGATGTTTGAAATTTTTCGTGTGTGTAACGAAATCTGAATCAGACACAAATTGTTTACGGTTTCTTACTTCTGACGTTATCGCTGAGTATTATGACGACAATGTGTTCATTCATAACAACGACAATAGATACAGAGACGCGATGGATGATATGATTAATAGTGAAGAATTAATTAATGAAAAGGTTAACAAAGCTGAAGTGACAGATGACGCTGCAAGATAAGAATTACACCAAATTTTGATTTCACATGCTACAGTATTTAGTCACCATACAGGAACTATACAAGGCTTACAATATTTATTTAAAGTAAAAGAACACACACCATTTCGGGGAAAAATGTACGCTATTCCTTTGGCTTATAGAGACAAGGTTAAGAGTGAACTTCAATACATGTTAGATCAAGGCATTATTGAGCCAGCAGTCAATCCTTATACCGGCCCATTACATGTCGTTCTTAAAAAGGATGGGTCAATTCGTTTGGTTCTGGATTCCAGACAGATAAATAATATCATAATTCCTGAAACTGACCGTACACAAAATTTAGATGAACTACTTCAACATTTCCACGGAATTAAAGTTTTATCCACAATTGATCTCAGAGCAAGTTTTTAGCAAATAGAACTCCACCCTGATTGTAGGAAATGCACTGCTTTTTTAGCCTTTGGTAACTGTTATCAATTTTGGAAATTACCGTTTGGACTTACTGTATCTTCAGCAGCATTCATTCGTGGTTTAAATGAAATTTTACCTGTTTATCTTCGTAACAGTATTACTTCATATGTTGACGATATTCTTATTGCTAAACGTTCTTGGAGTGAGCATAACAGAATTTTGGATTCATTATTACGTATTTTTGCAAGAGTTGGCATTGTAGTGAACTTGAAAAAATCTGAATTTGGTTGTTCTCAGGTGAAATTTCTTGGTCATATTATTTCAACAGAAGGTATTCTTCCTGATCCAGAGAAACTAGATGCTATTCGTAATTATGATGTTCCTACTACTAAACGTGATGTTCGTAGTTTCCTTGGTGTCTGTAATTTTCTTAGACGTTTTGTTAGATTGGACAATTTGGCCACATCTCGTTTATGTGAACTCTCTGGAAAGAATTCTAATTGGTGTTGGGATGAGGAAACCCAATTAGAATTTGAACAACTTCGTGATGCTTTAGCTGCTCCACTTCTTTCACACCCGGATTTATCTAAAGATTTTTGTTTGGCGACTGACTCATCATACAAAGGCCTAGGTGCACACTTATTTCAAGAGATAGAAGAAAACGGCGTTGTAGTACAGAAAACTATTGCATTTGTAAGTCGTGTTCTCTCTAAATCAGAAAAGAATTATTCGATCACAGAACTTGAAGCTTTGGCTGTTGTTTGGGCTTTCACAAAATTTCGCATCTTTTTGTATGGCAGACATACTAAGATTTACACCGATCATCGAGCTCTGGAATTTCTTATGTCAACAAAATTAACACATGGAAGATTATCACGATGAGCACTGTATCTACAGGAATTTGATTTTGGTATTGTTTGCATCCAGGGTTCTTCTAATATTATTGCTGATGCTTTATCTCGTGCACCTATGAGTTTGAAACAAAGTGCTGAGGAAGACTGTAAAGAAAACAGTTATTGTTTGATGTATATTCAAGGTGTTGCGTTTGAAAACTTCATTTCGCCTTCGCTCCAGGACATCGCTAAGGAGCAAAACAAGGATCCAATTTGGAAGGACATTAAGGAGAAGTGGAGGAGAAAGGAAAGCGTGGCGATCAGACAGTATTATTTAGTTCGAAATGATATTCTTTTTAAACGAAAATCGGTTGATAACTCTGGTTAGTTTGCATTCCTGAAGAGTGGGTTAACAAATTTATTTGGTATACCCATTTCAGCTATGCACACTTTGGTCCCAGAAAATGCTTTCATAAATTACGAGAAATTTGCTACTTCAGTAATATGGAAAAACGTATTCGATTTGTTCTTGCTAAATGCAAATTATGTCAAAAGGCTAAGCCGCCAACTATTTCTCACAGAGCCTGTTGTTTCCTATTATTACAGCGAGATTAAAGGAGATGGCTGCAGTCGATTTCTTCGGTCCAGTGGTTCGTTCTACTAATGGTTTTGCGTACATTATGGTAGTAGTAGAACTGACATCAAAATATGTGTGTTTTACACCTTTACGCAAAGCAACAGCTCGTTCAGTATCTAATGCTTTCATCAAACATTTTCTTAAAGAAGTGGGTCATGTTGATAAAGTTATATCAGATAATGGATCACAGTTTCGCTCTAAAATTTGGCTTCGTACTCTACGGCGTCGTAAGATTAAACCAATTTTCATTTCACTTTTTCACCCTCAATCTAACGCTTCAGAGAGATGGATGAAGGACATTAATAAATTGTGCAGTTTTTATAGTCATCATAATCACAGAACGTGGATACAGTTGTTTAAAATCTTTAAGAACTAGAAGTAAATTCTCTGCGTGTCCGACATTAAGAAGACTTGCTATCGAGAAAATTTCACAGAAAGAATGTAATTTCGAGGAAGAAAGTAATAAACTAAAAAGGTAACTATTAATTGAGTTTATTTTTGAGGTAATATATTTCTACTTAGGTATGTACTTTAT
This sequence comes from Schistocerca cancellata, assembly GCF_023864275.1. Classification (NCBI taxonomy): domain Eukaryota; kingdom Metazoa; phylum Arthropoda; class Insecta; order Orthoptera; family Acrididae; genus Schistocerca; species Schistocerca cancellata. The sequence continues at coordinate 164,061,387 of NC_064628.1, read as the reverse complement.
ACGTAATTTTCTGCTTGCAATTACGTGATTTATACTTTGTGTTAAATTTTATGCTCTATGAATTTACTTGTGAAGCGACATGCTTGCGTACATTTGCTGATTTTGACAATGTTTTATTAATGAACAGGGTTGTTACTTATGTATATTATGCATCGCTTGGCTGCTATACTTTTTCACTGATGTCATATTTTTTTACTATGTGCCTGCTGTGCCTATTTATTTAAATTATAATTGTCACCTGATTAGTTGTGCTGATATGGTTATGTATGTAAGTCATATTTTGTGATTTACTGCTTGCGCCTTCATGTTTACTTATTGAGATTACATATGAACATTTATTTGCTTATGCTGATATGATGCTAATGACCTATTTATTATGTAAGATATATACTTGCTGCTTTGCGTAGGGATTGCATATTTAGTCCGCAGCTCGTGGTCGTGCGGTAGCGTTCTCGCTTTTCACGCCCGAGTTCCCGGGTTCGATTCCCGGCGGGGTCAGGGATTAACTCTGCCTCGTGATGACTGTGTGTTGTGTGACGTCCTTAGGTTAGTTAGGTTTAAGTAGTTCTAAGTTCTAGGGGACTGATGACCATAGATGTTAAGTCCCATAGTGCTCAGAGCCATTTGAATTTTTGATTGCATATTTACACATTTCTGTTTTTGTTGTCATAACTACTCTTTAATTTAGTATATAGAAAGCTTATATACTGTGTACGAACATAGAGTTTAGGTCACACTATTGTATTAATTATAGATTGTTCGCTTGGCAGAGCCTCGTTGTAGGGATTGTGCTGCATCCGCTTGATGACATTCTGTTCTCTACTGGTATCTTTACTCGCTATTGCATGTTTTGCTTATGCTCAGTGCTTTACATTTTAAGATAATAAAATGAACTGCCATAATTCTACGAACTACATGGGTACAAGAAACTTCATTGAATTCACATGAACTGGAGGTTTTAGGGAAGCTGTATAAATTCATTATTATAGAAAGGAAGCTGACGACATGAAATACCAACACTAGCTTTAGACCATTGACATTTACTACACTGCATTCTTCGTGAGCAATTGAAATAACTAGTGACACTTGACACAAAGAAATACTGCACATGTTTGCTTCTGTTTTGCCATGAGTCTTGAAGTGGTGTACACACCGTGAAATATTACGATTTATTCATTCAAATTCTTATGTGATCATTAACACTGTATACTCGCACCCACTTACTGAAAGTTATTCAAACTGAAGGCTGTTAGAGGTCATGTATGCATTTCTTTTATTTTATGATGGACAAGATTAGCAAAATGTATTTTATAATCCATAATGAGTAGAAGATTTGGCTCATGTGGATTACACAGAGGTTGTGTGTGGACATTGTGTCTTCGGATTGTATGGAAGGATGAATTGAAGTTTGCACTAGGATTTTATCTGTATTTGTTCAAGAAGACTGACTAGAGGAAAGAGTTGTTATGGAAATGACGTATTGAGGAGGTATTATTGAAGTATTGAGAGAAGCATTTTTTTTTTTTTTTTTTTGGTTTATATAGAACAAGAAGGCTGAAGATGGCAGACTAGAACACTTCAGTGGAAGGAAGATTGTCTACACACACACATTATTAAATCAATAAGCAGTATATACTTTTTTTGGGAAAGAAGTACTTGCATATGTTGGCAAACTGACAGCTGTTCAGCAACCATGTATTTTGATGTGGCTTGGCAAACATTTGTCTTGACATGATCACTATGACGTTGACTAACTGCTATTAACTATAATACACTGCTGCCACTACTAACTGATACACATGTTGAACATCAAATTTTGACAGAACTGCATTTACACAGTTAACACTATTCAATTACACAATAGTACTTACTATATGGATGAAAGATTAGTGATCATGTTTTGCGTGTTTTCCTTTCCTAATCCCAAATAATTGGTACCAACCTACCTCCTAAAAATTATTTTACTTATTTGTTGTGGCTTGCACTGAACCCATAAATATTATAGTGTTGTGTACTTAGTGCCGCGTAGTCAGCGCATACACAACTTTCCCACTAGAGCGGGCCCTGCTAAGCACAACAGCACAGGTACAGCGCTCGTCCATCTCCACACTACGAGATGGCGCTGCCTTAGAGGCAGACCAAATTCTGCTTCCGCCGATCCGCGTATTAATATGTAACGCAGCCAATGAGATTGCTGCTAACGTAGAACCTTTTCTCCTTGCGGATCACACTCGCGCAGTGATACCTGAACGCTCGAGGTATTATAATGAGTGTACAGACCTCCGATTAGTCAGTCTGCGTTAGTCTGCATTAGTCTGTACTAGTCTGTAGTCAAGTTTCAGTCTGCGCCTAATAAGATTACCGTTTTCCTGTACATAGCCATGAAGGTAAATGAATAGACACTTTGTCAAGTATCAGAGATAAGTGAGAATGAGATTAACGTACCAAGACCAAAGGAACTTCAGATTGTCAATTGTAAACAGCATCCAGAATCAAGTTACATAATATCTATGATTTTTATTATTTTAATAAATGTGTCTGAAAATTAATCAAGTTCTGTTTAAAGTTGGTCACCGTCAATCTGCTATTCTAAGCGTGCAAGTGGCATTTCTATCGTCTACCTAACGGCAGAAGATAAACACGCCACGATAAGACCACGAGATATATTGCTGACCCTCGCCTACTTCATTAGAGCGACAAGTCAAATAATCGATGGTGTGTGTACCGAAGGTCTCACAGTACGCACACCACATATAGGTTTACTGATATTTGTGTATTTGTAATAGTTAATAAGTTGTTCGTGCTTACACCTATTAACATTGGTGGGTGCCACTTGGAAATGTTTCATTTCTGCTGATGACATGTAATGGACTGTTTAATTTCTGCTGATGAAATGTGATGAAATGTGTAATTTCTGCTGATGAAATGTGATGAACTATTTAATTTCTCCTGACGAAATGCGATGAACTGTTTAATTTCTGTTGACGAAATATGATGAACTGTTCATTTTCTGCTGATGAAATGTGATTGACGGTTTAATTTCTGCTGATGAAATGTGATGAACTGTTTAACTTCTGCTGATGAAATGTGATGAACTGTTTAATTTCTGCTGATGAAATATGATGGACTGTTTAATTATTGCTGGTGAATATTATGGACTGTTGCATGGACTTGTTCAACTTGTCCAACAACTGTTGGAACTGCTACTAGTGATGCGATGTCACTCGTTCCTGCCTGCACCTGTTCGCCATTGCTGGGTGCCACTGTTGGAACTGCTGCTAGTGAGATGTTGTAACTTGTGGCTGTCTGCACCTGTTCAACATTGCTGGGTGCCACTGTTGGAACTGCTCAACCACTGATGAGATGTCACTTGTTGCTGTCTGCACCTGCTCGCCATTCCTGGGTGCCACTGTTGGAACTGCTACTATTGATGTGATGTCACTCATTCCGGCCTGCACGTGCTCGCCATTGCTAGGTACCACTGTTGGAACTGCAATTATTGATGTGATGTCACTCATTCCTGCCTGCACCAGCTCGCCATTACTGGGTGCCACTATTGGAGCTGTTCAAATACTGCTGATGAAATATTATGGGACTGCTATTTGCACCTGTTGACCATTGCTGGGTGCTACTGTTGGAACTGTCAGCTACTCTGAGGAGTGCTACTTCTTTATTGAACTATTGAAAAGATTTTATGTGAATATTTGTGTAAACTGATTTATTGTGTATTTGCTGTTTTATGAAATGTTATGAGACTCTTATCTGCACCTATTCGTCATTGCTGGTGCCATTCATTGAACTGTTTAACTACTCTGAGAAGTGATACTTGTGTAAACTATTATGTAAAATCACATGTATGCAAGCATTTGTATTCCTTACTGCATTTTTATATATTAGGTTATTGAAAGTTCAGTTTTTATATTTACTTATTAATATCATCTTTTATTTATGTCTGTGTTTTTGGACAAATATGGTGGTATTTTCACCACCATTGCTGGCAAAAATACCACCAAATTCTAGCCCGAGGAGGAGGGGCATATGAAAGGTGGCTACACTGAGTCCCAGCCCCAGAGATTGCGCCAAAGATTATTATTCCGCCGCCTCCACTGGCTAGTAGTAGTTCAGAGGATGCCGAGGGCTGTTGTTGTTCTGTTGGGCGAGAGAGTAGACACTGTTCGGTTGGTTTAATATATAGATGGAAGAAGTTGCAATTGTCAGAATATATTTGAGAAAGGAGATGGGCTTTTGATTTATGATGCTGGTGTAATGGAATATTTTCGTCAATAAATAATGAGGTAAAAAGGTATTACAGTTTTCTTTAATGACAATCCCTCGTGCTCACAGGTACAGTCAACAAAGCATCTGGCTCGTGTTCATTTATTAGACTTGTAATTCTGGTTTCTATGTGCAATGATAGTATTTCTGAAGTGCCTAGAACCGCACGGCCAGACACGACACACGAAACCGAGAAACGTCACCGTTTGGATAAACATTGATACTTCGACGTGAACGCTGAAATTAAACGCAAAACTTGTGTGGCAAACATTTTCAATTACTTCATCATAACTTTTAAGATATGTGCTGCAGCCAAGGCACCAACACAACACTGGGCCCACGGTCCACGAAAGTTAAGCCACGACTTCCCACTGTTGCTCTGCGCTCGCCAGAGAGGCGACTACCGATAGTCAATGATACATTTATATGCTTACAAGTTTTGTTTCGTTGACAGTCATGTACAGAAATATTATCTGACAATACATTTTAATCAAAGTAATTGCCTATTAGCCGCGTGGTCTAGGAGCGCCTTGTCACGGTTTGCGCGGCTCCCTCCGTCGGAGGTTCGCGTCCTCCGTCGGGCATGTATATGTGTGTTGACCTTAGCATAAGTTAGATTAGGTAGTGAGCAAGTCTAGGGACCTCAGCAGTTTGGTCCCATAGGACCTTACCACAAATTTCCAAAATCGCCTTTTTTACGTATCACTTTTTCTTCAGAATTGTCTAGTACAAAATGGAAAGTGAATACAAATGACTACGTGACGTAGGAACAATAAGTGGACAGCAGTTAAGGCAGTGGTTCAAAGCGCCATGCTAAGGACGTTGTGAGAACTTTGAGCTCGCAATAGCTCTATTAGTACTGCTGAAAGAGTCGTCTGTTGTCTGTAAAGTGAACTCCATAGATAGCACTGAAATATGACTCTCCGTTAGCGAGTAAAATTCGCACAATTCTCTGAATTTCAGCGACTTTGTACTGTGGAGCTGCAGGAGAACGGATGGCATTGGTGAACAAATTCTCAAGGCACAGGACCCAAGGAAAGAGCACATGCTCATCGTTCTGATAGCGGGCAGTAGTAGCACATGCGTCGAACACAGCATCGGTCATGCAGGCAGTCCGTACGTTTCCGACACTGACCGCGACCCAAGATGATACCAACGTTGCATCCACAGTACCTGCTCAACCAGGCAACGTTGTCCGCACGAAGGTATGGCTGGCCTGTCTTTCTGTCATACTTCATCAGCCTTCTGCAAAGATACTGTGTTGCAGCTAGAGACCCAACGAGAGAGGTGGGTTGCATAAAGTTGTGCAGATCCTGTTTGAAGTCAGGACGGTCAGTCGTTCGGGAGTGCGGTGAGCTCAAAGAGTGTCAACTACTGCACTGTGCCAGGTGAAGGGCTCCACCTATTCTAGATACCGAGATGTCGGTTTTCGTAGCCTAAAATGTTCATATACTTCTGGTTTTGTCCAATAAACATTAAACAATGCAGAATATCTCATTAAAATCCTTCTGAGTGTAACGATACGATTTTATATTATATTTAAAATACTAAAGTAGTAAACTAACCGATGTTCTGGGCGCGATGCAGCAGCCTTCCTCAGTCTTCGCTCTTGGTATTTTAATTAAACTGACACCTGATAGGGAAGCATACGTGTCCATATCAGTGCAGAATACATCCACAATGACATCTAACCTGTTTTGTTGGCTTTCGCGGAACGTAAAGAATATATGCTGTCACAGAAAGGGCAATCTTGACTCTTAACATGCTTTGAAGCAGCCGTCGGTTAAGAAGTGTATATGGGCTGTTGATCATAATGTAAATCGATGCCGGTATAGCCATTATTAATTAATTTACTTCAGCATTGAAATAAACTTTATAGTTAACCATAGGGCGGCGTCCGATTCATCACTCTGTTGCACCAACACTTTTTGATCAAATGCCTTGGATAGGGTTGCCTTAATACCATATGCGATAAGGTATTTAGAACAATACCTAAAATTGTATCGATACCTCGATAACGGGAAAAAGCTATCGATACGGACAGTATTTCGAGGTCTAATTTGCTTACGTATTTTTAAGCTTTTCTTGCACTCTAGAGGAGTTTTTGAGAATAAAACGGGAAATGTGGAGTCATGCTTTACTTTCATGAACCAGCTTGTGTATAAAATCAGATACGAAAGTAAAGACTAAATGACAAATGTTCTAGCTGCAAACAAAGGATACGCTTTGATATAAATGTTATGCTACTCATATTCCTCGTTATTACGGTGTATTATAAGCTTTCCTTGATACAGAAGCATTCATTTAAAATAAGCTGTTCTTCTAAAATAAAAGCGTCATTTTGAATGAAAGTCTAAATATTAGTATCATAAATGTTACCTTATTTTGCTATCGATTTATTTAACCTGGCAAGATTAGGGCCATCAGACCGTCTCTTATATTTAACCAGGCATTCTACTTCTTTCAAATTACCTTCTGTACCGGCGTATCGACAAGCGCCGGCACGAAGATGTAGAACGCGAGAGCAGAGGAGGCTATGAGACGGCGCGACTGCTACGGTCGCAGGTTCGAATCCTGCCTCGGGCATGGATGTGTGTGATGTCCTTAGGTTAGTTAGGTTTAAGTAGTTCTAAGTTCTAGGGGACTGATGACCACAGATGTTAAGTCCCATAGTGATCAGAGCCATTTGAACCATTTTGCTATGAGACGACGTCAGGCAATAGCCCGCTGACTAGGACTGCACCACGACAGGAGAGGCCTCTACACGAAGAGAATATAAGCGCCGCTCCTGCCATAAGACGGACAGTAGCAGAGTCACCAGCAGAGAGACCTCGAAGGGTAGTGATATTAACGATAGCAGTAACTTATGAGCAAATGTGAATAACCTGCATGGACATTGTATATACCAAAGGACACTGATTGTTCCAAAGTCGCCCATCGCTTGCCACTCGTGCCTGTAAATCAAAGTTAAGTATTGTCAATCTACTTTATTTTAGTAAAAACCATTAATGTGATTTGCTTGAATTGTATTGCTATCCGAGAAAGCAGCATCCTTTAGGCACCCTATTAGAGACGAGTGGGCAGGACCCAACACATTCATTACGACAAGCATGTTACATCTAATGTAGAATGCAACATTTAATAGCTACTATACTGCAAAAACACAGTTTATATTCGTTCATTAAAAGTAAAGCAATAAGTACTGCTTCACCTGCGACTGAACTTATGTGATCGTCCCATCCCCGATACCTATAAATACTTACTCCAAAGTATTTGTATTAGTTGACCGATTCCAACTGTGACTCGTTGATGTTGTAACCATAAGAATAAAGTGTTCTCTTTTTGGAAAGTGCACAAATTGACATTTCTGAATACTTAAAGCTAGGTGACAATCTTTGCACCACTTTCAAATCTCAGAAATATATGACTGAATAGTCTGAGATTACTATTAATATTGTTTTTATGGCCATTAACGTACTATACGAACAGCAGGAGTCCCAAAACACTTCCATGGGGTACACCTGACGTTACTTCTGAACACGTCGATGATTCTCCATCCAAGACAACATGTTGCGTCCTCCCCACGAAGAAATCCTCAATCCAATCACAATTTCGCTTGATACCACATTCGAACGTACTTGCTGCAATAAGGATAGGTCTGGTACTGGGTCAATTTTTTCAAAAAATAATCTATCAGCCTGAGTGCCTTGGTACATGGCTTTTAGTATCTCAAGTCAGAAAATTACAGTCGATGTTTTAGGAATCTGTGTTCTTTGAGACGGAGAACGTCATTTGGTTCGAGATATATCACTATCTTTGGGCTGAGAATATGTTCCAAGATTCTACAACCAATGGATGCCATGGATATACGACGGTAATTCTGTGGATCACTGCTGCCACCTTCCTGTAGTCTAGTGTGACCTGTGCTTTCTTCCATCCACTGGGCAGGGTTTTTTGTTTGAAGGGTCTACGGTATATTATGGTAAAAAGGAGGACCAGCTCAGCTGCAAATTCGATAGAAAATCTGACAGAAATTTCTTGCGGTCTTGAAGCTTTGTTCAGTTTTAGCGACTTCCGCTGATTCTCAATATTACCTACAAGCTGCGTTGAGTATTTTTCGACCAATTTCGGTTGAAAAAATGTGGAATATGTCGTGGGATAGCGTCGAATATTCTCGCTTCAGGCCCTACAGTTTCATGAAGTTAAAACGTGTAACTTCAAAGTGTCGTCTGTAACAAAAGTGCGTTCCCAGCAGAGAGCTGTCATTGAGATTCCTTTGGCTGAAAACCAGACCATCACAGATATTCTTAGGCGCTTGCAGAATGTACACGGAGACCCGGCAGTGAAAAACAGAACAGTGAGTCGTTGGGTGAGGCGTCTGCCCTCATCGCATCAAGGTCGTGCAAACCTGTCCGCCAGCTGGCCGGCCGCACATAGCCGTCTCTCCTGTGATCGGTGGATTACAATAAAACACGCCTCTGAACAACTGCACGTCTCTGCTGACTCAATCGTCCACCAATTGGGGTACTCAAAGGTGTGTGCTCGCTGTGCTGCTCGCCGCCTAACAGAAGACCATAAAGAACAACGAAAAACCATCTGTGCGGAGTTTCTTCAGCGTTACGAGGTTGATTATGACAATTTTCATCACTTTTAACCAGAATCGATGGAGTGGCGCCATACCACCTCTTCTCGAAAGAAAAAGTTCAAAGCCGCACTTTCAGCCGTTAAAGTCATGGCAACGGTCTTCTGGGCCTCTGAAGGAGTTACTCTGTTTGATGTCGTCCCATATCGTGCAACGATCTACCCTGAAGTGTTTTGTGCTACCCTCAGGAAATTGAAGAAGCGGCTTCAGCGGGTTTGTCACAAAAATGCAAACTGTGTTCTCCTTCTCCATGGCAACGCAAGACTTCACAAAAGTCTAGGTACCCGTGAGCAGCTCGCAAAACTTCATTGGATTGTTATTCGTCATCCACCCTACAGCCCGGATCTCCCCGCTTCCGAATTCTGTCTTTTTGGCCCAATGAAGGATGCACTCAGCGGGTCGCTTTGGGCCCAGCTGGCAACCCTCCATGACGCTGGGATCTCTAACACCAACGCCTGGTCGCCGGCCGTGGTGGCCAAGCGGTTAAAGGCGCTACAGTCTGGAACCGCGCGGCCGCTACGGTCGCAGGTTCGAATCCTGCCTCGGGCATGGATGTGTGTGATGTCCTTAGGTTAGTTAGGTTTAAGTAGTTCTAAGTTCTAGGGGACTGATGACCTTAGAAGTTAAGTCCCATAGTGCTCAGAGCCATTTGAACCATTTCAACCAACGCCTGGGAGTGCAGCTGCTGATGTGGGAGAGCAAATGAATTGTAAACATTGTGTGTAAAATACTAGCGTCGAAAATGCTTCACGGGCTCACAGCAGCCAACCTGACCTCACGAAAGGGTATACGCTGCCCCCCCCCCCCCCCCCCCCCGCCACTACCTACTCCCAGTGTCAGTTTTGTTGAGACTCCATGAGGGAGATTGGCATTCTCAACTTTCTCTGCCTGTCACGGGAACACAGGAAAGACTGAAGTATGATCTCAGATCACAGATGACAGGCATCATTCACCCAAAGTGCACCACAAATTGCAGACGATTGTACCCTCTTCCCTCAATGGCTGCAGAAACACTCTTCAACATAATGAATTATGCCTTCCCATCTCATGCTGCCATATTCCTAAGCGTTACAGTTAGCCATTACGCATTCGAACAGCAGGGATACATCTACCCTGTGAGTGTGTGGGTGCTATTCTGTCATTCTGCGGAACGGATTAATCTGAGATGTATCCTTTTCCCTGTGGCTTCTGCAAGATGCAATTTCCAAACCCACACAACTACAGAAGTCAGACAGAAGCTCCTAACGTTCTAAAGAGAAATGCCTGAAAAACTTTCAGCAATAAATATCTTCTGGAGTCGTCCGCTGTAAGGAAATGACACAAAAATTCACAAAATTTCTTACGTAACTAGTGGGATACTTGGGTACTGGAGTAGTGCTAGTTAGTGTAAGAAAAACATGAAACTAACGATTTTTTTTCAAAAATTCTGAGAAATCACAATGGCACTTTTAGTTATGAACTGAACAAATTACTTCCGGATTCTTTTCGGAATGTGAAGTTACCTCTTAAGGATAGGATTCGCTAATGAAATTTCTATACAAAGTTTAATATTGTTATTGACTTGGCAGAATGGCTGAGAGCCGCACCTACTCAACTTGTATAATTATCCGTTAGAATGTTGCTAGGCACGGTCGAGGCTGTCACATGTGAAATGCAGAAATGCAGTGATGTGTACTGTTGTGGAGGAAATATGGGGCTCGCAAGAGCTGTAGCGCACAATACCTTAAGCTGCGATGACTGCTGTCTGCGCCGCTCGCTGCTAACAAATAAGATAACTCTCGTTCTATCTGGATTGGCCTTCGCCAATCAAACTCTCCCTACGTCTTGATGAAGTCAAGGACTCCTATTCGCCCATAGTCTAACTATTGGCGTGGTACACCGGTCAGATAACCAGTCGACTGTGATGCCACTCAAAAATTCGCTTGCAGGCGTTTAACTATAACTCTGTCCATTCACACTGCACAATAAGTGTGGCGACCAACACAGTGAACAACACTTAATTGCAAGGACTCAGTATAGAGTCGCACTGCGATTCACTCTCGACAGAGGTGCTGTCCCAGTGAAGTACTGAGGAGAGACTTGTTCCTCGCTCTTTGAGTACATGTACGAGCGCAAACGCTCTCGTTCCGTGTTCTCGCTCCAAGAGCGACAACGGAACGGCCCCTCTCCACGCCAGATGTGAAGGGGTATATCTTTCGGTCTCTTCCATTACTCCTTCAGCTGAACATGTTAGGAATATTGTCTGCCAATCATCATTGCTCTTCTAAAACGGGAGAATGACGTTTCGTTTAAGGCGACGAGTCCAGAAATCTGTAGCATCGGCGTTTGGCGTTTGCTGTCTCCCTGTGAAAACCTCTGAAACTGCATGCTATGTTTGTAAAGAATGCGTAGGCTCGGCGCTCCCACACAATGTAGCGGAATTTGCTTTTAAGCCGAACATGGGGTCGTTCTCCCTTTCACTTGGGCAAACACTGTCTGCTCTACGGGCTGTCGCTGGCCGACATAGGTAGGTTGACTCATATTCTGAAGGGACCAGCCTCCTGGTGTGCGGTTTGCCTTTCCTGAACCAAAAGCTTTTGTGACCATCGTGTCTTGAATGTGTGTGTGTGTGTGTACGTCAGCCTCGAGTATTTCAACCTCGGTGCGCAATTGCGATTTACTTGTTATTTGCATATCATTTACATGAATTCATACAATATTGACATTATCTTATCGAGTTTGGGTTCAAATGAAGCGTCTTGATGTGCGGAATATGATTGTGAGGGCGGAATATGTAAGCAATGAAGGTCAGGAGACCACGACGTCTTACAACCCTTTGCGCTTACCTCCCCTTGGCACAGGATACAGCAGCTTTCCCAACTGGTAAAATGATTCTCACTGGCTCAGTGTCTGTATCAGAGAAAGACGCTTCCTCGAGCTTGTTGATCAGGTTTTCTCCCTAGTCCCCATCTCGCCAGTTAAGGATGCCCAGCCTTACCACTGACATCTGCCTATTGAGGAAACAGGATTCATACAAAAGGGTAGTACTTGGGGTACATTTCGTACCACTGGTATATGCCACTCAGTAGCCCTCCCAACGCAGGTACTAGCAGCAGCTTGCAGTCCCTTGATGGTAGTCAAGGCGATTTCCAACTGTTTTCCGCTTCAGCTGTCTCGGCCCATGCCCACGAACAACATTCAAAACGTGGCTGCATTGTGACTGGTCCAATGTTTTACAGAACACTAAACAAATAACTTTAATCTTGCTGATTCTGTTTACAATTCTGGATATACAAAACAAGGTTTCTGTTTCTGAAACAGAAGAACGTTGAATAAAAGTTAGTGATACCCTGAAACGTTTTTGATATTATGGTCGCTAACGAACTCTAAAACAGGATTGGCCTACTTTAAATGTAATCATTATACACCCTTTTCCAAGAGGAATAACAAATGTAACACGTTATGTTAGTTATAAGAAGTGTTACAATTACCGTAAATCACAAGACGCCGATTTACTTCAAAATGTTATGTACAGCATTCGTAACTGTCAAAATTCTCAAAAAAATTCGTTAACTCATAGATATACACTGCATATTTTATTTTAAAAAAGTAGTTATTTGGACTACTCAGTACTGTTGCCTAAGCTGGAATGCTATGAGATCATGCAAAGTTGTGGGTGCTTCAGAGTTATTTTTGTACCCGTTACTTTTCTTGTTACACGTGGATTATCTGCCTCTGAACGTACATATAACTCAAAAAATGTCTCTGCAGACGGTAAAAGCGTTAAGGTGAATGACGTGCAGTGTAATGCAAATGATCTCCTTAATATAATACTTGATAACATTAGCACATGGCTTTCACAGAATTAAAGTCCAACTGCAACAAAACACAATGTGGTTTCTGACATGGCCTATATTCTCTCACTATGTGAATCGAAATGGGTAAATTAAACTTAGAACCCCACTGTTACAGACTGAAATCCACTTGTCTTAATCCTTAACAAGCCCACATGATTGTGAAAGGAAGAGCTCACTATTTATGAAGAGTTTATTCTGTAAACAAGAGAACAACGCTGACACACCCATTTCATTAAAAAATATCTACCACAAATCATTATGGAAAACGTAAGGCTCTGAGCACTATGGGACTCAACATCTTAGGTCATAAGTCCCCTAGAACTTAGAACTACTTAAACCTAACTAACCTAAGGACATCACACACACCCATGCCCGAGGCAGGATTCGAACCTGCGACCGTAGCAGTCCCGCGGTTCCGGACTGCAGCGCCAGAACCGCTAGACCACCGCGGCCGGCGAAAACATAAGGCATACATCAAATTGTCTTCACAAAGGTTTGACAGGCCGTATTGATCCTCCTCATAGACGTAACATACTGCAAGCGCCGCAGCCAACACATTGAGGGGATTTTGTTGCATAAGCCATTTAGAAAGTGTGCTCCAGCATAAATCGCTCGGGCTCTTGTCGGAAATGGAAGTGGTAAACTCAATTTATATAAATTGTGGTACATTGAGTAGTATAACACAATGACGGACAATGTAGTACAAGAATGAGATTTTCACTCTGCAGCGGAGTGTGCGCTGGTATTCCTGGCAGATTAAAACTGTGTGCCGGACCGAGACTCGAACTCGGGACCTTTGCCTTTCGCGGGCAAGTGCTCTACCAACTGAGCTATCCAAGCACGACTCACGCCCCGTCCTCACAGCTTTACTTCTGCCAGTACCTCGTCTCCTACCTTCCAAACTTTACAGAAGCTCTCCTGCGAACCCTGCAGGGCTAGCACTCCTGAAAGAAACGATATTGCGGCGACATGCCTTAGCCACAGCTTGGGGGATGTTTCCAGAATGAGATTTTCACTCTGCAGCGGAGTGTGCGCTGATATGAAACTTCCTGGCAGATTAAAACTGTGTGCCGGACCGAGACTCGAACTCGGCTAAGCCATGTCTCCGCAATATCCTTTCTTTCAGGAGTGCTAGTTCTGCAGGGTTCGCATGAGAGCTTCTGTAAAGTTTGGAAGGTAGGAGACGAGGTACTGGCAGAAGTAAAGCTGTGAGGACGGGGCGTGAGTCGTGCTTGGGTAGCTCAGTTGGTAGAGCACTTGCCCGTGAAAGGCAAAGGTCCCGAGTTCGAGTCTCGGTCCGGCACACAGTTTTAATCTGCCAGGAAGTTTCATATCAGCGCACACTCCGCTGCAGAGTTAAAATCTCATTCTGGAAACATCCCCCAAGCTGTGGCTAAGCTATGTCTCCGCAATATCCTTTCTTTCAGGAGTGCTAGTTCTGCAGGGTTCGCAGGAGAGCTTCTGTAAAGTTTGGAAGGTAGGAGACGAGGTACTGGCAGAAGTAAAGCTGCGAGGACGGGGCGTGAATCGTGCTTGGGTAGCTCAGTTGGAAGAGCACTTGCCCGCGAAAGGCAAAGGTCCCAAGTTCGAGTCTCGGTCGGGCACACAATTTTAATCTGCCAGGAAGTTTCAATGTAGTACAAAAAAGTCCGATGCAACATTTAATATAATCTATTGACAGATTAAAACTCTATGACGGACCAGGAATCGAAATCGGTACTGTCAGAATTAAAGCTGTTCAGGGCAGATCACGAGTCATGCCCGTGCAGAAGAATATTTGTCCCCAAAAGGCAAAGATTCCGGTTTCGAATCCCGTTCTCGCACACAGTTTCTATCTGCAAGCAAGTTTAAAATCAGCACACACTCCGCTGCAGACAGAAAATAATTTTCTGAACAACGTTTAGTAATGAAGAAGAAGTACTCATGAATAACGAGAAAGACATGTACAAAACGTAAAGTTTAAAGCGGTGCACGAATCCTTTCCTAGAGCGCACATTCCAACAAGAATGGGGCAATATATAACCAACATATAACCTTCTACATATGTCTCCCGACATGACAACCATAAAATGTATTTACAATTTTTCAATATAACGTCTTTTTTAAAAACGAGTAAAAAAGTATAAAGTAAATTCTCCTAGCCCCATACAGATCTCTAACTCGATACAGGTAGTCTTGAAAATTTGTGTTAGTGAATTTTTACTAGCTATGACAATAATCGTAAAATTTTCAACGAAAAATGTGGGGTGCTAGGTAATTGGTGTCTGAACAGTTCACCCAAGTCACTAGCAATTTGATTGCACTGCAAATTATATGAACTGTTGTGTGATTTTTGTCAACGACAGCTTCTCTCTACATTCCTTACTATGAGCTGTACCCTATGTTTATCGTTTTAAATTTTACAAGAATTCACAAGCACAAGTTTTTCAGGACTATTTGTTTCGCTTTAGGAATCTATATGGGGCTAGGACAAATTATTTATAATTTTTAGTCCGTTTATGAACGTGTTACATGAAGAAGTTTATTCAAATCACTGTGTTCTGTTTTTTATTCTTGTTCTGTGAAATTTTTCTATCGATTTTAAACATATGGGTGAGACTACATTAGGGACATGTGATAAGATTTATTTCAATTTCTCTTCAGTTGAATCACCCAATATATTGCTTTCTCCCACATTTATCGCGGTAAGACGCTGAAGGTAAAAATTACATAGACTCGAACTCACACGGAAACTTACTAGCAGTCATTCTTACTGCGAAACATTAGCGACTGGAACAGAAGAAGAAGTGAAATGGCAGCGGCAAAAAAGTAACCTCCGCCACACACGCCAGACGAGAAAGAAGAGTTAATATCGCATTGTCTTCAATTTCTGAGCTATGCTGAAACTTTAAAGTATCAGGGTCATTGAAATGTTACAAACTTTAAGTACAATAATTATGTTGGCTACAATGGTAAAATTGGTTGTGATTCAGAGATAGATATGAGAGGCTGGAGGCAGAGGGAGAGGAAGAGAGAAAGAAATTGAGAGGGAGAGAGAGGGTGGCGGGAGTGATTGTACGAGAGCGAACTCTACAAAGCAGGGGGTCTTAAGATTATATCTGTTACATATAATAACTGCCAAATGATTGGGGTAAATATGCAGATGGACGTACAATTTTTGCAGTAGTTGATGTACATATAGTTTCAAGCTGACAGCGGGTACAAGCGCATTTGGGGGCTGTCAGTTAAAAATTTGTAGTAAATATTAAGAGGTGTGTGTGTGTGCGTTTGTGTGTGTGTGTGTGTGTGTGTGTGTGTGTGTGTGTGCGTGCATTGCAAATTCAATAGCGTAGGCAGTTGCTGAAAACAGAGATGATACTGTTGCAAATATTGTCATTTTTGTCATTTAAGATGGAGTCAGGTTGTTTTGTTTGGTGTTTGTATATTTGGAGTGTTTCAAGGAAGTCTAGTTTCTTACCTTTTGGTTGGACGTGTAAGATACTGATATTTGTGTTGTTAACATGATGCTTTGTTTCATGCAGGTGGGTGGCTGTTGCTGATGTGTGGTATTTTTTGTTGTTTAGTGCTGCAATGTGTTCTTTGAATCTAATGTCAAATGATCTGCCTGTCTGGCCAATGTAGAAGCAGTCACACTCCAAACATTCAATTTTGTACGCACCTGTGTGGTGAAGTGGATTTCGTGTGCTGATTTTGTGGGGTAACTTTTGTCCAAACTTGTTGTCTGTGATAAAGGATATGTTTATGCCCTTTCGTTTGAAGACATTGGCATCTGATACGAAATGTTACCGTTAGATATACGTTCAGTTTTTTGTCAAAATAGTGTTTTGTTTCACCACTACACGCTGCCACAAGTTCCTTCAAAAAATCGTAACACAACACACACGCAGATGTCATGCTAAAAAATGTAAATCCACCCGATGGAGGTTTAAATCATTCAAACGCTTCGTTGAGATACACAAACAGTTACTGGTAACAGTAAACTTGTTGTTTCATTTAATGTCAATAAGTCACGGTAAAGCCTAACCTAATGTTCGAATTTAAAATGGAAGTTTCATACTGAGCACTGACAAAATAAGAATTACCCAGCGCCACATACCAGACGAGAAAAGAAGTACTGCACTGTCGTACAATTCTGATCTGTGTTAAAATTTTCGAGTCTGTAATTCATCGGACAGTTAGTTTAAAATCAACTACACAGTTTGTACCACACAGATAGACAGATCCTTTATCATTTAGCTACAAAATAGCAGGTCAGCAACTGGAAGCAGTTAATACCATAAATTATCAGGGAGTACGCATTAGGAGTGATTTAAAATGGAATGATCATATAATGTTGATCGTCGGTAAAGCAGATGCCAGACTGAGATTCATTGGAAGAATCCTAAGGAAATGCAATCCGAAAACAAAGGAAGTAGGTTACAGTACGCTTGTTCGCCCACTGCTTGAATACTGCTCAGCAGTGTGGGATCCGTACCAGATAGGGTTGATAGAGGATATAGAGAAGATCCAACGGAGAGCAGCGCGCTTCGTTACAGGATCATTTAGTAATCGCGAAAGCGTTACGGAGATGATAGATAAACTCCAGTGGAAGACTCTGCAGGAGAGACGCTCAGGAGCTCGGTACAGGCTTTTGTCAAAGTTTCGAGAACATACCTTCACCGAAGAGTCAAGCAGTATATTGCTCCCTCCTACGTATATCTCGCGAAGAGACCATGAGGATAAAATCAGAGAGATTAGAGCCCACACAGAGGCATACCGACAATCCTTCTTTCCACGAACAATACGAGACTGGAATAGAAGGGAGAACCGATAGAGGTACTCAAGGTACCCTCCGCCACACACCGTCAGGTGGCTTGCGGAGTATGGATGTAGATGTAGATGTAGACAAGATAATGAAACCGGTAAGAAAAATTAGAGCTAAGACAGAAGTGTGTCGATAGTCTTTCTTCCAACGCACCATTCGTGATTGCAGCAGGGAAGGTAGCTTGCGGACCATACACTCGTCAGCTAGAACTTTATGACCACCTACCTACTGTCTATATAAATGCACTCAGGCGATGGCAGCATCAAATGAAGAGGAATGGCTGCTAATCAGACACACGCACGGTGCATATAGCGTCGGTGAGCGTGCTGTCCGTGTTTAGAACGAGGAAGGCACTCGAACTATCTGAGTGAGTTTGGGCGAGGGCAGATTGTAACGGCCCGGAGTCTCGGCACGAGCATTTCGGAAACTCCACGAGCTGTCTGGTGTTCGAAGAGTGTCTTCAACACGTGGTGAAACCAAGGTGGAAACAACGCCCAGACGTCGTGGGGTTGGGTGGTCACCCCTTATTATAGATGTCGGACGTCGTAGTCTTGGCAAACTGGTAAAACAGCAAAGACGTCGAACTGTGGTGGAAGTAACATCAGACTGGGCAGGTTACAAATGTGTCTGATCACACAGTGCACCAAACAGTCCTAACGATGGGCCTCTACAGCCGACGACCCACGCATTTTCCAACATTAACACCAAAACGTCGAAAACTACGACAGAAGTGAGCACGTGGCCGTAGGCACTAGATTTGGTCTCAGCGGCAAAGCGTTGCATGGTCTGGTCTGATGAATCCCGGTATCGTTTTCATGATATCGGTGGGTAGGCGCGAATATGTCGTCTTCTGGGATACAGCTCCTTGACACCAGTGCTGTGGGATGGAGGCAAGCTGGCGGCGGTTCCATTACGCTATTGGGAACACTCACATGAACATCCGTGAGCCAAGAGGAGCTCGTGCAAGGCACCATGATAGCCAAGGAGTATCGTAAACTGGTTGCAGACCACGTACACCTCTTCATTACGATAATGTTTCCTGATGGCAGTGGCATCTTTCAACAAGATAATGCTCCATGTCACAAAGCTAGGAATGTGATAGCGTGATTCGAAGAGCTCAGTGTCGAGCTCTAGTTGATGTGGTGGCCCACCAACTCAGATATGAACCCTGTCGAACACATGTGTGATGTGATTGGACGTCGTGTCAGAGGTCATGCCTCCCTCCCCCCCCCCCCCCCCGCCCACCGGAATTTTAGCCCTCGAGTAGCCTACCAAGACCTCATTGCTTCCATGCTAAGACGCGTCGCCGCTTTTATCCGTGCCAGAGGTGGACATACCGGCAATTAGGTAGGTGGTCATAATGTTCTGGTTGACGAGTGTATGTTCCGCAAGTAGATGCAGAAGTTCCCGGAAGTCTTTCGGCAGACGTGTGTGACCAATTCAATATACACATGAGGTAACGGCATAGTCCAGAAACGCAAACATCACAGCGAAACGCTTCGGGACTGTTACATCAGCCATGCTGACCCTCTACGTCGTGATACGGATTGCCTCACGAGGTCGCGTGCCAGACGCTACTACGCAGCGTGGCCGTCGGCTGCGAACTGTGACTCAGCGGGGCTTTCCGGCGTGCCGCACTCGATACGGCTTTAAAGACCTAATGCGGTCTTTTTCGGACGATGTCGGCTGTTACGACACAGAAAGCTATCTTAGTTTGAGCTGAGTTTCGTCGTATCATCAAAGAAACCTATTTTAGACCTATTACATAATACTCAAGCCACATTTATATATGTCAGTATGGCTAGGGTGTCATGTCGGGTGGACCGGTCGCCTGGTGCAAGTCTTGTGACGCCACTTCAGCGACTGGCGTGTTGATGAGGATGATATGACGACAAAACTAACACAACACCCACTCCCCGAACGGAGAAACTCTCCATCCCGGCTGGGAGTCGAACCCTGGCCCCTCGCTTGGCATTTTGCCGTACTGAGTACTTTTTTCCTAAAACTTTATTTAACAAAATAACGTTACGGAAACACATACCATTAACATAAAATACAAGATAATCAGTTTGTGAATAGTTGTGCACGTCTGAACATATTCTCACTTAAGGCTTAAATGTGGACAGTTCAGTTATGGGAACACACTTTCTGTTTTTATCAGCCAGATCTGTGCTTGGAAAATATCTTTAAGGTCCGATGTATATCCATTGGCGATGAACCAGCAGATTTGTCGATATTTGCTGATACTTTCCAAATTAACTTTTATTCCGTTTTCTTTTTTCTAGTCTATTTCAGTGAAATCACTTTCTTGTTAGCTTTAATAAATTTGCGAAATTTTCCCTATATTTTTTGGTCTTCCTAAAGTTGTGATGCCGTTCAGTGATATGCAGCGAAAAATGTTCCTTGTTCTCACGTTCTTCTGTCAGCATTTCGTGTATTGTGTGCTCTTTGATCTAGTTCACAGCACTCCGTTTTGTGATTGGGTACGCGACATCATACGGCTTTAGAATATCTGTTGGTATAGCTACATATTTTGGAGCAGTTCTTTTTATACTCGCCAGCTTCTGTCTGACAAATTGCTAAATTTCTGTTGCTTTCTTGCATACAGATATGCGTTCTCGCTGTTGATTAAATTACAAGATGAACACGATGCGGAGACTACCAGGTAGGCATCATAAAATCTTCAGGTGGTCGGTATTCTTCTGTTAACTGCTTTACGATGGTGTACCAGGCTGCCTTCGCAACTGATATTTTTCCAGAGAGGTTTCCAATCGAAGGCTGGAAATTTTAATTTGATGGAATTCTTACTTTTTAAGATATTTTATCCTGTATTCGTCGTATTCTTCCGCGAATGTTTATCTGTTTGTAACTGAATTCGACTAAAAATGGTTTCAGATATAAAATCCTGTTGGGACATGTTGCACACTTATAGGCGTGTTCACATTCAGAGGAGTAATTTCGTTGAGTAACAGAGACGTTAAACCGTAGGATGATCTTTTCCATAATTTGTATATTGTATATACTAAGAAGGCTTTAGACTTTATACTACCATTCACGAGGTTTATGCCACCGATTTCTGCAGGGAGACTTACTGCGAAATATGTTTCCATGGGTTAAAATTGACCTTAGACTGGCGTTATTCTGGTACCAGTGACGCGAGGAACGTGTATCACTTGTGCCACGTAGTTGATTTTTTGCAACGATGTACACATTTGCCAGGGATGCCTCTGAAATCTATCGAGTTTCCTCACTCTTAAATCTTGCCTCACTTTTTTTCTCGACCAATTTCGGTTGAGAAGATACGGAATTTGTATGGGACATTGTGGAATATTCCTACTTCAGTTTCAGGAAGTTACGAAAGATGGCGGCGCTATAAGTGGCCTTCAAAATAGTTTCTGTAACGGAGGTGCTTTCCAGCAGAGAGCTGTTATTGAGCTTTTTAGTGAAAAACTATAAAACCGCAGACATTCATAGGCGCTTGCAGAATGTCTACGGAGACCTGGCAGTTAACAACAGCACGGTGAGTCGTTGGGCGAGACGTCTGTCATGATCGCAGTAAAGTCGCGCAAACCTGCCCGATCTCCTGCATGCCGGCCGGCCGCATAAAGCTGTGACTCCTGCAATGTTGGAAAGTGGGGTTACTCTCATTCGAGGCGATCGACAGATCACAGTGAAACACCTCACTGCGCAACTGGACCTCTCAGTTGACACTTTCGTCCACCAGTTGGGGTACTTGCGACCGAACCGCTGAATCTTTCCATCAGTAAATGGGGTATGTTCTCCACTGACTCGGTTGTTTTAACCCCCTCCACTGACGGAATGACCCACTTCCCAATTCCGTATGTATAACACCAATACGGACTTGTAGCTGTCACGCCTTTGCGCTTACTGCTACGTATTTTGACTGTAAATAGCTCAGTCCCAATGGTAAGAGGCAGTAGTGAATTCACGTAGTTAATATTTGAATCCAGCACAGCTGCCACAAGCTCAGCTCACTTTTACTCCACTCCTACCCTCGCCATTGCACCACATTAACTAGGTGCTACGTGGACCTTGCTAAATTCACTTGCGTATACATTTTTGACCGTTACTCGCCAGTATTTACCTAATGAATAGTACACTCCTAACCGGACTATTTCCCTAAGAGCTGTGATGATTGAACGGGTTCGATCCACGGCCTACAGTGCCCTACAGTTCACATGGTAACACTGCCTACCTGACCCACTTAACTTGGTAGTGAGCTTATGTATCCAATCACCACTGCTGGCAGCAGTGGATAATCCTATCAGCACGACGAGAGCAGCAGACTTACCGTCGAATCCTCCTGAAAATACTTATAACTACGGTCGCCAGCTCTGAAGGAGCAAAAGAATAAATCAATTTTTGGGCTCGTTTCAAAGTGAAATGGCCTGAGTTGAATTTAAACTTAATTCTGAATATTACTATTTCTGATCATTCTAGATGATTCTACAAAGCAAATACTCTCTCAATTTCTGTGAGGTGGCTTGGTAATTACTACCAAGACAGTTTATGCAACTTCGGTTAACAAAATTCTATCCTTCAACTTATTTAATGATTTTGGATATTACTCTTTGGACCATTGATACAGAATCAGTTAAGTGACTTTACTTGAAAGGTTGCTCAGAAAAATTTAAGTAACTGTAAATAGGCGACTCATTCTGGTGTGACCATTGCTCTTTTCAACATTCTTATACGCTAAAGTATTCTACAACCAAAAGAATTGTAAATGAAAGAGGCGATGGTGGCCTCAGTCTGATTTCACTATACTATGTTTGAGGTTACTACACTTTACAATGAACAACATGCGTCGTAATTTTACTCATTACTATATTCTGTCCTCTGCACTTGCATAAAAGAAAACTGGTATTCTCCTTTTACATGTATACAAAGTTCGACTTAACAATTGCAAGCTGTCTTGCCTTGGGTAGACGTGTCGGTGCTGGTGGTGAGATGCATGTGGCTAACGCAGCTCTTCACGCCTCATGCCCTTAATGGCGGCTGGAACTATGAGCTGTAGCACTCGTATAAGCTACTGCACGTCCGCCATAAAATCTGGGCACAGGAACTCTTACAATCAGCCCCAGTGGCATAGAGGCGGCTTCAACAACCACTCGTCGCGTTTTACTCCAAAAAGGCGACGATATTCGCCTCTTCGCTGTTGCACAATCACTTTTGCGTGAGCACAGTACGCACGTCCGATCACGTCAACACTCCCCAGGCCATTTCATTGTTCAGTCCCTGTGTCTCCAGCTACCCCTAGCTACGCTCGTATCACCAAGAGTGGGGGCGTTCCACTACCACCTTTTTACTGAAATCATTTAGTATTTAAGAATATTTATATTTACTACCCTGGAGTCCATACCAGTCATAATAATTTACTATTAGCGCTTTACAACATTAAATTATACAGTAATAACTTATAATTACCAAGAAAAAGAATACATTTGACTCCGAGAGCTTAGTGCGTTGTCTGACAGACAGCGCTAATTCCCAGTTTCGCCAATAGATGGCATCAGGGTGCACTCCCTGGCAGTCTCACACAAGTGCGCCCGTTTCCGACGCGCGGGCTCCAAATTACTGTCACCCCACCATCATTTCAGTTCCGTTACACATGCCCCACTTCTTATTGAAGTATCTAACAGTGATAATTCAATAAGAAGTCTCTCCTATAATGAATCTGAAATGTTCGATAAGCTTTTTACCAAGGGTTTTCCCTTTCTTACTGATACACCTCGATACTTATATTACATACTTAAAATGAAACACCAATTCTTTCTCTCTTTCCTGCTAAACATTACATAAATGATTTACATATATTCTTTCCAATTTTCTTACTTCTAAACACAGTACACTTTAAACATCTTTTTTTTTTTTTTACAAAGTTTTAAATACACTTCTTTTATTTCAGGCAAGTAAAACACACGTTATGCTCCTATTACTTTGTAGCCCGTCCTTTTCACTTTACCTCCTCACTTTTCTACCTCTTCCACAACACTTATTTACACATCTATTAAGGCTTTCTTAGAAGCTCAGTCTTTCCCAGTCCGTTTAGTCTCTACTTAAACTAGAAGTTTCATTAGAATACTGCAATATATTTTAGTGAGCATTTACCTTTCACATAGAACAAAAGAAACACAACTATTTACACATTGGTTTACTTTAATATTTATTTATATATTTATTTTCAATCTGGTAGAATTCGTGGTTCATACCTTTTGAGATCCACTATGTTTCTTACTCCCAGGCGTTTGCCCGTTAATGGGTACTCTAAATAATAAGCATTCACATTGGGTATGGACACTATTTTAAATGGTCCATTATATATATATTTAAATTTGCTGATCTCGTTATTAATTTCACTTGACTTTTCATGTGTTTTTACAAGAACGAAATCACCTATTTTGATTTGGGATTCCTTACTTTTTCGTCGTGATGACGAATTCTCGCATCTGCTTGTTTTCTCATCTTGTCTTTTACTAAGTTCTTTTTACTATCATAATCTAATTCAACTCTATTTGGAAATTCTAGTAGGTCTTCTACTAGACTTTTACTTCTTGTCTTTTTCAGGATTTCTTCTGGAGTAAATCCAGTGCTCTCGTTTGTTAATGAATTCATGATTTCTTCGAATTCACTCACATACATGCCCCACTTCTTGTGGTTACTATGGCAGTACGTCCTAAATAACCGACCTATCTCACGCATATATCTTTCTGCTGGATTGCTTGATGGGTGATAAGCTGAGATATGTACCACTTCTACCTGTTTCTCAGTTATCCCATCCTTCCACATTTTTGAGCAAAACTGAACACCATTATCTGATAGTATTCTCTTTGGCTTCCCTACTTTCACAAAATAATCACACACCATTTTATCATACACAGCTCTGGCAGTAGCTTTTCTCAAGGGATAAAGCTTTATATACTTTGAGAAAAGTTCAACTGCTACAAATATGTACACAAAACCCCCCATGGTTTTCGGTAATGGTCCAAAGATATCTACTGCTACTATTTCTAATACTTCATCAGGTTTTATTGATTGCATGGGCCCTTGATTAGTTGCATTTGTTACTTTCGCCTTTTGGCATAGATCACAAGATCTTATCCTCTGTGCTACCCTTCGTGCCATGTTGTTAAAGGTAATGCATTCATCTAACTTATCGGTACACTTCCGTGCACCACAATGGCCATATGCCAAGTGAACATAATCTATCAGCACTTCAGTGTGTTGTTCCGGCCAACATACTCTCCACTTCCCTGGATTATTTAATCTTTGAAGATACAGTACACCTTTATGTATTTTATATGAAGCCCTTATGTTAGTTGCGTCCGGATTGTCAAACTTGACCTTTACCGACTTGAGTGCATCATCATCACTTTGATATCTTCGCATATTCCGACATATTTCCCTAATTTTTTCTCTTCCTTCCGCTTTTTTGAAGTAATTCACCTCAAAAACATCTTCCCTATTCTTTACACTTTCTAGTGTCTCACATCCTTCCGGTAATCTCGACAAAGCATCCGGTACTGCATGTTCTTTCCCTTTAACATACTTGATCTCTATGTCAAATTGTTGTAAAAACAGCGCCCATCTGGTCAACCTGTTATGTAACAATCTGCAGTCCTTCAAAAAATTAAAGCTTTGTGGTCTGTATGGACCACAGTCTTATGTCCCCATAAGAAAAGTTGAAATTTCCTAAAACCCCATACTATAGCTAAAGCCTCCTTCTCTGAAACTGTATAGTTTCTTTCATACTTAGACATGGTTCTACTCGCAAATGCTATTTGTCTATGAGTTTTTTCCCCATCTATCATTACCTCCTGAAATATGGATACTCCCAATCCATAATCTGAACTATCTGTTGCCATGTGGAATGATTCACACAGGTCAGGGTGCCATAACTTTATGTTTTTAGCCAAATTGTCTTTTAGCCGGTTGAATGCTGTTTCACATTCCTCAGTCCATATATACACACTGTTCTTCTTAAGTAGGTTGTTCAGATGTGGGCTATTGAACACCTGATCATCCACATACGATAAAAGGAACAAAGTCCTATAAACGACTTTAGTTGTTTTTTATTCTTGGGAGCCGGACAATTTCTTATTGCTTTGACTTTGTTGGGATCCTTTTCAATTCCCTCTGGTGTTACTATGTGACCTAAAAACTTTATTTCTTTCTTCACAAACTCGCATTTTTTCAGGTTCAGGGTCATTCCTCCTTTAATTAAAGCTTTGAACACCCTGTCGCATAACTCCATGTGCTCTTCCCATGTCCTTGTAGCAATTAACAGATCATCTACATAAACCGTGATTAGCGAACTAAGTTCACTCCCTAAAATTTTGTCTAAAGCCCGAATGAACACTAAAACGGAAGTATTTAGGCCAAATGGTACCACTGTGTAATGGTAGCATTTGCCATTGAATAAAAATGCCGTGTACTTCCTACACTCCTCACTTAATGGGATTTGCCAGTATCCAGCCGTTAGGTCTAAACTAGTCATGTACTTTACACCATTAAACTTCTGCAATAAATTATCTATGTTCTCTGGACGATCCAACTCCCTCTTCACTACTTTATTCAGAGTACGAGCATCTATCACTATTCGTACACTTCCATCCTTCTTACCTACTATCACCAATGGGTTATTATATGGGCTAGAACTCCGTTCAATGACCCCACATGAAACCATTTTATCTATTTCTTTTTGAACTGCTTCTTTTTTAGACAAGGGTACATTATATGGTGGTTTAAAGAAAGGTTCATGCTCCTCTACCTCCATGCAGTACTCATAATTTATCACTCGTCCCGGTTTGTCCGAAAATACCTCCTGATTTTCTTTCAGAATTTGCCATAGATCCTCCCTTTGGGCATCAGATAGTCCTTCCGTTTTATCCACTACATTTCGAAGGAGTGTCTCCTTATTTCCATCTTCAACTATCTGCCTCACCAGAAACCAATCGAATTTTTGACCTATTCCTGAATCATGATCATCTCTAAATTCTACCCATCTCAGCTGGTTCTCTTCCATTACTCTAGATGATTCAAATGGTATTTCTAATACTGCACTATCAACTTTACAAACTATTATCCCTTTGTCACAATCTATAATTACTTTTTGTTTTATTAACCAGTCAATGCCTAAAATGATCTCGGCACTGAGCTCTGGAACTACTAAAAATGCATTAGAAAATAGCTTGTTTTTTATCTTAAATTCCATCATCACTTGATGTTTAATAGGTTTACTACATTTCCCTGTCGCCCCTATCACTTTAACACCTGTTACTGGCATCATGACTACTCCTCGTTGCTCTTTGATCATCTCAAAAAATGCGTGCGAAATAGCACTTATTTGAGCACCCGTATCCAACAATACATATAAATCGTACCCACATACATTAATAGGTAGGATTGTTTGCATCCTATTGTCCTCTTTCATACTTTCTTTATCTTCCCATAATAAATCCTTTTCCACCGCCAAGTCTTGCCATATTATTTTTCCGGTTTTTATACTGACCATTCCATCCGGAGGTTTCCTTCTCCTTTTCATCCTAAATTCTTTCACCACTTTTTCCAATAGTCCTTCGTCTAGGCTCTTTAATGCCATCTCGTTCTCATTCGAATCTGTCATGCCTGAACTCTCGGTTGCTGAATCGGAAACTTCCTCTATTTCTTTTTCTCCCTGGATGCTTTCTGATGATTCTGACGATAATTCCTCCTCCTTAGAAATATGACCTTCTTCGGGTTCAAATAATTCTCGCAAATTATAATCCATTTCAATACTTTCCCTTTGTTGGATAGTGCATTCGCCACTCTTACTTTCATTATTTTCCCCTACTAATGGAATTCCAGTCTCACTCAACTCATTTGCTTCAGTACTACAGGGATCACAACACTCTTTCTCTTGGTTAGATACACTTTCTCTAATTTCTTTAAAAGAATCTTCATCACAGTCATGTACTCTTGCTGTCACTAGGTACACATCATAATCGGTATGGCTCTCTAACACTGTCATATTCGGGTCCAAATTAATCACTTGAGTGGAAGATCTTTCTAATTGTGCTGGCTGGCTTTTGAGCTGATGTATATATTCTGCATACGAGGCAATTTCTGAATCGGCATGCGTCTCTGCACTATGCCCCTTTTTCTTATCCACCCTTTCTTCTTTAATTACTTCTCGATGCGATTCGTCGACTATTCGTACGAACCTTTTACCATAAGTCACATCACTCCTCCCTTGCCCCTGCCTCTCTGCACAGTTGCCATCCCTACCGACAAACAACGCCTTCTCTGACTCTTCCTTCATCAATTCGTCCCTCTGGCCGCGAATTGTACTTATTTCATTCACGTGAGCCTTCACATCCGACCGATATTCTTTTCCTACTTCATTTCCCTTAATAATTCCTCCCTGCTCTCTCTCCTCTGTTTGTATCCCTGCATTATACTTCGCAAAGTTTCGTTTATGTAACTGCTCTTCAGGCGAACGACGCACTATCCTACTATAGTACTGCCTACTCCGATCTTCCCTATATTTGGGCCATTTCTTTCTTTCCGCGCGCGTTAGGCCCTTGACCTGCGCGGTATTTAGTTTTCCTGATTTTGATAATGCATCCTGTTTCCCTGATAGTGTCCTCTCCCTCGCTGAGAGTTACCTTCTTGACCTCTTCCTCTCATCATGTTAATTTGCGGTTCATTCCTACCACCTTTTACTATTCCATTCTGATTTCTGAAACCTCGAAACTCTCTAGTTTCACGCCACCTATCTTCATTCTCGATTTTTTCTAAAAATTCATCGAATGTTCGATGAGTGCCTCCTACATAACGCTTTGAATCGTCAGGTAGCTTTTTCCACAACTCCCACACTATCTCCGATTCTGATCTACGATCTTTAAGATACTCCAAACGCTTGAACCATCCTTCACAGTATTCTTTCATGAGCCCACGCCCATGTTCTGGCATTCTGGCGACAACGAATTCTCTCCACAACCTATCTCTCTGTTGTGTGCCCCAGAATTCCTCAAGGAACTTTTCTTTGAAGTGTGTAAACTTCAAATTGTCGATATCCAAATTCAATCCCCAACGTTTAGCATGACCTGCTAAAGCGTCTATTACTAAATTAATTTCTTCTTTATCCGACATGTCTGTTGGTAAGACACGTTCACAATTTTTTATAAAATCCATTGGATGCCATCCACCTTGTTTCTTTTGAGGATCGTATTTTTCCTCCCTACTCAGTATTTCCGATTTTTGCATTACCAATGGGATACCACTACAGTTAAGAAACGTCTGATTCTGAACTTGCTGACTTAATAATTTTATCTCATTACGCAGTGTATTTTCCTGCTCCTGCACACATGCATCAAAACTCAACATGGTATTGTGCAGTGTTTCAATATCAGCTGCCGTTTCTTTAACAATCTCTTTCTTTAGAACTGGTACTATCACCTGTAATTTACTTTCAATTATCGGTTCTAATTTTTCACTAACCAAAGGTTCCACTGATTTCTCTATTCTCTGAATTTCGCTATCAAATCTTTTCTCTATTTCTGTGACTTTTCTCTGAACATTTGTTATTTCAGCCCTAATGCTATTTACTGATTTGTTTACCTCTGTGATACGTTGGCTTTGCGTATTCAAAATATCTAAATTGGCTTTTATTTTACCAGATAGGTTTTCATCCAATTGGGATATATGAATAGCCATTTCTGCTTTCAAACTAGCATTCCCTTCTCGAATTTGCGCCATCATCCTATTTAACAAACTTGTTAATTCCATATCCTCTCCCTTGTGACTTGCACCCACAGATACATTGGGTTCACTTTTCACTACCTTTGGTTTCACTTCCCGTTCCTCCTGTCTTATGGGTGTGGATTCATCTATAAGATTTTCCAACCCTACAACAGTATCTATGGTCCCTAATTCTGGGTCTGACCTTGTAATGTTTTCGTCTTGCTTGTTACTATTCGACTCCATTTTATGCTGCTGTATTTCGTGCCTAATAGAAATGTTTATTAAACCAAGTATTACTTGTTTAACTCCTCCTATTGGACTTTCTTTTGCTGCTTTGCAGGTTGTCGTCTTGAACTTACCAATTGCGGTATATTTGTCTACAACAGAATTTTAAATTTTAAATTTTCTTGAAACTACAAGTTTATATAAACACTTTTATTGCAGCCATTATTCTACAAACTTGGTTAGTCCTGTCACGGTCGCCACATGCGACCGAACCGCTGAATCTTTCCATCAGTAAATGGGGTATGTTCTCCACTGACTCGGTTGTTTTAACCCCCTCCACTGACGGAATGACCCACTTCCCAATTCCGTATGTATAACACCAATACGGACTTGTAGCTGTCACGCCTTTGCGCTTACTGCTACGTATTTTGACTGAAAATAGCTCAGTCCCAATGGTAAGAGGCAGTAGTGAATTCACGTAGTTAATATTTGAATCCAGCACAGCTGCCACAAGCTCAGCTCACTTTTACTCCACTCCTACCCTCGCCATTGCACCACATTAACTAGGTGCTACGTGGACCTTGCTAAATTCACTTGCGTATACATTTTTGACTGTTACTCGCCGGTATTTACCTAATGAATAGTACACTCCTAACCGGACTATTTCCCTAAGAGCTGTGATGATTGAACGGGTTCGATCCATGGCCTACAGTGCCCTACAGTTCACACGGTAACACTGCCTACCTGACCCACTTAACTTGGTAGTGAGCTTATGTATCCAATCACCACTGCTGGCAGCAGTGGATAATCCTATCAGCACGACGAGAGCAGCAGACTTACCATCGAATCCTCCTGAAAATACTTATAACTACGGTCGCCAGCTCTGAAGGAGCAAAAGAATAAATCAATTTTTGGGCTCGTTTCAAAGTGAAATGGCCTGAGTTGAATTTAAACTTAATTCTGAATATTACTATTTCTGATCATTCTAGATGATTCTACAAAGCAAATACTCTCTCAATTTCTGTGAGGTGGCTTGGTAATTACTACCAAGACAGTTTATGCAACTTCGGTTAACAAAATTCTATCCTTCAACTTATTTAATGATTTTGGATATTACTCTTTGGACCATTGATACAGAATCAGTTAAGTGACTTTACTTGAAAGGTTGCTCAGAAAAATTTAAGTAACTGTAAATAGGCGACTCATTCTGGTGTGACCATTGCTCTTTTCAACATTCTTATACGCTAAAGTATTCTACAACCAAAAGAATTGTAAATGAAAGAGGCGATGGTGGCCTCAGTCTGATTTCACTATACTATGTTTGAGGTTACTACACTTTACAATGAACAACATGCGTCGTAATTTTACTCATTACTATATTCTGTCCTCTGCACTTGCATAAAAGAAAACTGGTATTCTCCTTTTACATGTATACAAAGTTCGACTTAACAATTGCAAGCTGTCTTGCCTTGGGTAGACGTGTCGGTGCTGGTGGTGAGATGCATGTGGCTAACGCAGCTCTTCACGCCTCATGCCCTTAATGGCGGCTGGAACTATGAGCTGTAGCACTCATATAAGCTACTGCACGTCCGCCATAAAATCTGGGCACAGGAACTCTTACAATCAGCCCCAGTGGCATAGAGGCGGCTTCAACAACCATTCGTCGCGTTTTACTCCAAAAAGGCGACGATATTCACCTCTTCGCTGTTGCACAATCACTTTTGCGTGAGCACAGTACGCACATCCGATCACGTCAACACTCCCCAGGCCATTTCATTGTTCAGTCCCTGTGTCTCCAGCTACCCCTAGCTACGCTCGTATCACCAAGAGTGGGGGCGTTCCACTACCACCTTTTTACTGAAATCATTTAGTATTTAAGAATATTTATATTTACTACCCTGGAGTCCATACCAGTCATAATAATTTACTATTAGCGCTTTACAACATTAAATTATACAGTAATAACTTATAATTACCAAGAAAAAGAATACATTTGACTCCGAGAGCTTAGTGCGTTGTCTGACATACAGCGCTAATTCCCAGTTTCGCCAATAGATGGCATCAGGGTGCACTCCCTGGCAGTCTCACACAAGCGCGCCCGTTTCCGACGCGCGGGCTCCAAATTACTGTCAGCCTACCATCATTTCAGTTCCGTTACATACTCAAAGGCGTGTATCCACTGGATTCCTCGCCGCCGAACAAAAGACCCAAACGAATAACGAAGCACCATCTGTGCGCAATTGCTTGTGAATTACGAGGCTGATTGTAACAATTGTTGTCGAATATCGTTATACGCGATGAAACGTGGGTTCATCTCTTCGAACCGGAAACAAAACAGCAATCCATAGAGTGGCGCCACACCACCTCCGCTCTGAATAAAAAGTTAAAAACCGCGCACTCAGCCGATGAAATCATAGCGACGGGCTTCTGGGATTGTGATGGGGTTATGAGCTCACGGTGCAACGATCAATTGTGCCACCCTCAGAAACTGAAGAAACGACTTCAGTGTAGTGTCACCGCCAGACACCATACTTGCTAGGTGGTAGCCTTTAAATTGGCCGCGGTCCGTTAGTATACGTCGGACCCGCGTGTCGCCATTATCAGTGATTGCAGACCGAGCGCCGCCACATGGCAGGTCTAGTCTACAGAGACTCCCTAGCACTCGCCCCAGTTGTACGGCCGACTTTGCTAGCGATGGTTCACTGTCTTCATACGTTCTCATTTGCAGAGACGACAGTTTAGTTTTGCCTTCAGCTACGTCATTTGCTACGACCTATCATGGCGCCATATTCAGTTACTATAAGAACTATCTTCAAGAATGTAATCTGAACAGATAATATTGTGAATCATGTGCCGTCAAGAGCGACGTTCATCATTAATGTATTAAAGTTAAGTATCAAACTAATTACGTCCGCTTTCTGAATTCTCATTTCTTGTCATGTTCCAGACCTCACGTCAGTATAGTTCTTCCCTCCTCACGCTAGTCTGCTTGAGCTAAAACGCGTGCGTTTCGGCCTCCACTCGTAACACGGTGTTGGTTCCTCTGCTAACACAAAATTCAGCATGTTCCTGGCCACAAAAATGCAAATGAACTTGTCATTTTCCATGACAACCCAAGGCCTTACACAATTCAACGCATCCTAGAGCAGCCCAAAAAACTTCGTTGGATTGTTCTTCGTCATCCACCCTACCATCGGGACCACGTCCCTACCAATTTCCGTCTGTTTTGCCCAATGAAAGATGCACTCCGTGAAAAGTAGTACGTGGATGCTGGGGAGATTATTGTTGCAGGAAGACATTGACTCCGATGTCGACCAGCAGAGTGGTATCATGTGGGCATACAGGCCCTCCTAGTACGGTGGCGTAAGGCCGCCGCATTGAACGGAGATTACGTTGAAGAACAGGGTTTTATAACCAAATGAGTGGGGAATAATATAGTGTACTAGAATCCTGATTAAAACCAATCTGCTTTCAGATAAAAACATTTTGCATCACTTGCTGAATGCTCCTCGTACACTATGTGATGAAAAGTATCCGGACACCCCCAAAAACATACAGTTTTCATATTAAGTGCATTATGCTACCACCAACTGCTAGGTATTCCATATCATCGACCTCAGTAGTCATTAGACATCGTGACAGAGCAGAATGGGACACTCCGCAGAACTCACGGACTTGGAATGTGGTCAAGTGATTGGGTGTCTCTTGTGTCATACGTCTGTACACGAGATTTCCACACTCCTAAACACCTCTAGGTCCACTGTTTCCGACGTGATAGTGAAGTGGAAACGTGAATGGACACGCACAACAACAAAAAAATGGTTCAAGTGGCTCTGAGCACTATGGGACTTAACTTCTGAGGTCATCAGTCCCCTAGAACTTAGAACTACTTAAACCTAACTAACATAAGGACATCACACACATCCATGCCCGAGGCAGGATTCGTACCTTCGACCGTAGCGGTCGCACGGTTCCAGACTGTAGCGCCTAGAACCGCTCGGCCACCCCGGCCGGCCACGTGCAACACAAAAGCGTATAGGCCGACCTCGACTGTTGACTGACAGAGAACGTCGACAGTTGAAGAGGGTTGTAATGTGTAATAGACAGACATCTATCCAGAACATCACACAGGAATTCCATACTGCATCAGGATCCACTGCAAGTGCTATGACAGTTAGGCGGGAGGTGAGAATACTTGGATTTCATGGTCGAGCGGCTGCTCATAAGCCACACATCACGCCGGTAACTGACAAACGTCGACTCGCTCGGTGTAAGGAGCGTAAACATTGGACGATTGAACAGTGGACAAACGTTGTGTGAAGTGACAGATCACGGTACACAACATGGCGATCCGATGGCAGGGTGTGGGTATGGTGAGTGCCCGGTGAACGTCATCTGCCAGCGTGTGTAGTGCCAACAGTGAAATTAGGGGGCGGTGGTGTTATGGTGTGCTCGTGTTTTCCTTGTTGTTTCGCGTGGCACTTTCACAGCACAAGCCTACATTGATATTTTAAGCACCTTCTCGCTTCACACTGTTGAAGAGCAATTCGGGGATGGCGATTGCATCTTTCAACACGATCGAGCACCTGTTCATAATGCATGTCCTGTGGCAGAGTAGTTACACGAGAATAATATCCCTGTAATGGACTGGCCTGCACCGAGTCCTGACCTAAATCCTATAGAATATCTTTGGAATGTTTTGGAACTCCGATTTCGTGCCAGACCTCACCGATCGACATCGATACCTCTCCTCAGTGCAGCACTCCATAAAGAATGGTCTGCCATTCACCAAGAAACCTTACAGCACCTGATTGAACATATGCCTGCGATAGTGGATGCTGTCATCAAGGCTAAGGGTGCGCCAACACCGTACTGAATTCCAGGATTACCGATGGAGGGCGCCACGAATTTGTAAGTCATTTTCAGCCAGGTGTCCGGATATAAATGGCTCTGAGCACTATGGGACTCAACTGCTGTGGTCATAAGTCCCCTAGAACTTAGAACTACTTAAACCTAACTAACCTAAGGACATCACACACATCCATGCCCGAGGCAGGATTCGAACCTGCGACCGTAGCGGTCGTGCGGTTCCAGACTGTAGCGCCTTTAACCGCTCGGCCACTCCGGCCGGCCAGGTGTCCGGATACTTTTGATTACATAGTGTATATTGTTTTCCTGAATCGTTCCAAAAGAATGCTGCACAATTTCCGACACAGTCACAGTCTTCTCCCAACAGACTGTCAGAAGTAAGCAAATAATGTGCTCCAATGGTCCTCCTATGAACAACTCTATACTACTCTTAAGACACAGAAACATCGGTAAAAAGTGCAATTTGAACATTCTACAGTATTTTGAGACCTGTTGGCGTTTAACTTACTTTGGTCTCTCAAGTGCTCCACTAAGTCGCTTAAGGGACAGGTAGCAGAATTTTAAGTAAAAGAGACGAACAATGGTGCAGTTTGGCATTATTGAGAAACTTATTTAAATGGCTCTGAGCACTATGGGACTTAACTTCTGAGGTCATCAGTCCCCTAGAACTTAGAACTACTTAAACCTAAGTAACGTAAGGACATCACACACATCCATGCCCGAAGCAGGATTCGAACCTACGACCGTAGCGGTCGCGCGGTGCCAGACTGAAGCGCCTAGAACCGCTCGGCCACAACGGCCGGTACTTATTTAAAATTCGAGGCTATTATGCTGTGGTCGTTGAATTTCTTGGATAAACCCAACATTTCGTCTTCAAGGTGGGCTGTAGATTCTTAGAATGCCCGATTCACACCCTGATTGGCGTGAAAGTTCGTTTCCGTGTGCTGCTCACGGAGGCGTGATGTAACGTGTTTTCAAAACTCGAACGCAATTGGCCATTGTCCGTTGCTGTCATGCACTACAGCTATGCCCAGGGTAGAATATGGCTACACATCTTCTTCTGCCAGAAACAGCTCACTTTCGCACTCTTTTCCTTCCCATTAAAATTACTGATTTTTTTCGATAAAACATACAAGCATGTCTGAAAGAACGGACACTGTTGAGAATCCACATTTGTGCAAAATCACCTCCCATGTGCTGTGCTGTCGATGACAGTAGATACGATAAAGATTCCCCAGGTCCTTCATCCATTGTTCGGCGGGCGTCGAACTCGTCCCGATATGTAAATGGGTGCCATCCTATATCTCTCAAGATTGTCCTTCCATCGTTTTGACCTGAACTGAGCCCCGTTATCTGTAATCATTTTGTCCACCCTGCCTACTTGCGCTAGGAAGTCTTTCGTTAACGCTTTGCAAACACTGACTGCCCTGGCTCGTCGTAACGGAGTAAATGCAGTAAACTTCGATGTTAATTCAACGACTACTAAAATGTAACGGAAACCACGCCGAGTGACCGGGAGCGGTCCCATTAAGTCCGCGGCCGCTATATGTCGCAGTTTATTTGGAACGATTGGATGGAGGGGTGCCTTCATTGTCTGGCTGTCTGGTTTTGCCTTCTGACAAGCCTTGCATGCTGATAGAACCTTCCTTATGCGTCTTTCCATTTGTTTAAAATGACACAGATCTTTCAGTTTAATGAAGCATTTGCGTGGTCCGAAGTGACAATAACTTAAGTGTGTGTACCAGATTAACTTGTTAACTGAATCGTCTGGTATACAAAGGCTCCATATCGTGCTTGTTGTGTTTCGTCGATGAAATAAGATCCCCTTCCTTCCAAGGTAGAACATTCGTAATTCGACTTCCTGGTGGTTCTTCCAACGTTCTTTCAGCTGCTTCAATTCCGGATCTTTATCCTGATCTCTTCTTATATCCAGTAATGATGCAGTCATGAAGTTCTCGAAAACGATTCCCTACAAATAGAATAAAGTGGCAATCCTCCGCATCTTCTCCATTTGCATCTGGGAGCAGTTTGTTTTCCCCTGGACATGTGTGATGCTGAAGTCAAATTGCTGGAGGAATAAAACCCACCATGTCAGCCTATCGTATCCCAATTTTTCCGAGAGCAAAAATTCCAACGCTCTGTGGTCTGTAAAGACACGGGTCTTGTACCTAAGCAGGAAACATATGAATTTTTGGAAAGCCCACACGATATCCAATGCCTCCAACTCAGCTATCCAGTAATTCCTTTCGCACTTCGTAAGGACCCGGCTCCCAAATGCTGCGGTCTTGTTTGCTAATGTCCCATCTTCCATAATTTGTTGAAATATTACTACGCCAAGACCTGTTTTCGCAGCATCAGTCCACATGCTAGGATAGGTGTCTCCATAAAAGCCTGAATTCGTGATCAGCTGCCTCGTCCCATACCCACGGTGCGCCATTCTCTTTCGTTCAAATGAACTTCTTTTAAAAATTTACGACACCCCGGGAACCCTCTGAGGTCCTTCCTGGTCTGTGGTCTCGGAAATTGGGCTGAAGCTTCGAGTTTTTCCGGATAAGGTGCAATCCCTTTTGCTGAAATCGCGTGCCCAAGAAAATCGACCTTCCTCGTTCCGAAATAAGATTTTTCCAAATTAATTGTGACACCATGTTGATAGTTCGCCAACGACCTTGTTGTGTTCGTCCTATTTAGGCTTTGCGATGAGGATATCATCAACATAGCACATGATATCGTTCTTCAGACTTTCCGACAAAATTCTGTTCAGCCCCCTAATGAATGCTGCGGACGATGTATTGAGACCAAAGGGCAATCACCGGAACTGATAGCAGTGTCCTTTAACTAGGAATGCCGTGTACTGACGACACGAAGGGTGTAACTCAATTGGCCAGAAACTTTAACGGAGGTCAATGGACGAAAACACTTTGACACCATAAAATCTTCGCAAGAGATCTTCTAACTTCTGCGGACGGTCTGTTTCCGGCAAGATTATCGTGTTGATTTGCCTCGAATCAAGCACCAAGCGTATCGACCCATCCTTCTTTTCAAGTATCCGCAATGAGTTACTGCATGTGGACACACCAGTTTCAATATTCCCTTCATTCAGCATCCTCCGTACTTCTTCCCGGACTTTCTCTCTGTATGCGATGGGATGGGATAAGATGGGTCGAAGAACTTCTGATGTTCTTTGACACGAAACGCACACTGGAAATTATTGATGGCTCCTGTCTCAGGTAGGAACACTTCAATGTTGTTCAGTAGCACAGTTTGTAGTTCTGCCCCCTCCTCTTCGGTAAAACTGTCAGTACCACAAACCCTCTCTTGTATCGCATGACAGATCTCGTCTTCGATGTCCTCTGGGTCACAGTAACAATCCCTTTTATTTCTCAACACTGAATTCGACTTTCGTAAATGCCATACTTCTGAACCTGCGCAGATCCTAAAGCACCTCGCCGGGACTTGCGCCCGTAATGCCCGATCAATGAATCGAAGCATGATGCTTTCATCCTTATTTAATGTCGCTGTACCACGTCTTAGATCCAGTACCGCATTGTACTCGCTTAGGAAATCGGTTCCGATAATCAACTCAGTTGTCAGTTTTGTCACGATCAGGAAGTTTCTCACCAGCAGGTGACCTTGACGAAATAGCTCTAGCCTCGTCTGCGTGTTCACTTGAGTTATCTTCCGTACTATTGCTCCTTCTATTCTTAATCTCTTCACCGATAGTTCCGTCCAGTCTTGCTGTTCCTTACACTGTCTATACGTCTCTTCCGCGATGGCCGAAATCTCACTACCGCTATCCAGGATTGCTCTAACTTCCTTTCCTCCTATGGTTACCATAACAATTGGGTGCACGTCATTATGAGTGAACCCCGCTCGTTCTTCCAGCAACGTTTCTTCAATATTGTTGTATCTAAAATCATTAATGAGGCTAGGTCTGAGTTCAGTTGCAGGTGCGTTTTGCGCCTCTTCTGCATATTCAACTAGTCATTGACGTTGGTTATCATTTCCTCGCGCCCCTCGACCTGGGTTCGGTCCCCGAATCTCAATTTCCTCGACCTGAACTCCTTTTCCGTTTCCTCCATTGTACATTCGCACACCTCTTCCATTATCGTTGAAAGCGGAGCCATGGTTTCACCATCAGTTGTTTTGTGGTCCGTAGCCTTCATTCCTCCTTCCATGCCAGTCTCTGTTGCCTTGTGCATAATTATTGCGGTTCTCATTCCAGTCTCTTCGTTGTTCAGCTTTATTACTCCCGAAATTTCCCGGCCGTGAACGTTTTCCGTAAGGCGCTCCATTCCATACATTTTCGTTCCTGTTACTGTAATGGTTATATTGCGGACGCGACATAGGGCCTGCGACGTATCTGTCAGACTTCGTGTTTTCTGATATTCTCTGCTCGAAACGCGTACTCTAATTCGTAAAGAGTGTTACGGAAAGTACTGAGCTCCACATTACACCTGCCATCTAATACTTGGCGATATGCTGACGGAAGTTTGGTGTAACAGTGACGTCTGATTTTACCGGTAAAGCATGCTACGTCAAGATACTTTTCTTGTCAGTCATTGCACCAAGGAACTTGACTGGGCTTTTGTAGCCCGAACTCTCGAAATCTTTGCCAACAATCATCTTGTATTTTATGCTCTCTTTCGTCTCCTTCGACCAGTAGATATTTAGGAAGCTGTCCTTGAACTCCTGGTAACTTCTACACGTCGCTGATATTCCGCACATTTTCTCCGCAACTGACCCTTGCAAGTGTCCGCAAATAAAGTCTAATTTGTATTTTAAAGGCCAATTTGGAGGCAAAGATAGGTCAAATTGTGATATCCAAGTGCATGGATGAGTAAAGTTACCCTCATCTCGGAAAACTTCGAATTTTCGGACTTGTAAGAAGTGTTGAAAAATCAAATGGCGTTTCATTGACAACTTCCGTCCTACGGAAAATATCAGTTCTTTGTATGTCCTCGTTCGACGTCCCCTCATTTGTGCTCCCTCCACGGCTTCGAGAAAATGCGACGTTCATCTCACCATGTGCTCTGCTCGCTGCTAACGATATGCAGTTATCCGTCCCGACCGAATTTGTTTCTGGTTCTGTTTCGTTCGCCCTTGACCGCATTTGAAATCGTTCCCTCAGTGCCTCCTCCAATTTCTTCTCCATACACGTGTTGATAGCTTCCTTTTGAGATTTGAACGAAAGGAGAGTCCGGACTTCTTCAGTCTCGCTCAGTGGAGTTGCAGTTGTTACCTCTGAACCAGTCCCTAATTTGCGCAGCTCAGATTCTAATTTGTCCATGACCGCTGTTGCATGAATCACGTATTTTCGTGTCGACGCGCTGCTCCGCGTCATTTTCCCGCTTTTTCACGCTTTCGACCTTCTTGTTCAAATTTATCACCGCCTCTCGTCCTTGCTGTTCTGTGAGCTTAGTCGTTTTCAATGCTTCAGCTACTACTCGTCTTGCTAAACTTGCTACTGACTTGGCGTCCTCTGCCGTCTTCTTATCACCATCTGTGAGTTTACTCGTTTTCAATGCTTCAGCTGCTACTCTTCTTGCGAAACTTGCTACTGACTTGGCGTCCTCTGCCGTCTTCTTATCATCATGTGCAATCTTTAAACCTTTCATTGTTTTGGTGTTTACTTTATGTAGGTTTTCCTGGAGTTTATTTGCCCATCACTTGTGTTCCTCACGCATCTGATTTATCTGAGCACCGATATTTTTCATGTCCGTCCTCGTCTCGATATTACCTCGTACTATTTCATTAAATTTTTCCTCCAATTTCTTCCCCATACCCATTAAAAATGTCACCAGATTGAAGTCCTCTACCTTTTCCTCAGTATCGTGATCGACCGAACCCATCCTTGATTTCTGCTGTGTTGTATCCGCATCATTGAGTTCTGATACCGCCATGTCCTCTCTGTCCGGATTTCTACTAATCACCTCTGCTTCGATATGTTGTGGTACGCTCACATCTTCTATGACAAGCGATCTGATACTGTCTGTCCCCTCAATAAAAGCCACATCGCTTTCGTCTCCATTTCCTTGTTGCACGTCATCGTTATTGTTAACACCGTTCAACAGCAACACCTCCATACGTTCAAACTGTGCCTCCACCGTTTCATTGCACTCTTCCTCCATGGCGTACGCTTTATTTTCTCGCTCCCAGTCTACTTGTCTTGCCCTTCTTCTCGTTATCATTCAAATTCTCTATCAACAACAAAATTTAATTATCCGTGCAACACGTGGACAACCGTATTGTCTAACTCGCAAGATATACGCAGTACAATACAATGACGTCAAAGAATTTAGCAAAGCTGTATGCAGTCCGAGACTACAATAGTAAACGAGATTCAGAATCAAAAACAACCAAATACAAGGCAAATACAATAGTAGACACCACAAAAATAATACGACGACGCCGTTAGCAACGACGGAAAAACGGTCGACAAATGACACAGAAGTCGCTGACACAAATGCACGATAAATAAAACAAATAAACACATAAACAACACAACCAGATAATTAAGTATCTACAACATACTAATGAACCATATTTCTCTTCTTTTTCTTTTTTATTTCATCATAATGTGGCATCGTCACAGAAGATCCTGGCAGCAGTTCGCCAATTGCAAGCTTCCTACTTTCTTTTGTAATCAGGACTTCAATAAAAATGGTAAAGGTAATGTTAATCAGAACATAGGGAGGAGTTGTGATCTAAATAACAATAGCTTTATTCATTCTTAATATCACAAGAGAAACAAAATTGCTAAAGAAACGTCACACAAACACTTTTATTTGACAAACGCTTTCACTAATATGGGGTCTTTGGAGGACAAAGTGATCGTCTGGGGATCGACACACGACACTAACCAGAATACTAATCGCCTTATCTGACTTCATACACGTGAATCCGGGGTATGGCACAAAAATTACGCCACAACCATGCATCTATACTCCACTATTCCATAAAGCAAAATATGATTCGAAAGAACAGGGTGCTGAGAAAAATACATTTGAACCCTACGCCGTCGCAGCGAATACTTTACTCTTCTGCTGGTCAGGGCGGCACACCACGATGCGTTCGGCGACTGCAGTCATGGACGGCTGCAACCTATTATTAATGGCGCGCACCCGAAAAATGCAAGTACGCGGTCTCGCGTTCGGCTAATTCGGAACACAGGCACTTCCCTATGAGCCTCTGGAACCCCAGTGGATTCCAGTGTGCAGGTGGGCCAGTTTGCCAGTCTGCCAAACCAATTTGATTCCGTCCCACGACTATGCGTGATGCGTGACGAAATATGTCAAATGCTTAGACGGCCAACTCAAACAAATAAGTACACCCACACATCACTTGTTGTGTGTGTGTTGCTAGAAGCAGTATCTCTGATGGTTCAGATAGTGACTGGCACAGGTTCTAAGTGGTACACTAGCAAAGGACACAAGTCTCACCGTTTAGGTAAGGACCTGTATTTCTCTACTAGCGAAGCACCAGTACAAGAGTGACCTCACCTCTTTCTCTCAGCTTTCCTCCCCAGCTTGGTAGCAAAGCACAATTACATCATAGACTACTCGCCGGCCGGTGTGGCCGTGCGGTTCTAAGCGCGTCAGTTTGGAACCGCGTGACCGCTACGGTCGCAGGTTCGAATCCTGCCTCGGGCATGGATGTGTGTGATGTCCTTAGGTTAGTTAGCTTTAAGTAGTTCTAGGGGACTGATGACCTCAGTAGTTAAGTCCCATAGTGCTCAGAGCCATTTGACCCGATCATAGACTACTCCCACTCTAGCACAAGCCAATCACAAGCTGGAGCACCGCATTCGAAGATGGGAGACTGCCCCTTGCTCTGCATACACAGAGACTTTAAAGTTAATTGGGAGAAAAGGAAAAAAATTCAGCTTCATGGCCTCTTTCCCAAGTGTTTATGCTGTGTCTTTTGCTAACAACATGACCTGGATATAATCATAGGCCTCCATAAAAAGATCGTTATCTCGCCTGTTGTGCCCTTTTCTAACATTCCAAAGAACGTCCATAAACTCGCTAAAATCCTCGTGCCTTCACAAATATGTTTTGTAACAGAGTCAGGACGTCTGGGCGCCAGTGACCTGTCCCACCGAAATTGGCAGAAAGC
The DNA here is from genome assembly GCF_023864275.1 of Schistocerca cancellata. Taxonomy (NCBI): domain Eukaryota; kingdom Metazoa; phylum Arthropoda; class Insecta; order Orthoptera; family Acrididae; genus Schistocerca; species Schistocerca cancellata. The sequence goes on along the minus strand of NC_064628.1, from coordinate 164,018,876 downwards.
TCACAGTTGTCTCATCGGCTTCCTGCCTAACAAGGGCCCATTCTCTGCTTTATTGCCGACTTTCCGTGCTCTGTCCATCGCAGCGGCGACATCTCGGCGCTGGTCAGCCTACCTGGACGCGGCCGCCGACCGACCGGCGCCATACAACGTCCCAGCGCAATGAGACCACGGGACTCGGCCCTCAGCCGCCGTACGCTTTTACTGCAGTCGTTTAAATCGGCACCCTATTCCTTTTAACGCAGGTGAAGTTTACCGCTATTCCTTCACTAGAGCACACAAGCAGTAGCGTTAACTACTGCTCACTATTTCATCATGATGTAAGAAGTCAGATAGTGTCCAGGTATAGCAACCAAATAATAAAGATCAACTTCCCCAAGAACATTACGCCGCATAATACCGTATTAGAAGTGAGAGTGCCGTGCAATCGCATAATACCATATTAGAAGTGAGAGTGCCCTGCAATCTCTCAACATAAACTGAAATTATTTCACTCGCAACCCAATAAAAGTTGTGACTAATTTAGATTGGCTGGCTCTGAGCACTATGCGACTTAACTTCTGAGGTCATCAGTCGCCTAGAACTTAGAACTAATTAAACCTATCTAACCTAAGGACATCACACACATACATGCCCGAGGCAGTATTCGAACCTGCGACCGTAGCTAATTTAGATTATTTCAACTGTTAGTGACTGTTGTAATAACTGGTAACATATGCTTGTACAGTAGCACTAGACTCTAAGGATCCCAGAGTAAATACCAGTGTGTGAAAGAAATTTTCAATGCCATTATTTGGTCGGCAAGAAGAGCAGGTGGTGTAAAGTTCCTGATTGCCAGAATTTCTACTGCCGTCCTGGATTAAATTCCAAGCAGCTTCGCAATATCTGTGACTGATAGAGTGTTATATTGGTAATTAGTGATATGTCCCTCGGATAGGGCTCATAAGCTCGCCATGACCCATTGACGGTATTTGAGAGCAACTGGCAATCGTCAGTACTGGCTTTCATCCTCTCCTTTCTCTTTCATAATCAAAGACAATACATACACGACAGTAAGCCACACATACAGAAAGGCACACACTCACTCACACAAATCTTTGTCACATGCACTAAAAAAGTCTCCAATCGACACACAGCACTCACATCTCGCAAAGTGAAGGTGCCCGATGAATGCGAATAAAGGCTTTTCTGAACTACTCGGCATAGCTGTCAATACCAAATGACATTAACAGTTTTACTATTTTAGCTTATTTTTATGTCCTGAGCATGTTGTTACTGATTAATATGTGCCTTCTTCGTATTGATTCCCATCTTACCTCTGAGTGATTAGTGCACCACTTAACGAACTCATATTTTTCAGAATAAACTCTGAACGAAGAACATTTGTTGAGCTACTCTGAAACTCCAGAAGGCCTGCAAACTGGAGCAGAGACTGCATACTTTGACAGCTTTCCTCAGCTGTTAGAGTTTAAAACACACACACACATAACATATCATTGTATTTACTTATAATATACAATATGCATAAAATAATATTGTTTTATTAAACAAAATATGCGTACATCACCAAACACAAATAACTACGAGGATTTTCTTGTAGCCTACTTTCTTTGCCCTTGTCGTGAATAGCAATTGAAATTGTATGCTTACATAGTAACTGCATAAAAATTACAATTTGATGCACATTTTTATTTTCGGTGTACGATGATAGCTTCGGGAAGAGCTATATTTTGTTATGAGGCACAAAGACTATTCTCATAGTATTTTTCCACTCACCTACGTTTGTTGCTCATTTGCACTTCATTGCCAAGCCTTTTATTCTTTCATTTTAAGGCACTTCGACACAATTATCGAAATGTCATACAGCCCAAGTATATCCTACTGCAGCATCCTCTAATTTGGTGAATGTAAGACATTTACCCTCGACGTCACTGACCCATCAGCACTGTGGGGTTGGGTTGTTGGGTTGTTTTGGGAAGGAGCCCAGACAGCGAGGTCATCGGTCTCATCGGATTAGGTAAGGACGGGAAAGGAAGTCGGTCCTGCCCTTTCAAAGGAACCATCCCGGTATTTACCTGGAGCGATTTAGGGAAATCATGTGCTTCGTAGTACAGTGGGGAAAGTATGAAGAGTCTAACATACGTGCCAGAGACGACCGCAGCCGCATCTGACCGAGATACCTTCACGCGTGGTTCAGGTGTAAAAATGTGTGGTTAGAACGATTGAGCCATCACTGGCATACCTGTGACGCAAGCAGCGCCCAGTTCTAGTTCCACACGTGTCGAGAATCGCGCTCGGCAGTGTGCGCTCACTGAAGATTATACGACGTAACTCAAATAAAGCGTGACGTAATAATTACACTAGTTCTTTCAGCAAACCATTATTCATTTTACGTGTGTGTTTTACTGTTGTTCGTGAAGCGTAGAATGGCATGGAAATTCTTGAATTGACATAGAAGGCATAAAAATAAGTGGTTTTAATGTCCCGTCGACGGCGAGATCATAGGAGACTGAGCACAAGCACAAGATTGAACATGGATGTAATAGGAAACACCTCACAGTCTCTTCGCAGTAAGCATCCCAGAACTTACCTAAAGTAACGTGGGGATACCACTAAAACAAAAATCTTAGTACTTGAAAGAACTTTTGATCACACGTTACAAGAAGTAATGCGAAGTGCACGACCAGGACTGGAAAAAGAGCCCCTGCCTTCCTAGTGCCGCTCTGGAGAATCGTTAGAACCAATACATCTTGCGTGCTGATTCCCTAATTACAGAATGTGAGTGGACGTTGCTGCCTGTCCTGCCGCAATTGGGAATGAAAACGAGTTTTTAGCGTAAGGGATCGCCCACACCTTATAAATGGGCCTGAGAACTGTGGCACATGCAATAAATGGCAGATAGAAGATTTTAATTAGTCTTCAAGTTCTGAAAGGAAAAGGCATTGTTGTGAACCAGAACTAGAGTATCAGCCAAAAATAAGCAACGGATTTTAGTTGTTTATTACAGAGAAACTGTGAAAGATAGAAAAATATTGCGCATGTCACAAGGGAGAGGGAGACTCGAAGTTTTGTATTCGGACAGAGGCTATACTATACACGCAACATGAGCATCGCGCGTTGCTAGAGAAACATCGAAGCGGTAGTCCATTTCATTCCACACAGGAATCAAAAGGGGCCAGTTTATTGAACCGACAGATTCGCTTTTCAGTTCTTGAAGAGCAGCTGCCATAGGTGGGACAAAGACTGTCTTTTATGTACCTCCCACAGAAAGAAATACGAGGGTAACTCCAAAAGAAATGCACACTATTTTTTTTAAATCCATCTTTTATTCTACATGTTTGAAAGGTTTACAGTATGTAGATACATCCTTTAGGAACAATGTTTTCATTGCTTGATAGGTTCCCGGGATTTACGCCGGATCATATTGTAGAAACCGCACAATATTTCAGCGAGACAACTGCCCGCCATCTTCAGGTGCTACTGTCGCGTCGCTGAGAAGCGCGCCAATTTATATGCTGGCTTTCTAGAGCAGCGCAGGCGCCAGCGGGGCATAACGTCATCGAAGACCAATCATAGACAGCGTCGAATACCAGAGTCCTCTGCTGAAGAAACGGGTCGCGGTCTGCGGAAGCGCGCCGCGGCGCGGGAAAATGCGGCCGGGAGCGACGGACCCCGTTCGCGCGCGCGATTTAAGCATCTGCGCTAAGGCTTCCCATCTGCGTTGACTCGGCGCGGTTACTAATCTGTGGCTGACGATTCCTTAGTGCCGCCAAGGCTGGTTCCCAGGCTTTGCTCAGGTGAAACCCCGTGTCTCTGTTTAATAGGTCACTGCTTATACGTATTTCGACCGCCTCTTTGATGATGGAGTCAGTATGTGGAAGCATGCGAGAGGATCTTAGTTTTTTCATAATTCATGCCGTGTCCCGTGTCAAGGCAATGTTCAGCAACCGCAGATTTCTCTGGCTGACCCAACCTCGTGTGACGTTTATGTTCGTCGCATCTGTCTTTGACCGTACGACACGTCTGGCCAATATAAGATTTCCCACACTGGCACGGGATTTTGTATATTCCTGGTCTCCTCAGGCCGAGGTTGTCTTTAAGCAGATCCGGAACGCGTTTCGACCAGCACGCTCCAAACCTCAAGAACAACCTGAAGAAGCAGATAACACCACGGGGTTGGTTTTTCTACCGTATGTCGGTGGCGTGTCTTTTAAGGTGGGTAGAATTTTCAAGAAACATCGGATTAAATGTGTTTTCCGGCCTCCAGCAAAAGTGAAATCGATGCTGGGCTCTGTTAAAGACAACCTCGGCCTGAGGAGACCAGGAATATACAAAATCCCGTGCCAGTGTGGGAAATCTTATATTGGCCAGACGTGTCGTACGGTCAAAGACAGATGCGACGAACATAAACGTCACACGAGGTTGGGTCAGCCAGAGAAATCTGCGGTTGCTGAACATTGCCTTGACACGGGACACGGCATGAATTATGAAAAAACTAAGATCCTCTCGCATGCTTCCACATACTGGGACTCCATCATCAAAGAGGCGGTCGAAATACGTATAAGCAGTGACCTATTAAACAGAGACACGGGGTTTCACCTGAGCAAAGCCTGGGAACCAGCCTTGGCGGCACTAAGGAATCGTCAGCCACAGATTAGCAACCGCGCCGAGTCAACGCAGATGGGAAGCCTTAGCGCAGATGCTTAAATCGCGCGCGCGAACGGGGTCCGTCGCTCCCGGCCGCATTTTCCCGCGCCGCGGCGCGCTTCCGCAGACCGCGACCCGTTTCTTCAGCAGAGGACTCTGGTATTCGACGCTGTCTATGATTGGTCTTCGATGACGTTATGCCCCGCTGGCGCCTGCGCTGCTCTAGAAAGCCAGCATATAAATTGGCGCGCTTCTCAGCGACGCGACAGTAGCACCTGAAGATGGCGGGCAGTTGTCTCGCTGAAATATTGTGCGGTTTCTACAATATGATCCGGCGTAAATCCCGGGAACCTATCAAGCAGATGCAGCGCCGGGAAAGCCTCAAGCAGCACAATGTTTTCATTTCTCCACATAATTTCCATCCCTCTCAACTCCCTTACGCCGTCTTGGAACCAGCGCCTTTATAACCACACGGTAAAATTCTGGACCAACCTGTTGGAGACACTGTTTGACAGCGTGCGCAAGGGAGTCATCATCTTCAAACCTTGTTCCACGAAGAGAGTCTTTCTGTTTCCCAAACAGATGATAGTCACATGGAGCCAGGTCAGGACTGTAAGGCAGGTGTTTCAGTGTTGTCCAACCGAGTTTTGTGATCGTTTCCATGGTTTTTTGACAGACATGTGGCCATGGGTTGTCGTGCAACAGCAAAACATCCTGCTTTTGCCGATGTGGTCGAATACGACTCAGTCGAGCTTGAAGTTTCTTCAGTGTCGTCACATATGCATCAGAATTTATGGTGGTTCCACTTGGCATGATGTCCACAAGAAAGAGTCTTTCGGAATCGAAAAACACCGTAGCCATAACTTCTCCAGCAGAAGGTGTGGTATTGAATTTTTTTTTTCTTGGGTGAATTTGCATGATTCCACCCCATTGATTGCCTCTTTGTCAATGGTGAAAAATGATGGACCCATGTTTCATCACCTGTCACAATTCTTCCAAGAAATTCCAAAAGTTCGCTGCATACCATTTTTCTTGTTTCTTTGTGAGCCACTGTCAACTTCCTAGGAACTCACCTGGCACAAAGCTTTTTTAACGCCAACACTGTCAGTATTCTGCAAACACTTCCTTCCCTATCTCAACGAAGCGTGACAATTCGTTCACTGTGATGCGTCTGTCAGCAGTCACCAATTCGTTAACTCTCTGCACATTGTCTGGAATGTGTGCATTACGAGGCCTGCCGTTGCGAGGACAATCCTCAATATTGCCATCCCCGCTTTCATCATGAAACTTGCTTGCCCACCGACTAACTGTACTGCGATCAACAGCAGCATCTCCATACCCCTTTTTCAACCTCTTGTGGATGTTTCCCAGTGTCTCGTTTTCACAGCACAGGAATTCTATGACAGCACGTTGCTTCTGACGAACGTCAAGAGTAGCAGCCATCTTGAAGACATGCTGTGACAGCGCCACTCAGGGGAACAGGTTGAACTAAGTTTGAAAACTAGCGGGAATAATGTATCCTTCTACACACTGTAAGACTTTCACACATGCAGTATGAAAACTGTATTTTTACAAAAGTAGGGTGCATTTCTTTTGGAGTGACCCTCATAGTAGGGTTGGAGTCTGGTGAAATGGGAGGCCAAAAACAATGGAACAAGATCTTGTTGTCCACATCTTCTAGTCCAACGTTGTGGGATGCTGTTGCTAAGATAATGTCACACCTCAAGGTGAAAGAGAAGCGGGGCGGCGTCAAGCATAAAAATGAAATTACTGGAATCTTCGTGAAGTTCAGAAAACTACCAGTTTTCCCCGTCACAGTTTTCTTCTCAAAAAGAGAAAATCTATAAACAATGAAAACACGCAGTTTCTGTGTGTCATGTTCGACGACGATGACAGGATGTTGTGACTCCCAGATTCTTACATTACGGTGGTTTACTATACCTGATAGATTAAACATCGATTCGTCCATAAAGATGCGTAGAACTGAAATACAAAATTCTTACCTTCTGTTATGGTTGCCAGGACACAATTGCTGCGGTAACTACAACTTGCAGACGTCGTTTCAGAACCAGCTTCCAAGAACTTTGTGTGCCAGTCATAAATCTGCTTACGCAGAGGCGGCTTCTTGGTGAACCGATGGCGGAATGCACGTTGCACTAGAAAAATTGATTGACTTTGCGCAAATTCCAACACGCAATATGATTTGTCTTGTTGTGTAGGCGCCATGTTCCTGCAAACAAACAACAGTACAGATATGTCTAAACATTGAACCTTCCTCCATCCAGTGACATGCAAAATGTGTTTCTATGTTTTATAGTTTGCCTTAAATAAAGAACCGAAATCTGTAGTTTCTTTTTGAATCACTTGCTACTTGCGTTTAGGTACTGAATATGAATGTTCTTATTAGAGAGTCATTTCTGAAAGTATTTCTGATAATGCCCAGCTAATTCGCGGAGGACAGGACAGTTAGTTTAAATTCTGGGCCAAAATAAGAGGCTGTCAGTTACACTCGAACATGCAACTTTATTTATTTGACCAAACATTACAAGAGCCAAGAAAGTTTTTTTAAAAATCACAGCATTAATTTACTGGCTCAATGCGAGGTACAATGTCATGCCTTAAGGTCAAGATCAATTTAATTTAAAAACGGCTGAAAGCTAATAACTTAAGACTCAACCAAAATCAGAAATTTAAAAGGCAGAAGGCCTAATCTTAAATCAGTTCTTTCAATTAGGCTGAAGGCCCAAACAATCTGACACCTTAAGTGCAAAACTACTGTAATTTAAAAATCAGTCACTTAAGATTCAAACCAAAATAAATTTTTAAAAGGCCAAAGGCCTTACCTTAAGGCAGTTCATTAAATTAGGCTGAAGGCCCAAACAATCTTACACCTTAAGGGCAAAACAACCTTAATTTAGAAACCGGCTACAATCCCCACCAATAAAAACAACAAGAACAAATAAGAAAAGGCAGTACACCCAACAGCGCTCAGAATTTTCCGAGGGTCGGCCTGGAATTCAAATACTAACGATCGTTTAGGTCAGACGGGCATTCGGCCCAACCACTCTCGATCCGCCGACAAGCCAACCGACAGACAGTCAGTGGACCCACCGACAAGATAACTTCCACTCCACCCCACCAGCACACAACAGGGAGTTCAATGGAACAATGTGGAAAGTATTGGCACCCACAACCAATTTTACCTTGAGGTGTCAAACTACACACTGTGCTGGACAGCGTCAACATGATGAGTAAAATACGCTGCCTGAATTTACGTCAACGGCCAGGGCAGGTAACCGGAACGTTAATGGCCACAAGGCAGAAGATTCCGCTGGTGCACTTCAATTCAGAATAACCAAGTACAGTTAAACTCCAACGGAGTTGTTGCTCGCGGGAATGTCCCAACAGCCGACAACGATATCCAAACAACACAATGTGAACAGTCATGACTTGCTGGTAGATAAAGTCAAAACTCAACTCTCGTGTCCAGACCTCGTAGCAATGGGAACAGCACCACACACTCCTTCCATGCATGGACGCCGCCAGTGGCTACAGCCAAACTATGCGCCATGGAGATTTCCTCGCTGCTCCATGCCAACCGGCCCACTGGCCGGGCCCGGAAATGGTGAAAGGACCAAATATACATCGGCCGATGAGACAACCGACCGAACGACCAACCAACAGTCGTCCCACTCCAACCTTCCTCCATCGGACAGTTCATGTGTGTCGCCAGCAGTCGGCGAGCACTGGCTGTCCGCACCTCACCGGCGCTCCGTCCCCAACTTCACTGCTGCTGCCTGCTGACTGTACTGCTGGTCCATCTCCAACCAACTGCCAGTCATACGACAACCCGGAAATACTAGCGGTCACTCCAGAGATGGTACGACAGTGCGCTTAACGATACGCGCTGCTGCTGCTGCTCACGGGCAAGGAAGTTAGGAAGTTAGTCACGCCAGTGAATGGAGTAAGAAAACGAGGCGGCAGTGCCGTAATAAAAGATGACAAACAATAAATTGAATAAATGCGAGCCATGCACAGCTCAATTTCTATGGAATACAGCGTTTATACACACACCAAAAAAACTATTTAATCAAAAATGGTTCAAATGGCTCTGAGCATTATGGGAATTAACATCTGAGGTCATCAGTCCCCTAGAACTTAGAATTACTTAAACCTAACTAACCTAAGGACATCACACACATCCATGCCCGAGGCAGGATTCGAATCTGCGACCGTAGCGGTCGCGCGGTTCCAGACTGAAGCGCCTAGAACCGCTCGGCCACCGCGGCCGGCCTTTTGAATCACCTCAGTTCCCAGAACTCCTGAAGATAGACGTTGACTAAGGATAATTTATAACAGGCACAGTTCCTTTGTTCAGAGATGTCACTAAGCCCTCCCAAAGATGTAAACAATCATGCATCATCAGCGCCTATTGGATGGAGGGGTTCCGACAGCCGGTCATTCCACCAGGGAGGAGGTACACGGCTCGTATTGTCTGTAGTCCAATCATGCCTAGCCGGTCAACACTGCAGTTAGATGGAGTCCGCCTTGTTACTTTGTACCAGGAAGGGCTCCAAAAAGAAAAGTGTCCAGGCGTCTCGGAGTGAACCAAAGCGATGTTGTTCGGACATGGAGGAGATACAGACAGACATGAACTGTCAACGTCAAGCCTCATTCAGGCCTCTCAAGGGCTAATACTGCAGTAGATGACCACTACCTAAAGATTATGGCTCGGAGGGATCCCGACAGCAACGCCACCATGTCGAATAATGCTTTTCGTGCAGCCACAGGATGTCGTGTTACGACTCAAACTGTGCATAATACGTTGCATGATCCGCAACTTCACTCCCAATGTCCATGGTGAGGTCCGTCTTTGCATCCACGACACCATGCAGCACGGTACAGATGGGCCCAACACCATGCTGAATGGACCGCTCAGGATTGGCGTCAAGTTCTCTTCACCGATGAGTGTCGCATATGCCTTCTACCAGACAATCGTCGGAAACGTGTTTGGAGGCAACCCGGTCAGGCTGAACGCCTTAGACACACTGTTCAGCGAGTGCAGCAAGGTGGAGGTTCCCTGCTGTTTTGAAGTGGCATTATGTGGGGTCGACGTACGCCGCTGGTGGTCATGGAAGCGAAACCATATCGGCAGCATATTGGCGAGGCATCCGTCTTCATGGACGACAGTTCGCGCTCCCGTTGTGCACATCTTGTGAATGACTTCCTTCAGGATAACGACATCGACCGAGTAGAGTGGCCAGCATGTTCTCCAGACATGAACCCTGTCGAACATGCCTGGGATAGATTGAAAAAGGCTATTATGGACGACGTGAGCCACCAATCACTCTGAGGGATCTACGCCGAATCGCCGTTGAGGAGTGGGACAATCTGGACCAACAGTGCCTTGATGAACTTCTGGATAGTATGCCACGACGAATACAGGCATGCATCAGTGCAAGAGGACGTGCTACTTGGTATTAGAGGTACCGGTGTGTACAGCAATTTGGACCACTACCTCTGAAGGACTCGCTGTATGATGGTGCAACATGTAATGTGTGGTTTTCATGAGCATTAAAAAGGACGGAAATGATGTTTATGTTGATCTGTATTCCAATTTTCTGTACAGGTTCCGGAACTCTCTGAACCGAGTGATGCAAAACTTTTTGACGTGTCTATTTAGAAAATGTTGACTCACTTTCAAATGAATAACATTACAGAGAGCTAAGGTACACATATTCCGTCACGAAGGGTACAGGGATGGCAACTGGAAGAATAGCCATCCTTTAAATTTGGTTAATCATTTTAATTTTACTTTTGCTTCATTTGTTAAAGTGTTTATTGTTTGTTAAAATTTGGTTAATAATGGTTAATTTAGCGCCAGTTCGATTAATGGCAGGCCCTTGCTGCGCCGATGCGGGGAAAAGGTACAAGAAAAAGGAAAAGAAGAAATATCTAGTCAACAGTGTCGATACACCTCACTTAATGCGGAACTGACCACTGGATGTCACGAGTGGCGGATCCGCCAGTGTAGTAAAAGTGATGCGGTTGGGGGGGGGGGGGGGGAGGGGAGTATTTCTGTCGTCAGTATCCCTACTTACAGCAGAACGGATCGATCAGGGAGCTCAATGATTTCAAGTGTGGGCAGTCACTTGCGTGTCTCTTGCATAACAGATTCATCAGGAGCATTTCAATCCTTCTGAAGTTACCAAGTTGGTGACATGATTGTGAAGTGGAAACTTAAAACAACAGCCCCAGCTAAATCAAGACAAGGAAGACCTGTACTGATGGACATAAACCGTCGACCATTGTTGGTGGAGGGTGGTTGTAAAAATTCCCTTGAAACCAGTGAAAGGAAGCACTCGCGGGTTCCAAACTGTTACCAGGACTCCAGATAGCACAATGGCTGCGCGTAATGTGTTAAGAAGAACGTGTTACAGTGGCCGAGCAGCTCCTGATGAGCCACACATGTCTGTAGTGACATTTGAGGTGGTGTACGGAAACGAGTTCTGTGAAGTGATGAATCACAGTATACGCTGTGGTAGTCCGATGGAAGGGATTTGGGTTTGTTGAATGCCTGGAAAAGTTACCAAGCATCATGTGTAGTGCCAACAGTGGAGTACGGGTGAGGTGGTGTTACGTTGTGGGAGTGTTTTTTTTTCGTTAGAGTGTGGTCGCCTTATCACGCTTAAGAAAAATGTAAATGCAGAAACATACGTACACATTTTACAGCATTCTGTACTACGAACAGTAGAGGAACGGTTCGGAGACGATGATAGTTTTTATCGTGAGAATGCACCTGTCAAAGCCGCATGTGTGCGGCAATTGACTGTGGACACTAACATTTCTGAAATGAACTGGCCCGCCAGAATCCAGTCCTGAACGTAATGGAACACCTTTGAAATGAGTCAGAACGCCGACTTCGCTCCAGACTCCAGAGTTCGTCACTACCTTATCTAGTTTCAGTTCTTGAGGAAGAATGGGCTACCATTTCTCCGCAGGCAGCCAGATACCTCACTGAAAACGCCGCCAGCAGAGTTCAAGCCGTCATAAATGTGGAGGGCCGCCTCGTCCCATATCCACCTACCTTAATAGGCGTGCGAATTCTTTCATGAGGTAGTGTGTACTGAACATACGAGTAGTTGAAATCCTGGGAGCCTCACTGACCTTTTGCACGCAGCAACGCAAGATCTCATAGAATCCAGAATAGATATGGCAAGTAGTCGTATTACACTACTGGCCATTAAAATTGCTACACCACGAAGATGACGTGCTACAGACGCGAAATTTAACCGACAGGAAGAAGATGCAGTGATATGCAAATGATGCCTGGTGAAACGTTGTTGTGATGCCTTGTGTAAGGAGGAGAAATGCGTACCATCACGTTTCCGACTTTGATAAAGGTCGGATTGTAGCCTATCGCGATTGCGGTTTATCGTATCGCGATATTGCTGCTCGCGTTGGTCGAGATCCAATGACTGTTAGCAGAAAATGGAATCGGTGGGTTCAGGAGGGTAATACGGAACGCCCTGCTGGATCCCAACGGCCTCGAATCACTAGCAGTCGAGATGACAGGCATCTTATCCGCACGGCTGTAACGGATCGTGCAGCCACGTCTCGATCCCTGAGTCAACAGATGGGGACGTTTGCAAGACGACAACCATTTGCGCGAACATTTCGACGACGTTTGCAGCAGCATGGATTATCAGCTCGGAGACAATGGCTGCGGTTACCCTTGACGCTGCATCACAGACAGGAGCGCCTGCGATGGTGTACTCAACGACGAACCTGGGTGGCAAAACGTCATTTTTTCGGATGAATCCAGGTTCTGTTTACAGCATCACGATGGTCGCATCCGTGTTTGGCGACATCGCAGTGAACGCACATTGGAAGCGTGTATTCGTCATTGCCATACTGGCGTATCACCCGGCGTGATGGTATGGGGTGCCATTGGTTACACGTCTTGGTCACCTCTTGTTCGCATTGACGGCACTTTGAACAGTGGAGGTTACATTTCAGATGTGTTACGGCCCGTGGATCTACCCTTCATTCGATCCCTGCGAAACCCTACATTTCAGCAGGATAATGCACGACCGCTTCTTGCAGGTCCTGTACGGGCTTTCTGGATACAGAAAATGTTCAACTGCTGCCCTGACCAGCACATTCTCCAGATCTCTCACCAATTGAAAACATCTGGTCAATGGTGGCCGAGCAACTGGCTCGTCACAGTACACCAGTCACTACTCTTCATGAACTGTGGTATTGTGTTGAAGCTGCATGGGCAACTGTACCTGTACACGCCATCCAAGCTCTGTTTGACTCAATGCCCAGGCGTATCAAGGCCGTTATTGCGGCCAGAGATGGTTGTTCTGGGTACTGATTTCTCAGGATCTATGCACCCAAATTGCGTGAAAATGTTATCACATGTCAATTCTAGTATAATATATTTGCCCAATGAATACCCGTTTATCATCTGCATTTCTTCTAGGTGTAGGAATTTTAATAGCCAGTAGTGCATCTCTTGCCCAAAACTTACGCTACTTACGGCAGAGAAATCCCTATCAACAACACCATGCGAAAATTGAGATTAGTCTTCACTAAGGCAGTACTTGGTCTGAAGCAACACATAAATCTTATGATACTAAGACGTTTCGAGCGAGTTAAATTCGGAAAGTCTAAATGAGTTTCAGAACTCTTCGATAGATGGACTGAGGTTTGGTGATTCGGACAGTATCGAAAGAGCTGCAAAAATAACCATTTAAAAAATTCAGAGTTGTTTCCAAGTAGTATACGCATACTTTGCGTATATGTAAAAGGACACTGCGTTTAAGAAAGCAGGAGTTTTTTGGTGCTGCTTGCCCGTCCGGCTTCTGCGGAGGACGCTGCTGATGACGTGGTGCAGGACAGGGTCGGTATACCAGGAGAGGGACATCATTGGGCGCATCCTGCCACGCACTGCTGACGGTACGCCTTGTAGCAATGCAGTTCGCTTTATCAGCTTCACTCGTTCGTTTCACAACCTGAAACTGGAAGAGAGATTACTTGGAGACCCAGAGAACTGGAAAAGTATGAAAGAAAATTAATGGTGGACTTCAACGTCTCTTACATACTGAAGTTGAAGAAACACTAGCGTGGTTGGAAGCAGAGGGAGAGTAGAATCTGTCTTGACCGCGACAAAAGAAACAATCCTGACATTTCCCTGAAATATATTTTGAGCCTGACGAAAGAAGGGAAGCTTCAAGTTAAGCGTCCCGAAGCCGACAAGATCATCATAATATGAGTAAAACTTGGGTAGAAAAGAGATTGGAAAGGAAATCGGAACATCCCCTAAAAAAAGATTTTTTTTGTGAGCAGTTCGTCCCTGCGCCGGCCGTAGATTTTTAGTGAAAACGTCGGAATGAAATCAAAACAAGTATTTTGTATTAATATGTATCCCTTTACTATAGTGGTTCGACAAAGTAGTATAATGGTTACAGAGTAGATAGATCAGAACTTTGGACAGTCGCTGGCAGCAGTATGCTCGATCGGCGCCGTTTTTATCTACCCCCGCCACTGCGCTGCCGTAGCTTTCGTATTCGCTCACACTGAACATTTTAGGCTTTTTTGATTTCTTTCGAGGCGAGATTTCCTTTGACTTGTCTCTGATTCCGAGCGTATTTACAACTCGTATGAGACGAAATCTTACATTACTTTGTAATTTTCAATTTAAATTTCGCTTATATTCTGGCGAATATTTTTATTTTCTCATTTTGAGTCCCAGCCGCGATGCGCAAGCTCTTGACATCCGAGTCAATGCGCTAGATAATTTATAACTTTACACGAAGCTAATTAGTAACAGTCACGCGCATACAGCTGCATACACTAGTACGATGACGCCACAGGCAAAACAAATACTGCGTGGGCGATCACATCAGACATGATCTTCCCCCCGCCTTCACCATCGCTAACTAAATTTTAAAATGAAATCGGTTTTTCTTTGTTCTCTTTGAACTCCTTAATTTTTAAAATGACGAAAGACAAAATGTTATTTACTTTTTATAGGTGTTTAATTAAACCAAATAAAACTATCCATTGTGAGGCTAGGCATTTGGTACAAAATATGCTTGCCCTGCACCTCTCACAGCGCTAGCGCACTCTCCACCTATATTTAAGATCGAAAAATTTAAAATGCCTGCGCTATACTTACTGTCTGTAAATCACTTGATCAATGGCCTCCTTACTCCTGAAACGGAAAAAATTGGAAGACTTCAGGCTGCTAATACTTTGTGCGTGAACACTGCCACCAATAGCAGTTAATAATAATACTATGTACAGCACTATTGCAGTCATTATGTAGCTATTGTTGTGTTGTGCTGTCAATTAATGCGTTCATCTATTTCAAAAGTAAGTAAGGAAGCTATTTCTGGTCCGTTGCAGAAACTACCTACAACTTGGCGAACAAAATTTCATGAGATAGTTAGCACTTGTTACATGTCTCACTTTTTTGGTCATAGTTGCACAGTACAAAGTAACGTGAGTAGGGGGTGGGTACGTAAAAAAAGATGTTGTTCACACATTCGTTCCACTCGCTGTAGGCTTGTCATTCATTAATGACGCAATTAGAAACAGTAATTACTGGTGTTAGGTAAGTTATATTAGTCTTACAATACTTATAACGATAATAATAATATTTTTTTTAAAAAATAGTTTCGTGAGAGACCAGTCGAATGCTTTTGGTTTCCACCCCTCAAATTATTTCATGTTAGCACTCAGGGGATAATATTCCCCCGTTGGGAATCACAGATCTATCCTTTGGTGCTCAGCCATCGCTTACGCATTATTACTCTTGCACTTCTTAGCAACCCAAATATAATGGTATTTTGTTACAAAAAGAAGTACTACCGGCGAGAGAACAGATGTGTCTCGCTAAAGAAAAAGAAAAGAGTAAAAATTAAGGAAAGCTCTCCGGCATTCGTCAGACCTGGTTTAGGGAAATCACGGAAATTTAAATCCGGATGATGAGATTTTGATTTCCCCTGCTTCCAAATGCTCTTCCATTCTTTTAAGCACTGTGCCAATTCGCTCCGTGTGGCCAGAGTCCATGTGTAGTGTTTTACCGATTACCACCCCTCGCACGGTCTACTAATACTGCCTTCATTCCTTGAAGACATGACACAAATCCTCCAGGAACACACGACAGGTTGAATTCAAGGACATGGCATAATTATGTGAGTCCATAAAATGATGAGAAATATTTGTCATGTGAACCGAATGCTGGTATGGTTCTTTGAAACAACACAGCTGATTGCTCTCCTCATCTTTGTCATATCAGAGCGTGTACCCCGTCTCTAAATAAAAATTCAGTCAGAATATTTATTACAGACGATAAATCTACCAATTAAAAAAATTTAAACGAAACGATGCACGTTATGGAAAAGTAGGTAGCTTCTAGTGGACGTACAAACATTGCGCTACCTATCTCACACTTTATGAACGTTTACAAAACAGTTTCAGTTAAATGAAACTAAATGATTCCAGATGCCCTGGCATAGTGGCCTTGCATAACTGCACGGACTAGCATGCCTCCCTTCTCAATCCAAATTCCCATTCACACCTCAGTCCACTTGGTATTCCCCCTAAACTCGACCAGTATTGCAGAGCCTCTTTAAGTGTATTGGAAATTTGGATAGCGGAGGGATATGTGCCAGAGAAGTCCATGCAGCTTATGCAAAGCCACTGTGCCGGGGTGGGCGTAGTAATTATTGCGTCTGTATATTGAACAGGACACCCAGGTTCAAATCCCGTCATCTGCGTATATACATCACAGGTTCAGTTAATTACACGACAAACGATTATAAGACTATTGGCTTCTGTCTCGGGTTCTTCGGCCGACGTTCATCTAATGATTTTTCTGACGTTTCGCCAGCACGAGTGGCTGCCATTGTCAAAGCTTCACCCTCCATTGCTGG
This sequence comes from Schistocerca cancellata, assembly GCF_023864275.1. Taxonomy (NCBI): domain Eukaryota; kingdom Metazoa; phylum Arthropoda; class Insecta; order Orthoptera; family Acrididae; genus Schistocerca; species Schistocerca cancellata. The sequence goes on along the minus strand of NC_064628.1, from coordinate 164,002,284 downwards.
TGGTGAACTGGAGCCGAGCTCGCGGTCGCAACGTCCGAGGGCTTCTCCACGGCCATTTCCGGTGCGGTTCTCCTCTTGCTACCTGCGACGATCGTTCGCTGCAGTACGGGAAGGCAGGACCCGTTTACCTTAAGGCTTTCCTCTTTCTTCTTCAAACTGTTCGCGTGTTTTTGTATTTCTACAGCTTCTCTGAACAAGCGCTTGTGATAGCGCTTCTCTACAGCCAGAACTTCGGTGTCGGCGAATTTTATTACGTGGTCGGTCTCATTCAGTGCGTGCTCTGCCACGGCCGATTTCTCCACCTGTCCCAACCAGCAATGTCGCTTGTGCTCTTTGATCCTGGTGTTAACTGATCGTCCAGTCATTCCGACATAGACTTTTCCGCATGTGCACGATATACGGTATATTCCCGACATTGCAAGTGGGTCTCTTTTCTCCTTCGCCGATCTAAGACACTCTTTGATCTTCCTTGTCGGTTTTAAAATCGTCTTTACGCCATGTTTGCGCAATATACGGCCGATTCTGTCCGTCACTCTGGGATTGTATGGCAGAAAGGGCGTACCCGACATTTCTTTTTCTGGTTCCTTACTTCGCCGAGTGTTTGGCTCTGTTAGACTTCTAATATAATTTGTGGAGTACCCATTGCTCCTCAGAACAGTTTCCAGGTGTTGCATTTCTCGTTTGAGGTGGCCACGAAAACCTTAACAATTTTGAATTATAAGACTCTCAACTGGCACTAAAAGGTGGGGTGCATTATCTACATAGTATATGAACAATAAAAAGGAGTGGAAACCTTCGTTATGAGTGACAATGTACAAAATCTGGAACTCCACAACAGAGAAGGAACCATAAACCAACACAAACATGAGGTAGAACGGTAAACAAAGAAAAGAATGGACACGTACCAACGATTTTAAGACACTGATTTTCAATTCGACAGAATTTATGAACATTACCGTGAAGTAACTTTCGATCCGGATCAGTGTATTCGTTCTGGACTTTTATCTAGTGCTGAAGTCTGTCTTAAAGTCCCGTTAAGCTAAAGAAAATTCAGCTATTTCAAATTGTACGCTCTGTATTTGTTTTGCTGTCTGTTAATCTTCAGGCTAACGGATTTGCTATATACGTGAACAATGAGTAGGAATGGGCAGCTCCAAGCAGCACAGTTGCTTCGAAGTAACCAGTCCTTTGACTTCTCTGATTGCTTTATTATAACTGGTTTTATCTCTTTAAATCAGTGATTAAAAACTGCCGTTTGAGCAGTTTACGTCAGGAATAATTAGCACAATTATAAGCGTTTGATATCGTACGTGCGCTGTGCGCCCTGACTCACACACTGGAGAGAGACCAGTGGAGAGTAATTATAGAATCAGACGTGGATACGTCAGAATCGCATCGTTTATGGACACTGTGGCCGTTGCTTCGGTATTTCATGTTTCATGTGCCCCCGAAAGATATTTTGGGCACTCCACAGTTCATAAAACAGTGTGCTTAATTTCTTTTGCTCCCATACTGTTGATAAAATCTCCACTGCAGACAATTATTATCAGCTAGGTTATCTGTCTTACAGTTTACTTCATTTTTGTACTGAAAACCGTGACGGGAAGAACGTTTTGATAATTTCAAGTACAGGTGTCGCGCGACCGCCTAATCAGACACGCTGCTTAAAGATAATCACTGGCAGACGTGTCACGAGGTGCTCGGTTTCTCTTCGACATGCTACTTCTGCACCGATACCAACAAGGCTGTGTCACTCCCACACAACCCACCGGACGATTGAGCTTATGGGACGAAATGGATACTCCCTACCTATGTTAACATTTATAATTCGTCGCTACCCTATCGATACTCCAGCAAGGGCACCCATACGATTGTTTGGAGAGGAGGGGGAGGGGGGGTTGGGGGCTAGATCTGGGTATGGAGAATTTTTAATATTTTAGAAGACGAGTGGAGACATGTAAACAGCCGGAAAAAGTTCCAGTTATTATGCAGTTAAAAACCTACGTAATAGTGACGTTTAAATCATTTTCTTGAAAGAAAAACTCCTTGCTTCACTATAATTTTTCCTTTACATGAGAGCTCGGGGAAGTGGGGGGGGGGGGGGGGGGGGGAGGGTCGGCGCTCTCTCTTTGCCCCCAGCTATGGGTATCCTTGAATTGTAGTACTTAAAACTGAAAGAAAAATAATCGTAGCGTAATCGAACAGTCCATGAACATGAAAACTGGTTGTTTAAATCTAATGTTTAATTAACAACTGTCAAACAATACTCAACATTGTTCTATAGATTAGGTTAGATTCATTTTTCGTTCCATAGATCCTCTCGTGGATGCAGAACTAGTCAGAATGTATAACATAAAAAAACATAGAATATATGAATATAATACTCAGTACCCCAATAATTTGTCAGGAGATTATCAAAGTAGGTGAACACGTTACAGTAACTTGGAACTGTTAATATTTAAAGAATTAATGCACTGTCAGAATGAACCACAGTTTTAATAAATTTATCATACACAACATACCTAATCTTGACTGTTTACGAGTGAATCAGGAAACGAAATGACTAGTAGCGTACACGGCACCCTCCGACACGCACCATGCAGTGACTTGCAGAGTATGTATGTAGTCTTGGGTTCCTCAAACCCATGTAGATAGATTAGAACGTGAAAGTAACTGCCTCAAACTAGCTATTCAAATTGCAATATCACGAACAGTTTGTTCTTTAGTCATACGTTAGTTTGAATCTAAAACTACCAAAAATCGCGTCATATCAGTGGGTGATAGAGGACGCAGTTAATAAGATTTGTATATTAGAAACAAAAGTAAAGGCCTGCCAAAAGCAACCTTCCTGGCAGATCAGAGTTATGTGCCCACATCGTGACTCGAACTCACAAGCTAGCCTTCCTGGGTATGACCTTAGTGGCTGGGACCGCCTTCTCAAGTTCACATTAAGGTTCCTGCTATGTTAGTGGAGCGGATCACATATGAAAGGGAATCCGTACATGCCCTGTCTCCATAAAAATGGTCTCGTCGTAGTTATTGTGGTGTCACCGGCAGACACCACACTTGCTAGGTGGTAGCTTTAAATCGGCCGCGGTCCATTAGTACATGTCGGACCCGCGTGTCGCCACTGTCAGTAATTGCAGACCGAGCGCCAACACACGGCGGGAATAGAGAGACGTACTATCACTCGCCCCAGTTGTACGGACGACTTAGCTAGAGACCACACTGACGAAGCCTTTCTCTCATTTGCCGAGAGATAGTTAGATTAGCCTTCAGCTAAGTCCATGGCTACGTCCTAGCAAGGCGCCATTAACCATTTCTAGAGAGAGTCTCACTTGTATCAACAAGAATGCTGTATACACATGATGGATTAAAGTTAAGTATTCCAGCAGCTACGTACTTTTCTTTATAGCATTCATTACGTATCCTGTTTCAGACCTAGCGCCACCTGCGTGAGTTGACGCGTGCATTTCGGCCTCCTCTTGCATCACAGTGTTGGCTCTTATGCCAACACTACAGTTATTACTGTTGTTGATATAAATTGCAGTAAATAAAAGATTCAACCAATTTCGGAAGGCAAATAGAAAGTTTTACATTAAGTTATGTGTTTCAACTGGTGAGTGGAATTCGACCTAAATCATTTGAAGGAGAAAATGAGTGACATGAAAAAATAATTGGAGCGAATATTGGAACGTAAATTCCTACAACTGACTTCAGAAAAATTAATAAATCACAATGACTCGTGCGTTACTGGCGCGCAGAAAACATTTGGCATATATAGTACGAAACTTCAGAAAATGAGAGTACAGTCGATACAAGTCGCGAAGCATTTACAAAGGTTCATTGGTAGGGAAAGTGGCCCAGCTGATTATAGGACATTTCGAATGAATAGTTAGATTCTGTACCGAGCCTCGAAACATACTCACCTAACAAAGACCAAAGACTCAATACCCACCCATATGTGAGAGCACATGTCCGACATATGAAAGTTCCATAAATTCGCAATGCGAATCACGAAAATAATAAGCGCAATATACGCGTAATATGTGAATGGTTGACAAAATCGTATTGCCGGTGCATACTTCCTGCACGTAGCCAAGCCACATCTGAGCAACTCACCGTCCACCAGCCAGCGGAGTAGGCGTAGATGACAGAATTGTAAAAACATAAAATCAAATACTGGAAGTAGCAATGTAACAGCTAACTTTCAACTTGCCCTTCTTTCTAAACATCACACCAGCTCTTCTGCCCTTGTTACTCGTCTAGTACTTCTGGAAGAAAGGATATGGAACTTTCACTTAGCTGCAGCCTAGAAAATTGTTTCCAAAATTAATCTTTCAGTCTGCAGCGGAGTGTGCACTGTTTAGTGTTACGAATCGGACCACTGAACTGGAATTTTTCGAGATTATCTAAATTAATAAGCACATTGCCCACAGACGAAGTTGTGGTTTCGAAGGCCGCTACAGCTCACACTTTTAATCTGACAGGAAGTTGTGGTGTCACCGCCAGACACCACACTTGCTAGGTGGTAGCCTTTAAATCGGCCGCGATCCGTTAGTATACGTCGGACCCGCGTGTCGCCACTATCAGTGAGTGCAGACCGAGCGCCGCCACATGGCAGGTCTAGTCTACAGAGACTCCCTAGCACTCGCCCCAGTTGTACGGCCGACTTTGCTAGCGATGCTTCACTGTCTTCACACGTTCTCATTTGCAGAGACGACAGTTTAGTTTTGCCTTCAGCTACGTCATTTGCTACGACCTAGCAAGGCGCCATATTCAGTTACTATAAGAACTATCTACAAGAATGTATTCTGAACAGATATTGTGAATCATTTACCGCCAAGAGCGACGTTCATCATTAATTGATTAAAGTCAAGTATCAAACTAATTACGTCCGCTTTCTGAATTCTCATTCCTTGTCATGTTCCAGACCTCACGTCAGTATAGTTCTTCCCTTCTCACGCCAGCCTGCGTGAGCTAAAACGCGTGCATTTAGGCCTCCTCTAGTAACATGGTGTTGGATCTTCTGCTAACACAAAATTGGCGACGAGGAGTAAAAACGGTGTTCTTACCTATACTGAGACATGTCGTTGAGACTGCCCTGATTTAATTGTGTAATGGCTTCGCCACAATCTCCAGATGTACTGTCCGAATTTTATCGCTTACAGAATCAGCAGACGCAGGCATTACTGGATGCCCTTGGGCAGCTCGTCCAGGGTCAACGTGCAATGCAAAACGATGCGGCAGCCGCCGCTAACGCAACCACAACACGCAGTTGCACCGACCTTCAGACCTTTTGATGCTGCACTGGAAAGCTGGACGGAGTGGTCATGCCAATTTGGATTCCATCTCGCTGCGTACAGAATTCAAAGTAACGAGAGGCAGCCTTTTCTATTGTCATACGTCGGTGTGCAAACTTACCATGTGATAGTAAAATTATTTCCCCGACGTGACATAGCAACTCTATTCTATGAAGAAATTTTGTCTGCATTAGATGCATATTTCAAACAATCAGTCAACATAGTTGCGAAACGTATACTTTCTTTTGTACAAAACGTACGGCAGGTCAGACTAATCGGGAGTGGGTTGCAACCTTGCAAGGCCTTACTAGGAATTGTGCTTTTGAGTGTCAATGTGGACTCCCATATTCAGATACTATGGTACGTGATGCAATTGCACAGAACGTTTCTGATGTTCGTATAAGGGAACAGATTTTGAAACTAGTCAATCCCTCCCTTCAACAAGTGATGGACATATTGGATCGGCAGGACATACTTGACTTTGCTCAGGAATCATTTGAAACTTCGCCGGCCGTGTGTCAGGTCAACCGGCCCGCCGGGCGAGCTGCAGGGAGCAGTAAACAGGCCTTGCGCCTGGCCGCGCCACTGCCGCCAGGCTCTCAGCCACGTGTGCCGCGCCGGCAAGCAAATGCGGTGCTCAAATCATACCCGCGGTGCGCTTCTAAACATTCGCGTCAGGATTGCCCGACACGCCAAGCTATTTGCTTTTACTGTAATAAAAAAAGGACATGTTCAAAGTGTTTGCCAGAAAAAGCTCAGATTGGAAACTCAAAACCATTCCAGGCACTTTGCTTCACACTAGAATCAGAATCGAACCAAGGATACTCAGGCTCGCAAAACTTCGCCGATGGAAATTCATGTCGTTCATTCCACTCCGCCCAGTGCCACTCTCTCTAACAGTGACTGTGTTCATCCCACAAATAGTATGCGTCGACATCACCTGAACTCCCATCAAGTCGCAAGTGATTTTGTACCAGTATCAGTTCACGTTGCACGAGACAGTCGCTCTTGTCGGTAGCAGGACAGTAAACTTTTTGTAGACTTGGACATTACATCTACATCTACATCTATACTCCATGAGCCACCTTACGGTGTGTGGCGGAGGGTACTTATTGTACCACTATCTGAGCCCCCCTTCCCTGTTCCATTCACGAATTGTGCGTGGGAAGAACGACTGCTTGTAAGTCTCCGTATTTGCTCTAATTTCTCGGATCTTTTCGTTGTGATCATTACGCGAGATATATGTGGGCGGTAGTAATATGTTGCCCATCTCTTCCCGGAATGTGCTCTCTCGTAATTTCGATAATAAACCTCTCCGTATTGCGTAACGCCTTTCTTGAAGTGTCCGCCACTGGAGCTTGTTCAGCATCTCTGTAACGCTCTCGCGCTGACTAAATGTCCCCATGATGAATCGCGCTGCTTTTCGCTGGATCATGTCTATCTCTTCTATTAATCCAACCTGGTAAGGGTCCCATACTGATGAGCGATACTCAAGAATCGGACGAACAAGCGTTTTGTAAGCTACTTCTTTCGTCGATGAGTCACATTTTCTTAGAATTCTTCCTATGAATCTCAACCTGGCGCCTGCTTTTCCCACTATTTGTTTTATGTGATCATTCCACTTCAGATCGCTCCGGATAGTAACTCCTAAGTATTTTACGGTCGTTACCGCTTCCAATGATTTACCACCTATGGCATAATCGTACTGGAATGGATTTCTGCCCCTATGTATGCGCATTATATTACATTTATCTACGTTTAGGGAAAGCTGCCAGCTGTCGCACCATGCATTAATCCTCTGCAGGTCTTCCTGGAGTACGTACGAGTCTTCTGATGTTGCTACTTTCTTGTAGACAACCGTGTCATCTGCAAATAGCCTCACGGAGCTACCGATGTTGTCAACTAAGTCATTTATGTATATTGTAAACAATAAAGGTCCTATCACGCTTCCTTGCGGTACTCCCGAAATTACCTCTACATCTGCAGATTTTGAACCGTTAAGAATGACATGTTGTGTTCTTTCTTCTAGGAAATCCTGAATCCAATCACAAACCTGGTCCGATATTCCGTAAGCTCGTATTTTTTTTCACTAAACGTAAGTGCGGAACCGTATCAAATGCCTTCCTGAAGTCCAGGAATACGGCATCAATCTGCTCGCCAGTGTCTACGGCACTGTGAATTTCTTGGGCAAATAGGGCGAGCTGAGTTTCACATGATCTCTGTTTGCGGAATCCATGTTGGTTATGATGAAGGAGATTTGTATTATCTAAGAACGTCATAATACGAGAACACAAAACATGTTCCATTATTCTACAACAGATTGACGTAAGCGAAATAGGCCTATAATTATTCGCATCTGATTTATGACCCTTCTTGAAAATGGGAACGACCTGCGCTTTCTTCCAGTCGCTAGGTACTTTACGTTCTTCCAGCGATCTACGATAAATTGCTGATAGAAAGGGGGCAAGTTCTTTAGCATAATCACTGTAGAATCTTAAGGGTATCTCGTCTGGTCCGGATGCTTTTCCGCTACTAAGTGATAGCAGTTGTTTTTCAACGGAAAAGTGATACCATTCCAGCTCGATACCGGAGCTGCAGTTACACTGATCAATCAAGACACTTACAAACAGCTGGGCACACCTCCGTTGTATGCCACAAATGTTACGTTAACTAGCTATTCAGATCAAGAGATCCCTGTGTTAGGACAGTGCAGCCTTTTTGCAACATAAAAAGGACAAACAAAACTTGTGTCATTTTACGTCCTTCGTTCTTCTTATGCAGTGATCTTTTTTGGTTTCGATTTATTTCAGTTGTTTAACTTGTCTATAGTAAATCAGGTCCTATCAGTGAACCAGACTGTGCCTTCAGACAGTGTTTCTCGTCTATGTGAAGAATTTGCAGACATTTTTCCACCGGGCCTCGGTTGCGCTAAGAACTATAAAGCACATTTGGAACTGAAAGTAAACGTGCAACCGAAATTTTTCAGAGTGCACAATGTTCCCCACGCATTGCGTGATGAGGTTGCAAAAACATTACACGATTTGGAATCACAAGGTGTAATTGAACGTGTGCGGGCTTCTCTCTGGGCATCACCCTTCGTAATTTTGCCACAACCATCAGGAAAATTGAGACTTTGTGTGGACATCAAGGCAACAGTGAGTCCACAACTAGTGACTGCAACTTTTCCTTTACCCCGACCAGAAGATCTTTTTGTCAAACTGTGCCCAGGCACATATTTTTCGAAGTTGGACCTAGCAGATGCGTACTTGCAAATACCGATGGACGAAGAATCCCAGCGCGTTTTGGTGGTTAACACGCATCTTGGTTTGTATCAATTCAAACGATTGTCATTCGGGTGTGCATCCGCCCCTGCATTGTTTCAGCAATATCTACGAACTGTTTGTGCGTCGGTCCCTACTGCAGAAAACTATCTGGACGATATTGTGATCTCCGGGAAGACAAACATGTAATCAATCTCAGAACGTTATTTCAGGTCTTGCGGCAAAATGTTTTCGCTTATGGAAGGACAAATGTGTGTTTTTTTGCTCATGACTAGCCATACCTGGTCCATGTACTGAATGCCCAAGGCATACTTCCCAGTCCCACGCATCTCCGTGCCATACAAGACGCCTTCACTGCAGAATTTGAAGCAGCTACAGAGTTTGCTGGGAAAAATCAACTATTATCACAGATATGTGCCGCATGCCTCTTCCATTTCAGTTCCGCTTCATCGCTTACGCCGTAAAGGTGTTCCGTTCGTCTGGACGACGGGATGCGAACGCGCCTTTCGCCGGTTGAAATCGGTGTTGCTTTCCAATACTTGCCTTACGCCATTCGATCCCCAGAAGCCCCTTTTGTTGATGGCGGATGCATCGGATTTCGGGATCGGTGCTATGCCTGCGCACAAAGATGGCTCACACGATCGCCCTATTGCCTTTGCGTCCTAATTGCTCTCGTCTGCGCAAAGAAATTCTTCACAGATCGAGAAAGAAGCATTGGCTCTCGTATTTGGCGTTACAAAGTTTCATGACTTCTTGTATGGTCGTCACTTTACCATAATCACAGACCACAAACCTTTCACATGGCTTTTTCATCCGAATAAGCCTGTACCTCCACGTACAGCGCAGAAATTCATTCGCTGGTCTATTTTACTCTCGCAGTACTGCTACGATATCTTGTACCGGTCCACTGCTAAGCACGGAAACGACGATGCGTTGTCCCATTTGCCTGTTGCTGAGGATAGGGCGTTCGATTCCTCCGATTTTGCTTGCATGTTCATTGATTCGGAAACCGATGACGTGGTCGAATCGTTTCCGATTGATTTTCGTCGTGTAGCTACTGCCACAACTGCCGACCCTGTCCTTGCTACCGTTCTGCGTTTTGTTGCTACGCAATGGCCCTTGTCAAAGTCACGGATCTGGGATCCATTGGTTCGTCGATTTTTTGCTCACAAGGAGAGAATTTTTGTTCGACGTGGTGTTTTGCTGTTGCTGATCTGATAATGATCAGTCCAGGGTCGTGGTCCCACGTTCGTTACAGTCCTCTATCTTAAAGCTTCTCCACCAAGGACATTAGGGTATAGTGCGAACGTAACAACTTGCTCGTCAGCACTGTACTTGGTTCGGGATCGATGCCACGATTACGAATTTGTGCTCTTCTTGCATGGTGTGTGCCGTACAACAATCAGCACCACCGTGGAAATTCTTTGCATGGCCAAAAGCCACTTTCCCTTGCCAACGCTTACACATCGATTTTGCTGGTCCATTCTGGAATGCTCGATGGTTGGTTGTGATAGATTCATTCAGAAATTTTCCTTTTGTTGTCCGGATGTCTTCCACGACATCATCTGCCACCATCCAAGCGTTATCTGCTATCTTTCGCATTGAAGGTCTTCCACAGACAATTGTTTCCGACAATGGCCCACAATTCATGTCCGCAGAATTTCAGTCATTCTGCAAGGCCAATGGTATTCAACATCTGACGTCCGCGCCGTTTTCGCCACAGTCAAACGGTGCCGCTGAACGATTGGTCAGGACTTTCAAGTCACAGATGTTGAAGTTGAAAGAGTCGCATTCTCGGGAGGACGCGTTATTGCTCTTTTAGTCCTCGTATCGCTCTCAGCCCCGAGATGGTCGCTCGCCGGCTGAGTTGCTCCACGGTCGCCCTCATATAACCTTGATGTCTTTGCTACATCCGCCGCAGCAGGTTCCTGCGCAGGGGCAGGCACCTGCTTTTGCCCCAGGCGACGTTGTCTACTACCGCCACTATCGAGGTTCACGGCGTTGGCTCGAAGGGCGCATTTTTCGCTGCTTCAGACACGCTATGTATCTGGTTTTGGGGGGCCTCTGGTGAGGTGCGCCGGCATCTCAATAAGCTGCGCCTCTGTCGTCGCACGGGGTCCGCCGCTCACCGTCTGCTTTCAGCGACGGTGCCGTCCAGTCAGCGCCCCGGAGACTCATATACTAGCTCGCCTCAGCCCCAGGTGTTACCGGCGCTGCCTTCCATTTTGCCCCATGGCGACGCGCCGTCGCCGCCGCCGCCGCCGCCGCCGCCGCCGCCTATTCTCCCGCCGGCGACGCCCGCAGTGGACGCGTCGCTGCAGCCGCCGGGCGCTCCCCTGGGTCACACGTCGCCGATCGCTCCCCGTGACCAATTGTCCTCCGACATGGAACTCTTGCCCGCTCCGGACCATATGTCGTCTTCGCCCGTCGGGTGCCCCGGCCAGATGGAGGTCGTCCCTTCGGCCCCTCCTGTCTCACTACGGGCGCATACATCGCATATTGGCGTGCACCCTGGAGTAGGTTTTCAGTCGTTTCCTAGCTCCCCGCGGTCCGAATGGCAGGGTGGGGTGGCACAACCTGGCCTGTTGTTAGGCTCCCCACCTCGACGCATACGTCAACATGGGGTCCTCCCCACGGCGGGCGGAGGCCTTGTACCACAACCGTACGCCGATTTGCGGGGAAGGAATGTGGTGTCACCGCCAGACACCACACTTGATAGGTGGTAGCCTTTAAATCGGCCGCGGTCCGTTAGTATACGTCGGACCCGCGTCTCGCCACTATCAGTGATTGCAGACCGAGCGCCGCCACACGGCAGGTCTAGTCTAGAGACTCCCTAGCACTCGCCCCAGTTGTACAGCCGACTTTGCTAGCGATGGTTCACTGCCTACATACGCTCTCATTTGCAGGGACGACAGTTTAGCATAGCCTTCAGCTACGTCATTTGCTACGACGTAGCAAGGCGCCATATTCAGTTACCATAAGAACTATCTTCAAGAATGTATTCTGATCAGATACTGTGAATCATGTACCGTCGAGAGCGACGTTCATCATTAATGGATGCCGGCCGCGGTGATCTAGCGGTTCTGGGCGCTCAGTCTGGAACCGTGCGACTGCTACGGTCGCAGGTTCGAATCCTGCCTCGGGCATGGATGTGTGTGATGTCCTTAGGTTAGTTAGGTTTAAGTAGTTCTAAGTTCTAGGGGACTGATGACCACAGATGTTAAGTCCCATAGTGCTCAGAGCCATTTGAGCCATTAATGGATTTAAGTTAAGTATCAAACTAATTACGTCCGCTTTCTAAATTCTCATTCCTTGTCATGTTCCAGACCTCACGTCAGTATAGTTCTTCCCTCCTCAAGCCAGCCTGCGTGAGCTAAAACACGTGCATTTCGGCCTCCGCTCGTAACACGGTGTTGGCTCTTCTGCTAACACAAAAGAAGTTTCAAAGTAGCACACACTACGCTGAAGAATTAACGATTCATTCTGTAAAAAGGAACCTGATAAAAATGAAATTGACAACTTTTCAGAGGACGACCCGTTCCGTCTCTGGAGGTACAGAACCAAGCAGGTGTGCCGGGCCTTACCCCAGTTCACTACTACTAGCGCCACGGCATCATAACGCGCCTGTGCTTAGCAACAAAGTATTGCACCACAGTCTGAGAGTGAAATTAAAAATTAAAATAATTTTTCGAAACCTTGTCAGTGTATGCTTCAGTATATTAACGTTAACATTGTGAAGTCTCAGTATGCGCAAATGGATATGTTTCGCTAAATATATAATTTTAAGAAAAAATAAATGGAGCTAAATAATGAAGCTGGTAAGCTAAACATTTCTCAGAATGTGTCAGTGTGTATCACCATCAAAAGTTATAAGTCTCATCTTGATTGGGACGATACTTTGGTCAAAATCGGCGTTTCTGTGAAAATCGAAGGCGCTAACCATCAGACTCAGAAAGACTGAGTATAAAAAGTTCTACTTACAGCACTCGATTACAATAATGATATAATACACCAGTACCCATTTTCAAGAATGTATTCTAAATAACTATGAATACAAGGACTCTAAAAGATTCAGTTCAGAGGTCATCCTGTACTATTGCTTCCGTTTCAAAAATTCTAGCTGACAGAGTTTAAATGCAGTCCAGCTAAATCTTTATCAGTAACTAAAGCAACCTTAATTCCATACAAACAGAAAATCAAGATTTTAAATTGCTAAATGACAGAGGTACTAATTAACACATATTTGGGAAAGGGGTCATTTAGATGTTGCTCCCTGTGCCTAGGGTTGTTAATATCAGATGTTCCGTTCGGCGGTCCGCTGGGCCCATATATAAATACGGCCAAACACGCACTAAGAATGTGTATGTGTATTTTGCAGCCATGAGTTATTAAGGCTATTGTTCGGTAATACTCATACTTTCCAGTACCTGTCTTCTATGAAATTCGAAATTATTACATTTTTCTTGAAGCCTGAAAGTACCACGCCTGTCTTGTATATATCATGTGGGACTGAAGACTTTTGTCGATGTCGGTTCTCGCAAGATCTTAGTATTTCTGATGGAGCGTTGTCTACTCAGCTTCGGTCTTTCAGTGTTCTGTAAAACTCTTCTCAAAAGTGTCATAATTCGCATCTCACCTGCATCAACTTCCTGTTCCCTTTGCGTAATACTCAGCATCAATCACAGCGCATGTGCACACGCTCTCACACACCAATTTTTATATTTTTCTGGGGTAAAAGTAGCCCTATCCCTGGGTCTGACCATTGTTTTTGGTTATGTGGCGAGTGCCGAAACAGAAAATCCCTCGCAAATATTCAAAATTGGGAATATTGTACTATCATACACTCCTGGAAATGGAAAAAAGAACACATTGACACCGGTGTGTCAGACCCACCATACTTGCTCCGGACACTGCGAGAGGGCTGTACAAGCAATGATCACACGCACGGCACAGCGGACACACCAGGAACCGCGGTGTTGGCTGTCGAATGGCGCTAGCTGCGCAGCATTTGTGCACCGCCGCCGTCAGTGTCAGCCAGTTTGCCGTGGCATACGGAGCTCCATCGCAGTCTTTAACACTGGTAGCATGCCGCGACAGCGTGGACGTGAACCGTATGTGCAGTTGACGGACTTTGAGCGAGGGCGTATAGTGGGCATGCGGGAGGCCGGGTGGACGTACCGCCTAATTGCTCAACACGTGGGGCGTGAGGTCTCCACAGTACATCGATGTTGTCGCCAGTGGTCGGCGGAAGGTGCACGTGCCCGTCGACCTGGGACCGGACCGCAGCGACGCACGGATGCACGCCAAGACCGTAGGATCCTACGCAGTGCCGTAGGGGACCACACCGCCACTTCCCAGCAAATTAGGGACACTGTTGCTCCTGGGGTATCGGCGAGGACCATTCGCAACCGTCTCCATGAAGCTGGGCTACGGTCCCGCACACCATTAGGCCGTCTTCCGCTCACGCCCCAACATCGTGCAGCCCGCCTCCAGTGGTGTCGCGACAGGCGTGAATGGAGGGACGAATGGAGACGTGTCGTCTTCAGCGATTAGAGTCGCTTCTGCCTTGGTGCCAATGATGGTCGTATGCGTGTTTGGCGCCGTGCAGGTGAGCGCCACAATCAGGACTGCATACGACCGAGGCACACAGGGCCAACACCCGGCATCATGGTGTGGGGAGCGATCTCCTACACTGGCCGTACACCACTGGTGATCGTCGAGGGGACACTGAATAGTGCACGGTACATCCAAACCGTCATCGAACCCATCGTTCTACCATTCCTAGACCGGCAAGGGAACTTGCTGTTCCAACAGGACAATGCACGTCCGCATGTATCCCGTGCCACCCAACGTGCTCTAGAAGGTGTAAGTCAACTACCCTGGCCAGCAAGATCTCCGGATCTGTCCCCCATTGAGCATGTTTGGGACTGGATGAAGCGTCGTCTCACGCGGTCTGCACGTCCAGCACGAACGCTGGTCCAACTGAGGCGCCAGGTGGAAATGGCATGGCAAGCCGTTCCACAGGACTACACCCAGCATCTCTACGATCGTCTCCATGGGAGAATAGCAGCCTGCATTGCTGTGAAAGGTGGATATACACTGTACTAGTGCCGACATTGTGCATGCTCTGTTGCCTGTGTCTATGTGCCTGTGGTTCTGTCAGTGTGATCATGTGATGTATCTGACCCCAGGAATGTGTCAATAAAGTTTCCCCTTCCTGGGACAATGAATTCACGGTGTTCTTATTTCAATTTCCAGGAGTGTATATTGAGAATATTATACAGTATAGTACTGTGGTTCATTAACATTTGTCGTTCCCTTTGCCTCACTCCCAGCCTGCTGGAACATTTGGTCCAAAAGGATCACAACTCTTTAGTAGGCTCAGTCTCAAACAGCTCTCTGGTCCTTAAGGTAGAAAATGAAACTTTTTTTTTGAGTCATCTGTCTTCTGACTGGATTGATGCTGCCCACCACGAATTCCTCATCTGTGCCAACGTCATCATCTCAGAATAGCACTTGCACTAGAAGTCCTCAGTTATTTCCTCCATATATTACAATTTCGACCTTCTTTACAGTTTCTATCCTCTAGAACCATGAAACTTATTCACTGATGTCGTAACATATATCCTATCATTCCGCCCTTTACTCTTGCCAGCGTTCTCAATATGATGCTTTCCTCGACGATTCCGCAGAGTACCTCCTCGTTCCTTACCTTATTAGTACACCTAATTTCCAACATTCTTCTATACCTCCATATCTCAGATGCCTCAGTTCTCTTCTTTTCAGTTTTTCCTCCAGTCTACCATTCACTTCCACACAATGTTGTTATACAAACGTACATCCTCATAAATTTCTGTTTCATATTAAGGCCGATATTTCATACTATTATAATTCTTTAGACTAAGAATACCCTCTTCGGCTATGTTAGTTTGATTTCATGTCCTCCGTGCTTCTCCCATAATGTATCACTTTGCTTCCAAGCTAGCAGAATTGCTTCACTTCATGTACATCTTGGTCACCTACTTTACGTTATGTTTTTCACTAACCTAACTTCTGCTGCTCCAAATTACGTTTTCCTTTCTTCGGTTTACCATCATTTCATATTCTGTATTCATTACAATTTTCATTCTATTCAAGAGATACTGTAAATCATCTTCACTCTCACTGATTAGCAATCTCACTGATTAGGAAATCTTTTCATTGAAATCCTATCATCTTGAATTTTAATCCCACTCCAGAATCTTTCTTTCACTTCAGTCGACGTTTCTTCCACGTAGAGACTGAACAGCAGTGGCATCCATGTCATAAACACATCGTTCTTGCATCCTCATTGTTCCCTATTCATTTTTGTACGTATAGTATATTACCGTCTGTTCCTGTTGTTTACACTTAGTTTCCTCAGAATTTCGAACATTTTGCACCAATTTAAATGGTCAAACGTTTTCTCTGGGTGCTCGAAAGCTAAAAAGGTATCTTGAATTTTCTTAATTCTTTCTCGCCGTCAGCAAGAGCAACATCATAACTGTCTCACGGTGCCTTTATCTTTGTTAATGGTCGTATATTATTATTCTTGTCAGTAACTTGGATGCATGAGCTGTTAAGCTCATTGTGCTAGATATTTTGCACATTACTGCCGTTGATATATTCGGGACTGTGTGAATGACATTTTTCCGAAAGTGTAATAGTCCACTCTCAGACTCTGCAAACCGACTTGCCTGATCGACTGGTTGGCGGGTCCGCCAAAGGAATTCTCTCCCTTCTTCTATCCTTCTTACTTGATCGTAAGTTTTAGAAAGTGTAATGATTCAACTTCGACGCTGCTTCCGTACAAATTTCGCCGCTCACACAATCTATAATACAGTACTTTATTGTGATTAGTTCAACAAATGATTAACAACTTATTTCCAGAATGAGATTTTCACTCGCCAGCGGAGTGTGCGCTGTTATGAAACTTCCTGGCAGAATAAAACTGTGTGCTGCCAAATATAAAGTTGTGAGTACGGGGCATGAGTCGTGCTTGGGTAGCTCAAATGGTAGAGCACTTTCCCGCGAAAAGCAAAGGTCCCGAGTTCGAATCTCGGTCCGGCACACAGTTTTAATCTGCCAGGAAGATTTGTAATAACTTATTTACTTGTTTATTTATTTTGAGTTGTCAGCCTTCTGACTGGTTTGAAGCGGCCCGCCACGAATATCTCTCCTATGCCAATCTTTTCATCTCAGAGTAGCACTTGCAACCTAAGTCCTCAATTTTCTGTTGAATGCATTCCAATCTCTGTCTTCCTTTACAGTTTTTGACCTCCACAGCTCTCTCTAGTACCATTTAAGTCAGTCCCTGATGTCTTAACAGATGTCCTACTATTCTGTACCTTCTCCTTGTCAGTGTATTCCACATATTCTTGTCCTCTCTGATTTTGCGCAGAACCTCTTCATTCCTTACTTTATCAGTCCACCTAATTTTCAACAGTTGTCTGTAGCACCACATCTCAAATGCTTCGATTCTCTTCTGTTCCGGTTTTCCCACTGTCCATGTTTCCCTACCATACAATGTGGTCCTGCAAACGTATATTCTCAGAAATTTCATCATCAAATTAAGGCTTATGTTTAATACTGGTAAACTTCTCTTGGCCAGAAATGCCTTTTTTGACAGTGCTAGTCTGCTTTTGATGTCCTCCTTACCCCCTCTGTCATTGGCTATTTGCTGCCTAGCCAGCAGAATTCTAAAGTTTCACCTGCTTCGTGACCAACAATCCTGAAGTAAAGTTTCTCGCTGTTCTCATTTCTGCTACTTTCATTACTTTCGTCTTTCTTCGATTTACCCTCAGTCTATAGTCTGTGCTCATTAGGCCGTTCATTCCAATTGGCAGATCATGTAATTCTTCTTCACTTTCACTCAGGATATCAATGTCATCAGCGAATCGTATCATTGATAGCCTCTTACTTTGAATTTTATTTCCACTCCTGAACCTTTCTTTAATTTCCATCATTGCGTCTTCGATGTACAGATTGAACAGTAGGCAGGAAAGACTACATGCCTGTCTTATACCCTTTTCAATCCTAGCATTTCGTTCTTGGTCGTCCACTCTTATTATTCCCTCTTGGCTCTTGTACATATTGTATATTACCCGTCTCACTCTATAGCGTATCCATATTTTTCTCAGAATTTGGAACATCTTGCATCATTTTACGTTGTCGAACGCTTTTTCTAGATCGACAAATCCTATGAATGTATCTTGATTTTTCTTTAGTCTTGCTTCCATTGTCAACCGCAACGTCAGAATTGCCTCTCATAAATTACCTTTCATAAAGCAAACTGATCGTTATCTAGCGCATCCTCAATTTTCTTTTCCATTCTTCTGTATATTATTCTTGTCAGTAAATTGGATGCATGAATTGTTAAGCTGATTGTGCAATAATTCCCGCACTTGTCATCTCTTGCAGTCTACCGATTTGTGTAGATGGTATTTTTCCGAAAGTCATACGGTATATTGTCAGACTCATACAGGCTGCACACCAACGTGAATAGTCGTTTTGTTGCCACTTCCCCTAATGATTTTAGAAATTCTAATGGAATGTTATCGATCCGTATTACGTGAATTATATTTCGCAAATCCTACAATGTGTGTACAATCTTTTGATTGTTTCATATGTCACAAGAAGCCTGTTTTTGGGGGGAGGGCCTCCGGGACGTACCCAAACGGCCATCGCCATAGAGGAATGTCAATTACGACGGTACGAACATCAGGACAACGCAGCACGCAGTCCCTGAGCGGAGAAAATCTCCGACCCGGCGTCTTCGGATAGAAATACGCCGTGCTGATCGCGCAGCTACCGAGACGAACAGACTCGAAGCCTTGTTGTCGGTGGAGGGGTCTTCTGGCGCAGTTTGCCGGGCACTAGCGTAACAGAATAGCCTCCATGCTGCGCAGCATTGCGTCCAGGTGTCGTTGCTTATTAATACTAAATAATATGTATGATATGTTTTGTGTTGTAAAAACAACTGTCGGTTCCTGTGGAGACTTAGCACCAGTTCAGTTGCATAGCCACAACTGAATTCACACATATGTAATGAACTGATTTGAAGTATTGCTGCAGGTGACATGATTGCAATCTGTGGACGATAAGTCAACAAGAAGTCATTTGTGAAGAAAAGTATTTCTTGGGTGGGTCTCCTCTTATATGAAAGTAGATAACATATCAAATATTTATTAATATAGTGCTATACAGGATAATTACAAGAAAAGTGATTAATGTTAAAAGCTCCAAAACATTAGCAGGCAACTGGTTACGATTGTCTTCCCCCCACCTTTCTTCATTCATCATGCGCACGCAACAGTTGTACAACAGAGTAAATGTTACAGTACTTTTGTGAATAATACAGCTCAGGAAGACTTTTTCAGATGCTTTCCTGGCCTTAAATGCGAGTTGGTTCCAGTAGAGCCTAATACCACACATTTGGCCTCCTTAATGTAACCTTATTTTTGTTATATGTTTAGAATAACGAAGAAGGAAAGCTTTCGTAATCCAGAATTGTCCTTAATGCGGACTAACGAAACTGGTGTTCGGTGTATCTCCTCTTCCCGAAAATATAAACACATAATTTTCTATGTTTGGTCAGTTTCCAATCTCATTTGTCACAGCGTTCACCCAGAGAGTTTCTCAAGCTCGACTGATAGGAAATTTATAGTCAAATGACAGAAATGAAACTACTGGAGTAAAAGTAAACACCGCAATCAAAATTCATGTATGTAAAATACCTCTTGAAAAGGTCCACTTACGAATGAAATGTCATTTGTTTATACTTTAGACTCTAATCAAAACCATCAGTGGAACCATAACTGAGACAAGCTGGCATTTTTCATGAAAACAGTTCCACCAGAAGTCAGTGGGCAACTGACATGGCGGACATGAGCTTCAAGCTTATGACTTCATGTCAACACCCCTATTCCGTCTCATAGGAAAAATCTGGTTTGTAAAATCTTTGAGTGATATGGTATCTATATCTACTGCGCTACCTAGACGATCAAGGAGCATAATTCTAATTGATAATTTTGAAATCCATTAATGTGAAAAGTATTTTAAGCCCACAGTTTAATCTCAAGAGCGGTAAAAGAATCCCTTAAGATGTAGCTAAACTCTTCGAATAACAGTGAAGTATGATCTTCAGTGCAATAGCGATTTTGATTGTGAATCAACGGCAGGCTTATAACACACAGATAGAGCAAAGTTGTTTCACCATTTCTGTGCGCAGAAGAGTCGTAACACTGCAAAAGCTCTAAAACTTGATCTCCTATATGTTCCACAACCAATTCTATTTCTTCTTCTCTCATGTCATCAGACAGTTCCTCCCCCTCTAGAGGCCTTCAGTATACTCTTACCACCAACCGTTCTTTGCTCTGCATTTAACAGCGGAATGGCTCATGCACCCTTAATGTTAACGCCTTTCCTTTTAATTTCACCGTCGGCCGTTGTGGACGAGCGGTTCTAGGCGCTTCAGTCTAGAACCGCGCTGCTGCTACGGTCGCAGGTTCGAATCCTGCCTCGGGCATGGATGTGTGTGATGTACTTAGATTAGATAGGTTTAAGTAGTTCTAAGTCTAGGGGGCAGATGACCTCAGATGTTAAGTCCCATAGTGCTTAGAGCCATTTGAACCTTTTTTTTTTTTTATTTCACTGAAGGCTGTTTCAACTTTTCTGTGCGCTGAATTTGCCGTGTTGACGACAATTTATTTTTCAGTTTCTTCACATTACGCCTACAACCATTTCTCTCTACTTTCCTTGCACTCCCCATTCACTTCATTCGTAAGAGAAAAGTAATGAGACTGACAACACTGCAAGCGATCTGGCTACGCTGTGTTTTTCTACTTGTGTAAGAAAAATGTTCAAATGTGTGTGAAATTTTATGGGACTCAACTGTTAAGGTCATCAGTCCCTAAGCTTATACACTACTTAACCTAAATTATCCTAAGGACAAACACACACACGCACATGCCCGAGGGAGGACTCGAACCTCCGCCGGGACCAGCCTCACAGTCCACGACTGCAGCGCCTTATACTACTTTTGTTCGATATAGTTCGTTGCGTTTGGTCTGGGCGGACGTCACAAGACATCCGTTCAAGTTGATCGTTGATTCCTTGACTCAGTTTCTTTTTTTTTTATTACAGAGAGCACGCAGCCCTCTGACCGAACAGGCTGAGCTACCGTGCCGGGAGACCGCTCGGCTAATCCCACGCGGCGACAAAAGGTCCATAGTTCATAGTCCAGGTTCTATGGCTTCGGCACCACGTTTTCCTGTTACGGGCCTTTGAATCACTGACGACTAGTTTTTGAATTCCAGATCGCCCTGCACTTCTCTGCTTGTATAACTTCCTTTGTGTTGGTTTGGCGCTGACAGGTTTCGCGAGTGCGACGTTTGGTTCTGCAGTGACATATGCGACGACGTCCTCATATTTTTCCTCATAATCCTCTTCAATGACCATCTGCCACGATCGCTCAGCATACACTTTCATCCGCGCTGTGATTTAGCGGACGATGTTTTTCCGCTTTTTTTGTATGAGATGTTTTCCATACGGTGCCTCTTGATACACCAAAAACTTCTGCTAACTTGGTTACGGAAGAACTCACCATATGAAGAGTAACAATCTGTACACGTTAGAATTAACTTTGCTCTGACATAACGCACATACAGCTACACGAAACAGTGTTATGACCACGACTGACACTTGCAACATATCAGGAATTTGCACAGGATGTGGCTCGGGCATGGATGTGTGTGATGTCCTTAGGTTAGTTAGGTTTAAGTAGTTGCAAGTCTAGGGTAATTATGACCTCAGAAGTTAAGTCCCATAGTGCTCAGAGCCATTTGACCATTTTTTGAACAGGACGCCATTCCTCTTCAAATACAATAGCACAATGTGCTGGCTTGGCTACCATCTGTATTATAATGTTCAATCATGTCTTTCTCAATATAGTTCCACATATTGGTGGAGCCTCTGCAAGTACCGCTTAATCGTTTCATCTTTCTCTCAGTTGCTTTGTACTGGCTTGCCTCTCTCTCTCTTCCCTAAGCTGCCGTCTTGACACGATTTCTCTGACTGTTTTACGCATTTACACCCTCTGCCACTTCCTGAACATTGTTAACAGCGCTGTCGATTTACACTGATGCACCAAAGAAATTGGTGTAGGCATGTTTATTCAAATACAGAGATATGTAAACTGGCAGAACACGGCGGTGTGGTCGGCAAGGGCTATAAAAGGCAACAAGTGTCTAACGCAATTCTTAGATCGGTTACTGCTACTAAAATGAGAAGTTATCAAGATTTAAGTGAATTCGAACTTGGCGTTATAGTCGGCTCACGAGCGATGGGATACAGCATCTCCGAGGTGGCGATGAAGTGGGGATTTTCCCCTACGACCATTTCACGAGTGTACCGTGAATATCGGGAATCGGGTAAAACATCAGATCTCCGACATAACTGTGGCCGGAAAAAGATCCTGCAAGAACGAGACCAACAACGACTGAAAAGAATCAACGTAACAGAAGTGCAGCCCTTCGGCAAATTGCTGCAGATTTCAATGATGGGCCGTCAACAAGTGTCAGCGTGCGAAGCATTCAACGAAACACCATGGGCTTTCGGAGCCGAAGGCCCACTCTTGTACCCTTGATGACTGCGCGACACACAGCTTTACGCCTCGCCTGGGCCCGTCAGCACCGACATTGGACTGTTGATGACTGGAAACATGTTGCCTGGTCGGACGAGTTTCGTTTCAGATTGTATCGAGCGGATGGACTTGCACGGGTATGGAGACAACCTGATGAATCCATGCACCCTGCATGTCAGGAGGGGACTGTTCAAGCTGATGGAGGCTCTGTAATGGTGTGGGACGTGTGCAGTTGGAGTGATATGGGACCCCTGATATGTCTAGATACGATTCTGACAGGTGACACGTATGTAAGCGTCCTGTCTGATCAGCTGCAGCCATTCATGTGCATTGTGCTTTCCGACGGACTTAGGCAATTCCAGCAGGACAATGCGACACCACACATGTCCAAAATTAGTGCAGAGTGGCTCCAAGAACACTCTTCTGATATATTTATATGGATATGGTGTCTGTTCTTTCAGACATGCAGACGTCTAGAACGAAATTAGAATTATATATTAATACCTTCAGCTGCCGACGGGCGTTGATATATATCAACGGGGACAGGTGAAAATGTGTGCTCGAACCCGAGATCTCGTGCTTAAATGGCAGACACTCTATCCATCTGAGCCACCAAGGGCACACAGGATAGTGCGACTGCAGGGACAATCTCACGCACGCCTCCCGCGAGACCCACATTCTTACCTTATATGTCCACACACTAAATTCGTAGTGTCTCTACCCAACACACTCATTACTCGTGGAAGACATTCTTATCAAGTCCCGTAAGAGTTTGGGTAATATGTGTGCATCCGCACAGAAGGAGGAGGTCATGGTCGGTATTGCCAGAACTATATACTTATATGGTTTGGTGTCTGTTGTTTTGGACATGTCTTCCACGAGTAATGAGTGTGTTGGATAGGGACACTACGAATGCAGGGTGTGGACATATAACGTAAGAATGTGGGTCTCGCGGGAGGCGTGCGAGAGATTGTCCCTGCAGTCGCACTATCCTGTGTCCCTCGGTGTCTCAGGTCAGATGGATAGAGCGTCTGCCATATAAGCACGAGATCCCGGGTTCGAGTCCCGGTCGGGGTACACATTTTCACCTGTCCCCGTTAATATATATCAACGCCCGTCAGCAGCTGAAGGTATTAATATATAATTCTAATACACTCTTCTGAGTTTAAACACTTCCGCTGGCCACCAAACGCCCCAGATACGAACATCACTGAGCATATCTGGGATGCCTTGCAATGTGGCGTTCAGAAGAAATTTCCTCGCCGTCGTATTTATGGACAGCCCTGCAGGATTCATGGTGTCAGTTCCCTCCAGCACTACTTCAGACATTAGTCGAGTCCATGCCACGTCGTGTTGCGGCACTCCTGCGTGCTCACGGTGGCACTACACGATTTTAGGCATGTGCACCAGTTTCATTGACTCAGCAGTGTGTGAGGTAAAGAGCAGACAATGCACATCGCGGTCACAGGTTTGAGACGTTCCTCTCGGCCAGTGTCCCACGCCGGTGGCCACTGGGTAGCACGGTCTGGCCGGCCACGGCGCAGGCGGCGCCTCCGTGATTTTCCGCGGCGGCGACCTCCAACCGGCCTTGCTGCTGGCGGAGCGGGTCCACGGCGCAGGCGGCCGCGCTGTTTACGGCTTGGCACACGCACAAGTAGCGGCCGGCGGGGCTGCCCTCCCCTCTCCAGGAAGCCACGGCTGGAGCGAACGGATACACACGTCTAGCTCTGTTCGAATGTATACCTAGCAGGCAGGCAGCTATCTAGTACAACAAAGTCTTCCTTGTCTGCATACACCATATCGCGCGAGTTTAACTGTCCCCGAATAGCCATCGTATTGTAAATCGGTCGTACCGGATCTGCGTATTCTATAGCAGGCACGGGCAACCTTTGGTGACCCGCGCGGCCGATTCACATAATGTTCGTTCGAGTAAAGGATCACAAATGAGGTCAACTGTTTTCGAACTGTCTGTACTGCGTAAGCGCAGCTTCACGATGTTTTCGACCGTCAGACGTTTACTCGGATGCGTGTTTTGCGTGCTACGTCGTTAGGTCACCTGTAGCGCTAGTTGACACCTTTTCATTCTTCGCGTTGCTCAAACGTTTATGATCTAAATAATGACACACTGCTCATAGTACGTGATTTTTTTTTCATGCTTAGCACCACGCGTTTCTTCTCATTCTCAAGTGCAGATTTTACGTACGTATTTTGTGTGATATAGCTGCGTGATGATTGTGTGTTATGCCCCTCTTGCACTGTACTGTGGCGTCTTTTTGAGGTTATAGCGTACTGTGCCTCCTCTATAATGCAAAAAACCACATGCACAGAGTGAAATTTCACAAACATCATGCTTGATGGACTTCGTGTATGTGGTTTTCTGCATAATGGAGGAGGCCTTACAACCTAAAAAAGACTACTACAGTGCAAGAGAGGCAGTACAACACACATGTACTAATGCAAATATTTGATGACGACAATGAGAAATTCTCTAAACGCGTCGTGCTAAGCATAAAAAAGGTTGCGAGTTTCCCACATTTCCTATATAACCACAGCATGCCCGCTGCAGATTTTCAGATTAAAGCCTCAATAAATGAGCCGTCACAGAAAGACCTAGGTGACTGTCATTGGCTCAGATGTTAAGTCCCATAGTGCTTAGAGCAATTTGCACCATTTTGATTGTCATTAGAGATAACACAAGCTTACAATTAGTCTCAGACCACACTGTTTCCAGGAACCAAGTTAAAGACAGTCATATAATTACTGCCCAAAGACTTCACCATTGGTAGAATGTACAAGTTCTGTTTACAGCATATCAAAAGCATTATCTCTGGTTACAGTGTGACTTATTGCTCCATATGGTCTGCAGTGTACGTTGGCGTTGAGGCGTCCCGTTCCCAAGTCTCCATCGGTGGGCCGCAGCTGCTAACTCTGATCCTAGTTGCTGGACGACTAGGGCTGATTTTGTAGGCGCTGATGCATGCTAACATTGGAGACAGCAGTGTACATCATCTAGCTGTGTGTAGTTTCCTCATTAAATGCTACACAACGTACTGATCCCCCAATGTGTTTGCCCACATCGGAGCGTCAAAGCGAAATTGTGGAGCACTGAGCACGTGGGATAATACGACCTGGTGTCTACTCTGCAGATCAGGTGAGACTGTAGTGAGAAAATGACATAGTCCTGATTTCATTTGGACCACCACCACCAGTTTCCTCAGTTACCCTTTAAATACACCCTTCATTCACCCTCCGTCTCCATTGTTCTGCGTGTAGGATAGTGAAAACAAGTGTCAATTTTTGCGCAGATTTCCATTGGTTTGGTTGTCAATTGGCGCGACCCTTCACAGGGTAAAATTTTGATCGTAGCGCAGACACTGGATTTGATGGAAGTAAAATTAATTCCCAGCGATGCACTGGAAATTGGTAAGCGCGTCTAATACCACCAGCCAGATGTATAAATTCATTAACGTTCCAGATAAATCTATGTGGATGTAATGCAAGGGCTGACTGGGAATGGATCATGGTGAGAAGCGGGTTGGCGCAGCTGCTTGATGCCCCAGTCATTGGCACAACTGCGTGTGAGACTTCCTGTAGCGTACTAAACTCAGACCCGTAAACATTTCTATACCCTAAGTAATTCGCATCACTACACCGTGGATTCTATGTAGAAAGTTGAGGATGTGTGCAACAATACGCGGGGAAACTACCTCCGCTGCTGCTACTGCTGTTGCTGCTGCTCTGTATACTGAATCAACATCAAGACTATATCGACGAGAAAAAGCTGATGACATTATGAAAATAATGCTTCTGCAACTGTCTCTTTAATTTGAAACAGACAATCTCACTCTGGTACATGTTGTGCCTTCAACTGTCATTGGCGTGGAGAATGCTTTGCAAGTAACAGTAAATTTTTCCAAAAAGTACTTGAAGTTTGATATTGTTAGTAGTATGCAGGAAGACGTTATGGACGTAAAATATTTGGTTTGCTGATGTCATACACAAATGTACGAATTATTTTCGGAAAAAAGAAATATTTCCTTCAAATGCATTTGCGTACCATCTCCGGGAGGAACCTAAACCGTCCGTAAATTCCCTGAGACTGTTACTATTTTATTATACAAATAAAATGTAGAAAATCTTCTTTCAGTTGTTAGAAATTCCTTTGCAGTACAAGTTGAGCGCTCGTTACGCTAAATGGTAGAGCTTTGTAGCGTTACATTACACGAGGCGTTCTCTCCATTATGAGATTCAGTGTCTGAAGGGAGTTGTAAATATACATTTATCAGTTCATGTTTTCAGAATACTTCGTCGCCCGGTAATTGTAATTGTGACGACAGCTTCGTGGGTGTAACTTCCTTCTTTTATTTTCTGTGCCAACGTTTTCATCTAAAATAGTAGCACTTGGAAGCTACGTCCTCAATTATTTGATGGATGTGCTCCAATATATGTCTTTCCTCTGCAGTTTTTAACCTCTACGACTTCCCCTAGTACATACTATGGAAGTTATTTCCTGACATCTTAACTCTAGTTCTATCATCCTGTCCCTTGTCATTGTAATGTTTTCGAGATATATTTCTTTATTCCCCGATTCTGCGGAGAAAATTTTCGTTCCTTAGCTTCACATCTCAAATATTTCAATTCTCTTCTTTTCCGGTTTTCCCACAATCCATGTTCTACTAACTTACAGTGCTGTGCTCCAAACGTACATTCTCAGAAATTTCTTCCTCAAATTAAGGGCTTTATTTGATACTAGTAGACTTACATTGCCCAGGAATGCACTTTTCGCATGTGCTAGCCTGCTTTTTATGTCCTCATAGCTGTCTAGGTAGCAGAATTCCTAAACATCATCTACTTCGTGACCACCAATTCTGATGTTAAGGCTCTCACTGTGTCATTACTGCAACTTTGCATTACTTTAGTTTTTCTTAGATTTGCTCTCAATACATATTCTGTGCTCAGTAGATTGTTCATTCCATTCAACAGATCCCATAATTCTTCATTTTCACTAAGGATAGCAATGTCTTCAGCGAATATTATCACTGATATCCTTTCATCTCGAAATTTTATTCCACTCCTGAACATTTCTTTCATTTCTGTCATTGCTTCTTCGATGTACAGATTGAACACTACGGGGGAAAGACTGCAATCCCTGCCTTACACTTTTTTTTAATCCGTGCTCTTCATTCGTCGTCTTCTGTTCTTACTGTTCCCTCTTGGTTCTTGTACATATTGTATATTAGCCGTCCTTCCCTATAGCTCAACACAACGTTTCTCTGAATTTCGAATATCTTTACCCATTTTACTTTGCCGAATGCTTTTTCCAGGTCGACAAATCCTATGAACGTGTCTTGATTTTCCTTCAGTCTTGCTTCCATTATCAACTGCAACGTCACAACTGCCTCTCTGGTGCCCTTACCTTTCCTAAACCCAAACTGATCGTCATCTAACAGATCTTCAGTTTTCTTTTACATTCTTCTGTGTATTATTCTTGTCAACAATTTGGATGCATGACCTTTTAAGTAGATTGAGCTTAATTCTCGCTCTTGTCGGCTCTTGCAATCTTCGAAATTGTGTTGATGATAATTTTCGAAAAGTCTCATACATTCTACACACCAACTTGAACAGTCGTTTTGTTTCCACCACTCCCAACGATGTAAATTCCGACAGAATGTTATCTATCCCTTCTCTCTTATTTGATCTTAATTCTCCCAAATCTCTTTTAAATTCTGATTCTAGCACTGAATCCGCTAGAATCTACAGCCTCAGAGAACTTCAAGCGTATTTTTTCCTTTCTTACTATTTCCGTATCCCACTCCTTTGTCCATTGTTTCTTCCTGACTATCCTCTTTAAACTTCAGCCTATGCTTCATCATTACTAAATTATCAGTGAGACTATGTCTACTCCTGGCTACATCTTATAATCTAATATCTGACTACGGAATCCCTGGCTGACCATGATATAATCTATCTGGAATCTACTCGTATCCCCTGGTCTGTTCCATGTATACTTCAACCTCCTGTAAGTCTTAAACAGATAATTCGCTATTATCAGATGAAATTAATTGCAGAACTCAGTCTTTCCCCTCTTCATTCCTGCTATCAAGTCCATATTCTCCCGTAGACCTTACTTCTGTTCGTTCCCTTTCAACCGCGTTCCCCTCTTCATTCCTACTACCAAGCCCGTACTCTCCCGTAGACCTTTATTCTGCTCCTTCCCTTACAACCAAGTTCCAGTCCCCCATTACTATTAGATTTTCATCTCCCTTTACATAATGAATTAACCTTGCAGTAACCTCATATACTCTCTTGGTCTCTTAATCTTCTGCTTCAGGTGTCAGCAAGAATATCTAAACTATTGTTATCGTTGTTGATTCACTGTCGACTTTCAAGAGAACAACCCTATCAGTGAACTGTTCACAGTAACTCACTCTCCGCCATACCTTCCTATTCAAAACGAATCGTACTCCCATTATACCAATTTCTGCTGCTGTTGACATTACTCTATATTCATCAGATCATAAATCCTTGTCTTCTTTCCACTTCACCTCACTGATCTCCAAACATCTAGATTCAGCCTTAGCATTTCCCTCTTCGGATTTTCTAGCTTCGCTACCACGTTCAAATTACTGACAGTCCACACCCCAACTCGTAGAACGTTATGCTTTCGTCGGTTATTCAATTTTACTCTCATGATCGTCTCTCTCTTGGCTGTGTGCTCCCGAAAATCTGAATGGTGGACAAGTCCGCAATCTTTTCGCAATGGTGAGATCATCATAACACTTTTTCATTTAAAAGACTTTTACGTATCTTTAATGCAGTGGTTTCCATAGCTTCTGCATTCTCGTGGCGTTGATCGCCCCAGGTGTAAGATGGTGCCCTGAACCTCAGACCGCTCCTCCGCCCTCTTTGACAAGACGGTTGGCAGAAATGGCGGTGACGTCTTATTCTGGAAGTCTTGCTGATGATTTTTATTCACACTTTAAGTAGCGACGGAGTTCGAACCCGCGACTGAGGACGTTCTGATTACTAGTCAAAGACGCTATCCCTAGATCACGGCTACGGATATTCGTACAGAATTTTATTTTGTTAGAAACTGAGTATTTATAGTGGCCTTAAAATCCTTACGTAGCCTCAAGGATACATTACATCTTTTAATTTGTTATTACTGGCGGTTGAAAGCCTTGTGTGTGCTACAAAAAGCAAAGACTATATCCATAAATAATGTTAATCAAGTCCTGATAGCTTAAAGATACCGGTATGCAGAATGTAAAATTCCAATGCCACA
Source organism: Schistocerca cancellata (assembly GCF_023864275.1). Taxonomy (NCBI): domain Eukaryota; kingdom Metazoa; phylum Arthropoda; class Insecta; order Orthoptera; family Acrididae; genus Schistocerca; species Schistocerca cancellata. The sequence continues at coordinate 163,972,755 of NC_064628.1, read as the reverse complement.
AAAAAACAATTTGGAGACGCTGTCTGACTCGTGAAGTCGGATAGATATAGTCAGGTATTTTCTCAAACTCAGTGCAACGGAAATAAATAGCGCCTGCGTACCTTGTTGCATGGCGAGTACTGTCGCGAAAAGAATAGTTAATTAAATTGGACTCAGAGCAACATATACGAGAATTGGATCTGGACAAGTAAAAGCAACATTGTTTTCTCATAGGCCTACCTTAGTTCTCGAATAAGTGAAAACTATTTCATACTCCCGGAGACGGTAACATCTTTGATTTGAGAGTACGATGAAGTGAAAAAATAATGTACGCCTAAATAATCAGCTTCCATTCAATTAAGTGTTAGTAACTTATGAGTTCCCACTTTACTATACATAAGCACCCTGCCCGATTCCTATGCGCGGAGTGACCGCAGCCTACCAATAGCAATCTAACGTCGCCACAATAACTAAGCTCCATCACTACACATAAAATGAAAAGATCTCACCGACTGTTCATTTATTGTAGAATCTGCACGACAGCATGGACCTGTAACAGACAAATCAGTCTTCTCTCCAAACCCAGCTCCACCAACTAGGATAAGAATCGAATGTGACAGGGCAAGAACTGAATGGAATGGCCGCTTCTCTTTCGAACGAGCAGAACCACATGGCCTGCGAACGATACCCTTTGGCTGAAAGTAAACTGACTCGCCAAAGACGTAAAATTATATCAGTGGCCAAGCAAAGAGGTTGCTGCAGGGGTTGTATTGATTAACCGAAACTGAATGTAGTAGTTTTGCGTAAAGCATAGCAAGAAAGCAGTGTTAGCTTCCCTGCGCTTCATATTTATTTCATTCCCCAGCAGCTTGGATTTCTGTGTACCTGAATTTCCCGGAACATTTTTGTACCTCCTGCTTCCAGTGATTAACTGATGCATATCTTCTTTTACCCATGGTTTCTTCGCAGTTACCTTCTTTGTACCTACGTTTTTCTTTCAAACTTCCGCGATTGCGCTTTTTAGAGATGTCCATTCCTCTGCAACTGTACTGCCTACTGAGCTGTTCCTTGTTGCTGTATCTGTAGCTTTAAAGAATTTCAAGAGTGTCTCGTTACTCATTGTACTTCTGTATCCCACTTCTTTGTGTATTGATTTTTCCTGACTAATCTCTTAAACTTCAGCCTACTCTTCATCCCTACTACATTGTGATCTGAGTCCATATCTGCTCCTCGGTGCGCCTTACAATCCAGTATCTGATTTCAGTCTCTGTCTGACCACGATGTAATCTAACTGAAACCGTCCTTGCACCACTCAGCCTTTTTCAAGTATACCTCCTCCTCTTGTGATGTATTCGCTATTACTAGCTGATATTTATTACAGAACTCTATTAGTCTATCTCCTCTCTCATTCCTCGTCCCAAGCCCATATTCTCCTGTAACCACACTCCTTTCCGTACAATTGCGTTCCAGTCCTCGATGACTATTAGATTTTCATGTAACTTTACGTAATGTATTATCCTTTCAATAGCCTCATATACTTTCTCTATGTCTTCATCTTCAGCTTGCGACGTCGGCATGTTTACCTGAACTATCGTTGTCGGTGTTGGTTTGCTATCGATTCTGACAAGAACGACCCTATCACTAAATTGTTCACACTCTCTGTCTTACCTGCCCATTCATAACGAATATTACTCCCGTTATACCGTTTTCTGCTGCTTTTGATATTAACCTATACTCATGTGACCTGAAATCCTCGTCTTCTTTCCATTCCACTTCACTGACCCCTACCGTATCTCTGTTGAGATTTTGCATTTCACTTTTCAGAATTTCTACGACGTTCGAGCTTCTGAAATCCCACTCCCCGACTCGTAGAACGTTGTCCTTTTCTTGGTTATTCGATATTTTTCTCCCCATTTTCATTACCTTCGGGGAGATCCGAATGGGGGACTATTCCGGAATCTTTTGCCAACGGAGAGATTATTGCGACATTTTTTCAGTTACGCCCCATGTGTCCTGTGGATACACTTCATGTGTCTTTAAGGCCTTCTGCATCCTCATCTCGTTGATCATTGCTTACTTTTTCCGCCTTTATGGGCAGTATCCCACATCAAGGACAAGAGTGTGCCCTGAATATCTGTCTTCTACTCCGCCCTCTTTGACAAGGCTGTTGGCAGAATGAGGGTGACTTCTTATGCCGGAAGTCTTCGGCTGCTAATGCTGATGATTAATCAAAACGTAAGCGCTGGTGGGTTTCGAATTTGGGACCGAGAACATTTTGGTTACAAATCAGAGACGCTACCCCTAGAACATGCATGCAGCCCTTAAATAAACCAGTCTTGGCTCTTTGGTGGCTCAGTAGGAATCCATGTTGATTAAAGTTACTGTTGCTGTTGTGTACCCTTAGAGGGCTATGTAGAGCGTAGTAACAGTGAGTTATTAACGAGTTTTTCTTCATGTGGTCTGGGAACTCAACCAGTCTGCAGAACGGATTGTTATTGCAAGCGCTTGTGTCTTGGTGCGAGGACGGACGAGACTATTCCTGTTGTGGGTTCGACTGCCCTGATTACAACAGTCAGTACCGACGGATACAATGTTGAGTGGATTTCTGACTCAACATTGTAGCTGTCTGATTGATGATAACGACGCTTGACATGATCACTGCTATTTCAGTTTGTTGTTAAGCCTATAACTGGTTACAGGACTTCTTGGCTCTAAGCACTTCTTCCAATAATAGGGATGAATGACTTATTTCATACTTACTGATCAAGAGGTTTTTGTGCTATTGTTATCACGAAACAATGAATCAGTGTAGGAAATTTGTCATTCCTGACTTGTAACAGTACATTTTCAATTGACGCCATGGGGATCTGCAATAGTTGCTTTATGTTATTTGTGTAATCACTAATGCAACAACTGAAAACCGTTGTGAGATATACGCTCCTACAAAATCACATATTTTCTGAAATATTAATGAGATTCGATATGAACGTTCTGCGATTTTTAAACAAACGCTATATTTCCGTGTCCGCTCACACCGAAAAACCACCACGGTGTTTCAATGAGACTGTTACAATGTTACATTTCGGAACGTTGCATACCCATCTTATGTATGATCGCCAGTCGTTTATCTCTGGTTTGAATGCTCTTAATGATAAGAGTGTTAGACTCAACGTCATAAACGTAGGACGAGGGTCCACTAGGGCTGACAGCGCTTGCTGTTGTAGAAGCAACTGGAACACATCGTCCATACATTTTTCTGTTCTTCCTGCTGTTTCGCTGCTGCTTCTTCTGTTGTCTCTTTATTAGTGTTGTTGTTTCTGCCACATCGTCATAAATGTGGAATCCGTTCTGTATGTGGATCCATTCTATATGTGTATGATGCACCTGTAGAAGTCACTTCGGCATTGGCACTTTTTCGGTACTTTTTCCAGTGCATCGGCACTTTTCCAGTACTTAGCCCGTTCTCGTGTATTAGTATTGAGTTGCGTCGATGTGATCGTCAAAGTGCGTGCGCCGAGCCACATAGTGCGACAGCACATAACTAGTCCCAGTGGAAGACTTGTCGACGTCTGAGAATAGCGAATGTCATAAACTAGTAGGTCTCGATATCAACATGCATGGCGACAGTTCGCCCGAAGATAGAACTGAATGACGGCATGGTGAAAGACGTAGCCAAGTTGTAAGTAGGCTGTTTAGGCTTTTATGTTGGTAACGCCACGTAGCACTTTGTATGAAAATCACTGACTGTGCTGTGTGCAGTCTGTGGCTGGTTTGCATTGTTGGAATATTTGCTATTGTAGTGTTGGGCAGTTGGCTGTGAACAGCGCGTAGCGTTGTGCAGTTGGAGGTGAGCCGCCAGCAGTGGTGGATGTGGGGAGAGAGAGATGGCAGAATTTTGAGAGTGGACGATCTGGACGTGTGTCCCCCAGAAAGAATAAATTTGTAGTATTGGATATCACGAACTACTATATATATATGACGACTTTTGAACATTATTAATTTAAATACATTGTTTGTTCTCTATCAAAATCTTTCGTTTGCTAACTATGCCTGTCAGTAATTAGTGCCTTCAGTAGTTAGAATCTTTTATTTAGCTGGCAGTAGTGGCGCCTGCTGTACTGCAGTAGTTCGAGTAACGAAGATTTTTGTGTGATTCAAGGAAGGTATAGGTTATGGTTAGTCAGGGCCATTCTTTTGTAGGGATTATTGAAAGTCAGACTGCGTTGCGCTAAAAATATTGTGTGTCAGTTTAGTTCAAAATGGTTCAAATGGTTCTGAACACTATGGGACTCAACTTTTGAGGTCATTAGTCCCCTAGAACTTAGAGCTAGTTAAACCTAACTAACCTAAGGACATCACACACACATCCATGCCCGAGGCAGGAATCGAACCTGCGACCGTAGTGGTCCCGCGGTTCCAGACTGCAGCGCCTAGAACCGCACGGCCACTTCGGCCGGCTGTCAGTTTAGTGTTGATCAGAATAAGTAAAGAGAGAAATGTCTGAGTACGTTCAGTTCTGCTCAGCTGTTTGAAAATCAAATAACGCAAGGGGTTTACCAGCACTGTAATTCATAAATTTTTCTAAGGGGATGTTTCAAGGTGTACATAGCGCTAGCCACTGCACAGGCGGCAACAGGAGGCTTTCCATTTCATACTTATTCCTTTTTCCCCAGGCCATATTCTACACTGTCCAGTCACAGTATTTTGAGCACCAGTCAGAATCTTGAATAACCACCCTTTGCAGCGAGGACATGCAAGAAGAGAGTCACTGAGGTTTTGGAAGGTACCGACAGGGACGTGGATCCACTGTTGTGGCCAGCTGCGCTAGGTTTCTCGCTTGAGGATCCATGGCACGAACAGCCCAATCGAGATGGTCCCAGAGATTCACACCTGGGTTTAAATCCGGGGAGTTTGGTGGCCTGGAGTGTACGTAAACTCATCCAAGTGCTCTTCAAACCACGGACGTACGCTGAGAGGTGTGTGGCACGTTGCCTTGTTCTGTTTGTAGATGCAATCGTGCCGAGAACAAACGAACTGCATGTACGGGTAGAAAATAGTCGCCGAGAATAGATGCATTCTTGGGTTGATCCATTGTACCTTCCAGTATAACGAAGTTCCGTCTGTCCGTTAGAAGATGAAATGTCGCTCATCTGGAAAGACTCGCCACTTAGTGGTCGTCCAGTGGCGTGCAAATTCCGGCAGCTTTCGCCGATGAGCAGAGTTAGCAGGAATGAATGAACCAGGTGCCTGGTGCGGAGGCCATACGCAGCAACGTCCGGTGAACGATTGTACAATAGAAACTGTTGCTAGAACCATGCCTGAACAGTTTTGTCTGTGTGTATGGGGGCATTATCATCTTGGAACGTGGCAGTGTTTGGCAGCAATACGGTATAGAAAGCATTTCAGAACCGAGGATGCCGATATATTTTCGCTGCAGTCCGACCAGTGAGGGCAATGATAGGACTAGCTGCATACCATGATATACACTCCTGGAATTGAAATAAGAACACCGTGAATTCATTGTCCCAGGAAGGGGAAACTTTATTGACACATTCCTGGGGTCAGATACATCACATGATCACACTGACAGAACCACAGGCACATAGACACAGGCAACAGAGCACGCACAATGTCGGCACTAGTACAGTGTATATCCACCTTTCGCAGCAATGTAGGCTGCTATTCTCCCATGGAGACGATCGTAGAGATGCTGGATGTAGTCCTGTGGAACGGCTTGCCATGCCATTTCCACCTGGCGCTTCAGTTGGACCAGCGTTCGTGCTGGACGTGCAGACCGCGTGAGACGACGCTTCATCCAGTCCCAAACATGCTCAATGGGGGACAGATCCGGAGATCTTGCTGGCCAGGGTAGTTGACTTACACCTTCTAGAGCACGTTGGGTGGCACGGGATACATGCGGACGTGCATTGTCCTGTTGGAACAGCAAGTTCCCTTGCCGGTCTAGGAATGGTAGAACGATGGGTTCGATGACGGTTTGGATGTACCGTGCACTATTCAGTGTCCCCTCGACGATCACCAGTGGTGTACGGCCAGTGAAGGAGATCGCTCCCCACACCATGATGCCGGGTGTTGGCCCTGTGTGCCTCGGTCGTATGCAGTCCTGATTGTGGCGCTCACCTGCACGGCGCCAAACACGCATACGACCATCATTGGCACCAAGGCAGAAGCGACTCTCATCGCTGAAGACGACACGTCTCCATTCGTCCCTCCATTCACGCCTGTCGCGACACCACTGGAGGCGGGCTGCACGATGTTGGGGCGTGAGCGGAAGACGGCCTAACGGTGTGCGGGACCGTAGCCCAGCTTCATGGAGACGGTTGCGAATGGTCCTCGCCGATACCCTAGGAGCAACAGTGTCCCTAATTTGCTGGGAAGTGGCGGTGCGGTCCCCTACGGCACTGCGTAGGATCCTACGGTCTTGGCGTGCATCCGTGCGTCGCTGCGGTCCGGTCCCAGGTCGACGGGCACGTGCACCTTCCGCCGACCACTGGCGACAACATCGATGTACTGTGGAGACCTCACGCCCCACGTGTTGAGCAATTCGGCGGTACGTCCACCCGGCCTCCCGCATGCCCACTATACGCCCTCGCTCAAAGTCCGTCAACTGCACATACGGTTCACGTCCACGCTGTCGCGGCATGCTACCAGTGTTAAAGACTGCGATGGAGCTCCGTATGCCACGGCAAACTGGCTGACACTGACGGCGGCGGTGCACAAATGCTGCGCAGCTAGCGCCATTCGACGGCCAACACCGCGGTTCCTGGTGTGTCCGCTGTGCCGTGCGTGTGATCATTGCTTGTACAGCCCTCTCGCAGTGTCCGGAGCAAGTATGGTGGGTCTGACACACCGGTGTCAACGTGTTCTTTTTTCCATTTCCAGGAGTGTAGTTGCACAAATCATAACGGTACCTCGCCCATGTTTGACTAAAGGTAGAAGGCAACCGAGATAACTGGTTTCTTTTGGCGTTCTCGAAGCATAAACCGGCCGTTTGTAGTAATCAATGTAAACAATGAGTCATCACTCCATACTACATTCTTCCAGGCATCAATTGACCAGGTTATATGACCATCGCACCACCTTCTCTTATTAAGGGCTTCGCAGTTGCAACTCCACCATGAATGTTAACCTTGTGAAGCTCCCTCCGTACAGTTTTTGTCGACAGTAATACTCCAGTGGGTGCTGAGTTTCGTAGTCACTTTTGCCGCAGTAGTTTTATGTTGTCTAGCCACAATACTTTTCAATTCTCTTCGGTCTCTGTCATTTTGCTTCGGTTTTCCCCCTCTATTCGTCTTCGCCGATGATATTTTACCTTATTTTGTGCATGCTCTCATTCCTGTGGCTGCTGTCGCTCCTGATACGTTAACAGTTCAGCCGTTTTCGTTATGGATGCTCCCGCTAATCGCGCACCAACGTTACCCCCTATTTGAAAGTCTGAGAGAGCACACATTTCACCGATCGCTTGTGTTGACCTTCGCAGAGCAAAGCGTATAATACACTGGAAGCCTCCAAGACTTGGCACGTGAACTGTCCATTGCAGCCGTCAGGCAGTGTTTACACGTACACAGTGGTGTCAACCTGCAATATGACATACTATACTGCATAGTATTCCTTTTATTTTGTACATCGCCCGTAATATAATAATCACTATGCTCTTCGTAGTAACTTACCCGCATTCCCATTTTCTTGTTCATTATTAGATCTATGTAAACAGTATCGCTATTTTTGATGTGGCAACGTATGGATGTTTTACTCCTTACCTATCGCTGGGTTGTGGAACTTTCCAAGCTGAGAGCAACTTTAGTCAGAGGGGGAACTGTCTTGCTGTATAGTGACGAAAATGCCCCAGCAGTAGTGATCACTCACCATCAGCGTTGCCAACCGTACGATGTGGATCGTACATGTACAATAATTAAAGAAGGTGCACGAACTTAAAATCCGCTCTTCGGATCGCAGGTGTATTGTACTATCTTTGCTGTTAATATTTCATCTTTTTTATTATTTTAATTACATGGTTTATTTAATTTTTACAATTTATTTCACAAATACGATTTTTAGCGACCTACATGCCAGTCTGTCCAGCAGTGGGATTCCCCAGTATCATTCCGCTGCAGCTGCATAAGTCAGCTTAGGTTATTCCCCGAGATGAATCCCCTAAGGAATTCAACGTATCGATTGCTTTGCATCCTACGCGGTGGTCATACATAAGTGAAAACGATTAGTCAACTTGTTGCCTCATGTGAGGACAGTGAGGGATTTATAAGGTGTTAAGTACGGATCGGGGATCCAGATTAAAATCAGAATTTAAGAGTTTTGTAAGACTTAAGATCAGATAAGGAAACAGTGTGAGTGAACGAGCATTGCGCTCCTATTTAAGTATATGGCCGAAAGAGTCAGCCTTCAAGAATTGTGAAACGATCCCTGTCATCCAGGACTACGTGCCACATACGGTGCAGATTCACCAGGAGATGGAGAAATCCACAGGCTCCTATTGTCTACTGAGGCCTAAGCGCTGTAGTGTGCAAGTGAGACAGATGAGAACCTACGTCATAGGGAAACCCAGTAGAAGGCTTTTGTGGCCGAGGAGACGTAGCAGTGTTAAATGTGGCGGATCGGCCATAAAAGGAAACATTCATGAAAACTATTTAATTCTATAGTAATGCAGGGAATGAATCGACAGTAATTTTAATCTGCCATCAGCCATACATTTTCACGGCGATTCCAATAAAACTTGAATGCTGATCATATCTATAATAGTTTAGGACTGTTAAAGTCAAATTAACAAGTTTTGCAACAAAGACCTGAATGCTTAAATCTGAACGCTTTAGTCAATCTTAACGATCGACATTTCATATAGAAGCAAATCATTAAAATGACAAACGTTGTGAATATCAACTCTGTAACTTCATTTGTTTAGAAGATATAGTAAATTTAAATTATCAGTATTTTCATTTAAGCATCAGATCATCATTTCGTCCACACAAAACACGTTGGACGATGACAGCATGACACCTAATTGAATCATTAGGTAATAGAATATTTTTGTAAAGTTTAGTGCATAATACTTACTTTTGTTCTTTATTTATTTATCAGAAAGCACATTGGTGCAAGGCTATGACATTCGAAGCTAAGAAGGAAACTGTATTGGTTTTATATAAAAGAATTTAACGTTTATTATGTAATGGATATTATTGTTACTTTATTTAGAAGGTGAAAGTGGTCAAGCTTTGATTATTTAAATATGTTAAAATGTAAATAATGGTAGAATAAGCTGTAGACAATCAGATGGACGGCTTCAGGAAAGGAAACTGCCCTAGTCAGTTGAGTGACGATGCTCGACACGCGGGGGGAAACGTGGCGGGGACGGGCAGAGACAGTGCTGGTGGAGACGTGGAAGCGGACGTTCGGTCTTAAGGAAGCTAGGAAGTGAAACGACTTAGAAAATTTCGGATTGCGTGGTATCGCAGGACATAGTCCCTGAGCGGTGAGCAGCCGCGCGCCCGGTGTGAACACTAACTTTTCGCGTAGTTAACGAGGTATTTCGCGATGAGATTGTGAATGATCGAACTGTACAAATGGATATGCGCTCGAGTGAACAGTGATTCTAAATACGACCACTTTCGCTATTAGTTTTCTCTCTAAATAAACATTATTCTAACCAAAACGCAACTGTGTAGCCTACATCATTTGTGGGTCGTTAATTTAGTTTCTGATATTATTATTACTGTTATTATATGTTATATTAACTTCGTATTTCGCAGAATTCCATCAGCCAGACAATTTAACCAAAGGGTCACAAGTGTGTAATTTATGGCGTGTAATGCGACACGTGCTGTTCAACCCCTAGACGAGTTTGAGCCAAGAAATTTCGACGAAGAGGAACCGCATGTGAGCCCAAGCATCTTTGGGATGTTAACTCGCAATAGGGATGGGTAATATTCCATCAGAATTTATAGAACCATTGGGGGAAGTGGTAACAAAACGATTAATCACGTTGGTATATAGAATCTATGCGTCTGGCGATATACCATCTGACTTTCGGTAAAATATCATCCACACAGTTTCGAAGACAGGAAGAGATAAGTGCGAGAATTATCGCACAATCAACTTAACAGCTCAGGCATCCAAGTTGGTGACAAGAATAACATACAGAAGTGGAAAAGAAAATTGAGGATGTGGTAGGTGACGATCAGTTTGGCTTTAGCAAACGTGTAGGTACTGAGAGGCAGTTCTGACACTATGGTTGGTAATGGAAGCAAGACTAAAGAAAAATCAGGACACGTTCCTAGGATTTGACCTATGACTAATTTAAAATAGTGCACTATTTTCGAAATTATGAGGAACATAGGGGTAAGCTACAGGGAGAGGTGGGTAATATGCAACATATAAAAGAGCCAAGAGTGGATACTAAGAGTAAAAGACAAAGAACGAAGTGACCAGATTGAGAAGGGTGTAAGATATGGATGTAGTCTTTCGCACCTAGTGTTTAATCTGTACATCGAATAAGCTGTGACGCAAATAAAAGAAAGGTTCAACAATGTAATTAAAATTCAAGGTGAAAGGATATCAGTGATAAGATTCGCTGATGACATTACTATCATCAGCGAAAGTGAAGAAGAATTACAGGATGTGTTGAGCGGAATGAAAAGTCTAATGAATAAAGAACATCAACAAAGATGGAAGTAATGAAAAGTAGCAGCAATGAGAACAGCGAGAAGTTTAACATCATGATTGATGGTCACGAAGTAGATGAAGTTAAGGAATTGTGGCATCTAGGCAGCAAAGTAACCGATGATGGACGGAGTAGGGAGCACATTAAAATCAGACTAGCATTGCCAAGAAAGACACTTCTGGCCAAGAGAAGTCTACTAGTAGCAAACATAGGCCTTAATCTGTGGAAGAAATTTTGCAGAATATACGTTTGGATCGCAGCATTGTGTGGTAGTGAAACATGGACTGTGGTAAAACCGGAACAGAAGAGAATCGACGTATCTGAGATGTGGTGCTACAGACAATTTTTAGTTCATGTGTGAAATCGGCTACAACTGATGCGTCTTTAAATAATCAGGCTCACATCACTGAAACTAAACTGGCAGGATTTGTGGCAGAACACAATCTTCCTTTCAATATTGTAGATAACATGGAGGTGTACTTAAGAATTGATTTCCTGATTCTAAAACCTTCGAGGCCATATATTTGCGTCTCACTAAGTTTTCCTAGATCGTGAACAACGTGACATGGGAAAGCCATAAGAACGAAGTTGCAGAAGAACTGAGTCATACAAAATTCAGTGTTTTTTACTGATGAGTCAACAGACGTAGAATCTGTTGAACTGTCGAGTGTTGTAGTTAGATATTTTGATAAAGACACAAATAAAATTGGAAGTAAACTTTGAAATCTTTGTGAAATTTTTAAGTAAGGTGAATACTATAAGGCAAACGAAGGTGCAACAAGTAAAAACCTTTTTTATAATTTAATGCTTTCATTTTCTGAGTACAGTGTTTCTGAAACCTATATTACGGACTTGTTTCTGGTGGTTGTAATTCCATGATATGGTAAAGAAACTCTGTCGCTACTCGGTTAACTGCAAAATGCCCTGGACTAATTATTCGCAAATGTATGTTTCACTCGCTTCACATACGTACCAGTGGAGCTTGTAAATCTCTTCCCAAAGTCTGTGAAGACCTACCTATGAACATTCATAACCATTTTAAAGTTAGTGCCAAGAGATAAGCACAGCTGCATTAATTACTAAAGTGCTTGGATACCAGAATTCATAAATTGTTGCATCCATCACATACAAGGCAAACTACCTTTGTGGGTCGTTGTAGTGAGAATTTTAGAACAGTGCAATGCTTTGCGTCTCTGTTTTGATTCTAAATACCTAGAGGAGAGGCTGGTTGCGGCAGAAGAAATTCATGAATCCCTCAGTAACAATTTTTTTTAATATTTTATTTATTTTTTACCTATATTTGGCCTAAATTCAAATATTATAAGAATTTCCTAAGCAGTAAAGTTATTATTGACTTACGTGAAAATATGGTGTTAGGATACAAGGAATTGTTGCTTTTGCTACAGGAACCGGCACTATGTCGTAACCCAGGGGTGGCCAAGATTTTGGCTCAAAGACCATACACAAGGAAGCTTTCAGCTTAATCGGCAAAACGTCTCGAAAACAGATGTAAGATTGATAGTGTCCTCAAACCCTTATGCAAGGCTATGATGAATTCTTCATTCCTCGTAACGCCTGTGTGTTTAGGAAACGGTATTGTCTTTGTCAGATTTTCTTTTTAATTGCATCTCCATCAAATTAGGAAGAAGTTATCGTGCAGTGTCTTCCTGTGGGCAGTGTGCAGTCAAGTCCACTCAAAATGCGGAGTTTGCAACTCTAATTTTCGTTCCTGCTCTCCTTTCTCCTTCATAAATTCAGCAATAGCAGGAATTAAATCGAAAATTAGTTTCAAGCATGCCCCTTGACTTAACCAACGTACCTTGCAGTAAAATATGAAGTCTCCATATTCTTCTTCCATTTACATAGAAAACTGTTGCAACTGAAAATGGAATAATGGATGCGACTTCAGAAATTTTACTTTGCCTGCCATCAATATCTTCAAATGCTCCATACCTGCGAATTTAACACAACATGCTGCGTCATGTACAGAACAATGAATCCCGTCTGTGGATCGTTGTAATTTTTTGCTCTGTCATTGTCATCTAAAAGTCTAAATTATTTCTGCATGTTATTGTCGTAACCAATAAATTGATTGACATTAACTCCAACGACAGGTAAAAGTTTCTTCCTGACAGCCAAATGTATTTAGGAGTTAAAGTTCTGGAGGGAATTCAGAAACCAGAAATATATAACGAACGGAATGCCGTGAAAGACTTTTGATGCAGATGTCGGCATTTCATGCAGACTGGATGTTCAGAACTGAAAAAAACGATATAACTTTGTAATGATTTATTGCATCTGCTAGCAATTTTGACGCGTTATGTCAAAATTGCCAAGAAGCCAAGAATAGTCTCTCTTGATGATAAGCATCATAAAAAAGTCTATGATGACGGGAAGAAAGTTTCTATCGTAAGAACAGATGAAAGTATTAAGAACTGCTCAGAAGCGGACGTATTGCGGGTGACGTACTCAACATAAAAACATTATTTGGCGAGAGAGAATTCTCAGCCCTAGCAGAGTTTGCGTTCTCATGTTTATCTCTTCCACAGTCAAATGTTGACTGCGAAAGATTTTGTACTAAGATGAATCTTATGAAAATTAAAAACAGGAATAGGTTCGTTACTTCCGTAGTGCTTGGATGTTTGCTTGCCAGCCAGCGTGTGGGGAGCAGGAGCTCATGCAAAAATTTTGTTCCTACTGAAAATATGCTCAGTAGCACGAAGAAAACGCAGTTACATTCGCAGCCATCCACTTCCAGTTCTTCTGTTAGTGACCCTCCAGAGTAGGTAGATGAAGATGATGACGGCGACGACGACGACGATGACGACGCATTCCATTTTTAAGTCTTCTTCCAAGGTAAATAAATAATGACGTAATTTTTTGTATAATCTTTAACCGTATTTAATTTGTATAACTTGTTTCCTAACACAAAAATTAAAAATCATTACCATTAAAATGTGGAAAAGTTAACGTGAAATAATCGGACACGCCTATTTTAAGTGGCATCAATATAAAGTCCTGGCCAAGGCTGGTCACGAGCTCTTGCCAATGCACTGCAACGATCATAACAGCACTCTAATTTCGTTGTTATTGATGTTAAGCTTGTAAATGAGAAGAAGTTTGGAAAAGGACTGAAATTATGCCTAAGGTTTGTTCGAAGTCGCTAAGTGCCTTTATGGAATATGAGTGCCTTCTTTATGAAATACTGGTTGATTATGGTATAGATAATTTGTGCTCCATTTCAAGCAGAAGTGATATAATTTAGCAGGTGCGTTGAGTGGTGTATGTAAATACTGTCTGCAAAGTATGCTGCGAATAGCAATAGTAGTAAAAGCAGTAAAAAATTAAAACGTCATGGCAGATGCTGAAGTTTGACCACATTTCATAGAAAACGAAGTAAAAAAATAAACTTTTTTCCTTCCATTATTTTGCGGGGGCTATCTGTGAGAAAAAGTTTCGTAAAGAATGGAAATTATATGCAAGGTTTGTTGGAAGTCGCTAAGTGTTATCATTTTCGAGTATTGGATGAACAAAGTTGGATCATTTGAGCGCCATCAATTTCAACACAAATACTTAGTTTCTAATGGTAATACTCACAGTGTTAAATTCTCTTAATGACAGCATGTTAAATGTGGGGTCCTGTCCATTCATCTCGTATAGGATTCCTAAAGGATGCTGCATTCTCGGAATGCTATACAACAATTCAAGCAAATAATGTCAGTAGTTTTATTACAAATAAAAAGATTGACAATACTTAACTTGTATTTACATTGTGTTGTCTCAAACGATGGGTGACATGCATTATAAATCAGAGTCCTTTGCTATATAAAATATTAATGCAAGTTTTTCAGTTTGTGGATCACTGTTAACTGCTCACATAGCACTCTGTGAGTACTGTCCACTAATATCTGGCGAGACTGTTTTTTTTTCCTTTATTGTAATTTTATGTCCCTGCCCCGTATGGGCAGAGAAGCGCTGGTAGCAGCACAGTCCTCCGCTCTTCAGCCGAGTAGTTTTACAAAAATATAAAAAGGGGGAACTCATACATTAAAGGGCTAAAAAAGGGACTATAAAACACAGAAATGGAGATAATAGAAGTTAAAATATACACTAACACAGGGACAGGCACTGGGGGACAGTTAAAATGTCGACATAAAGTTACAACAACACAGCTGTCAATTCGTGGCACACTTAAAATACACAGTTTAAAAATCACACAGAGCAAGACACTTTAAAAAAAACACTGGAAATGACAGAGCGCTCACGAAGAATAAAAACTGCTGGTTGAGGGACTGCAGGCCGGCGATGAGGGGGAAAAAGAGGGGAGGAAGGTGTGGTGGGTGGGAGGAAGAGGCAAAAGGGGGACAAGGGGTGCACCAAGAGTAAGGAGATGGGTGGGTTAGGAAAGGAAGAGGGAAGACAAGGCAAGAGGGAGAACAGAGGCACAGAAGGAGGACACGGGAAAGGCAGGGGGTTGTGAGGGAGAAACATCGCTCAGGGGAATGGAAGAGGAAGGGAGAGGGAGCCCTGATGATTAGGGGGAGGTGGGGTTAGAGTTGGTAGGAGGGTAGATGTCAGGATGAAGCTCATCATCCAGGAGGGTAGGTGCTGGAAGTTGCATTGGGAAAGGAGGTGGAGGATGTGGAGATGGAGAGTGAGCAGGGACACAATGGTAAAGGCGTGGCAACAGGCTGGGGATGCAGAGGAAGGGGGGACACCAGGGGGTGGGGGGATCGAGTCGGCAGGCGATGTACAGGGTGTGGATGTGTTCAAGGAAAAAGAGAAGATGGGGGAAGGTGATGAGGTCATAGTGTGTGCAGATGGGGGACACAAGGTGGATAAAGAATGTGAGGCAGAGTGTATGACGTTACAGGATTTGGAGAGCTGTATAGAATCTGAGAGAGGTGGAAATCCAAGCAACACTGCCATAACAAAGGATGGAGTGGATCAGGGACTTGTAGGTGTGATGGATGGTGGAAGGATGCAGTCCCTGTGTCCAGCCAGACAGGAGTTTCAGGAAGTGGAGTCTGTTGTGGGCTTTGTGTTGGATTGTAAGGAGATAAGGAGTCCAGGTGAGGTGACGGTCAAGGGTGAGGACAAGGTATTTTAGGGTAGGAGTGAGGTGGATAGGACAACCATAAATAGTCAGGTAGAAATCATGGGGATGGCAGGAGCAGGTGGTGTGGGCTATGATGATTTCCTGGGTCTTGGAGGGGTTGATATGAGGGAACCACTGGTTACACCATGTGGTGAACAAAGCGTTTGGAGGGTACATTGGGACTGTTGAAGGGTAGGATAAAGGGCCAGAAAGGCGATGTCATCAGCAAATTGCAGGAGAGGAAGAGGCGGGGGAGGTTTGAGCATATCTGCAGTATACTGGAGATATAGGAGATGGGGAAGGACAGAGCCTCGTGGCACACCAGCGGTGGGATAGAAACCGTGGAAGATGGAACTATGGATAGTGACATAGGAGGGATGATGGGAAAGGAAGGAAGCAATGAGACAAACGAAACTGATATGGAGAACATAGGTCTGTATTTTGAAGATAAGCCTGGGATGCCAGACATGGGTGTAGCCTTTCTGGACATCAAGGCAAACAAAGATAGCAGAGAGACAGGAGTTATGTTGGAGGTGAAGAAGGGTGGTAAGTTTAAGGATTTTATCATTGGCTGAGAAATGCTGGAAGCCACACTGGGTAAGGGGAAGGAGGTGGTGCTGGTTAAGGTGGCGATGAATATGGTGGGAGAGAATGAAGACCTTATGAACGTGGAAGTGAGCAGGTGGGACGATAGGAAGAGGTGTCAGAGGGCGGTTTGTTGGGTTTAGGAACAGCAGGACATGGGAAGTCTTCCACAGGTTGGGTAAAAGCTAGTGGAGAGAAGGACGTTGTACAGGGTAGCAAGGGCAGTCAGGAAGGAGCTGAGGCTTGCACGAGCGGCGCTTATATTCACTTCGGTTAGATGCCACTCCTATCGTAGTGACGTCCTGGTCAGTGCGCTATTGGTTGACGTCTTCTCACCACCTTATCTGGTCTTGCGTTCTTCCTCTTCGTTCCAGCGCTTGTGGTTACGTCAGATCATTAAATTTTTGAATAAAGTCAATAATTACGCTAAATATTGACAACGAACTTTTTGTGGACCCTGGAAGCCATTAGACAGGCCATCTTAAACAAAACGTCCAAGACAGACACCCAAAAACGGAATTCGTATTGTACACTGCGGGTATGTGCGATCCATTAACGAAATGTACGATAATTTCGACGCAGTTATGCGATCCAGTTAGGCTGTTTAAGTAGGCTGTTTAGGTTTCTATGTTGGTAACGCCACGTAGCGCTCTATATGAAAATCACTGGCTGTGCTGTGTGAAGCCTGTGGCTGGATTGCATTGTTGGAATATTCGCTATTGTAGTGTTGAGCAGTTGGATGTTAACAGCGTGTAGCGTTGCGCAGTCGGAGGTGAGCCGCCAGCAGTGGTGGCTGTGGGGAGAGAGATGGCAGAATTTTGAGAGCGGACGATCTGGACGTGTGTCCATCAGAAAGAGTAAATTTGCAAACTGTATATCATGAACTGATGTATATATGGTGACTTTTGAATATTATTAAGGTAAATACATTGTTTGTTCTCTATCAAAATCTTTCATTTACTAACTATGGCTATCAGTAGTTAGTGCCTTCAGTAGCTTGAATCTTTTATTTAGCTGGCAGTAGTGGCGCTCGCTGTATTGCAGTAGTTCGAGTAACGAAGATTTTTGTGAGGTAAGTGATTCATGGAAGGTATAGGTTATGGTTAGTCAGGGCCATTCTTTTGTAGGGATTATTGAAAGTCAGATTGCGTTGTGCTTAAAATAATGTGTGTCAGTTTAGCGTTGATCAGAATAAGTAAAGAGAGAAATGTCTGAGTAGGTTCAGTTCTGCTCAGCTGTTTGAAAATCAAATAACGTAGAGGTTTTCCAGCACAGTAAAATAAAAATTTTCCATAAGGGGATGTTTCAGCTGGAAGGTTGTCAAAGCTGCGCACCGTCTTGGAGTGTGCAGTAGAATCGTTGTTGGTTTTCAACTCTGAGCGGTCGTGCGCAGTGACGCCATGGACAAATAGTATGAAAAATTTGCTAGATGCGGTTGAAAGTGTGGTGTCGCATCGTAGAAGACAGGTCTTTCAGAAACTCAGTTATTTCGCGAAAATGCGTGGAACAGTGTGTTTGAGAGTCAGTTAACTGTCGTGAGGGAACATATTGATAGCAAACATAAATGAAAAGGGTTTAGGGATCAGCGATTAACTTTATTAGTATTGTGGAAGCGAAGCGCAATATAGTAATGGTTACTTCGCAATGAACGTGAAACGAGCTTAACTGTTAACACAAGACTGGGTGAGTTTAGACATTTTTAGGGAAGTGTTACATGGTAAAGGGGCAATATAACCAAGTATTTTGACTTTTACTATTATTATTTCAAAGTGACGTTACTAATTTTTCATACGATTAACTTCAAAATTTGAAATGTATAGGAGATGTATTTGTAACAGGCAAATGGTCAGATTTATTTCGTAATGCAGCGTATTCCCTATGCAGATTTCCCATACTCTGATAGTCTGATAACTGTAAAATTAACTTAAAATGAATTGAAAAGACAATGGTGGAGTTTTACACCTGCTTCTGTATTACCCATGATCGGTTTTCTGTTTACAATCCTGTATTCAAATGAGCAGAAGTCATGTTGCTCATGCCACCATACATCACTGATTTTCACTGCATTTCACATCAACCAATCCATTTCCCTTTTTAAATTGTCAAACCTCTCTACCCAATAAACAGAGCTAACATTCCACGCCCTGAATGCTAGTTTCCATTTTTTTTCTTTCCTAATGCATCATCCTCCTGAATAGTCTCTGCCTTGAAGTCGGAATGGGACTCTATTTTACCCTCCACAAATATATTATCCAATAGGATTCCAAAATCACCTAACTATACCATAGAGCTCCTTGTCCTTGTGAAAAATAACTACTGTAGTTCTCTTGTTTTCAGGCTTTCGCAATAACACCATTCCAAGGCCATGCTGGCTGATGTTATAAGGACAGAACCACTGCTGCTCCGCTTCTCCACAGGTTGTGATTGCACCTATAGGACGAGTATCTGTATCTCTGAGGCACGTATGACTTCATTCATGGGGGGCCCAAAATGCATATATTACTTGCATTTCTGCTTTTTGTAGAAAAGTACATGGAAATACACTATGTGATCAAAAGTACCCGGACACATCCAAAAACATACGTTTTTCATATTAGGTGAATTGTGCTGCCACCTACTGCCAGGTACTCCATACCAGCGACCTCGGTAGTCATTGGACATCGTGAGAGAGCAGGATGGGGCGCTCCACGGAACTCACGGACTTCGAATGTGGTCAGGTGATCGGATGTCACTTGTCATGCGTCTGTAAGCGAGATTCCCACACTCCTAAACATACCTAGGTCCACTATTTCCAATGTGATAGTGAAATGGAAAAGTGAATGGACACGAACAGAACAAAAGCGTACAGGCCGACCTCGTCTGTTGACTGACAGACAGCCGACAGCTGAAGGGTCTTAATGTGTAATAGGCAGACATCTATTCATACCATCACACAGGAATTCCATAGTGCATCAGGATCCACTGCAAGTACTATGACAGTTAGGCGGGAGGTGAGAACTTGGATTTCATGGTCGAGCAGCTGCTCATAAGCCGCACATCACGCCGGTAAATGCCAATCGACGCCTCGCTTGGTCTAGGGTGCGTTAACACTGGACTACTGAAATGTGGAAAAACGTTGTGTGGAGTGACGAATCATGGTACACAATGTGGCGAAACGATGGAAGGGTGTGGGTATGGTGAATGCCCGGTGAACGTCATCTGCCAGCGTTTGTAGTGCCAACAGTAAAATTCGGAGGCAGTGGTGTTACGATGTGGTCGTGTTTGTCATGGAGGGGATTTGCACCCCTTGTTTTGCGTGGAACTATCACAGCACTGGCCTACATTGATGTTTTAAGCACCTTCTTCCTTCCCACTGTTGAAGAGCAGTTCGGGGATGGCGATTGCATCTTTCAACACGATCGAGCACCTGGTCATAATGCACAGCCTATGGTGGTGTGGTTGCACGACAATAACATCCTTGTAATGGACTGGCCAGCACAGAGTCCTGACCTGAACCCTATAGAACACCTTCGGGATGTTTTGGAACGCCGACTTCGTGCTAGGCCTCACCGACCGACATCGATACCTCTCCTCAGTGCAGCACTCCGTGCAGAATGTCTGCCATTCCCCAAGAAACCTTCCAGCACCTGATTGAACGTATGCCCTGCGAGAGTGGAAGTTGTCATCAAGACTAAGGGTGGGCCAACATAATACAGAATTCCAGTTTTACCGATGGAGGGCTCCACGAACTTGTAAGACATTTTCAGCCAAGTGTCCGGGTACTTTTGATCACATAGTGTACATTTACTTTTTTGTATTTTTCGTTGCCCTGTCGGGATGGGCTAGTACCAGTTAAATACCTAGTCTGCTGTTATGCTGGACGCAATGAAGTTGAAAATAAAAACACGAAGGATGAACAAAAACAGCGAATCTTACAGGTTTAAATGTATGATCTGGATGTGACGTGAATGACTGAAATGTTGATTGAGTTAGTGCTGTAATGCTATTGAGCTTTGTGATTTTGGTATATCGTCATAAACTGCTACTTCTACTCATACAGAGGCGACCAAATTATTATGGTAGAGCTGTAGCATCAACATTTGCTTTGAAATTTTGTGTTTAAAATGCATTTTACACAATCAGGTCAGATAATATTATTCCGAAGAGCCTGAGAGGTGTTTAGAAGTAAGTTTAGGCATTTGTAAAGAGTTTTTGAGTATTTCTCTACAATGACTGCAAGACACTGACAGTTGAAAATCGGTTGTATGTACGCACTCCTGCATTCATTATGTAATGAGAATTTTTTGAATTTTGTGTTGATTTTTGAGAATATTAGTGATTACCAGTTGTTTAAATAGTGAATTTAAGTAAACTATTTGGAATTAATTCCAAGTAATAAGTCAGAGGTTTATTTCAGTTCGTTTGGAGTCACTCAGTTTGAGGTTATGGGTAGGAAGAAAGATATTTCACCCACCACGGTTGTCATTGTTAGGACACTTGACAGCATCAAATTGATTCCAGACTCATGATCTCACAACAGACAGTGAGTAACTTTAAAAATTTTAAATCCAAAAATTTTTTTGTTTGACAACAACACATAGGCAGATGTGGAAGGAAAACCTAAACTGATCCCTAGAATTCAGCAAAAATTGAAAAATATGGTCATTTCCAATCGTAAAGCTACAAGTATGTAGCTCTCTGCGTAGTTGGAGGATCTACAACTGGAAGGAGAGTTCTGTGTAACGCAGGTCTGCCAGCACATTGGTCCCGTCCTAAGCCGAACGTCACCCCAGAAATAGTCTTAAAACGGTTAAACTGGGGAAAATCCCTATAGCACTGGACAATTGAGGACTGGAAAAAGTATTTACAAAAAAATTGTGCATTAGTGCAAATTTCATTGAATGAAATCTTTCCCAAACATTGATCCTGAAAATGTTTGCATGTGGTCAACATTGCTAGCAAAATTTGCCTATGAATAACACTAATTTTCTTTTTTTAGCAATGTAATGTGTGGTAGTAATAAAGGCTTAATAAGATTTTGTTTTCATACCACAAGTCTAAGAATGTGGGAAAGTTTTTGGATGAAAATGGTCTTACTGTGCTTCTATGGCCTGGGAATCTGTGGACAATAGTTGAGAAGAAAATATTAACACAGGTCACAACAAAGAATGGTTTAATAGAATTGCTGACTCAAACATGGCTCTATAATCCACATATTCAGAACAGTTATAAAAAACTAAAGAAAATAATGCCTAAAAGAACAGAGACGTTAATAAAAGCCAAAGGAATGCAAACATGGTATTAAAACATTTGTAAACTTACACTGTTATGTACTCACTCCGTCTTCAGGCCACGAGTGGCCTACCGGGACCATGCGACCGCTGTGTCATCCTCAGTGGAGGATGCGGATAGGAAGGTGTGGCACACCGCTCTCCCGGTCATTATGATGGTATTCTTGACCGAAACCGGTCGAGTAGCTCCTAAATTGGCGTCACGAGGCTGAGTGCACCTCGAAAAATGGCAACAGCGCATGGCGGCTGGATGGTCACCCACCCAAGTGCCGGCCACGCCTAACAGCGCTTAACTTCGGTGATCTCACGGGAACCGGTGTATCCACTGCGGCAAGGCCGTTACCCTTACACTGTTATGTACTTACCTAAATTTTCAATAAAAAAATTGAGTTTAAAGCAATTTTACTAAAATAATTTGACCAGCTCTGTAAGAAACGAAAGTTCAAAATGAGCACTAGCAAACGATATGCGAATTTGGGGCGAAGAAACAAGACTCATACTAGAACGAAATAGCTATTACATGATAGATAGCACATATCAGTGTGAACATGTTTGTTTAAACTCACAGTGCAGGACATACTTACGTCTCGTAGCAGCCAGGAATACATCACAACAAATAGTAAGAATAATTACAGCAAAGAGATTTACCATAAGGAGACAACTATCGATACATACAGATATCACATCTACCTAAACGAAAACATTTCAGTGGGACGTACTACGTTTCTATTAGCAGGAATAAGTAGGAAGGAAAGCACTTTGCTACATTATTGACATGAAACATAGATAAGACAGTTTTCAAAAGAACATATATCAGTATACGGACTAGTGTTCATTACATAAGTATCATCCGAATAGCGCAAATGTTATGTTTGTTTTTTCCAGTGTACAGTGAAAAATAACAGTAGAAAATGAATTAATGATATAGGAAGAAGAATTGAAGGAAAAAAGTTAATGAAGAAGAGCTGTTGTTAACTAGAAAATGTTGTGGATAATAGACAAAAATGTACAGGTTTTATGTAGCATGTAGGTTGACAAATTTGAAGAAAAATAGAATAATATATTTCCTACCACATAAAGAGCGAGCGAGTTGTGAAGAGTTTCCACATTGCCTGCAGTCTGTCGTGAGTGTTTATAAAAGAAGAAAGAAAACGTGCCCTTGCTCTAAATTTGTTTGACAGTCATTCGAGGAAATAAACTGAAGAAACTGCGCAGTTCGTTGTTTGTCCGCTTTAACAGGGCTACGCTGACCTGTCCAATACATACAATATTGACTGACAGAGTCGCAAGTGAAACCTATTTAAGAATTTACGTAACTTCTGCTTACGAAATAAACAGGCTGTTCTCCGCAAGTAAGCAACGCTTGCATTTGTGAGACTGAAAGCTCGGAAGTCGCCCATTACCACAAACGTTTCTCGATATTCATGTTGCGACACTGCTCATGTTCTTTTTGTCTACCACCGTTTCGGATTCATGACTAGGCTATTTTTTCCGCAGGTCATTCTTTGAGAGAAAATAAGTAAACAGTAACCTGATGTAAAAAAAAACGTAAGATTTCTGGTATGTTTGCCTTCATTCGCCTAGTAAGAAGGTAAATGACTGCGGCTACAAAGTGACATTTTCGAACTCTGTTCGCTGACGTAACTGAAAATGAAAAGGGGGAAGAAATGTTAAACTTCCTGATTCTTGCATTTATTATGTATGCGATGCTGTAGAAGCAACCATATCTATCTTAACGATTACTTGATCGTAATAAGGAAATACGTAAGATATCCTTAAGACATCATTTAGTATACGGTGAAGTATCAAAAACAGTTTTGTTTTGCACATCAAACTGCCTTTTCCTGCTGCTAGTTACTTCATTTATCCCATACGCGTTTCGCCTTCTCCTGTTCTAAGGCAACATCAATGGGATCTATAACGGTAGTTTTGTTAGTTATAGATTATCAAACAGTTCACTTCCCTATTTTTTGTAAAAAAAGTAATTACTTACGATTTGCTGATCTGCGTTTCCTGATCGCGAGAAAACAAAGATGTGAATATATGGCAGTGATAAAAGTGGTAGTGCGACCGCCAGACCAGATGTGAGGAAACGCAGATCAGCAAATCGTAAGTAATTACTTTTTTTACAAAAAATCGCGAAGTGAACTGTTTGATAATCTATAACTAACCAAACTGTACCGTTATAGATCCCACTGATGATGCCTTAGAATAGGAGAAGGCGAAACGCGTATGGGATAGATAAAGTAACTAGCAGCAGGAAAAAGGCAGTTTGATTTGCAAAACAAGTATTTATATGCTTGCTGCGGAGGATGGCCACACAAACAAACTTTTTATCAAAAACAGTCCTTACAAACGGCAGCACATTCTTCGAAGAAAGTTGAAATGATGTCCAAGGTACCCACGACCGCAGAGGTGCGTTTGGGAGAGGAAGTGGCCGTCAGATTGGGAGCTTTCACATGAGTCAAAATTACCGCTGTCATACTTTTTCCTTCGTAGTCATATACAGATTATTTACTTCGTTAATTAAATCATATGACTTTTCCTAATTTTTCTCCTCTTTACGATGATGCATTAGAATTTACAAAATATTTACATTTTCTTCAACACTTCATTCGATATACCTAGAGAATGCAAAAAATAAAACTTCTCTTCCGAATAGATGTAAATTATCCAACAACGAAGCGGCAACAGTCAACTGTCAAGCAGAGCGGTTGCTGCTCATTGTTGCAACTTGGTACGTGTAAATTCCAATCCACACTTTATATCGTATAATTCAGGTAATAGTCTTTGTCCGCAAAACACGTTTCCGAACATATATCGTCAGCGTGGACTTTCTGACGAAGAAGTGTTACCTCTGTTAGAGAATTCCGA
Source organism: Schistocerca cancellata (assembly GCF_023864275.1). Classification (NCBI taxonomy): domain Eukaryota; kingdom Metazoa; phylum Arthropoda; class Insecta; order Orthoptera; family Acrididae; genus Schistocerca; species Schistocerca cancellata. The sequence goes on along the minus strand of NC_064628.1, from coordinate 163,948,259 downwards.
AGTTGAATCAGAAACTGACTTGCACTTGCTTGATGATTATATATCTAAGACATGTGAAGATAGACTTGTGGACAAGGAGCGATAGCAGCAGACGGTTCATATGCTGATCTACATCAATGCTCGCCTATTTCACCACAGAAAGCACAGTTGGAAGGGTCTATGAAGTTGGTTTATAGGGATGGAAGCGTGTGGGAGACTGCCAATTTTTCATCTCCTGGAAGAAGATCGGCTGTGAACGTTCTGAAGGAGAGGAGGTCCCACTGCTTGCCGATGAGTAGACGACTCTGCCACGAGCCCTCCCGAAGCACTGCTACGTCTCACGAAAAAATAAACAGAATCAAATGTTCAATAAGTGCTAAGAAACGATGACTGGACTCTGTCAGTTGAGGAACTGGTAAAACTGATAGGCATCATGTACGCTTTGGGTGTCATTTGTACAAAAAGTATGTGTGTGAGTGATCTCTGACTGCACTCTTGGGAGCCTGCTTGTATCAAGGACATTATGCCAAGGAACATATTTCAGGAAGATTCTCAGATTTCTTCGTTTCGATGAAAAATTAACCCAAGCAGAACGCCTGGCAACCAATAAATTCGCTCTTGAATCTGAAATTTGGACAAAATTCACTGAAAACAGTATTCGTAATTTCCGTCATGCAAAAAATAAAACTATTGAAGAGCAAATATTACCAAACAAAACAAGATTCAGGTTCATTCAGTTTGTCCAACAAACCAGAAACATAATTATGATCTCAAATTCTGATTGGCTTTCGATGTAACGACAAAGCATATATGTAATGCTTTCCCATACGTCGGCAAAGAGAACAAGCATCGAGAGAGATAACCGCTTGGAGAATACGTCGTTCTGAGTCTCATGGAGCCATTTTAAGTCAAGGAAGAAATGTGACGACAGACAACTTCTTTACCTCTCTTTAACTTGCTAAGAAACTCAAAACTTCTTTAGCTGGTACAATGAACAAGATCCGTCGTAAAATCCCCGATGAAGTGAGGAACCATAATGCTAAAATACACTCCACCACCATACTGCAACAAAGTGGCAACACAGACTACACCATTACTGTATACCAAGGAAAGAAGAATAAAAATGTCAATATTCTTAGTACACGGCATGCTGAAGTATCAATACGCAAGGACGGAAAGCAGACACCGTAAACCGTAACATTCTGCAGTGCTACAAAGTACGGGGTGGATATGGTTGATCATATGACCCGTGAAGAGGCCTGCACTACAAAGATTGCATGTGGGAGGTGGCCAATGCGTTTCTTCCGCAACATCTTGCACATGGCGGCAATAAATACATGGGTCATCTGCAACATGGTAAAGAACAAGAGAATGGAAAGAAACAAGTTCATGCTTCAGCTGGAGAAGGAAAGAGCAAGAACAGCGGGAGAAGGAAGAGGATACGGGACTGAAATCATCTAGAAATCGCAGGAAGTGCCAAATCAGCCTCTGCAGAGGCAACAAGACCAGCGAAAACTGTGTAAAGTGCCTCAAAGCCGGGTACGGAAAATGTGCACGTAAAACAGAAATCACCTGTGCTACGTGCGTCTAGAAGATTCCAGAGACTTGAGTGGAAGGTAATACAAAGCCATGTGCAGAATACATGCGACAGTAATATGGACCAAATATACTAAATATGTCTATAAAGTTGTACAAATAGTAAAAAATAAAAATCTACAGTTTAGGAAACTTGTTAGCAAAACAACAATAAATTTGTAAGATATTGTGTTGTTGAAATAAATAATTATTCATTATCGTGTTAAATAATTACTGTGATTACTAGAAAAAAGTATGGATTAACAAACTGTAAAAAAAGTACTTGTCAATTCGAAAATATGTTACATGGGGTCAAAATGACCCCTTTCCGCCGTTTTACGAACGTCAATAACGCCGCCGTTCTAGTGTTACTGAAAAACGCACCTTTGTGTGAGGATAAATTTTTGTGCTATGCTGGTGAAAATAGTCAGTTGTGTCAAAGGTGCAACATGTTCCCGGTGAGAAGTAGTGTCGTAAGCCTAGAAGTAAGCCTAAAAATTTCATCAAGGTTATTTGTTTCTCGTGTTTCACATGACCTAGAACAGTCTTCACACCGCAACCAAATATGCTAAATACTTTCAAAACCACGGCGTTGCGTTCGAAACGTGTATACGGAGATTGATCAGCATAGGAATTTTTTCCTACATCACAAAACTTGGCCCAATAATTTTGTCTTCACAGTTGAGGCAATTAAAAAAAATGGTTCAAATGGCTCTGAGCACTATGGGACTCAACTGCTGAGGTCATTAGTCCCCTAGAACTTAGAACTAGTTAAACCTAACTAACCTAAGGACATCACAAACATCCATGCCCGAGGCAGGATTCGAACCTGCGACCGTTGCGGTCTTGCGGTTCCAGACTGCAGCGCCTTTAACCGCACGGCCACTGCGGCCGGCGTTGAGGCAATTAATACGGAGCTAATAGTACTGACCTAGCACCAACTAACTAAAATTTCCCCATGCAAACCAAGAGCGGAATAGTATCTCTAGTCGCTGGTTAGTTACAAATTTTCTGTTCGCGTTATCTGTACCCATTAAGGGGCTCCGGAACGCCCTATACTTAAATTACATCTTTCCTCACAAAGTATTTGAGCTAGGAAGTTGAACTTTTTACAGATTATTTATTGGAATATGGGCTACAACTTAACACAGGGATTTAACAAAATTTTAGTTCAGTTATTAAAGATGATTTTTTTTCAATTGTAATGAAAATTCACAACATTTTTTTGCAATTTTTTATTTATATATTCAAAAATATACAGTTTTTTGGGAAAAGGCTGTGTTAAATTATGCAGAAGGTACTGTGTAACATTTACTCAAAGTTTGAAACAAATATGTTTGGAAGATCCTTAGAAAACATGTAATTAGTATGAGAAAATAAAAGTTTTGGGAATCGAGCGACAAAGATTGGATTAACTTTTTAGTGCATTCCAGGTCCATAGGATGGATTATCTACATCCTCTGCAAACTCCTCCTCTTGTTCCTCCTCCTGTTTACTCTTGCTTGTATTTCTAGACTCTTTACAGCCCTGTCTGCAGCCTGAAGGCGTTCCTTGTCTAAAGCAAGCATCGCTCATACCATGTTAGAACCTATCTTCATTCCCATATTTCTAAATAACTTGCACCTTACAATGTTGCCATCACTGAAAGTCGCAACAGCAACTTTACTTTTACTCATTATTATACTTCAACAAAACAAAGACTCAAGAAACAGAATTAATTACGAATATTTTCGAGATAACGACAGAGTAAATAAACATGAAACAATCGACAATCACACCAGCGATATATATTGAACCATCACAGGTTAGCCACAACACATACTTTATCTCACATCACTAAAATGTACCTGATGAACACGGACGTTAATAATAACACCATTTGACAGCAGTTTAACAGCGCCACAGTGGGTCACGCCCATGTAGAACACATTTCAAAAAAAAAATTAAAAATAGTTGTAGTCTTCGGAATTGAATAAATTATATATCTATTAAAAGGTAATAGTCTGCAGATTCAGAAAACGCAAAAAAGTAAAAATTGAACTTTTCATGATTTTGAGCCTTTCCGGAGCCCCTTAAACTGGAATATGATGACAAATACATCAGTGGTTGGAACAGTCTGAGTCCGTCAACATCATTACGCAGACGTCGACGGCGTATGGACAAAGCCGTAATTGCTAGCGTTGCGGCTTCACGTTTTGCATCGTTCCCGCATGCATGTGTTGAGTACAGTAGGTGACGCTCCGTGTGTCATTTAAGCGTTGTGTCACGTACTTCAGCAATTCACTAATCTTATCTACACAAGCCTCAATTCCAGTAGCGCCTTGACACGGAAACAGGAGGCTCATACGTCGGAAGTCAGCGGACACAAAAAGGAAACAGGTGTAAGAACAGTAAGCACACGGAACAAAACCCAGAGAAAAACGAACTACCCCTGTCACGTTTCTTGTCACAAAAATCAGCGTTTAAGCCACCTCCTACTTTCAACTCGTTACTGTGTGCTGCCCTACTTACGACTCGCGAGCTTTCCAAATTGAGTGATTTTTGGCGTGTGACATTGTGCAACAAGAAAGGGTAGGAATTATTTCCTACATCGCAAAACCTAGATCAGGAAGAGGAAAATATTTCCCCTGACAAAACTGTTGAGATGCAGTACACTTCTGACACTTTAAAGATCGGGTGGATGAAATTTCATGGGCGAAGTGAGTCGCATCCTGCCTTTACTTACTTGCGTTTAAAACCTTGCAGGTAAATAGTAAATAATGCTGTCTACATAGCCCTTTTTGTAATCCCTAACTACTGTTGACTATATTTGATGACGTAAAATAATTTTTTAAGATTATGAGACGGTATTAGCATGAGCTTTAACTGAGGAAGACATGATATTAAGGGGTTAGGAGGTAAAAAATGAAACTTCCCTGATTAATCAGTTGGTCTCAGATTTTAAACATATAATTTCTGCATATCCTAAATATAACTGCAATGTTACAACTCGATTTCTCCAACACTTATTGAGAAATTTTTGTTTTATTTTCTATTATTTTGAAGGGCTTTTTGAAAAATCTTCTTTCATACAGTAAATTTACTTAATGTGCTTTAGAAATTGAAGACTGTATTTAATAATTTTAACAAACAGTTTTGTGTAAGCTTTATTGGGTATCTTTTACTGTGGCTTTAAAATTAATTTTCAGAATTCTGAATCTTATTATTAAAATAATCAAAACATTCGCTAATCTATATTTTCTATTTTTTTTTCAAAATTGTACTGAAGGCTGTTAACATTGATAGTACGAGTTTTCTCTAAAAACTTCATCCAATTTATGGAGTGTTTACTACAAAAAAGTTATATTTGAATGTTCCGCTTCATAAATTAGAGATAAATGCAGTTGAAATTAAACAACACTATCGCTCCCCGGTTCTTGCTTTAAAATCCACCTGTCCTGTTCGTTGTTACTTCTGCTCTTTTCAGAGCTTCCTCAGCTTGTATGGCCGTCAGTCTTGATGTATTTAGGTTTCTTTTTTCAAATTCTAGGCACCAGTTGGCCTTTTGCTTCCTTCGTCGCTCGTCTCTAACTTTTCTCCTTCGTATGGTGTTGCTTCTGTCAGATGTCATCCTTGATTGAACTGTGAAACAGTTTCTGTCACAGTTAGTTCTAATTTTCTTTCCGATACAAATACATCCTTGGTGCACTTTGACCATATTATGCTACGTAGACACCCAATGCAATTTCACTCTTTCCAGCAGTGCATGTGATGAGAATTGTATCAGATGCCAGCCTCTGATAAACAGATATAATTCTGACAGATGGTCTCAGATTCGTCTGAATAGTAGTTTTATGTGGTTCTGCTTGTTCTCATTTTGCAGGGGCACGATTAAAGAAACACCAAGAATTCTAACCTTTTGGACACTTCACGTGTTGCGGTTTCTCATCAGCGCTCATGCAGTGACACAGTGTTGCATAGATTGAAATCTTCATCACCGTAGTAACTAGAGCATTGGGAACAATGAGTCTTACGTTACAATGAGTCAGCTTTACAAATGTTTCTTCTTTCAAACTTCCATGTGCTTTCCCAACGAGAGTCATGTTTTGTGCCAGACTTTCCTTCACCACATTTCCCAATCCTGTCCCAAGTCGTTTCGCATACTGATTCACACATTCTTCCTTCACAATTCCTGCGTTCCCATAGACATTCGGTGTCTGTAGATGAATGTGCGTTCTGCTGTCGCCATCAGACGACAGAATTGAATAATGGAAACCGAGCTCTTCTGACCGCCTCCATAACCTTCCTACAGCTTCCACTTCCATGCCTGGAGATGGTCCTCGTACCAAAATGAAAACTCTGGAATTTCTTCACCCAAATCGCTCTTTGCTGCAGTGCGTGAATGACTTCCCAATCAGTCACTAGACCAGTCTAAATGATAAGCACACATCCAACTCCGAAGTTACTGGTAAAACCTCTCTAATGCCAACTACCATCATGGCCGACAGAAATGTTAATCATACTCACACTCGCATGATTGCTATTTAACTTTATGTGTGCCTCGCATATCCATCTCCTTGATTCTTCCAGAACACACCTGGAAAAAAGTTTCCTTCTCTTACACTATAATTCAAGATTTTATAGTAGATAAATTTGCAAATAATGGTATGTCCATGCCTAAACATAATATTTACGGAGGGGCATATCGACTACCGAATAATTCTATAATTTTTGTTGACATTAAAAATGCTCTTCTTATTTTCAGATTTCTACATGTGAGACCATGTGTAGATTTCATTTAAAACATAACCACAGTTTTCACGTTTCGCAACCACTATTCTAGAAAAACCGAATGTGTTTCTTATTTGTGCAATTGCACTCTTCTTGAAACATTTGCTACAAAATCCATTTTTATACAGGGATCTTAGGAGAGTCATGTCAGCAAACATGCGCTGGTCTTCATCTTTCTCAAATTTAGGTTCATTTGATCTTATAGAAGTACTTGCTTCCATCTCACATTTGGGTGTTGCTTTGTGCCTGTCTTGTAGACCACCTCTTTGTAAGTATTTCTTTAGCTTTTCGTTTTAGTATATTTTTACCCCTGGCTTTAAGTATGACTTATCACCGAAATAGCTCTACAGAAAATACACAACATACTTTTCACAAGCTTGTTTACAAACCAATTCAAAGAACTTGTGATCAAAGAGCATAAAGAAATGCCTGCTCCTCAAAGAACGTGCTTATTCAAAAGATACCTGGAATGCTTAACAGAAGGCAACAAAGTGCAGTTTCTTTCTGTAGTATCACTTTTCAGAACAACCAGATAACACTGTGACAGCGAACATAATGCCACGCTCACCTCAGCTGCTGGCTTGAACAATATTATTTTTCTACGTTTCTCTTTCAAATTTCACGAAATCCTTTCGCATTATAAAACTGCATACTGTATCCGAATGAATATATTTAAGCAAAAAAATTTTTTACAAAAATTCAGTATTTCCTTATGAGACTAACCCCTTAATAGGCCAAATTTTAGTGGAATATCAGAAGATGAAAACACATCTCAAACCACCAGGAAAGCGAGTGATAATATTGCGTCGCCTACGCGAGATCAATAGAGTGCTCTTTGTTAAAGCGGAACGTGGGCGCATTTCGCTGTAGAGAGTTTTGTTGTTAGTTCCACGTAGAGCAGTTATTTCATGTATCGATGCTTTCGTAATGCTTCGTGAAGCATATTACACCAATAGTATTTAGGAGATAATTTATTTTAGCTACATTTAATAATTACAAAAATTTGCACTTGTGTGCGGCTTTGTCAATCAACGTCAAATAACAAAATTAGATGCGCCATCTGTGGAATTTAATTAAAGAATATTAGTCTGCTTCTCTTTATATCAAATTGATCTACTTTTGTAATACAGTAATTACTCTTTACAAATCTTATTTTGAAAATCAAATCTTTTCAACATATATTAACGTCAAAAACAGAACAATAAAATGTCTATGGTACTAATAATGGTCTTAGTTTGTTTTCCTGGCGTTTCGTTATTGCTTCGAGACAACTGGCGGGTAGAGTTTTGCTTGGGTGCATCAGTGAACTTCATTACCAGGCAGTGCACGGACAGGACGGTTAGCTGATGCCGCGGGACTCATGACACTGCATTCACCAGAAGGCAGAGAATCCGAGGGGCGGCCAGACTGTGCCGTGAGCAATTTCTTTGGATGACGGTTTTCGCCTACACCTACTACCAAACTCTCCACCAATTGACACGTTTCAGTGGCAAACGTCTCAATCTTTCTGATCTCTACAATAGCGTTCTGCGAAAGTTGCTCTTGGCATGCTGTACCATCCTTTAGGCCAGGTTTTTAGTCTCACCAAGCAACTTTCATTTCTGTAGCATAATTTACTCCTTTCCCTGGTTAAGACACATAAATTTGGCAGATGTTAGTCACAAAAAAGTATATCATTTTTGAACTCGTTTTTCTTGGATACGAATGTCATATGTATTTCATAGACATGTCTTTCACATACACTTAACATATTTCACATATACTTTCACTCATATTTCATCTATATCTCACACTAACCTTGAGGAAACTTGTAATTGTACCTGGCTAAGAAATGTGCAAAAGATTGTGGACAAAAGTTCAACGCTTTTGGTGTGGAAATGGAAGAAACACTTTTCACATTTTTAATACGATTAGCATTTTTTTTCATTTCTTTACATTCAATTGTATTTCTTCTTTATTTTAAAAAGAATTTGTCATGAGAGTCTGGGTTTAAGTGAAAATTCTAGGAACTTTGAAAGCAACATTTATTTCAGATTACAAACAACACTTGATTAAGGCAAAGTTACAATAGTACCTGACTGTCGTTTCGACATAGAGGACTTTCAGTGACAACTGATTCTCCGCTGTTTTACACCATGAGACTCCAGAGAGGACGTTAAGTGTGTCTGCGATATTCAGCTAATATGGACGTAAGGGACGGGTAAACAGATGTTTACTCACTGATGAAACAGTCGTAATAAATGGCGATAAACTGGTACAAATTCGTTACATTTAGAGTTTTGAAATAATGGTCAATATATGCGTCGCTTTTGGATGTAATTTTTTCGTACAACAGACGAATAAACAAGAATAGGAACATGTCTCAGTACAAGCGTAACTAGAAAAATCTTATTGATTGGCGACTCCGTGGAGTGCTGTGTGCACAACGACCGTATACGTTAAATTAAAAGGAAGGTCAGCGTTGGCTGTAATATTGATGTTTTATTGATGGCAGGATCGATTTTCGATCACATAGTGATCATCTTCAGTGTTGATATGTACAAATTAAACTCAGACACTAGTATCAAGTTATCAATAACCAAAACTGAGAACATACGATTTCGAGAAGTACGCACTTTTGGGAATGCTTCCCTGCTTTCCTGTGTAAAAAAGCTGTCAACTAATGGCCAGTCATCACAATTGGTGATCCGAAATCAATCGCTTGTAAATTCCTCATATACAACGTTTCACTCAAACTCGTTACGAGAACATGTACGTTAGTTTCTATTTTAGCTATCTTAATGCTTAGTCACATATGTTCTGGTTTACACCAATAAAGTTTACTAATTTAGTTTTTTAAAAAAGTATTCTCCATTTTGTTCTTCCAATTCTGGAAGTTTAGGATGCTTATTGGAACATAGTTTTCAATGTAGTTGACATCTCTGAGGCGCTAACACGAAGTAAATAGTAACTATTTTCACTTGTATGTAATTATTTTTCATGTATTCTTGTAATTCCTTCGCCGTTTGAATGAGTTTACATTAACGTGTTGTAATAAGGGTTCTGATAGAGCTCATGTATATATATCTCATAACAGCATTACAGTATTTTATTATCGTAACATTGTTCTCACTTACTAGGTAATACGTGTGAATCAGATAGCTGAACCGTGTTACCCATACTTTTACATTAGCTAACATATTTTAATGTGTAGCTTTTTTTTTGAGGTTCTTTGTTGACATTAACTGGCTGGTACTTTTAGCACCGGTTTTGCAATAACCTCTGTTAACTGGTGGTCATGTTCCATAACCGACAGTCATTATAGGTCTCTAACAAAATCCATGCACACTACACATTAAGCGTTCGGTTATGACAATCTGTATGGTTTTCCAATAGACAAGGGATCAAACCCTCATAGCTTTTATGTAATTATTTATGTTGCTAGTTTGTCACTACATTTTAATTGCTTTAGTAATTGCGGAAAAAATTGCGTAATCTGGCTCTAATTTATTTACAGTGCGATGTATTTTTTGGCAATAATTTGTAATGTTACCTTTCCTACCTTATGACTTTTTTCTGGATACACGATGTATATTACCATTTATCCATAACTTGCATTTTAGATTAATTGTTATGGCTTACTTTGGATGTATGGTATTTTAAAAATTAGCTTTTATGTTATAAGGGGTCCCACTGCTGCCATAAGACATTTAATAAAATTATCTCCTTTATATGAGTAGCCAAAACCGTTTGCTTGACAGTTTTCATTTCTGTTATTGTGATCGCTTCTCAGTTTTGGGTATGATAACTTGATACTAGTGCCTGAGTTTAATTTGTACACATCAGCACTGATCGAAATGTGATCGAAAATAGATTCTGCCATCAATAAAACATCAATATTACGGCCAACGCTGACCTTCCTTTTAATTTAGAAAAATCTTACAAATTTTTGCTTTTGTACGGTATGTAATCTTAAATAATTACATTAAGGTTTGTCTTATTTCAAATACCGGTAGTGTTTAAATAGTTTATGTACATTCTAAGGGACTTACAAATTCTAGTATTAACAGACGTACGTTAATGATGTGTTTTTTAACAATTTTGATCAACTTCGGCTTTTCTTCGAATAGAGTGCCTATTATAAAAGTGCCCCTATTAGTATAACGTGCCTTTTTAAACTGCAGTGTCCTTGAAACGTATGTATACATAACTTAACGCTCTTCTCGTACCACGTTTCTACAACGTACTCGTATGTGTTAAACTGAACTAGTACACGAATATTTGCTCAACTGCAGAACTTGTTTAGACCACCCCGTACAGCTGGTAACGCTATTTCGTTTCAGAAAATTGTAGTAGTACCGTACATCAACTTCCTATGTTGCTGTCTTACCTCACCAAATGTCAGGGTTCATTAAAAGACGCGTCATTGCCAGTCTAGTAATGTACGTCTGTGTATTCTGCTGTGCGACGTTATTTTTGGCACCAAAACCGACAGTATTACGGCTAGCAGCATTTCTCTTTCTCACGACCTGTTGGCTTATTGAACAACATATATTAGAGACAAACTGCGCTTCATACTTTTAAAGCATTTCAGGTCAATTAAATACAGGAAATAATCTTTACATAGCATTCCTTCTCATGTCTACCTGAACCCCTAGGGGTATAGGGTAATCTTACTCTAACAGAACTTCTATGCAAATAATGTCTCATCTACATTATACAGGGTGATTATAATTAAAGATAAAATTTCAAACCACTGTAGAAGTTACACCACTGGTCAGAATGACGTCAAATTGCAACGGAATATTATCGGAGTTAATAAATAGTTACAAAATGTGGCAGTAGGTTGTACTGGTCGACTACAAATGACAAACGAATACACAAAAATGCCTAATGTGTACGTTTGACGTTAAACAAGCTGTACTACTCAGTGAGCATTGGTGGACAGGTGTGATACTGTTAGTTAAGTAAGCCCATCCGCCACGGCAAGGTCGTACCACATCGAATGGGAAAAATCGGTTTTTAATTGTCCGGAGGCCAAAAACCGCATAAAAGGCATGAGTCAAATCGGTTTTTAGAATGAGATTTTCACTCCGCTGCAGAGTGAAAATCTCATTCTGGAAACATTCCCCGGGCTGTGGCTAAGCCATGTCTCCACAATATCCTTTCTTCCAGGAGTGCTAGTTCTGCAAGGTCTGCAGGAGATGTCCGGAGGCCAAAAACCCGCATAAAAGGCATGAGTCAAATCGGTTTTTAGAATGAGATTTTCACTCCGCTGCAGAGTGAAAATCTCATTCTGGAAACATTCCCCGGGCTGTGGCTAAGCCATGTCTCCGCAATATCCTTTCTTCCAGGAGTGCTAGTTCTGCAAGGTCTGCAGGAGATGTCCGGAGGCCAAAAACCGCATAAAAGGCATGAGTCAAATCGGTTTTTAGAATGAGATTTTCACTCCGCTGCAGAGTGAAAATCTCATTCTGGAAACATCCCCCGGGCTGTGGCTAAGCCATGTCTCCGCAATATCCTTTCTTCCAGGAGTGCTAGTTCTGCAAGGTCTGCAGGAGAGCTTCTGTGAAGTCTGGAAGGTAGGAGACGAAGTACTCGCGGAATTAAAGCTGTGAGGACGGGTCCTGAGTCGTGCTTGGGTAGCTCGATGGTAGAGCACTTGCGCGCGAAAGGCAAAGGTCCTGAGTTCGAGTCTCGGTCCGGCACACAATTTTAATCTGCCAGGAAGTTTCAAATCGGTTTTTAATTGTCTTGAGCCAAAAAACCGCATAAAAAGCATCAATAAAAATCAAATCGGATTATTAATTTCCCTGGAAGTGGCGAAAAACATGTTCAATATGCTGTCTACCGTTTTCTGCAACAAGATGAAACCGAGAAACAGCATGTTCCACAACTGATCGAAGTGTTTCCGGGGTCACGTTCAGAATTTGTTACGCAGTGCGTGCCTTCAATGCAGCTAAGTTTGCAGTCGGAACATTGAATTACGATCACTTGATCGGGACGGCCAGGCTGTAGGGAAATGACGGCCGATAATTCCAGCCTTTCCGAAGTGGTGCTTCAGCAGCTGCTTAACTGGATTTGCAATGTGCGGAGGTGTGCCATCTTACATAAAAATGATACCATCCACACATGCACGCTGTTGGAGAGCCGGAATGACGTGGTTGCGCAAAAGACACTCATAGCGCTTACCAGTGACGGTACAGGTAATAGGACCGGAAGCACCAGTCTCTTCAAAAAAATATGGCCTTATGACAAATGATGCCGTAAACCCACACCACACAGTGATCTTTTTAGGATGAAGTGGTGGTACTGGCTGATTTGCGTATGGATTTTCCGTTGCCCACATACACAATTCTGTGTATTGACACATTGTGTCAATGCTCAGTTCCATGCGAGCAAGCAATTCTAAAGCAAAGGTCACTCTCCCACTGGCAGGTCAACAGGAAGCAACTCGTGCACATGGGTAATATTGAATGGATAGCAAAGAAGGATGTTCCGTAGGACTTTACGCACCGTGCTCACGGGTATGTCCAATGTTCGGGCAATTCTCCGTGCACTACACATTCGCACCCCACCGCTCGTCTCCTCCTGCATTGCTGTGGCCACTGCTTTCACTGACGTCGAATCAATTCGCTTCCTCCCTCTACGAGTTTGCACACCAAAAGAGCCATTCTTTTCGAGTTTCCGAATCATTTCCTCTAGACGCGCGGCAATCATCTGACAAACGCCTTTTTTTCAAACCGTTCAGTGCCCGGAATTTCTGCAGCGCGACATGTGCACAGTCATCATACTTGTAGTACAGCTTTACAAGTAAAGCGCGGTTCTGCACTGAGCCAGTCATTGCGATCGTCGCAGACGCGAAAGGAGGAAAAGCCGTGTACCCGGCGTGTTTATACCACCTTCAATGGGTCGTGCGCATGAGAGGTATTTTCATTTACGTATTCTGACAAACACGGCACTATCTCTTGATCAATTTTAACGCTATTTTTTTCTTCTGCCATACGTTTTCCTCCTCCTCCTCCAATAATATTTCGTTGCAATTTGGCGTCATTCTGACCAGTGGTGTTATTTCTGCAGTGTTTTGAAAGTTTAACTTTAATTATAATCACCCTGTGTTCTAAATTTGGTTGAAATTACTCCAGGCGTTCCTACATCATTCTATTACGCTATGTGATCAGAAGTATCCGGACACCCCTAAAAACATACGCTTTTCATATTAGGTGCATTGTGCTGCCAGCTACTGCCAGGTACTCCATGTCAGCGAACTCAGCAGTCATTAGACACCTTGAGAGAGCAGAATGGGGCGATCTGCGGAACTCACGGACTTCGAACGTGGTCAGGTGATTGGGTGTCACTTGCCATACGTCTGTACGTGAGATTTCCACAATACTAAACATCCCTATGTCCACTGTATCCGATGTTATAATGGAGTGGAAACGTGAACGGACACGTACAGCATGAAAGCGTACAGGCCGACCTCGTCTGTTGACTAACAGAGAGCGCCGACAGTTGAAGAGGATCGTATATGTTAAAGGCAGACATCTATCCAGACCATCACACAGGAATTCCACACTGCATCATGGTCCAATGCAAGTATTATGACAGTTATGCGGGAGGTGAGAAAACTTGGATTTCATGGTCGATCGGCTGCTCATAAGCCACACATAACGCTGGTAAATGCCAAACGACGCCTCGCTTGGTGTAAGGAGCGTAAACATTGGACGATTGAACAGTGGCAAACGTTGTGTGGAATGAGGAATCACGGTACACTATGTGGCGATCCGATGGCAGGGTGTGGGTATGGTGAATGCCCGGTGAACGTCATCTGCCAGCGTTTGTAGTGCCAACAGTAAAATTCGGAGGCGGTGGTGTTATGGTGTGGTCGTGTTTTTCATGAAGGGGGCTTGCCCCCCTTGTTGCTTTGCATGGCACTATCACAGCACAGGCCTACATTGATGTTTTAAGTACCTTCTTCCTCCCCACTCTTGAAGAAGTCCGCAGGTCGTGGTCAAGTGGCTAGCGTTGCTACCTCTGGATCACGGGGTCCCAGGTTCGATTTCCGGCCGAGTTGGGGTTTTTCTCTGCCCGAAGACTGGGTGTTTGCGTTGTCCTCATCATTTCATCACCATCATTCGTGCTAGTGGCTAGAGCGGACTGTGTAAAAAATTGGACTGTGAAAAAATAGGGACTTTGTACAGGCGCTGATGACCGCGCAGTTGAGTGCCTCACAAACCAAACATCATCACCAAACTGTTGAAGAGCAATAAGGGTAAGGCGATTGCATCTTTCAACACGATCGAGCACCTGTTCGTAATGCACGGCCTGTGGCGGAGTGGTTACAAGACAATAATATCCCCGCAATGGACTGGCCTGCACAGTGTCCTGACGTAAATCCTATAAAACACCTTTGGTATGTTTTGGAAATACCTTTCCTTAGTGCAGCACTCCGTGAAGAATGGGTTGCCATTCCCCAAGAAACCTTCCAGCAGCTGAATGAACGTATACCTGTGAGAGTGGAAGCTGTCATAAAGGCTAATGGTGATCCAACAGCATATTGAATTCCAGCATTACCGATGGAGGGGGCCACTAACTTGCAAGTCATTTTCAGCCTGCTGTCCGGATACGTTTTATCACATAGTGTAACTTCACCCTCCCCCCTCCCACCTGTCCCTCCTATGACGTCAATCCTGGAATGGGATGAAAAGGTAAATTCAGTTAACCTAACTCGTGGAAATTGGGGAACATGAATCCCATAGAAAACCTTGGGATGTTTTGGAACGCCGACTTCGTGCTAGGCCTCGCCGACCGACATTGATACCCCTCCTGAGTGCAGCACTCCATGAAGAATGGGCTGCCATTCCCCAAGAAACATTCCAGCACCTGATAGAATGTATGCCTGCGAGAGTGGAAGTTGTCATCAAGGCTATTGGTGGGCCAACACCACATTGAATACCAGTATTACCGATGGAGGGCGCGAAGAACTTGTAAGTCATTTTCAGGCAGGTGTCCAGATACTTTTGTTTACTTAGTGTATGTTATCCATTTTCAGTCTCGTCCTCAGCCATAGGGGTGCTAGTGGTGTCTTACTGCCACAGTTATTCTTTCCAGATAGCGAGTGAGACCTAGGCCAAGTTTGACAGAATTTGCTTCATCTACATCTACATTTATACTCCGCAAGCCACCTAGCGGTGTGTGGCGGAGGGCACTTTACGTGCCACTGCCATTACCTCCCTTTTCTGTTCCAGTCGCGTATGGTTCGCGGGAAGAACGACTTTCTGAAAGCCTCCGTGCGCGCTCGAATCTCTCTGATTTTACATTCGTGATCTCCTCGGGAGGTATAAGTAGGGGGAAGCAATATATTCGATACCTCATCCAGAAACACACCCTCTCGAAACCTGGCGAGCAAGCTACACCGCGATGCAGAGCGCCTCTCTTGCAGAGTCTGCCACTTCAGTTTGCTAAACATCTCCGTAACGCTATCACGGTTACCAAATAACCCTGTGACAAAACGCGCCGCTCTTCTTTGGATCTTCTCTATCTCCTCCGTCAACCCGATCTGGTACGGATCCCACACTGATGAGCAATACTCAAGTATAGGTCGAACGAGTGTTTTGTAATCCACCTCCTTTGTTGATGGACTACATTTTCTAAGGACTCTCCCAATGAATCTCAACCTGGTACCCTCCTTACCAACAATTAATTTTATATGATCATTCCACTTCAAATCGTTCCGCACGCATACTCCCATATATTTTACAGAAGTAACTGCTACCAGTGTTTGTTCCGCTATCATATAATCATACAATAAAGGATCCTTCTTTCTATGTATTCGCAATGTATTACATTTGTCTATGTTAAGGGTCAGTTGCCACTCCCTGCACCAAGTGCCTATCCGCTGTAGATCTTCCTGCATTTCGCTGCAGTTTTCTAATGCTGCAACTTCTCTGTATACTACAGCATCATCCACGAAAAGCCGCATGGAACTTCCGACACTATCTACTAGGTCATTTATATATATTGTGAAAAGCAATGGTCCCATAACACTCCCCTGTGACACGCCAGAGGTTACTTTAACATCTGTAGACGTCTCTCCATTGATAACAACATCCTGTGTTCTGTTTGCTAAAAACTCTTCAATCCAGTCACACAGCTGGTATGATATTCCGTAGGCTCTTACTTTGTTTATCAGGCGACAGTGCGGAACTGTATCGAACGCCTTCCGGAAGTCAAGGAAAATAGCATCTACCTGGGAGCCTGTATCTAATATTTTCTGGGTCTCATGAACAAATAAAGCGAGTTGGGTCTCACACGATCGCTGTTTCCGGAATCCATGTTGATTGCTACAGAGTAGATAATGGGTTTCCAAAAACGACATGATACTCGAGCAAAAAACATGTTCTAAAATTCTACAACAGATCGACGTCAGAGATATAGGTCTATAGTTTTGCGCATCTGCTCGACGACCCTTCTTGAAGACTAGGACTACCTGTGCTCTTTTCCAATCATTTGGAACCTTCCGTTCCTCTAGAGACTTGCGGTACACGGCTGTTAGAAGGGGGGCAAGTTCTTTCGCGTACTCTGTGTAGAATCGAATTGGTATCCCTTCAGGTCCAGTGGACTTTCCTCTGTTGAGTGATTCCAGTTGCTTTTCTATTCCTTGGGCACTTATTTCGATGTCAGCCATTTTTTCGTTTGTGCGAGGATTTAGAGAAGGAACTGCAGTGCGGTCTTCCTCTGTGAAACAGTTTTGGAAAAAGGTGTTTAGTATTTCAGCTTTACGCGTGTCATCCTCTGTTTCAATGCCATCATCATCCCGGAGTGTCTGGATATGCTGTTTCGAGCCACTTACTGATTTAACGTAAGACCAGAACTTCCTAGGATTTTCTGTAGAGTGGGCACATAGAATTTTACTTTCGAATTCACTGAACGCTTCACGCATAGCCCTCCTTACGCTAACTTTGATATCGTTTAGGTTCTGTTAGTCTGAGAGGTTTTGGCTGCGTTTAAACTTGGAGTGAGGCCTTACAGAACGGTACCGTTATGTCACTGTCTTTGCGCTCCCTACGCCTGTCCATAGGTATGAAACGTCATTGCTTCTGTCACTAAGGAGCCTAACGATCAGGAAAACTATTGATTCCATACTAATATCGGTCGTTTTGAATATTTTTTACGCATCATCGCTTCTCATTCCAACCGCTACGTTACCCCCGAATATTTTCATACAAGTAATGAGTCATGCATACACAAAATGTGGTTGAAATTGTTTCATACGTTCGTGAGCTATGCTTCTGTCACCCCCTTTTCTCTCCGATTCCCATTCTTATCATCTGGGTGGTCGATGATTCTAACCCCTAACAGTAAGTGGTATGTGCATAGTAATTTTTTTAAAAAAGATATGTTTTTATTGGGTCGTCAGTCTGCTCACTAGTTTGATGCGGCCCGCCACGGAATTTTCTCCTGTGCTAACCTCTTCATCTCAGAGTGGCACTTGCAACCTACGTCCTCTATTATTTGCTGTATGTATTCCAATCTCTGTCTTCCTCCACAATTTTTGCCTTCTACGTTTCCCTCTAGTACCATGGAAGTCATTCCTCCCTGTCTTGACAGATGTCCTATCATCCTGTCCCTTCTCCTTATCAGTGTTTTCCACATATACCGTTCCTCTCCGATTCTGCACAGAACCTCTTTATTCCTTACCGTATCAGTCCACTTAATTTTCAACATTCGTCTGTATTACCACATCTCAAATGCTTCGATTCTCTTCCGTCTTCCGTTCCGGTTTTCCCACAGTCCATGTTTCACTACCATACAATGGTACATTCTCAGAAATTTCTCTCTCAAATTAAGGCCGGTATTTGATATTAGTAGACTTCTCTTGGCCAGGAATGCTCTTCTTGCCATTGCTAGTCTACTTTTGATGTCCTCCTTGCTACGTCCGTCGCTCGTTATTTTACTGCCTACGTAGCAGAAAAATGGTTCAAATGGCTCTGAGCACTATGTGACTTAACATCTGTGGTCATCAGTCCCCTAGAACTTAGAACTACTTAAACCTAACTAACCTAAGGACATCACACACATCCATGCCCGAGGCAGGATTCGAACCTGCGACCGTAGCAGTCGCGCGGTTCCGGACTGCGCGCCTAGAACCGCTAGCCTACGTAGCAGAATTCCATAACTTCATCTACTTCGTGACAATGAATCCTGATGTAAAGTTTCTCGCTACTCTCATTTCTGCTACTTTCATTTCTATCGTCTTTCTCCGATTTACTCTCAATCCATATTCTGTACTCATTAGACTCTTCATTCCATTCAGCAGATCATGTAATTAGTCTTCTCTTTCACTCAGGATAGCAATGTCATCAGCGAATCGTATCATTGATATCCTTTCGCCTTGAATTTTAATTCCACTGCTAAACCTTTCTTTTATTTCCACCATTGCTTCCTCGATGTACAGATTGAACACTAGGGGAGAAAGACTACATCCCTTTCTTGCACATTTTTTAATCCGAGCACTTCGTTCTTGGTCGTCCACTCTTATTATTGCCTCTTGGCTGTTGTACACATTGTATATGACCCGTCTCTCCATATAGCTTATCCCCACTTTTTTCAGTATTTCGATCATCTTGCACCATTTTACATTGTCGAAGGCTTTTTTCAGGTCGACAAATCCTATGACTGTGTCTTGATTTTCCTTTGATCTTGCTTCCTCGTCAGAATTGACTCTCTTGTGGCTTTACCTTTCCTAAAGCGAAACTTATCGTCATCTAGCGCATTCTCAATTTACTTTTCCATTCTTCTGTATGTTATTCTTGTCAGCAACTTGGATGCATGAGCTGTTAAGCTGATTGTGCGATAATTCTCGCACTTGTCAGCTCTTGCCGTCTTCGGAATTGTGTGGATGATGCTTTTCCGAAAGTCAGATGGTATATCGCCAGACTCATATATTCTACACACCAACGTGAATAGTCGTTTTGTTGCCACTTCCCCCAATGATTTTAGAAATTCTGATGGAATGTTATCTATCCATTCTGCCTATTTGACCGTAAGTCCTTCAAAGCTCTTTTAAATTCCGATTCTAATACTGGATCCCCTATCTCTTCTAAATCGACTCCTGTTTCTTCTTCTATCACATCAGACAAATCTTCACCCTCATAGAGGCTTTCAATGTATTCTTTCCACCTATCTGCTCTCTTCTCTGCATTTAACAGTGGAATTCCCGTTGCACTCTTAATGTTACCACCGTTGCTTTTAATGTCACCAAAGGTTGTTTTGACTTTCCTGTATGCTGAGTCTGTCCTTCCGACAATAATATCTTTTTCGATGTCTTCTCATTTTTCCTGAAGCCATTTCGTCTTAGCTTCCCTGCACTCCCTATTTATTTCATTCCTCAGCGACTTGTATTTCTGTATTCCTGATTTTCCCGGAACATGTTTGTACTTCCTCCTTTCATCAATCGACTGAAGTATTTCTCCTGTTACCCATGGTTTCTCCGCAGCTACCTTCTTTGTACCTATGTTTTCCTTCCCAACTTCTGTGATAGCCCTTTTTAGAGATGTCCATTCCTCTTCAACAGTACTGCCTACTGCGCTATTCCTTATTGCTGTATCTATAGCGTTAGAGAATTTCAAACGTATCTCGTCATTCCTTAGTACTTCCTTATCCCACTTCTTTGCGTATTGATTCTTCCTGTCTAATGTCTTGAACTTCAGTCTACTCTTCATCACTACTATATTGTGATCTGAGTCTATATCTGCTCCTGGGTACGCCTTACAATACAGTATCTGATTTCGGAATCCCTGTCCGACCATGATGTAATCTAATTGAAAACTTCCCGTATTTCCCGGCCTTTTCCAAGTATACCTCCTCCTCTTGTGATTCTTGAACAGGGTATTCGCTATTACTAGCTGAAACTTGTTACAGAACTCAATTAGTCTTTCTCCTCTTTCATTCCTTGTCCCAAGCCCATATTGTCCTGTAACCTTTTCTTCTACTCCTTCTCCTACAACTGCATTCCAGTCGCCCATGACTATTAGATTTTCGTCCCCCTTTACATACTGCATTATCCTTTCAATATCCTCACACACTTTCTCTACAGCCTTAGAGAACTTCAAACGTATCTCGCCATTCCTTACTACTTCCGTATCCCACTTCTTTGCGTATTGATTCTTCCTGAGTAGTGTGTTAAACTTCAGCCTACTCTTCATCAGTACTATATTGGGATCTGAGTCTGTATCTGCTCCTGGGTACGCCTTACAATCTAGTGTCTGATTTCGGAATCTCTGTCTGACCATGATGTAATCTAACTGAAATACCGAGCGAGGTGGCGCATTGGTTAGCACACTGGACTCGCATTCGGAAGGACGACGGTTCAATCCCACGTCCGGCCATCCTGATTTAGGTTTTCCGTGATTTCCCTAAATCGCTCCAGGCAAATGCTGGGATGGTTCCTTTGAAAGGGCACGGCCGACTTCCTTCCCCATCCATCCCTAATCCTATGAGACCGATAACCTCGCTGTTTGGTCTCTTCTCCCAAACAACCAACCATCTCTAACTGAAATCTTCCCGTATAACCTGGCCTTTTCCAAGTATACCGTCTCGTGATGCCTGTTGGTCAGCAACTTAAACACCCTAAGAACATGTATAGAGAGGACGAACTCAAGCTTGCCCAATCTTGGTTGCCAGCAATCAGAGCCCAACAGACCGCACTGTCAACACGAGGCACGAGCACTACCGGCGAGTAAAGGCCGGTTCCCACTAAAGCGCGGCGTGCGGCAACGGCAGCGGCAAGCATTTTCCGCGTTGACGCGGCGGCTCGCGGAATTGGCGTTCCCATCTGGAAGCGGCAGACGTTAGCGGTAGCCAATGACGGACAGCCACTGAGGTACGGGGCAGGACCCAATGAAAGGCGCGGTGCGTTTGATTAACTATATCTTACACCTACATGAAGGAAAGACGAAGTTGGGTGAAGACATACCAATTTTTCATTTTCTGTACAATGTACTCTTTCACATATTTCATTATTCATGTTTTCTCATTTCACCATGAACAGATTTCATGACTACCGTTCACGATTGTTCACTATCTCCTAACACATTGAAACAATGTACGACAAAAGAAATTATTCAGATAGTTAAGCGAGACAAAAATTTAAAATGTGATACGGTAGCAGGTACACGAAACAGTAAGAACACAAAGGCTAGGTGGAAGGGATGAAAGTGGAAGCCACGTGATAGAATTTCCAACAGAGCATAATGTAATTATCGCCAGCACCTTGCTTAAGAATCACAAAAGAATAATATATATTTCGAACAGTTTTCGAAACCAGATTTTAAATTGTAAGGCATTTCCTGGTGCAGACGCAAACCTGACTGAAGACTGTCAATAGCAAGAAAAGCGTTCTGAAAAAGAAAATTTGTTCACGCTGAATATAAATTCTAATGGTTGGATACTATTTTACAAAGGTATTTGTGTGGAGTGCAGCCTTGTACGTAAGTGAAACGTGGACGATGAACAGTTCTGTCAAAAAGACAATAGACGCTTTCAAAACGTGGTGATTCATAAGAATGCTGAACGTTAGATACGAGGATCGTGTGACTAAAGAAGAGGTACGGAATTAAATAGAGGAGGAAGAGGAAATTATGGCACAACTTTGATAACAATAGAGGTTAGTTGACAGGACGTATTATGGGGCGTCAAAGAGTGAGGACAAAGGGGTTGGGTGATACTATTCTGATAATAATCGTCTGTTGAAATACTATTCTACTATTTTATCTATTAATGTAAGCAGTGAATTTACTCTTCCATGCACTCCTCCACAAAACATTTAAACCAAAACTGAAATCAGCTGAACACGAAATCTTTCAACCACTGTCTGACAACTACTGGATTCACTTTCAACTTTCTATAACTATCACCGGCTAGCCACACACACATTCAGATATAAGGAGAACGAAAATAAACAAACATTAGTTTTCAGCATATAATTCTGCAGTTTGGCAACATGTACATAAACAAACCAGACAGGAAGGGACATGAGGTGAACACATTGCAGTTACGACGTCAAATCAGAGTTTTCAGTAAAACGTCTACTGCTAGTGACAGAAGAAAAAGAGCGAACATGAAAATGTGCTTATGTTCCATAATCTAAGTTTTAGTTCAACCTCCAGCATGTGACCAGGTGAGGGGAAACGTATATGTCCGCCAAAAACTCGATTCACTGTAAGTAATCAGTCATTCACGTAAAAAAAGATGTTAACTGTTTTATAATCTGCAAGTATCACATATCAAAACAAAACTGAATCATTCTAGATTCCACCTAAGATGCCTTAAAGTAAAAGGCGAAACGCGTCTTGAATCAGTAAAGTACACTGGATAAAGAAAAAAGAAAGGAAATAATCAATAGCTCTACATATTTAGTAAATTACATCTTATGACATACCAGCAAATTAGTTTCAGTTTAACTTCTCATTCGACATGCTATTAATGCCGTTTAAAAAAATTCATCTATCCCTTCTGAAAAACTGTAGTTACTTTCATATCTCGGTAGATAAACAGATTTAGGATATTTATCATGCGACGAAATACATGACTTTTCACAAGTTATCGTTTGCAAAAAAACACGTTTCGATTTCTTGAAACGTTTACGAAATTTGCGGTTGATACAACCACGTGGTTTACGACGAGCAGGACGAGCCTAGCGCGGTCACGGCACAGCTCGTCCGCCGACATATCATTCAATATCTCGAGAACGGTGATAGCTATCGATCTGCTCTCAGCTTTAAAAACAATTTCGATATGTTGGTTAAATTTCATACGCAATAATGTATAACCTAAAATGAACTGTACGCAAAGTCCACGCAATGCGTTTTCACCTCTGCACACTCATTAAAATTTCGTGTAAAGGTTTACGTAAATGCGATACAGCAAGTAACTACGACGAATAACGAAAAGAAATTCGGTCCTTTATCGAGAGAAGATATCAGGCTATAACATGCCCAAGAATCAAATTTTTCTACCGAATAGTTTCCTTGGAATCGGATGATATGTTTTTCATAGCTGCCGCCGCGTCCGCGCCAGCGCTTCGGCGGAAGTTCGTGTGGCCCGGGGTGCCGTACCTGACGTCACGCTCAGCGCACCTGGAGCGCGTCACGCGGCAGCGGAAGCGGTTCGACATGGGCAAACCGCGACGCAGAGCCCGCCGCGCCGTGCCGCTGACGCCGTTTCCATGGCAACCACGCCGCTGACGCGCGGTTTTGACGCGCGGCAGCCCTAGTGGGAACCGGCCTTAACTGCCGCCGCGCGGCCGACGTCCAGCATTTGGTAAACAGTAGCCAACTTCTCATTCGACGGTGAACCACCAATCACGGCACATAACTCAATAGCAAATAGACAACAGAGGTTACTCTCTCCCTCCACCGCAATAACCTATTAAGTAAAGTTTCCTCTCCTTCTTCCTTAATTGAGCAATGAAACGAACTATCTTTTTAAAATTATGAAATAATAGCATGCGCACTGAATAGTGACAACAAAATATAAGGGACACTGCATAGCTAGAACACGCCAGTAGACACAAAAGAAGGTCGCTGCAACTGTGGCCGAAACGTTGGTTTTTCTCCAGCTGCAGTAGTTTTACACATTATGACGCGGTACCATACCCAGAAAACTTTTATGTCGACTGACTCTGCCGCGGAAGCCTACACAATTACATTAGCTTCTGTGTTCTCTATTGATGTTCCCATGCTGAATTGAGAAATGTTCAAGGTTGTACTGCTACGGTCGCAGGTTCGAATCCTGCCTCGGGCATGGGTGTGTGTGATGTCCTTAGGTTAGTTAGGTTTAACTAGTTCTAAGTTCTAGGGGACTTATGACCTAAGATGTTGAGTCCCATAGTGCTCAGAGCCATTTCAACCATTTTTTTTCAAGGTTGTAGGATATAAATTACAGTGGTTGGGCTAAGCACATAGTTTATTTCTCTACAGTCTGTCTGTCACACTTTTGGGAATTTTGTGTTGAGGTAAACCATTGTATTACCTAGGTCCACATGAATGACGGAACTCATGTAATACATCAGGGCGAAAACTTGAAGTGGGTGGTGCCAACAGGCCCACGGTGGGACGTTCTTCCTCAAGCACTCAATCACTCGAGACCCGTTTTCAGTCTCTTCCTGCTAAATTCTGGAAGGCCCCTTCTAGGACATAGAAATGTCTCGTCACTTTGACAGAACATCTTAGTGCGTACACAAATCAAATACGCGTTTTCTCTGTTCCTGTTGTTGGAAAGAGTTGCAGCATTCTCCTGTGGCTTTACCAACGTGACCTTTCATTGTCGGGAATTTTCTGTCGATTTGAGGAGAGGGGAAACTCGTCCTGCCTATTAAGTGCACCAGGTATTTTCAACAGGTTTGAAACAGCTAACGGAAAGCTTTTACACCACTAGTCTACAAGGCTATAGGGTTTTTTCCGGCGGATTCAGGTTGTTTGAATGTGACCAGGCAGTTACATTTTTGTTTTCCTGGGATTTTTATTATGAAATCTCTGTGCTACAGTTGAGTTGGGATTTCAACAGCACATGTTAAAATTGATAAGGTTGCAAATTTTACGTACTTTATCTTTGCCTATGACTGGATGGGCGAACACGAGTAACAATAGGAGAGACTTATTATAATTTTAAGTAAAGTTAAATTTATCCGTTTTTAGGTTTAACTCTTTTAACCACTTTTTCGTCTCGGATTATTTTAGCAAGACGCTAATAACCTTGCTACTGAGCACCAGAAATCCACACATTGTTGTATTATTTTCTTCGGAACAAGAGTGCGAGGAACCATCTAGGGTCGAACTGTGTCACTGCGAACTGTTTTTGAGTTCGGCTGCATTTGCAGACTGGTTTCTGTGTTTCAAACTAACAGTTACTCTTGCTTTCATCCTCATACATGGTGAGGTGCCTACCTCTTTCGCCTCAAACTCTTTTTTACCTGTTGAAGTCATTTATAATCTTATTTTCATCCAAACAAGCAGTGGGTAGTCGCTCATGAAACGAACAGAAATACGTTCTCGCAATTCTATTAATAGGCAAGATACAGGCATCAACCTCGTTTTCTTAAATGGAATTAAGCTCTGCTGTGACCCTAGAACAGCAGATTTCGGTGAGACTTATTCTGTAATATAACTCCTTTGTAGATACAGCAGTAAATTACAAAGTAAAAATATATTGAATATAGGGATTTTTGTGCTCTTGTTGCTGCGGTTGAAGGGCCTGCCGCCTGTAAGTCCATGCCACTCTCCAAAGAAATTTGCATCGCTGAGTTAAGACTCATTGTAATAGTTAAACGTTAAGTTTAAACTTGTTACATACCGAATAAAATATTATATCGCTGGAAAGTCATTTAGCTGCAGTGATGTCTGTACTGTCTGGATGTCGAACTCCAGCCGTCCTTGCCTAACGGCCAAAGATGCTCATACTGTTAGCCTAATTAGAAAATGACTGTTACGAAATGCCACGAGAACGCAAAACGAAAATAATTTCAGATTCTGCTACCACATCAGCCTATTACATTGCATGTTGATATAAAATTCAAAATAAGAAATAAATAAAGAATTCTTTATCGCGTAAAGACTGGTGGAAATCTTTTTGCCCAACTACGCAGATGATAAGAATCTATAGCCAAAATTCCGTGCTCTGAGATCAGAGATCTAGATCCAGGTAGTATGGAGATCACTGTTCATACTGCATTAAGATGAGACAATTAACCTTTTATTCCTGATGACAGAATGATGCCTTTCACGAATGGATGACATTGCTGCTGGTAAACTTTTCGGCGTAGAAGGTCATGGTCCACGAAACTATTTCCTCCAGAAATGCGTTTGTGAAGTAACAGGCGAATTGTGGCGCCCTGAAAATATTCCAAGTTCGGAGTTGGCATGGTCGCACGGGCCGCTCAGTGGGTGCGGGCCGCTCGGCAGGCCGACCACGTGGGGCCGGACGTTGGTCGAAGCCAAGGGGGGTCCAGCCCGATCGCGTGGCTGGGAATTCCATGTTGACGCTGTGACGAGGACGGTGCTTTGTGTCGACGACGGAGTTGTCTATGCCGAGAGTGCCAACGATGGACTTTGTGAAACTGTAATAGAAGACATTTCACAGTTTGTATAGAAATTAATAGTAGCCAGATGAATGATGATACCTCAAAAAGAAACATGTACATTACCATTATTTGTATGACGATTCTGATGGTGTAATCAGATTTTCAATATCTTTATTAGTTTAAAGTTTAGTATCTGACTGTAAATTATGCAAGTAACACCTAGCAACGAATTTCCAAAATCTAAACGCGTCATCCGATTTTCACGATCGACGTGTCTTTAGAAAGCTATTAGTGTAAACCTACATTGGTATAAATTTCAGGCATGTAACTAGAATAGTACATGAGTTATTGGAGGTCAAAGTGGCCGATTACTGTCGATCGCGTCAGGCCGTAAGTACTATACAGTTACACGAAAAAACGCTAGCAGTTTATTCATCTGTCTTTGTTTATATCCGATATATACTGTTCATGAAGAATTTGGTTAAATATTTACTGTATTTTAGAAAGCACAGAGACATTAGGCTACTGGCCTACCTTTTGTTGCTATTCCTTTGATATATGTTTATTTAATTTGTTTATGAATGTGATAATGCGTGTTAGATCGTGTTTATGTCCAGCCGTAGGAATATTTATTTAATTTCAAGTTTGTTGTTGTTGTTGTGGTCTTCAGTCCTGAGACTGATTTGATGCAGCTCTTCATGCTACTCTATCCTGTGCAAGCTTCTTCATCTCCCAGTATCTACTGCAACCTACATCCTTCTGAATCTGCTTAGTGTATTCATCTCTTGGTCTCCCTCTACGATTTTTACCCTCCACACTGCCCTCCAATGCTAAATTTGTGATCCCTTGATGCCTCAAAACATGTCCTACCAACCGATCCCTTCTTCTAGTCAAGTTGTGCCACAAACTTCTCTTCTCCCCAATCCTATTCAATATATCCTCATTAGTTACGTGATTTACCCACCTTATCTTCAGCATTCTTCTGTAGCACCACATTTCGAAAGCTTCTATTCTCTTCTTGTCCAAACTAGTTATCGTCCATGTTTCACTTCCATACATGGCTACACTCCATACAAATACTTTCAGAAACGACTTCCTGACACATAAACCAATACTCGATGTTAACAAATTCCTCTTCTTGAGAAACGCTTTCCTTGCCATTGCCAGTCTACATTTTATATCCTCTCTACTTCGACCATCATCGGTTATTTTACTCCCTAAATAGCAAAACTCCTTTACTACTTTAAGTGTCTCATTTCCTAATCTAATTCCCTCCGCATCACCCGACTTAATTTGACTACATTCAATTATCCTCGTTTTGCTTTTGTTGATGTTCATCCTATATCCTCCTTTCAAGACACTGTCCATTCCGTTCAACTGCTCTTCCAAGTCCTTTGCTGTCTCTGACAGAATTACAATGTCATCGGCGAACCTCAAAGTTTTTACTTCTTCTCCATGAATTTTAATACCTACTCCGAATTTTTCTTTTGTTTCCTTTACTGCTTGCTCAATATACAGATTGAATAACATCGGGGAGAGGCTACAACCCTGTCTTACTCCTTTCCCAACCACTGCTTCCCTTTCATGCCCCTCGACTCTTATAACTGCCATCTGGTTTCTGTACAAACTGTAAATAGCCTTTCGCTCCCTGTATTTTACCCCTGCCACCTTCAGAATTTGAAAGAGAGTATTCCAGTTAACATTGTCAAAAGCTTTCTCTAAGTCTACAAATGCTAGAAACGTAGGTTTGCCTTTTCTTAATCTTTCTTCTAAGATAAGTCGTAAGGTCAGTATTGCCTCACGTGTTCCAACATTTCTACGGAATCCAAACTGATCTTCCCCGAGGTCGGCTTCTACCAGTTTTTCCATTCGTCTGTAAAGAATTCGCGTTAGTATTTTGCAGCAGTGACTTATTAAACTGACAGTTCGGTAATTTTCACATCTGTCAACACCTGCTTTCTTTGGGATTGGAATTATTATATTCTTCTTGAAGTCTGAGGGTATTTCGCCTGTCTCATACATCGTGCTCACCAGATGGTAGAGTTTTGTCATGACTGGCTCTCCCGAGGCCATCAGTAGTTCAAATGGAATGTTGTCTACTCCTGGGGCCTTGTTTCGACTCAGGTCTTTCAGTGCTCTGTCAAACTCTTCACGCAGTATCTTATCTCCCATTTCGTCTTCATCTACATCCTCTTCCATTTCCATAATATTGTCCTCATGTACATCGCCCTTGTATAAACCCTCTATATACTCCTTCCACCTTTCTGCCTTCCCTTCTTTGCTTAGAACTGGGTTGCCATCTGAGCTCTTGATATTCATACAAGTGGTTCTCTTCTCTCCAAAGGTCTCTTTAATTTTCCTGTAGGCAGTATCTATCTTACCCCTAGTGAGAGAAGCCTCTACATCCTTACATTTGTCCTCTAGCCATCCCTGCTTAGCCATTTGGCACTTCCTGTCGATATCATTTTTGAGACGTTTGTATTCCTTTCTGCCTGCTTCATTTACTGCATTTTTATAATTTCTCCTTTCATCAATTAAATTCATTATTTCTTCTGTTACCCAAGGATTTCTACTAGCCCTCGTCTTTTTACCTACTTGATCCTCTGCTGCCTTCCCTACTTCATCCCTCAGAGCTACCCATTCTTCATCTACTGTATTTCTTTCCCCCATTCCTGTCAATTGTTCCCTTATGCTCTCCCTGAAACAATTTCAAGTTATTGAAATGTAAATCCAGTATTTCGTATGTGTATTTATATGTTTGTGAGTGTGTGTTGGCTCGGAGACATGGAGGGAGCACTCTAGCCTATCACAGCACTCGTTACTAAGGAGGTTGGGGAGGAGCATCGTTTCCGGAGAGGACCTGGGGGAATTCTGAGGAGTGCAGCGCGCACAGGATATGGAAGTGCTGGGTGTGACGGCGCGACGGACGCACAGTCGCGGGAGAGGGACTTGGAGAGCGTGGAGCAGTTTGCGCTTGTTCGTGGCAAAGAGAAATATTTTGTGGTGTCGACCTGTGCTCTCGTGTGCTATGTTGGTGAGGGTACGTACTTGAGGGCCACCACATCAACACCACCATCACACTTCATTTTACTGATTTGAAAGCCGGCACGTTGGACATCTTCAGAGGCATTGCTCCTGCGCTGAGTGAAACTGGGTACCCAACAATATTCTTCCTTGCCTGTATTCACTATTTATTCATAATTTTATATGTGCTGTACATGTTTTATATAGTGGATGGCTGTGACGTGCGTCTGAGGGACGCCGACTCGAACAGTCGATACGCTGAACGTCAGAAATGAAGTGCCCTAAGGCAATGACATCCAGCGACCACTGAGTGTATTAACGCATACAAAGCTCAGCCCTCACTATGACGGCAGTGGAATAGCATGGAGAAACTGCAATACATCGAAGTTCTGCGAATTAAACCGTGTGCGACTGACACATGTAACTACGCGTGTTGTTAAAAGAGAATGACGCCCTCTCCCCACCCCACCACAGAATATTCTGCTGAAAGGGTTAATGTATTTACCTATTTCGACTTCCAAGTTCTTACATAACTTTCGGAAAAAAGAGCATGAAAAGAAAGCGAAAGTGGCAAGAATTTCTAGAAAACCACGAGCTACTGTTCGCTCAGGATACTTAACACTTAGGCTAGTCTAAACGTACACAAAAAGATTAAAACCGCAGAAGTTAATATAGTTCTGATTTTTTAATACGTATGTTGCTGGGATGAGTTATAGTTTTCCGAATCCACGGTTGCAGCTCCGGAGTGCTGAGTACTAAGACTTTTGAATTTTTTTAGTTGCTGCCTTGAAACTCATAAACTATGCGTTTTCCGATATTAGTTGGTATTGCCATTTTTAAAATACATTAAATATGAGACAATTTAATTCCAATGGCGGCTCTATACGTCCAATAGTTTCCGTGATATGTAGCTTCAAATAATGGTCTTTTTTTAGCAAAACTGAAAATTGTATTTAGAACTTTTTCTTCGTATCTATTTAAAGGTGTCAAGTATTTGAAGAAAAGCATTTTGAGCCACCAGCTAGAGAATAAAGTTCTATGCTTACAGCCTGTGGTTCAAAATGCTTTTCTTAAAAAAAAAAGTTTTGGTCTTGTTTCGGGCTGGATATAAGCATAGCCGCTCATCCTGCAAGAATTGTTATGAGAATTGCAGCTACAGTAAATTTTATTGGCTTTCATTTGACAAAAAATAAAGTTTCCAGGCTTTGTAGTTCTCTTGAAATCTTACAAAAACTAAATGTCAGAAAACTGAATTTTTGAAGAAATAGTTCAAACACTTCTTATAACAAATTGTAAGCATTAACAAAAATGGTTCAAATGGTTCTGAGCACTATGGGGCTTAACATCTGAGGTCATCAGCCCCCTAGACTTAGAACTACTTGAACCTAACTAACCTAAGGACATCACACACATCCATGCCCGAGGCAGGGAACGAACCTGCGACCGTAGCAGCAGATGAGCACTAACACTTGAGGATGATTAAGTAACAGTGGTGAAAATCTTGGTGCGCTTTCGATAACTCAAGTGAGTGTGAAGCGTGGTGTCAAGGAGAATCAATAGTTTTTTTTTACAAGCATTACTGTCCACAATGAGTGCAGGAAGAAATACACCGTTCAAATCCAGGTTGCGGTGACTGTTCGTCGTTAAGGTGACAGAGTTCCTAAATCATAACATTCAAGGTTTTCAAAAGAATTCATGGACCGTCGAAATATTCTTTTACTCTTTGGAGACAATATCACCGAGGAAGTTATCAAGCCCCAGAAGAATAATGTGCACCAAGTGCAATTATTGGGTGCTAAGGATACGATTATTGAAGTCCTCGACGTGATAAATGGGGACAGCAGATTACAGATCGCCTTGCACCTATAACTGACCTCGTCGCTGCTGACGTCATGTATCACTCTTTACGTCACAAGAAGTTGTACAGCATGCCGGCAACTAATAGACTGAAATAGACCACTCAGAGCCAACAAATACCACGGACTGACTAGAAAAGAGGAAACATTATCAATTTTGTTGGAGACCTCATAGAACAAATAATAAGTGATTACGAGCCTAATATCACAAGTGTCAAAAGTCACCTCGTGAAGCGGTACGTCGTTAAGATCATAATTGCAGAGGACGCCCTCGGCGGCAGTTATCACTTAGTCCTTTGTTTCACAGATTTTGGGGCAAAAGATTCTCTATAACAACAGTTACAACGAAAGAAAGAGCAATCCTGCACAAGGGGGGCTGTGAGTGCTGAAGCTCACAACAGAGATAATCTTACAAGACATGCGCTCTCAAGTTTATAATGCCACGGAGTATCTTCCAATTGTAATTTCTTGCGAGAAACTGATTATGCAGTTCGTAATCTCTGAAGCTCTTACTTGAAACTACCGGGATGAAGAACAAAGGCCATTCTCTCGGTGGATGGAAGAAGAAATGTGTTTCAGTAGCTTGAAATGGTTCAAATGGCTCCGAGTACTATGGGACTTAACTTCTGAGGTCATCAGTCCCCTAGAACTGAGAACTACTTAAACCTAACTAACCTAAGGACATCACACACATCCATGCCCGAGGCAGGATTCAAACCTGCGACCGCAGCGGTCGCGCGGTTCCGGACTGTAGCGCCTAGAACCGCTCGGCCACCACGGCCGGCTTTCAGTAGCTCATGCAACCCTTCCACCGTGAGACCAAGCTCTTTCATCTCCTCTCTGAACACTACCTAGGTACCTACTATACAAGAAATTTGGCTCGAAACATCTTGTTAACCTCTGTGCAGAAATGGGAGTTACCTGTATTTACAGTTAGTCAATGGTCTTTCAAAGTTCATTTATAGTATGGGAGAAGGATCGCCGTCAATTCGAAAGAAGCCTTCATAGCGTTCGTATAACTCGTTTTTGACAATGCTGATGTGAATGTCAGTACCATAGACGACAAAAACATGTTCCTTGAAATGGGTGGCATCATGATCATCACACCTGTATTGCGAGACAAACCAATAATGTTTCTACTGACAGGACAAGTTCTTATGGCGTCTCACAAATCCAACAATACAACATCAGAAAAAACTAATGAGTTGTCTGTTATTCAAATGGCTGATGTGACTGAAAGACTTCAAGTTGATAGTGAAATACTACCTACAGCCACAGATTTGCTGTGGTTGTTTGGAAAAACCTCAAACACCTCTCGTATCAAGACTGGAACGGGTTCTTGGAGCAAGTGACCAGAGCAAGTGACCAATGGTCATGATTTCAAGTGCTCAAAAGTTGTTTTTCTCCCATTCATTCACGCTCCACCCACAGATTATGATACCGTAATGACGTCTCTTCTTGTGATCAATGAAAAAACCAAAGCTCATGGTCAAAAGACATGCTCTTCCATATAGTCAACTGCTGTGCATGAAAGCCAGAAACTCTGTTGAAGACAGCTAACTTTACGATTTGAGTAACGTGATGGGAGGTTAGGTGGTTTTCGCCTACTTATTTTGTTTATGGAAGGCGTTGGTGCCTCGACGACAAGTAGTGGCCTTAAGGACTTGCTCGCCAGAAGATACGCCGAAAACAATGTCGACAAAATTCTCAATGGGGATGCATACTCGAGGGCTGTGAGAGCTCACATGTTGACAAACCTTCCGTTGGCTAATATAATTTTCTGTGGGGTACAGCCAACTGAGATGGAACGAGCGCTAGCTGAGAGAATGTTAAAGTGAGAGGACGCTACTCCTTTTTGGCAGAGAGAATCTACCTGTCCAGACTGTTAGTGTCAAATTCAAAGTTGCTGCCTGGGACGCTACTCCTTTTTGGCAGAGAGAATCTACCTGTCCAGACTGTTAGTGTGAAATTCAAAGTTGCTGCCTCGGAAAACTTGGAAATAAAAGTACCTACCTCTAAGCTCGATTCCGTCTGTTCGTCAGATGAGAAGCTAGTGCGAAGGAGGACCTGGCACGCTTGCCTCCAACCAAAGAAGCTATTTTCTTCCATTCGTATCGCACATATCACCGAGGGCAAACATTATTGGGCGTCGCGAATGATGTCGCAGAGAGCGGTTGACCGAAGGGCTGCCTTGGCTTATTATCAGTAATAATAGTATGTGGACCTGCCCCACCAAAACGTCTCAAATCGATCTCACGTAAGTGCAAAATGGCTCTGAGTACTATGGGACTTAACTGCTGAGGTCATCAGTCCCCTAGAACTTAGAACTACTTAAACCGAACTAACCTAAGGACATCACACACACCCATGCCCGAGGCAGTATTCGAACCTGCGACCGTAGCGGTCGTGCGGCTCCAGACCACGTAAGTGCAAAAATGGATGCACGAGAGCTGTGTAAATGCCGCATAGCTGGGCTAAAGTACTAGGCTTTGTGAAGTCACTGCTCCGGAACGACTTGCCACAACGTCACTACAAATCTGATCTACGAGGAAGAAGACGAACCGACGGCCTCCGGCTTTCGGACCAGTAGCCCAAAATGGACACAACACCCCAGCAACCTCATTCTGTCCTGGAACAGGACTGCGAACAACCAGGACTCTCGAAGAAACCAAAACGTTAAGAATGAAAAATTCCTTTTTAATCATCAGAGCTCTGTTTATTGTAAAGCCTATATCCTAACATTTTCGATCATGGTCCGTCTACACAAGACCTCTATCGACATAGAAAGTGAAAACATGTAATTTACACAAAAATAATACGACCTAACAAGAATTTGTGTATAACATACAGTACATACATGTAACTTACAACTGAAAACAGATCAGGTAAAATCGTATTTCATGTTCCTTTTAGGCTGATATAACTTCTAGGTTGTCATGGTGAGAACAACAATCAGTAGTCAAATACAGCAATTACGGTAGTAACGAGCGTGCTTCAGTGTACAATGTCAGGGGGGACCAAAAATCATCGAGTGACATACACACATGAAACGAGCAAAGATAGCCGTTTATAGCGACCCATCGCAGATGGTAAAGCTTGTGATACGTCTGCTGGCGGTAATAGCGTGACGTTTTAACAGAAAACCTTATATCATTTGTGGAGAGCTAAGTAGAACATCTCTAGTGATCATCTTTGGTAAGATAACTAGAGAACTAGTGACAGTGAAAGTTGTCGGTGTTGACATTACTAAATAAGAAGGAATGAAAAAGCATGGTAATAGTGAAGCTTAATATCCCAACAAATATTATTACACATGCATCATAGTCAGGGTGCAAAATAATTAATGAGTCACGATATTACCGCCAGCAGATGTATCACATGCGTTAACATCCTGCTTGGTTCACGTGTATATAATTCTCCATGATTTTTCTTCCCTTTTACATTAATCACAGTGAAGCGTGTTCGTTACTGCCGTTAAGAGCTGTATTTGACTACTGATTGTTGATTCTCACTATAACAGATTAGAGGTTGTATCGGTCTAAAAGAACCATGAAATACGAGTTTTCCTCGTCTATTTTCACCTTGTAAATACAAATATGAATGTTATGCCTACAGTCTTGTTCGGTTATATTATTTTTGTGTACATTATATATTTTCGGTTTCGATGTCAACAGTCACCCTGTGAAGATCGTCCGTGACCGAAACCCGTGCAATATAGGTTTTAAAATAAACAGCTGACCGTTAAAAACACTTTTTTTTAATCACTTAATGTCCTTTGGTTATCACTAAGGAAAACATTAAAAATATTGAGTTTTAATTTTTTAATGACAGGAGTTTTTAATAATATAAGTACATTTAAATAAACTTTTATGCTTTTAAACACGGTGTTATGCATTTTTCTTTCGTTGAATGCCCACAATTTATTATTAGGTAGTGTCTAAGCACATTTCTTCAAAAATTCAGTTTTCTCACAATTTGTGCTTGCACGACTTCAAGAGAACCGCCAGATCTGGACTCTTCATTTTATGCTTCATTGAAAGTCAATAAAATTTACAACTTCCATTTTCACCACTTTTCTTGAAAGATGAGTTGTTATGCCGATATTCAGTCCGAAACAAGAGCAAAACTTAATGTTCATTCTTGATAGGGAATTGCCAATATTTGAAGTTCCAATCCTGAAAACAACTGGATGTATAGAGATAAGGCTGAAGTTAAATTGCTGTACATGTAATGTACTTTACAAATGATAGGAACTACCAATATGGAAAACGAATAGTGTTTTGAGTTACAAGGCAACTAAAAATAAAGTTCAAAAATTTCGCAGTTTTTCACGTATTACTCGGGAAGCACAGGCTTTTCGAAGCTGAAAACTTGGGTTCACGCTACCCTAACTGGTTCTAACAGTAAATAAAAAAATCTGAACTACAGCACATTTTGCGATTTTAATGTCTACTCTGACTGGCCTAAGTTGCTATTTCGAGGGACAGCCGACATAGATTGGCTTGCAGACTAACCGCGGGTTGGTAAATGACCTTCTGTCACCAACGGATCGGACACGGTTCTTCAGTCCACAGGCAGATTCGGAAAACCGCAGGAACTTGAAGAAGGCAAGACAGAAAGGAAAACAATAACATAAACAATGACACTCCTGACAGTAGACGTATACAATTGAAAGAAACAGCGTTCATGTCACTCACACGCTCACAATGCCGCAGTCAACAGACCAGTGTTCACAGACGTAGTGCTAAGTGAAAGAATGAAAATGGTGAGTGCACACTTAGATTTTATATCATGTAAATTATTATATTTGAAAAATTTGCTAAAGCGATAAGAGAAACATTCATGTCAGAAAGATCTGATGAGCAGTTTTATTTATGGTTGTTTCTGTTTTAATTGTAGCAGGTTTCCTTGTCCTGATTATTTTCTGAATCAGATTCCAAGCCAATTTGCTACTATGTGTCGTATTTATTTTCTCAGGAGTGGCAGCCAATTTCTTTTGCCTCATTTTAAGTAAGCGAGGGGCACAAGGCAGTAGATAATATTGCTTTTGGAACTGCGTGTACTCTGGGCAACGCTGACTTTTGTCGGCGGCATACCCGTCCACCAGCCGGCAAAGATAAGAAAAACATGAACGATCCTTCTCAGAACCAACACTAACTAATCTCAACATAAATATAGAGGGAAGACATTTTTAAACATATATATATAGAACTGTTGCGATGTGCTATGTGTTCAGGAAACACGAAAAGATGAAAACTATATTAAACCAGTGATACTTGTTATTAAGTTGGTGAAAGGCCGCCCCCATACCAAGTATGGTACTGTAGTGTACGAGTATCTGAGATTTTGTACTAATGTTACATTAGCTGATGTTACATGGACTCAAGATACTGAAATAGTAATCATAGAACTTGACAACTGTTCTGTTACATCGATATGCAAGATGAGTCTGGAAAGATCATATACAGGGTGAGTCGCCTAAGACGTAACACCCCCATTATTCCGCTGGCGATTGCTCGTATCGACAAGCGGTGTTCGGCGAATCATAGCCGGCTATGGGGCACGTACTTCGGTACATGCACATTAATCACAACGTTTATATTGACCGAGATAATGAGGCAAGTACGTGTTTTTTAAATGGGACGCTGTACTTTTTTACCATCATTCGAACGCTCTGGAAAAGACGCGTATAGTGATGTAACGCATGTTGCTATTGTGATTCAAACTTCCCTTAAAAAACGCTTGGAAATACTGTACGATTGAAGGTCGAGACTGTAAACACGCCTGGCGTGACCCGCGGGCCGAGTGCCGTGCTCTATGCAGCATGCACGGCCTATGCTACGTAGGTAAATCCTCATCCGCCCTCTTTTAAGCAAAGTTTGAATCGCAATAGCAACATGCGTTACATCACTATTCGCGTCTTTTCCAGAGCGTTCGAATGATGGTAAAAAAGTATAGCGTCCCATTTAAAAAACACGTACTTGCCTCATTATCTCGGTCAATATAAACGTTGTGATTATTGTGCATGTACCAACGTATGTGCCCCGTAGTCCGCTATGATTCGCCGAAAACCGCATGCCGATATGTGCAATCGCCCCCCGGAATAAATGGGGTGTTACGTCTTACGCGACTCACCCTTTATATATCAGTTCATGATATCCAGTATTACAAATTCACTCTTTCTGGTAGACACACGTCCAGATCGTCCGCTCTCAAAATTCTGCCATCCCTCTCCCCTTATCCACCACTGCTAGCGGCTCACCTCCAACTCTCCAACTGCGCAACGCTACGCGCTGTTCACATCCAACTGCCTAACACTACAATAGCAAATATTCCAACAATGCCAACCAGCCACAGATTGCACACAGCACAGTCAGTGATTTTCATACAGAGCGCTTCGTG
This sequence comes from Schistocerca cancellata, assembly GCF_023864275.1. Taxonomy (NCBI): domain Eukaryota; kingdom Metazoa; phylum Arthropoda; class Insecta; order Orthoptera; family Acrididae; genus Schistocerca; species Schistocerca cancellata. The sequence goes on along the minus strand of NC_064628.1, from coordinate 163,910,594 downwards.
GAGTTACCAACATAAAAATCTAAACAGTCTACTTACATAGCCCCTGCGCTCCCCACAAAAAGTTTTACAAATTCTTTTGGGCAGTGGCCAATACTTATTTGCTAAAATGTTTTATATTAACGATAAAAAATGCATCAAATGCACACACTTACTGATACAATGTTGGTCCAAAGCAAAAATTTTTCTCATAAAGACAGTCCTGATCATTCATCACAGTAGTAATTGAATTGCACAAAGTCTGATCAGTAAAAGAAAATGCACACAGAAGTAGTGGATTTCCATGCAGTCTTGAAGAAGTAGTGTTGTCCTCCCAACGGAAAGACAGTGCTATCTCTCACATGCAGACAGGTAATGGGCCACAACAGAGCAAACCCACAGCAGAGTCAGTCGAAGTTTTGAAGAATATTGGTAGGTAGGTCATCACAGAGCAGACCCAGTGTAGTCCTGGTAGAGAGTATGGTATTGGTGGGCCACCAGAGGTGCAGACCCACTGCAGTCCTTGTAGAGATAACGGTATTGGTGGGCCATCAAAGGTGCAGACCCAGTGTAGTCCTTGTAGAGATGGTCAGCAGCCATCTATTGCGACTGTGTGGGTGCACAATCACCATCTAAGAGTCTTGTGGACAATATAGCAAGTCCATGAACCACCACTTGTGCAATCACAAAACTTTTTGGAATGTCCTTAGAATCAGCAGTGCTGTCAACCGGTCCCTTGCTGAATTATGAACACACGTGCAAATGCTAACAGTCCCCCCCCCCTTTTTTTTAACTGCTCACATATTGTGCATATACTATGACCAACAGAAACGTGTGCAGTGAAATGAAACTTAATTTGAAGAACAGGTGTCTATACAATTATAAATTTAAAACATAAGAATACAATTACAGAGGTACAAAATACATCATTAAAGAACATAATGGAATAGAAATAAACATATACATCAGTGTTACAGGAATTATGACATAAGTACACAAATAAATAAATGAGAATAGCTTTCGAAACATTCACTACACACATGAGCATTAAAACAGAACAGAACAAATAACGTCTAAACATCTTTGCAAAGTAAATAATATAGTATTAGAAAAATTCTACAGCATAACTCTTATCAGATAAAGACAGGAAGAACAAAAATACACAAGGGTTCACAAACACATAGCGGAATAACACAAAAGGAAAGGACAGGGTTTGTTTTACTGCAGTATTTATCGTATTTGATTTGGAAACAAAACTTTCTTTACTCCTTGAAGATCTCCCTTAGTTCATCATTAGTTCCAAAAAGTGCTATCTATACCTGTTGTCCCTAAACCCTACTGTTTTGTTCATATCCTCTTTCAAAATAATTATTCCTCATTGTACACTACTTTTTTTCAAACTTTTTTTCTTATAACTTCTCAATGCATTTCTTCCAGTTAATCACAACTCATTCTCTTATATAGCCTATCCCCTCTTAAGCTAACTTAAATCTACTGAGCTCAGATATATATACTAAGAGACGAGGCAATGCAGCAGCACATAACAAATTAACACAAACAGCAATGACAAAAAATGCAAATTGGCAAAGCAAGCAGCAGTACATCTAAATTAGCAAAGCAAATGCGACATTACAACTAATATGAGCCAATATGCAGCAACAAGAAAAATAAATCAGCAGTAAAACTGGCTTAATAAAATGTAAAATTCAGTAGGACAATGCCTGACAAACAGCAGCAGAAAATGCATTAACTTACACCTAAACATGACAAAGCTCAATCAGAAAAAATATTACAGTAAAGATAGGAAATGTCTAATATCTATGTCACATCTTAACATTAGAGTGATGCATCACCTTAACTTACTCTACTAAGAAGGTTACCAAATCATTGAAAAAATTAATATGCAATTCCTGCGAAGGGAAATGTCTATTTGTGCTCCCTTTTTTTCAGACCAAACGATGTATTTACCTTAATAATGTATTTACCTTAATAATGTTCAAAAGTAATCTATATATATATATATATATATATATATATATATATATATATATATATATATATATATATATATATAAGTTCATGATATCCTATATTAATAAAATTTACTCTTTCTGCCGGCCGGTGTGGCCGTGCGGTTCTAGGCGCTTCAGTCTGGAACCGCGTGACCGCTACAGTCGCAGGTTCGAATCCTGCCTCGGGCATGGATGTGTGTGATGTCCTTAGGTTAGTTAGGTTTAATTAGTTCTAAGTTCTAGGCGAATGATGACCTCAGAAGTTAAGTCGCATAGTGCTCAGAGCCATTTGAAGCATTTTTTTTTTTTTTTTACTCTTTCTGATGGACACACGTCTAGATCGTCCGCTCTCAAAGTTCTACCATCTTTCTCCCCACATCCACCACTGCTGGCGGCTCACCTCCAACTGCGCAACGCTACGCGGTGTTCACATCCAACTGCCCAACACTACAATACCGAATATTCCAACAATGCGAACCAGTCACAGATTGCACACAGCACAGTCAGTGATTTTCATACAGTGTGCTACGTGGCGTTACCAACATAAAAACCTAAACAGCCTACTTACAAAGTTACAATCGAAACACCTTTACTGGCCCTCGAAGTAATCATCATTAACTACGACACACTTGAACATGCGTTGCAAGGCTGTTGGAAACAGTAACTGCTTCTTGTGGAGTCGTTCGAAGCACCATGGTGACGCTTTGTTGGATATCCGCATCATTACAGGGTAGAGAGAGCTGGTGCCACCAATGTGATCTGGAGACAAAGCGGGAGTCAGTGGCATGGTGTTCTTCGTCTTTCATGGATTGTCTCAGCCAACATTTTTGGGAGGTGGGAAAGGGGGTGAACACCACGTCTCATTTACTGTCACCTGCTCTCCAAATCGTGTTGGTAGCACCAGATCTTGTCACCTGTAACGATGCAGACATCCTTCAACACGTGCTCATTGTGCTTCGAGCGATTCCACAAGAAGCGTTTGCTAACACTTTCCAACAGCCTTACAAGCGATGATAGAAGTACGTTGTAATTAATGGTAATTACGTCGAAGGCCAGTAAAAGTGTTTTCTTTCTAACTATTGTTTCTGAGTTCATTCACCGAACTTTTCATATGCACCTTCTACAAACACCACAAAGCGATTTTGTTTCAGAGTATCAAGAAACTTCAACTCTAACGAAAATAAATTTCTAATGGGAGATTTTAATAAGTATAGCACAAACTGGGGCTGCAAAACTTCTAACACCAACAGAAGTTACTTTGGACAAAGCGCTGTAGGCAATAACTTAACGCTGATTCACAACGTAAACTATCATAGTCTTTTAACAGTAGGGTATGGCACCAAGTGTACAACACAGTTCCGTGTTTCATCAGTACTGTCAGTGAACAATGTTGTACAGATTTCACAGCCAGTCCCATCCGAGAAACCAGGTTTTTGGAGCACTCGAAACAACACTAGTCACCTACAGAAGAGGATTTAACTTCCAAAAACAAATTTAAAAGGCTATCGGGAAGACCTTCATACATAGACACAAAGTCCCAAAAATGTATATGAAGTGTAAGGTCGGTACACTTCTGAAACAATGAAAATATGCTGGTCAATAAATGCATTATGCTATCTACTCAAATTTTATGCCGGCCGTTATGGTCGAGCGGTTCTAGGCGCTTCAGTCTGGAACTGCGCGACCGCTACGGTCGCAGGTTCGAATCCTGCCCCGGACGTGGATGTGTGTGATGTCCTTAGGTTAGTCAGGTTTATGTAGTTCTGAGTTCTAGGGGACTGATGACCTCAGATGTAAAGTCCCATAGTGCTCAGAGCCATTTGAACCATTTTTGAATCAAATTTTATGTGAGGGATTAACGATAGGAAGACTGCAGTCACTCAGAGAAACAAAACTTATATCTCAACAAAAAGATCTATAAAGAGCAGCACATGCCAAATTCTAAGCCTCAAAGGACACATTGAGGAGGGATACCACAATAATTAATCACGACTGCTGGTTACTACACGATAAATGATATAATCCTACCAGAAAAGCTGTATAGTAATTTCAAATATTACCGTTTGTTTCATATTGTACAATCAGTTCTTGAAAATGGAGAGTCTATGTATGTTTCGATAAAGGAAAAAGTAGGAGGAGAAGCTAGCCTAAAGGTCTGCCTCTGGGTAGTGTGCTGGCAACGACGTTCTTTGTTTTGCACACAAAAAACAAACTCCATCCACGGGCCCTGTCGGGTCTATCGGTACCGACTGACCGTCGTGTCGTCCTTCACCAATGGTGTCATTGGATGCAGCACTCCCGCAGCCGTTGTTAGTTTTCGTGACCTGGAGCTGCTACTACTACTCGATAAAGTGGATCCGCAGTTTGCATCACGACACTTAGTGCAAAACACTCCGGTCCTCCCACCAAGGAAAATTCCCTGGCAGCACCTTAAATCGAAACCAGGTCATCCGCATAGTAGTCACCCGTGATGACTACTTAGCTACGGAGGCGGCCATTTTCACACAACTGGCCATCCAATTATCAGAAATATGAAGAATTTCCTCTGCGCAGTTGATATTGCTCTTGCTGCACATAGTAAAGTTTTTGAATTTGAACACCAAGTAACAGGGGTCCTGCCCGCCAAGTTAAGGTATTACAAACAACATATGTTGAGATAAAATCCTTTTAACTGCTAAGCTCTGTACTTTCATCTGCAAATTAGGTCTCCCCAGTGCAGACTAGATCAACATTTGTGGGAAACATGTTTTGTAATCCTGAATGAAGTATGCAGTTAAACAACTGGCTGTATGAAGGTTACACTCCTGCTTATACTGCAATGAGTAGCTGGTTTCTTTGTCCCATGGGCTCGACGATCAGCAATAAAATACTCGGAAAAGTTGAAGCAGATCTCCGAAGAAACGATCGTATGGCGTTGTTCGCCGGGTGACCTCATCGAATAGGAAGTAATGTACCATGCATATTGCACGTTTTCAGTAAGATGTAAATCCAAGGCAGCTTCCTGAACTATGTGGATATAAAACGTCCTGAAAGGTATCCACCAGAAGAAATTGAGCTAAAGGTACCTATCAGGAGTGGGAAACTTAGAGGATGCTCATAAGACCGAACAGCTGTTGCACCAGTGAAGGCAAACATATTAATGTATGGGATACAAAAGGAGAGCGATATTTTCTGTGATTATGGTAAGCTGCGGGATATGGCATACACATTAAATCATGACACCAGTTTTTATAAGTCCACCCTCGAATATCTACGGCTTCGAAACAGCGCAGATATTGGCATCGCCCAGAACTCGGCCGAACATTTTAGTAGAGATGACAAATTTCAGAGGCTATGGCTGAAACTTATCCAGACATTAAAAAGTTAAAAAAAATGCAAGCTTTTATCACTGTATGAAAAATTTTTATGTACAGTTGCTTCTATTATTAAATCCTTGGGGACTGTGGTACGTTAAGAGCGGGACTAACAGTAAATTATATTTGAAAGGGGAGGGCGGGAGGACGGAGGAGAATGTAACTTTGAACCTTCCCCCTCCCCCTCCCCCCACCTCAGAACTCAACTTTGGATCCGTGCCTGTGTGTAAATGTGGGCTTGGGGGAGTGGAAGGATTTTTTAGGTAGTTTTTGTTGGTAAGCAGTCAATGTTATTTAATTTTACAGCTGCTAGTAAGGCTAATCGTACAGATATTGTACCGTCGAGGCGTAAGGTATACTCATTGTCTGGAAGTTCCTTCTTCAAAACTGGTGTGGATAGCTTATTTGCCACGGATTTGTGTATTTTTCGTAAAAGAAGATCAGTAGAGAGCTCGAACGTTTACTCCTGAACAGGAGGAAACAATTTTGGATTTTAATTAAGAATTTGTTTTTCATTTTATGTGTGATTAATACACAGCGATTTAGATTAGGATAGTTTAAACAGGTTACTTTGAGAATTAGAAGATACATAAAACAATGCCACTTTTTTATCGAATAAGCTAATCTTAATAGCAGGATTTGTATCTCATTTGTGGATGAGTTTGTGCTTGTGCCAACGGATATTTGGCAGGTTTTAGACGAGATCAGTTCGCACTGTAGTGGCCTATTCGCTGCAGTTCTGTTTGTGCTGCGGCACGTCAGACGCTTGCCGGATTCCAGTGGAAACATTGGTTTCAGAGATCAAAGGCTGTGACTGCGATACAGTTCAGCAGTCTTACAGACGAAATAGGGCAACATTTTCTGTGTCGTTTGCTAGTAAGTTACGACGGAGGGCGTACCAGGGAGCCCATTAAATCTCGTGGAAATACCTCTCACACGAGAACGTAACCAAGAGCTGTGCAATGGGGCCCCATTTATGGGCGCTTTGTATCGCCTCATATGGTTTTCCCACAACTTGCCCTTCAGGTGTGTTAATGTGTACGAGATCTGTTAAAAAAAATACGTAACATTCGTAATTTCGTGCCAATGTCGCGCTGGTGCGAAATTCAGTTGGCATCACTGCACACGTCCGAAGTTTCATTGTTGTATGTCTGTTAATTATTGTTCACTGTTGTATTGAGTAGGACGTTCTATCGCACAGTTTATGAATTTCGGGATAACGGAGTTACAGGAGCAACGCGTCTGCGTTAAATTTTGCGTGAAACTCAGGAAAACCTTTACAGAGACACACCAAAGGACGCAGGAAGCCTACAGCGATTAGTGCTTAAGCCATACGAATGATTCATCTGGTTTAAAAATGGCCGGACGGACGTTAAAGATGACCCTCGTTCCGAACGCCCTTCGACGTCTACCGACGATGCTCATGTCAGGAACGTCAGCGAAATTCTGCGTGCCAATCGAAGACTGAGAGGCACTTTCTGATGCGAGCAGGGGAGATAGTGAAGAGCTCTGTCGGGGAGGTGGATGGACTCCGCAGCCCACAGTGACGTGAAGGGGGACAACGAATTGAATTGTAGAAAGTACCATAGATCAAATCACTGGGAGAAAAAACACTGATGGACCTGAAAACGTTCTTGTAGCCTGAAGCCCAGACCCAAGGAGGGGACTCAACAAGAGGCTTAAAAGTTTAACGAACGAAAGGCTGCCATTGGTGAAGATTTGGTGACATCAATGTCTTCAGAGTGGGCGCCATTATTTTGATAGTGGGAGACCATATAATGGTACGATTGGCTTTGGCGGGAAGTTTTGTTGGAAATAAATCTCCTGTTGACCAGAATCATTCGCCTAATAGGGGCGATTATTGATTTTTCGATACAAGTGGTTAGGTTCCAGTGGTAACATTGCAGTTAGTACACTGCAAATCTATTTGATAGTTGAGTGTCAAAACCAGTGGTGTTGCACCATACAGTGCACACCTAAGGTATGAGCATAGAGGCTGGGGTAGAAATCATATACGTTTTTGGACAGTGTACATGCAAGTCTGGTGTGTGTGGGGGAATACATTACAATTGGCGCAATTCATCGGGTTGGCAGAGCACTGTGGCAGAGACAGAGTGGTTGAAGTGGCACTCCTATGGCAGCATCTTGCAGACAACAGATCATGGTAAAGTGTAGCAGCTAAATGCAGATTAGTTAATGTGTGAACTCCTGCATAGCCACTTGACTTGCAGGTGATTTTTACCAGCTACAGCTCTACAGTTGAGAGTGCAGTAGTTGATCTGTTGTGTTCAGTCACTGATCCAAAAGACAGTTTAGGCGGCCGTCTTATGCTTGAGTAGTTCACGTAAACCAACTTCATATTTATACATGTTTATACTGATATTGAGTTGTTGTGGATCTATGTGATTTCAGTAAAATTTATGTCAAATAAATTTGTCAGTTAAAATTCCGCATTTTGTTCTGCATTCATTGGCTGTCAGCAGAGAAGACTACACAGAAGGGATCCAGTTACTTCACATTTTTGAATACTTTGTGCAGAGTCAAGAAATGTACAAGCAACAGCAGTAGTAAGTGGGCCCAGTCAGTGCACTAGGAGCTAAACATTGGACATTTTTCAACACGGCAAATAACAGGTACCAGCCTGAAGTAAATAAGAGCAAAAATATACCAATAAAAATTCTAGATCATGAAATTCATTGTAGCTATTTTTAGTTTTCTTCGTTCCCTTATATCTCAGTTTAATATTTCCTTCCTCAAATAATTAACATCATAACCACTAATTAATTTATTATATCTGTTTCGTAAAATAATCTTAAACTCATTATTGAGCTCAAACAAATTTTTTTCCCACATCTACTATTCAAATATTCGTAACCTGTAATGTTATATAAAACATTTACCTGTATCTCTAAAATCTTTTTAAACTAATTAGAACTGCTTGCATTATTTAGCCTCTGAAGTAGAATTTCCTTTGGTATGTAGAATAAAATTTCAATGAGATTAAAAAATTTATAAGCTTAAAAGCTTTCATCCAAAATTCTGTGCTGAATGTCATACGTTAAATCATTTTTGCCATACACGGCTACATAGGCAACAGCATCATTTAGTATTTTATCATTTAATGTGGTACACATGTTTCATTGTTGTTTCCTGAATAGTTAACACATTCATTTTTGTAGACATGTTTGTAACAAATGTAGGATAATTCTCTATGAAAATAAGTTGATTTAGACTCACATAACTGTAGAACTGTGTTACTCTTTTAAAATCTCAGAAAGCATGCTAAGCATGCAAAAAGTTTGCTGGTGGATCTAGATTCCACATTTCTTGAGGAACAATTCATTTCCAGCATTCTTTATATAGATATTCTGTAATTTAAAATGATAAAATTAAGAGGAATCAATCAACTGATTATTTTTTCGACTCATTTGTAAAACAACAAAACTAAAGTAATGAATGTCAAATTCTGTAGTATTATAGTAATTGGTAATACCTAATTCCAAATTTCTCTCTCCATTCAATCCAGCAATCTCAAGGTTTGCGATCCAAAAAAAAAGTGGGAATTTCTGGATTTTTTAGTCTTCCTTGCTCCAGTTCTAGAGAATACTCTGGTTCATATCTAACTGAAGGAACACTAATTTCTATTGGTTCCACAATAATTTTACTTTTCTTAGGAAATGTATCTTCTGTTTCAACTCCAGCTTGATTAGAGTCAGACCATTGAAGAACAGCATCATTTGCACCAGAACTCTAGATAAGAGTTACAGTTAAATCTGCCTCCCAAACAACTTCCTTGAAGTCTTTAAAGAACACACCAAGCAAATCTAGTGGGAAAAGAATATCAATTTTCCTACTTTCTATCTTCCCATTATTAAGGATATGACCTTCCATATATATAAAGTCAATCATACAAGGACAGATGAAGAAATGAAAGGGTATTCACTCCTAGACAAAATATGTTCCCTTTCTTTCTGGTGATTATGTTGATCAGCTTTGCCACATAATGAACAATTAATTTTTTAACATTTACCATGATATGCTGGATATTCTGCACCATCAGCACCAATAATACTAAAAGCTCATGTACAGTTGAGCAATATGAGGGTGAACCCAACGATCTCAAATATTTATATTAATCTCCGTGATCTTATTGGGAGACTGTGGTTTGTTTAGTCATCTCATTTGCAGAGAATGTGTAAAACTGGTAGTTCTAAATCTTATTCATTTAATAAGAATAAAATTTGTTAAGACATTTCTAACACAGCTATCACCTGAATACCATTGAAGTAAAGCAAATTATCATTTTCGTCAGTTACAGTTATTTCTAAAGCCCATATAGTATCAAAAATTGGAATAATTACCTGATAATGTGGATTGTAATGAACAATGCATGACATTCTGCATCTGGTTTGAATGAATCAGTAATATTAGTTTCTCTATAAAAGTGATGAGTATGCTTTACATGCATTCCATTATCCAAATTAAAATATATATTGATTAATTCAAATTGAATAATTTTAGACACATCATTAGCAATAGCTTTTTCATTGCTTTCAATAATTTGGTTATTAAATCCTGATACACTTTCAGTGCTATCTATTATGTTGCAGTGCTATCCATTGTGATGATGATGTTTGGTTTGTGGGGCGCTCAACTGCGTGGTTATCAGCACCCGACTATCCATTATGTCCCTATACAATTTAACATTGCTTTCAATAACAACCCCACTTAAAATTTCATTCACTTCGATGTGAATATAATGCCTTATGGTATGAATAAATTATTCTATATTTTTCAAGCTACATTGTCTAGCAGGAGTTTCATTCCTTTATCCATCAGATAGCTACGAAAATAAAATCACTAAGCATTCAACTACACAGTTTTAACTGCTTTTTAAAACTGTTAAATTTTATGAATTTTCAATTTTTTAACCTTTATGTTGTAACTATTTTTTCACAAATTAATGATTTTTCTACATAAATTGAAGATGAAAAAATGGGCAAGCAACGAATTTCTATAACAGAAGTATCTGATAATAAAATGAAACCAATCAACGAAAATTTCAGTAATAACAATCTTGTTATGAATATTGGCGATATTATAATAAAAAAGAACAAAAATTAGAAGCGTTTATTCCAATTAGAGAACCTTTCTGTGGCCCTTTATCATCATAGAAACAACAGATATCATGGATTGTGAAGGAGAAATGAAAAATAGAAAATGTTTTGTAAAAAAACTGTCGTTTTAAAGATCAGGATTTTCTAATTTTAATTTAGTTACACAGAGTTAAAGCAAAAATTCATTATTTATTAGATTCTACTGTACAAATAATTAATGGTATTAAACAAACTACTAATAAAGATATAAAAATTATTAAACAAAAATATAAAAACCTGATTGCTATTTCTTATAAAATAGAATTAGCAGATGTTAAATTAGATGAATTATTAAAAGAATAACCAGATATTTTAAAAGAACTTATGAAAGAACATTATTATTTATAGAATTCAAATACAACACAACATTTTGCTGGTATTTTTAATAAAGAAGAAATGAGGAAATATTTAATATATAATTTTAATTTCTATATACTACAAGAATATAAAAAAGACTGAATATAACAGTAAACTACCATAATTCTGCAGGAAAAGACTGTTTAACATGGAAATATTCTAATTCTAGAGTAAAACACTACAATAAAATCCTTTGCCAATTAACAAAAACAGGAGTAAGAAAAACAACTCGGTAACAACATTGCAGTTTTTTTAATTGCCCAGATAAAAAGATTAGAAGATACATTTTCTTCCCAGTTAGCCAAAGAAACACAAATTAAAAGATTATAAGCTACAATTTTCAATTATATTAACAGAGATTTCAAAAAACAACAGGAATTCATTCTATTAACACAATCTTTAGAATTTAAAAAAATAGTAGAAAATATTTTGGAAAAATCCTCTTTCATAGGGTTCCAATAAAACGAGAGGAAAAATAACATATTCATTACAAAATAGTTGTTTTCTTATTTATAATAGTACATTAATATATGTTTATTTGGGTAACAAAAATACTAAAAAAGTTAACAGGAATACAAATAAAAATAAAAATGGATACAAAGAGGAAGAGAAAACTTGGTTAAATGTGTTTTACTTTTTTTTAGTTTCTATTTGTTACCTATTAACTGCATAGAAATTTTTGAAGAGACAAATAACATAATTTCTGTAATAGAATTTTGTTTTATAAAATCTACAGAAATATACATTTTTTTACATCCTCTAGTTGCTTTCATATCTGAAAATATAAATATCAAAGAATTAGCATTAAGAAGAACAGGTAATGGTGCTTCATATAGAAAAAGAGAAGAGCTTCTGAGATGTTTGGAAGGTAGGAGATGAGGTGACAGAATTGGAGCTGTGACGATAGGTCATGAGTTGTGCTTGGATAGCTCACATTGTGGAACACTTGTCCACAAAAGGCAAAGGTCCTGAATTCGAGTTGTGCTCTGGCACACAGTTTAATCTGTCACATAAAAGTGCACACTCCACTGCAAAGTGAAAATCTCATTCTGGAGAATAAATATTTTTTACTAATTTTTACCATATTCCATTTAAAAAAATAAACCAATTAAAGGAGCATATTTACAGTCCACTAAAAATGTGAATGAGTACTAGAAAATTTAACAATAAAACAAAGAAAGATAGAATATTTGAATAATATACCATATTTAAAGGAATAATAAAAAAATAAGTTGGTGAAGGGAAAAACAATAAAAATTCAAAGAAAAACTAGAAAATTATTTTAAATGACAGTGGACAGATTTTCCCACAGGTGTAAATTATAAAGTTTATGCTTTTGTGGTAAATAATAAAAACAAGTGAAAATATGTAATAAAATCAGTATATATTGATCATTGCACAATAAAAATAAATTTATAGCACTCAAGAAGAATAAAAGTATACTTGAAAATGAAGTATTTAGTTGTACTCCCTGTAGTAGTCTTCTACAAGAATTAAATTTTTTTTACTATCCTAAATAAGAAGCATTTATAAAAATTAAAGCAGATGGTTTTTTTAGTTTTCATGGACACACGTTTTCCAAAATAATTTATTTAAAAACACTATCTATTTTCGAAATCAAAGAGAGTTTATTGTATACAGGAGGGAGATAAAGATACAATAAAAACATAGAAATGGTGGAAATATTAGGAAATATACAAATAAGAGATTGTAAACAATTGGAAGATCTATAAGAAGGATAGGATTCAATTATTTATAATATTACTATCGTAAATTATCATGGAATAGACACATATATTTCTCAGTTCTAAAATATACAAGACTCTTATTGTTCTAATTATTGGCTGAAAGAAGATATTCTAATAAAAAATAGATCTACATTATAAGATTAAAGTTAAATTAGATATAATTAAAACAATACCAAAGAAGAAAAAAGAAATATTAGTATTTATTTCCTAAATATCAGTATTTATTTTAATTGTTTGTATATTTCTCGATTAAATATCTTATATCTTAAGCAACGAAATAATAACACAAAACATTCCTCTTCTATAACGTTCTTAGTTACATAAACAAATTCATCCATTTATCAAGGTGTAATACCTTTAGGAATAATTAGTTTTTTAATTTATTTTAATTGAAATTATGTATACTAAAAATTTTGTTGTTATAAATGGAGGAATATACTAATTCCAAAAACTTAGATCTATTTTATGAAAATAAAATGTTTTATCAGGGTAGGACAGAAACTTAAATAGTTTGCTAGATGAAATAACAAGTGGTGTGCTTAGACGTAATTTTACTTAAAAATAGTTGGGTAAACATTACTGTTTATAATAAAGAAAATGCCCCTTTTGTACAATTTAAAGATTGAAATTATGCAGTAGAGAGAAATAAATAACAAATGTTCTTAAAGGGATTAAGAAATGTTAGTTGGTAGAAAATGAATCGAATTCTAGTGAGTCGGCTAGATTGGCCGAGCGGTTCTAGGCACTTCAGTCTGGAACCGCGCGACTGCTACGGTCGCAGGTTTGAATCCTGCCTCGTGCATTGATGTGTGTAATGTCCTTAGGTTAATTAGGTTTAAGTAGTTCTAAGTTCTAGGGTACTGATGACCTCTGCTGTTGAGTCCCATAGTGCTCAGAGCCATTTGAACCATTTTTGAATTCTAGTGAGGAAAACTAAGTATATAACAGCAAATATTACGGAGACGAATTTGTACAAGAAGAAGCAGTAAAGACTACAAACATGGTCAAATGTACCAAAAGAGGTATTTAATTTTTATTAGTAATCCTATAAGATCTTTTTGTTCTACTTATTTGTTGGAGGAAGAAATTCTAACCAGATAATTTAAAGCACCCCCAGATGTAGATATTTTATTTCTGTGACCAATGTAGATATCGAAAATCAAGAGGAAGGAATCGAAGACGAGGAAGGCAACGATTTTTATTTTCGCAAGCAGCGTCCTAATTGGTTGCATTTAACTTTCATATCTGACATTCAATGTTGGCATTGGAAGATGATTTTAAGAGAATAACACAATTAAACACTGATATCAGTGTAAACCCACTCTATTTCATAAAGAAATAATGTGTTAACTACTCAGAAGACAACAATGAAGTAGTGTGCCTCATTCAGTGATAAAATACCAAATGATACTGTTGCCTGTATAATTATGCATGACAAGCATAATTTAACATGTAATGCGCAGCATAGACTATTTAGTGAAAATTTTTAAGATTTTAAATTTTTTGATGTCATTAAAATTTTATTCTGTATATAATTGGAGATTACTTAAGAGGCTCAGTATTGCAGGCTAATTTCTTTAGAAAGATTAATGAGCTACAGATAAATGTTTTATGTAACATTACAAGTTGTAAACATTTGAATACCAGATATGGGGAGAAAGTTGTCTCAAGCTTAATAGTGAGTTGAAAATTATTTAACTAAAGACATATAATAAGTTATTAGTGGTTAAAAGCTTAATTATTTTGAGTAAAGGAATATTACACTGAGATACAAGGGAATGAAAAAATTAAAAATAACTGCAACTTATTTAATGATCTAGAATTTTTGGTTAAAAATTTTATGGATTCATTTTTGCTCTTATTTAATTTGGCCTGCCGCCTGTTATTTGCCCACTGGAAAAACTTTTAATAGTCTCCTTGATGAGTACCATCAATGTTTAGAACCAGACCATGCTGAATAGACCCACTTGCTACTAACAGCAAAGAGTCTAGCTGATGCATTTTTGATAATAATTCTGGAATTGTCTCGACCTGGTATAATTTGTTCACCTGATAGATTCATTTGGTAATTTATTCAATATAAACTGGATCATAGATTATACTACTTGATAAAACAACTACTAGAATTTTGCATGAAGGAGGGAGCAATCTCGTTAATTCTTGCCAATTAAAATGCTCTTCATGCTCATGGTGACAGTTGAAATTGTAATTTCAGACAGCAGTATCCAAAACTTAATGCATGCATTAAGCTTGTATTCAGTGAAAAGAAAAAAATACCAGTTATGTTTTTGTATCACTTGATATATTTTTACAAGCATCAACAGACCAAGGAGGGTTGGTTGAAGAAGAAATATAACAACTATAATAAAACTGAGTGGTAATATAAATGATTATCAGCATCGCCAGTATCTATCTCTTTTCCCACTATAAAAGAAAGATAAATTTATATTTTTGCTATAAACTAATAACCTGCACCACCAGTACTCTTTCATACCCCCTGCCACCCAAAGACATTCACTATAGTGGTGTACCTTCGCACCAGTGATCTTCAATTTCTGTAACACATTTAGTGTAAAGCAAAAGGGAGTCATCAAATTAAATACATTCACATTCAAACTGTCTGTTTTATTTACCACACAAACACACACAAAGACATGCACACACACACACACACACACACACACACACACACACACACACACACACATTGGCTTTTTCAAGTGTCACAATCTTACTTCCAAATTTACAATATCTGTCAAAACTGATACCTAACATATTATTCTGGACTCTCAAATTAAGCACTTCAATGTTATTTCCACATCTGAACAGTTGTACACCGTTTCAGAACCTTTAAAATAACATACCAATCAGACAGTTGACATATTTCAATTTAGGCCACAATGATAGCACGTACAAAAACGAACATGACCACAGCTATCACTATAAAAAGCACATATAGGCCAAAATACTATGTTAAGCAGGCAAGCAGTGTTAGCTGACACTAACAAACAGCTCTGATAGCCATTCAGTTAATGCGTAATTTACACTGGATGCCTAAAGCGTGAATATGGACTCTCAAATTGAGTGCTACAAATTTATTTCCATCTGTAAAGAGATTGTAAAAATATCATAATGTCTACAGGCATTGGCATTTCAATCAAACTCCATTACTGGTGGTACAGTGCCGGAACCCCATCACTTCAGATTTTTAGAAGTTTTCCAGTGTTATTTTACATCACCAAACGCCATTTTAGAGGATAAGAATATGAAGCATCATGTTATACACTACAACAATATAATCGATGTTGCAGACTGGCTAATGTAAGTTTTTTTAATAACAACTACACTCCTGGAAATGGAAAAAAGAACACATTGACACCGGTGTGTCAGACCCACCATACTTGCTCCGGACACTGCGAGAGGGCTGTACAAGCAATGATCACACGCACGGCACAGTGGACACACCAGGAACCGCGGTGTTGGCCGTCGAATGGCGCTAGCTGCGCAGCATTTGTGCACCGCCGCCGTCAGTGTCAGCCAGTTTGCCGTGGCATACGGAGCTCCATCGCAGTCTTTAACACTGGTAGCATGCCGCGACAGCGTGGACGTGAACCGTGTGTGCAGTTGACGGACTTTGAGCGAGGGCGTATGGTGGGCATGCGGGAGGCCGGGTGGACGTACCGCCGAATTGCTCAACACGTGGGGCGTGAGGTCTCCACAGTACATCGATGTTGTCGCCAGTGGTCGCGGAAGGTGCACGTGCCCGTCGACCTGGGACCGGACCGCAGCGACGCACGGATGCACGCCAAGACCGTAGGATCCTACGCAGTGCCGTAGGGGACCGCACCGCCACTTCCCAGCAAATTAGGGACACTGTTGCTCCTGGGGTATCGGCGAGGACCATTCGCAACCGTCTCCATGAAGCTGGGCTACGGTCCCGCACACCGTTAGGCCGTCTTCCGCTCACGCCCCAACATCGTGCAGCCCGCCTCCAGTGGTGTCGCGACAGGCGTGAATGGAGGGACGAATGGAGACGTGTCGTCTTCAGCGATGAGAGTCGCTTCTGCATTGGTGCCAATGATGGTCGTATGCATGTTTGGCGCCGTGCAGGTGAGCGCCACAATCAGGACTGCATACGACCGAGGCACACAGGGCCAACACCCGGCATCATGGTGTGGGGAGCGATCTCCTACACTGGCCGTACACCACTGGTGATCGTCGAGGGGACACTGAATAGTGCACGGTACATCCAAACCGTCATCGAACCCATCGTTCTACCATTCCTAGACCGGCAAGGGAACTTGCTGTTCCAACAGGACAATGCACATCCGCATGTATCCCGTGCTACCCAACGTGCTCTAGAAGGTGTAAGTCAACTACCCTGGCCAGCAAGATCTCCGGATCTGTCCCCCATTGAGCATGTTTGGGACTGGATGAAGCGTCGTCTCACGCGGTCTGCACGTCCAGCACGAACGCTGGTCCAACTGAGGCGCCAGGTGGAAATGGCATGGCAAGCCGTTCCACAGGACTGCATCCAGCATCTCTACGATCGTCTCCATGGGAGAATAGCAGCCTGCATTGCTGCGAAAGGTGGATATACACTGTACTAGTGCCGACATTGTGCATGCTCTGTTGCCTGTGTCTATGTGCCTGTGGTTCTGTCAGTGTGATCATGTGATGTATCTGACCCCAGGAATGTGTCAATAAAGTTTCCCCTTCCTGGGACAATGAATTCACGGTGTTCTTATTTCAATTTCCAGGAGTGTATTTAATCTTTGACTTACATGTAGCTATGTTCCAATGGTGTTTTGTATGCAGATGACATTTTCTAACACTTTAAGTCAATTAACTGCACTAAAAATGAAGCATTTTAATAAGATGTTTAATGTATTGAATAGCTTAACCTACATATTGTCGTAATATCTAATGGTAACTACAGATTTAAAACCACAAACGAAAATTAGATATTGCATCAAATAAAATTCTTTATGTTATTCATCAAAATACATAAGATTTTGAGCAAGAAACATTTTTACCCTACTGCCATAATTTAACTGTTGCATAAAAGTAAAACACTACCAATATAACTTAGAGTTTAAGCACCACTTGTCAGATAGCATAGTTTGCATCTTTGTACCACACATCATAGGAACTAAAAATTGTCTGTAGTGTTTAAAAAAAGGAGTAAAGATTTGTTATTTAACATTAGAAAAAACACTTGGGATTGCTGCTCATGTACCTTATACTTTTAAGTGTACATGACAACAAGGATAGTTTGATCTTTGTACCAAAGTAAATAATGTTATTCCCATATCTAAATTTTCTTCGTTAGTTGTCTAATCTCATATTGTGTCAACCAAATCCAATATAAAAGTAAGCCAAAGATTATAGTAGCCCCTACACTAGTGTATTAATTTAGTCTTGTATCCAAAACATTTGTCACCTTTTGCAGATAATACTAACTTATTCTACAGCATAGCAAACAGTGCATAATACTTCACCTCCACACATCGACATATTATGGCAAAACTACAACAGAGTTCCTTATACATCGACATGTTACAGCAAAACTATAACAAAGTGCGTTATATGTGGCCATGTTGTAGTAAAACTCTGATGGCAATCATGTTGTCAACTGATCATGACTGCCCTAATAGTGTACATGGTAATAGCTGTCAGCATAATCCATCTGACCATTATAGCCCCTAGTATGTCCACAGAGGATGGTACACACATTGGCACTGTTGGTTATTCAAACAGCGACAGGTTGGTGACGGATAGTACACAGACTATACACATATGGAGGTGGACTATGGTCAGCCAGAGTGTGACCAGGTCCAGTACAGCAGCATGTCACAATCAGACAAGTGCATCAAGAGTTGCTCTAAGTATGGTAGTGAAAACTCCCTTGCCAGCAAGGTGCGGCAGAGGCAATGTGCCAGAAACTTAGTGAGCGATGTAAAGAGGGGATTCGCACTGAACTAGAGCACAGTATGTGGTCGTCTGGGACGATACTCCTGTACCAGTCGTCACCAGCTTGAGGATTAGAATATTTCAAGCCATGTCACGAACGATATAGTATAGAGAAGATAGCCTCAGGACTGCAAGGTAGGAAGCAGCTGATTGTTAGAGCTGAGTGTGCCACATACAGCAGTATCGTTCTTTGGACAGATTATTTAAAGCCACTAGTGTCAGAAGTCAACTGTGACTGAATTTTGTCGTTTGGAGTTTAATTCAACCTGAGATTCTTTGAGATTTACACTGAGTTCTGTGTCTCTGAACACCTTCTTAACTTGTAGATTCTTTACAGGGTGGAGTTCTACCAGCTGCCCATGTGAAAGTGACCCTTCGATGACACTGGTCGAGATAAGCAATTGTAATTAATACATGTCGTTCTTACTCCCTCTCAGGCCATGATACCATGTCAACTGACTGTCATTGCCCCTATAGTATCCATGATGCAATCATCATGTATGGCACAATATATTACAATTTTGTGTAACATTGGTATCCTACTGGGGTAATTTGTTACGATTTTGCTTGACTATGGTAACTGTTACAACTTTACTGTTTTGTTACAATTTTGCTACAACATGGTAATGTATGGACCAATGTGTTACAAATTTGATATAACAAAGAGATATATGGCGTAATTTGAGATCATTTTGTTATAACTATGGGAAATACTCTTACAACTTTGCTGTAACATGAGGAGATACATGTCAGTTTATTAGACTTTTTTTTGTAAGTGGTGATGTATGGTATGAAGTGTCACATGGTAACCACTTCAAAAGAGCATAAGTTAGTATTATCAGCAGATTGGCAAGTATTTTTCCCAAGGGGCAATTTTTTACAATTTTGGTGCAATGTGGCGATATATAGAACAATTTGTGAAGATTTGGTTGTAACATGGGGAAAATTGTTAAAATTTTCGTGTAGCATATTTATGTATGAAGCGACTTTTTACAATTTTCTTCGATTATTGTTTGCAAGTAGAATATTATTTGTATTCAGAAGCTGGCACTCACTAGCAAGTTATGGCACATAGACTGTCAGCTTCCGGTCTTATAATACAAAGATCACACACTGACAAGTTATGGTTCATGCACTATCGACTGCAGCATGGGGTAACTGCAGGGACTGAGGCACTTAAGTGTGGTGTGTGTGTTGTCCTCAGTAAAAGTTTGTTTAATTAGTGTGTAAGCCTAGAGACCGATGACCTCAGCAGTTTGGTCCCATAGAACCTTACCACTAATATCACTATCAACTTCTAGTGTAAGAAAACTGTTTGAGATCCAATAACTAGTATCCACTGTCAAGTTATAGTACATACACTGTCAGCTTCTAGTGTTAAAATACCTTTCCAGTTCTGAATCTTTGTGTGATAAGGTAACTTAGTGTTATCAGTAGAATATGAAAAACGTTTTGTATGTGGCACAATTTGTTACAATTTTGTTGTAAGACAATGATTTGTAGGGAATCTGTTGCAATGCTTCTAAAACAGGGCAATTTGTTACAGTTTTGTGCATCATTAGTGATGTGGGGGGTAATTTGTTACAGTTTCACCAGAAATGGCAGTGCATCACATGAAGTGTCGTATAGTCTACACTATGTGACAGCATTAGTTAGCGTTATCAACAGAAAAGGCAAACGCTTTGTACTGCAAAATAAAGTTAATACCTTAGCATGAAGTCATTATATTGTTTGGGTGTCTCCAAAAAGTATCTGAAAGGGGATAGTTGTACAGCCCTCCTTTCTCACCTATAAAAATGATGATTATTAGTGTTCAGTATGCTAGATCATCAAAGGGCCATGTAGTCTCCACTGAATCATAGCATAAATTAGCATTATCTACAGAAAATTACAAATATTTTAGACAGCAACGTAAACTTAATGCAATAGCATGGGGTCACTATAATGTTTGGCTGATTTCCACATTGTTTTTAGGTGAACTAATATGAGGTTTGAGAAATAACACAGACAATTTAAATTTGGAAATAATGTAGTTTACTTTGCAACAAAGATCAAACTATTACTGTCGACATGTGCACTTCTAACATGAAAGTTCAGTGACTAATAGTGCCATGTGGGTTTTGTAAAGTTAGAGAAAAAATTTTCATATGTCTTGATAAATAAAAGTGACAACTTTTTGTTTCCCTAATGTGTGGTACAAATGTCAAATTAAGCTCATTGGCAGTGTCAGTTATATCAGTATTGCTAATAATCAGTATTGTGCATTGTCAGTTATATCAGTAATGCTAATAATCAGTATTGCGCATTCTTTTTGGACTTTTACCAATCAATTAAGTTATAACAGTAGTGCCACATGTGTTTAGTACTCAAAATCTTACTTATTTTCGTAAATAATACAGACAATTTTATTTCGTTACAATATCGAATTTTTGTAAGTGATCAAAGATCTTTATTTCCCTTGTGGATTATGATAAGCAACCTGCATGTGTTTCGAACTAAAAATCTTTATCTATTTTGGTTGATAATTTTATTTTGATGCAATGATCATTTTCTTGAGATATTTAACTTTCCTCCCTGTGTGTAGCCTCTTCCTTCACTGTCATCATTCATATTGTATGGTTATATTTTGCATCTGGAGCATTAAGAAGTTATCTCAGGGCCTTACATAAAAATGAAGTTCAAGTCACACAGTGCATTTATCGTTTCGTCACAACACATCATTTTTAGTATGGTTTGTTGAGCTGAAGTGTCAGTAAATGTGCTGTCTATGTATACAACAGCAGTGAATCTTAACTACTAGTGTATCAAAGACCAAAAAGTAAATAAAAATTCTGTATTTGCCAATCTATAACAACGATTACATTTTATAGTGCAGAATATGATGCATTATTTTCTTGCTCTCTAAAATGGTGCTTTGTGAGGTGAAGCATTACTGAAAAACTTCTAAAAATCTCAGGTAATGAAATTTGAATCGATATATATTACCAGCAGTAACAAAGTCAGTATCTAAATGCCAGTATTTTTAAACATTTTTATAAATATTACACACCGTTTCGACATGGAAATAAAATCGTGGTAGTCAATTTGAGACATCACAGTCATGTTTTAGGTGTCAAGTGTAAGCTAAACATTATCTGTACTCCTCCAGTAGTTGACAGTTGTAGAACAGTAATTCAGATTGCCTAATTCATTGTGTCAACTATCAATGTTTGACCATTTACTACAGTATTATAGACAAAATGTCTTTTGTATAGTTATAGGTTGGCCAGTTTCGTTATTCTACATAGCTTCATTGGGCCTAAAGTGAAGTGTCAACTATCAGCTTGGAATGTTATTTTCAGGGACATGACTTTTGTATTGTTATATAACAGTACAGACGTGGAAATAGTATAGTGGCACTTAATGTGAGACTCCAGAGTCAGACTTTATGTGTCAAATGTAAGTTACACAATAACTACACTCTTCTGGTAGTTGACAGTTATACACCAATAATTCATAGTGCCTATTTATTTGTGCAACTATCAACGCTTGCGTGCTTAGTGTGGTGTGTGTGCTTAAGTATTTTTGACGAATTATAAAGAAAGTTTTGATGTGGAAATATTTAATTTGAGAGTGCTTAGTGCTGCTTAACCTGCAAGCTAGATCACATGTGCCTACTTAGATTACTATTGTCAATATCCTTCTGTGTTTTTTCCTTATTTTAGTGAATACTTTTGAAAATCATGCAAAATTCAGACCATTCAGATACTTCTGAACAAGTCGCAAAATTCAGATCATTTTGATACATTTGAAATGTCAACATCTTGTACCACAGAGTCATTGGGCTTGCAAAGCAATACTAGGCTAATTTTGTCATATTCGATTTTTTTTAATTCGCCACCATTTTAAACTTAGCACAATTGGGCTAGTTGCATCATCTTGCGCTTTTTAAATTACTTCACTACATCTCGGATTTTTTAATTTTTTTACTAGTGCCAGATTGTACTTTTTATTTAAAACCATCACTTTCTTTCATTTTTGAATTTCTCCCGAGCTACATCTTGGATTTTTCGACGACATCAGCGCCTTTAGCATCGGCAATTGAAATGTATGCTTGAATCACGAAAGTCACCATATTACAAGTGAAACACATTGAATTTTGATGATAGTGCTTTCTATCATTTCAGGGGGGTGGGGGGCATTGGCACTCATTGCGAGGTATGTTCAAGAAATGGTGAGTTTAAGAAATGAACTAATGGCACCTGAGGTTTTTGTAGTTTTTCAGTAACGGTTCACTTTACCAAACGTATTTCTAGGAGAGAAGATGAAACTTATAATGTTCTACACTGAAAAAATATATTGGACGTTACTTACCAGCTTTTTAATATTTTTGATTTCTGGTACAGCTGAGGCTACGCTCCTCTGGAGCAGATAACATCTTTTCTTATGTAAATATAATTGAAGTAGCAGCTCAGGAAGATTGGTTGCAATTATTGACAACCATTTCTATTGAAAAGCTCCAATGATATTACGTGAACTGAAGGTGGAGGCGGGAGAAAGGAAAGGTGAGGAAAGCCGGACTTCATACAGAATCAGCAGCGACGTGTGAAAATACACTCCTGGAAATTGAAATAAGAACACCGTGAATTCATTGTCCCAGGAAGGGGAAACTTTATTGACACATTCCTGGGGTCAGATACATCACATGATCACACTGACAGAACCACAGGCACATAGACACAGGCAACAGAGCATGCACAATGTCGGCACAAGTACAGTGTATATCCACCTTTCGCAGCAATGCAGGCTGCTATTCTCCCATGGAGACGATCGTAGAGATGCTGGATGTAGTCCTGTGGAACGGCCTGCCATGCCATTTCCACCTGGCGCCTCAGTTGGACCAGCGTTCGTGCTGGACGTGCAGACCGCGTGAGACGACGCTTCATCCAGTCCCAAACATGCTCAATGGGGGACAGATCCGGAGATCTTGCTGGCCAGGGTAGTTGACTTACACCTTCTAGAGCACGTTGGGTGGCACGGGATACATGCGGACGTGCATTGTCCTGTTGGAACAGCAAGTTCCCTTGCCGGTCTAGGAATGGTAGTACGATGGGTTCGATGACGGTTTGGATGTACCGTGCACTATTCAGTGTCCCCTCGACGATCACCAGTGGTGTACGGCCAGTGTAGGAGATCGCTCCCCACACCATGATGCCGGGTGTTGGCCCTGTGTGCCTCGGTCGTATGCAGTCCTCATTGTGGCGCTCACCTGCACGGCGCCAAACACGCATACGACCATCATTGGCACCAAGGCAGAAGCGACTCTCATCGCTGAAGACGACACGTCTCCATTCGTCCCTCCATTCACGCCTGTCGCGACACCACTGGAGGCGGGCTGCACGATGTCGGGGCGTGAGCGGAAGACGGCCTAACGGTGTGCGGGACCGTAGCCCAGCTTCATGGAGACGGTTGCGAATGGTCCTCGCCGATACCCCAGGAGCAACAGTGTCCCTAATTTGCTGGGAAGTGGCGGTGCGGTCCCCTACGGCACTGCGTAGGATCCTACGGTCTAGGCGTGCATCCGTGCGTCGCTGCGGTCCGGTCCCAGGTCGACGGGCACGTGCACCTTCCGCCGACCACTGGCGACAACATCGATGTACTGTGGAGACCTCACGCCCCACGTGTTGAGCAATTCGGCGGTACGTCCACCCGGCCTCCCGCATGCCCACTATACGCCCTCGCTCAAAGTCCGTCAACTGCACATACGGTTCACGTCCACGCTGTCGCGGCATGCTACCAGTGTTAAAGACTGCGATGGAGCTCCGTATGCCACGGCAAACTGGCTGACACTGACGGCGGCGGTGCACAAATGCTGCGCAGCTAGCGCCATTCGACGGCCAACACCGCGGTTCCTGGTGTGTCCGCTGTGCCGTGCGTGTGATCATTGCTTGTACAGCCCTCTCGCAGTGTCCGGAGCAAGTATGGTGGGTCTGACACACCGGTGTCAATGTGTTCTTTTTTCCATTTCCAGGAGTGTATATGTCGGGTAGGAATTCGGTTGAAGATACCCGTTTGCTGCGTGAAGAAGTACATAACCACCCCCTGCACGCCTTTGTCCGACAGGAATCGTCGTCTCTTCAAGGCCTTTTTTAAGGGACCGAAGGCTTGATAATCTCATAGGGAGAGATCAGGACAACAGGGCGGTGCCCGAGTTTCTGTCACTTGAGTTAGCGTAGATTCAGCGTTACGACGTCTGCGATATTGGAACGTGCGTTATCCTGAAGCAGCAGTACCCCTTTTCGTGGTTTTCCCGGAAGTTTCGCCTTAATTGCATGCCGTCATTTCTCTAGCGCTGCGCAGTACCGATCCTCTGTGATGGAGACAAACGGGTCCGTAATGAATGAGGCTGCCCTCCCAGATCGACCGGCGTTTTGTAACGAATCGCGACCAGCACGGAATTTGTCGCAATTTTCCAGAACGGTGCTTCTGGACAGACATTGCTCACACACGTTTTCCGATCGATGTCTAACTGTGTTTATCCTTCGGCTGTCAAGAATAGAATAAGAGTACGCTGGTCCTGTTTGAATGCTTTTGGTATCAACTTCGCCATAGTTCACATTTCCGCATGTACAGTCGTGGACAAAAGGAGAGAGACCCCTCGCCTTCTCGTTATGCTGATCCGTACAGCTTTAAAATCTTCTACACGACATAACAGGCAAGACGACGAAGTGTTACCAACATACTATGCACAGGCGTGAAATTGAAAAACTATCCGCACTTTGTCAGACTGTTTTCAATCATGTGTAAAACTATATTAATGCTTGTTAGTGTGTTAAACACAACACGTAAATATAAGATTGAAATGAAAGAAGACACGTTTATTAGTATGAACTGTACTAATAGAAATGAATTTCAGCTTATCGAGATAACATAACTGTTTTAATAAGACAAAGTACACCACATCGTTACGAATTAGCAAAATATTATGAGCAGTCGGCCGCGAAATGGTGTGTGTCAACGTTCAGATCAGTCATACTGGATTACCGTTGCTGACCTGCCATGAAAGTGTGCAAATTAAGCAATGTATGAATATTCATAACGAAATTCAGTTAAAAATCATTCATTGCCACACTTAAGTCAATTCAATTATTGATAGAAGCGGAAAAAGTAGGCAGTAACGAGTGTGAAATTCTACAAGAGTTTCGTATTGACATTCACAGGGCGCCGGTATAGAATAAAGTTAGCAATAAAACGTATTGGGGGCGCGAGAATTTCTTAAAATTGCTTTACTGACAGTCTATCTGCCTCCATCGAAATTAGAACCGAAAAAAAACCAGACCTCCCTTGCAGTAGCAAACACCTTTCACTACACTAGCAGACAACCCAAGCTAAACAGCCCTCTATTATTACCCCAGGCATGAATAAACTGGCAATTTCACAATGAAAATGGCAAAATGATCTGCAGTTTCTGTTGCATGGAGCGTTCTGGACTCAAAAACATGAATTTTCTACCTTTATGTCACCGCTTATGTGACAATCATTCGGGATGTTTATTGAAATATCAAAATAATGTTATTAGCGAGTCCCCTACACCTAGAATTACTTAAACCTACCTAACCTAACACACATCCACGCCGGGGAAGGATTCGAACTGAGGGCGCAAGCAGCCACGCGCTTCGTGGCTGAAGCGCCTAGAACCGCTCCGCCATAGCACCCGGCAAAACCCTTTTCACCTCACGTATAATAATAATATATACTGTCTAGTGAGGATAAACTGTATTTGCCAGCAACTCAGATTGTTCGATCACAGAACTTTTACGAAGCTACATTCAAATTTTGTTCGAAGTCGTCTGTAATATCCACTTATAAACACCTTAGGAATGTTGTATGCGATATCCACTTCTGAAGACGCTGGCAGATACTGCAGTCCCAAAACAAGTATTTAAGAATTTACTGTTATTGGTCCATGCATGACACTTTATTTCAGTATCAATTTAATGCACTTAGGTGTTTGCCTGTGGTTGAAAATAATGAACAAAAAATAAATAAACAGCAAACACCTTCCATGTTCAAATCAAATGTAACTCACATGTCGCAATTGTAACAATTTCGTTGTCACATCTACATGACTACATCTACAGCATTTCTTTGCAATCCAGACTTATGTTTTTGGCAGAGGGTGCATTGAACCACCTTCGGACTGTATCTCTACCGTCCCACTCTTTAACAGCGTGCGGAAAAAAGGATCACTTAAATCTTTTCTTAGGAGCCCTCAATTACATTACTACTGTAAGTATTTCTTCCTGTGTAAGTTCTCAAGGAAGTAATATTTTGGCATTCAGAACAGATGTTGGTGATTGAAATTTTGTGAAAAGATCTCGTGGCAACGAAAAATGCTTTTGTTTTCTTGAATGTCACCCCCAACTCGCTTATCAAATCTGGGACTCTCTCTCCCCTATTTCGTGACATTACAAATCGTGCTACTGTTTCTTGGATGGTTTTAGCGTGCACCGTCAATCACGTCTGTCGAGGATCCCATACCGCGCAGGAATACTACAGCAGTGGACGGCAGTAGTGCAGGCAGTGTTTTCAGTAGACCTGTTACATATTCTTAGTGTGCAGCCAATAAAACGCAGTCTTTCATTTGCCTTCCCCACAAAAGTATGTTTGCGATCGTTCCAGTTTAAGTTTTACTGGGTACTGAGATGAACTGACAGTATTTCGACTTGTGTTTTGTCGTGTAACAGAAAGTTAATTATTGTTGCTGGACGCAGTTTTCGTGTTTAATGTATTCCTTATTCAACAGAGCACACTCCTAGTACACCACACGTAGCTGTTTCACAGTATTAAATTGTTGCTGATGTTACCAAGTTGCAGTGGTCATCTAATCTTGCCGGTTTGAAACAAAGGAAAATATTATAGCGAAATATGGCAACTACAAAGCGGACTATCCAAATAAACAAACATTTCCGGTTCAAGTCGTTGCAGTAGGTCTACTACACAATAACGTAAATTAGGAACAAAGTCCATTAGTAGATCGTTATCAGGAAAACCAGTTCTCATAATGCAAACTTCCACTACAAGAGCGAAAGTTTCCAAACATGTCAATGAGTAGTCGAGGAAAGTGGACGGATTGTGTCTACTGAATCGCAACGCCCGCCACTTACGAGGGGACCCGCCAAGTGTCATACCCCGAACTTGCTGGAAGTTCTCTCAGTGAAAGAGGGGACAAAATAAGCGAACACGTGTCTCGGCTTATCTGCATACACTCGACCGCTTCTGAGGAAACGACGTTCATAGTTTTCAATGCGCTGTTACTATAATGTAGATACCTTTTAGCGTGTAAGGATTCAATTGAGGCAGTGGCTCAGCGGCTACCGTCGCCGCTTCAGAAGTTTGCGCTGCGGTTCGAAACCCCGTTGTTCCTCCCCCCCCTCCCCCCCCCACGCACCCCCTCCCCTCTTCACTCGCTGAATTATCTACGGATGTTTATTCCAATTTATGTTGAAACAATGCTGTCGCTATTCGTCACTAATTTATATTTAATATATTATTATATTATTTATATTTAATAATTGAAGAAGTTAAAAAAATAAAAGAATGAGAAAATGATGTAAAATATTTGTGAATTTACTTGCAACCTTACAGGTTGTAAGGAGGTTCAAAAATTCAGCACAAATGAAAAATATTGAGGAGAAGCTCGTCGATGAAGGCGTAATTGAAGAGCGAAGGTTGGGCTAGAAGTCGGGGTAAGGAGGCCCGAAAAAGAAGAGAAAAATCAAATACCCAATAGTCTTCGAGCTTCGAGTCGTTGTAGCAGCAAAGGGCGGTTAGTATATGCGATTCGGAGCAACAGTAGAAGAATAGTTTTATTTACTAATTTTTGAGGCTTTATTTTGTGACGGCTAAACAGTGCTCCTACCTGAGACCCACTATTTGTCCACATGTGGCTAAACATCAGAGGTATAAAAAATTTTGAGAGGTGCCGAAGTTCTCTGGAATAGTAACGTCTTTTAGACAAGAAGATGATTTTTAGTTCATTTCATTTGAACCATTCACACTATGCTTTGAGATTCTAATCTATGATTTCATTTTATTATTATGTATCTTTTCTTCAGTGGAAGTCAACGGTAGTAAGTTTCAAGATATAAAGAATAATTGGAAGCTTTTAATTTGTGGAATAGCGTATTTAACAGTTAATATTTTCAACAAATCTGCTGTTATAGGATCTATTAAGAAGCAAGTCAAAAATGGCATTGTGGAAAGATGAGGTTCGTCTCTAAAGGATGACGACGGCCAAATAGCAAATACAAAACTATGGGTAGCAAGTATTGTTGATGGCGAGGAGCCATAATCTATATGACACTATTCTGTAATTGTATTTCTGAAGTTTATCGTCGATCCTAGGACTGAGAGCTACTCTGTTTTACGTAAAGAATATAACCTTTAAAATTTACGTAGCAGCGCAGAATATTAGTACACAGTATATAGATCAGGAACCTAATCCCACTGCCTTTAATTTTATTCTCACGGATGACATTGGGACAGTAAACAACAAGAGGAATAAAAAATGCTACACTAATTCCTAGGCTACTCGTCGGTGCTGATATACGTGCTATAGAATTGCTCTACGTCGTATGTACGCTCCAGCAACGCCCTCAAACGGAAAAATGTTGATCTTCCTTATATTTTCCAGAGATTGGACTGGCAGTGCAATGTTCCAGATCGTGACGCATCCGATTCTGATTCTGTGAATTTCCAGTCACCAGTATACCGAGTAAGATTTATTTTCGCACGCTGGATCGCAAATGGTATTAATACTTCGCTGAAATGAGCGCTGTTGACCTGGTAGCTATGCATACATTTTCAAAGCTAGAGACGGTTTTTATTTCAACGTGGTGGGTTGCTTCCTAGAATAATAATAATAGCATTTCCCGTGCAATCCGATTTCCATGCGCTTCAATTGCCGTATAAAAAGAGGATTTTGGTATGAAAAGATAGTCACGATTTGCTCGTATAGTGTAACGCCCAGCGCGCTAGTCCGCGAGGCAGGGAGGTGAGCCAAACGTGGATAAAATCCGCGCGGCCGATTGATGACCGTGGGATGGTACACTGACCAGCCTACGTGTGGTTATTAGCCAGTTTCCCACGTTCTTTTGGCTGGTCGCCACATTCTGCCTTAGAGAATTCGATGCACTAACAGTTAAAATACGATAACCTATGCATCGAACAAGCAATGACGGAAATAAAAGAAAGGTTTAAGAGTGGAATTCAAATTCATGGTGGAAGGATATCAATCATAAGATTCGCTAACGACATTTCTATCGTCGGTGAAAGTGAGAAGAACCACCGGACCTGCAGAATGGAATGAACTATCTAATGGGTACAGCATATGGATTGGGAGTAAATAGAAGGAAGACGAAAGTACCGAGAAGTAGAAAAAATGAGAACAGGGAGAAACTTAACATCGATATTGGTGATCACGAAATAGACTAAGTTAAGGAATGCTGTTGCCTATGCAGCAAAGTATCCCACGACGGAGGTCAAGGAGGACATTAAAAGCAGCTTACCATTGGCAAAAAGGGCATTCCGAGCCAAGAAAAGTTTACTACTATCAAATATGGGCCTTAATTTGAGGAAGAAATTTCTGAGAATGTACGTCTGGAGCAAAGCATTGTATGGTAGTGAAATATGGACTGTCGGGAAACCGGGACGGGAGAGAACGAAGTATTTCAGTTGTGGTATTACTAACGAACGTTGAAAATTAGGTAGACTGTTAAAGAATGAGGAGGTTCTGCGCAGAATCGGAGAGGAAAAGAACATGTGGAGAACACTGACAAGAAGAATGGACAGGATGATAGGACATCCGTTAAGACATCAAGAAATAACTTCCATGGTACTAGGGGGAGCTGTAGAGGGAAAAAACTGTAGAGGAAGACAGAGATTGGAATACGTCCAGCAAATAATTGAGGACGTAGGTTGCAAGTGCTACTCTGAGATTAAGAGGTTCGCAAAGGAGACGAATTCGATGCGGGCCACATAAAAAAAAGAAAAGAATGAATTGGAGATCGAGCGTCCTCCTGTCGAACTACAACAGCGATCAGTAGGGACACCAGCCTACCCTGCCTTTGTCAGAACTTCGCTCTGTAACGCTCACTCCTGGGCTCAGTAAGAGCTACTGATCTCGATAACAGACTTCGACTCCCTCGAGTTGTCTCAATGTTGTACGAGGGCAGTTCAATAAGTAATGCAACACATTTTTTTCTCGGCCAATTTTGGTTGAAAAAACCGGAAATTTCTTGTGGAATATTTTCAAACATTCCCGCTTCGTCTCGTATAGTTTCATTGACTTCCGACAGGTGGCAGCGCTGTACGAAGCATTTAAAATGGCGTCTGTAACGGATGTGCGTTGCAAACAACGGCCAGTGATCGAGTTTCTTTTGGCGGAAAACCAGGGCGTCTCAGATATTCATAGGCGCTTGCAGAATGTCTACGGTGATCTGGCAGTGGACAAAAGCACGGTGAGTCGTTGGGCAAAGCGTGTGTCATCATCGCCGCAAGGTCAAGCAAGACTGTCTGATCTCCCGCGTGCGGGCCGGCCGTGCACAGCTGTGACTCCTGCAATGGCGGAGCGTGCGAACACACTCGTTCGAGATGATCGACGGATCACCATCAAACAAGTCAGTGCTCAACTTGACATCTCTGTTGGTAGTGCTGTCACAATTGTTCACCAGTTGGGATATTCAAAGGTTTGTTCCCGCTGGGTCCCTCGTTGTCTAACCGAACACCTCAAAGAGCAAAGGAGAACCATCTGTGCGGAATTGCTTGCTTGTCATGTGGCTGAGGGTGACAATTTCTTGTCAAAGATTGTTACAGGCGATGAAACATGGGTTCATCACTTCGAACCTGAAACAAAATGGCAATCAATGGAGTGGCGCCACACCCACTCCCCTACCAAGAAAAAGTTTAAAGCCATACCATCAGCCGGTAAAGTCATGGTTACAGTCTTCTGGGACGCTGAAGGGGTTATTCTGTTCGATGTCCTTCCCCATGGTCAAACGATCAACTCTGAAGTGTATTGTGCTACTCTTCAGAAATTGAAGAAACGACTTCAGCGTGTTCGTAGGCACAAAAATCTGAACGAACTTCTCCTTCTTCATTACAACGCAAGACCTCACACAAGTCTTCGCACCCGAGAGGAGCTCACAAAACTTCAGTGGACTGTTCTTCCTCATGCACCCTACAGCCCCGATCTCGCACCGTCGGATTTCCATATGTTTGGCCCAATGAAGGACGCAATCCGTGGGAGGCACTACGCGGATGATGAAGAAGTTATTGATGCAGTACGACGTTGGCTCCGACATCGACCAGTGGAATGGTACCGTGCAGGCACACAGGCCCTCATTTCAAGGTGGCGTAAGGCCGTAGCATTGAATGGAGATTACGTTGAAAAATAGTGTTGTGTAGCTAAAAGATTGGGGAATAACCTGGTGTATTTCAATCCTGAATAAAACAACCCCTGTTTCAGAAAAAAATGTGTTGCATTACTTATTGAACTGCCCTCGTACTACTGTGCAGCAGTTTAGAGGGTGCTTCGTCCTAGCAAGTTCTCCATGAGGTCTGACGAGTTTTCCAGTGTAGCAGGCTACACAGACTGCTTTTCTTCCGCATAAAAGAGGACAGAGCCTCTCAGAACGACACGAAGCGTGAGATCCTTAGAGTAGAATGACCTGTAGATTTAGACGGGCTTGTGCTCTTCACCAGCACAGTTCCGTTAGTTGAACAACGCTTACTTTATGTGACTGAACCCTATGCTAGCATATAACTAACAAAAATCTCCTTCTGGGAGGGCACGATACTCGTCTTTCTATAGCTCCTACAGCTTTTCATTGGGAAAAGAATGTCCCATGGTGCTAGATGGACACCGGCTACCGCAAAAGCTATAAAATGACAGAGAACACTCAGTACATAATTAATTTGGGTTTCCGAATCCAAGGGCTGAGAACAAAGCTCCCCGATGTGATTAGCATTTATTCCCCCCCCCCCCCCCCCCCCAATGGCCCTTTAGCGCGCCTTTGCCGTTTTGTCGTCATTATATAACTACACCGCAGGACATCTTCAGAGCTCGGAAATCCAGTAGCTGTGGGTATCTGAAGCAGCACAGTAATTTTGATAGTGACCTAATTAGCGGGGACCACCTGAATCTACTCTTACGTCAGTGGTAACGGCGTCTCCTACGTATTGAGCGAGGTGGCGCAGAGTTAGCATTCTGGAGTTGCATTCGGAAGGACGACGGTTCATATCCCCGTCAAGACCTACCAGATTTAGATTTTACGTCATTTCCCTAAATCACTCCAGGTAAATGCCGGAATCATTCGTTTCAAAAAGAAACGACCAATTTCCTTCCCCATCGTTTTGTAATCCGAGCTTGTGCTTCGTTCTCTAGTAACATCGGTCAGCGAGGGGCGGACGGGACGTTGAACTCTAATCTTCCTTCCTTGCTTCCTTCCTGCTACGCGAGCTAGCCATCCAGCTAACTATCAAGTATTTGTTTGCTAGTGCTAAAGACATCTGCAGATCATACACAATAACCAACTGGGAAAAGGTTTCACAGCCGTCATCGGCCCAAGCCCTGCTGCAACTAGGCGTGGAATATATAGGTTGGTCATAATTAAGCTTTCTCTACTTGAGAGGGCCCCCATGAAAATCGAGTTATCGTAGTTCCATGAATCTCTGAAGGAACATTTTTAAGGAAATGCTGAAGAGAAATAACGGATACACTGTAGAAATAAACACATCTTAATTTCCACATGACAGGGTTCATTTCTGATGATTTTG
This sequence comes from Schistocerca cancellata, assembly GCF_023864275.1. Lineage (NCBI taxonomy): Eukaryota > Metazoa > Arthropoda > Insecta > Orthoptera > Acrididae > Schistocerca > Schistocerca cancellata. Next base: position 163,877,202 of record NC_064628.1, on the reverse strand, counting down.
GTAGCCACACAGTTTGGAGCGATCGGCCAATGATTCGATTTTCTCCGAGTGTATTTCAGTATAACCGAATGACCTCATGAGCAACGTGCGGCGAAGCTCTATTATGCATCACAGCAACTGAGTCCAAAGCACCTCTCTCCTGTAGAGCAGGGATCACATATTGTCGAAGCAGGTAACAGTAACCTATGCCGTTCACGCTGCATGTCCTTGGTCCTTGAGGCTAGAGTTTCTCAAGGAAATATGGATTAATTATGAATTTTGCCGTGAAGCCACACCACAATGACGCATTCACTATTCATGAAAGTTGGTTGATAGTGACGGTCCCCAGTGAGTAACTGTGTGCTTCATCACTCCACAAAATGTTCCAAAATCAAGTGTTGCCAACTTGCAAGAAACGTAAGCGCAAAGTCTACGCGAATGTCTGGGTCAGGTGGCAGAGTTGGTGAGTACTATGATGTTTGTACGCATACCGCTTCACAACTGTTTGGAGCACTTTCCGAACGATGGGCCGTGAAATGTTCAACTGCCGTGACACATCTCGAGCAGTGCAAAGGTCGCATATTGCGTTCATCGTTCTCAGCTACAGCAACAGTAACTTTTTCAACAATTTCTGACGTAATTGTCCATTGACCGTCCCAGAAGCAAGTTCCAAATCGCCAGTTAATTCGAACTTCCGAAACACGTTTTTCAAACCCGGTGGAAAAGATGGCCTCTCCGTATTCCTTAAATGCGTCGCAGCTCCAGAAGAGCAGCACTACTATTGATGATGTTTTGATAAAACAGCTTTACGTGTAAGGCCTTCACGTTTTGCAGACCCACGCTGATAGTCTGCAACTGTATTGCGCTCTAATGCTTGTGATTCAACACTATGTCTTGTACCGGGGCGTAACGGTAAATCATGACACTTACACACCACTGACAACGCAAATCCTGTAGCGCAGAGTCTGAACATCATTCCTATAAAGTTCGGTATCCCGCACAGTAAATAGTTTTCCGTCTATACTGGCTTCAGTAGCCAAAGTTTAATTACAACCACTCGATAGTTTGATTTCGTAGTAGCAACGCGAAAACTCCGGAGCTCCGTCTCTGTCGCACATATCTTCGATGATGTGACACAGCCGATGGTCAGAGCTGGAATTGTATGATGCACTAGATTTTGCAATTTCTTCATATTTGCTTCACTGATGCCTATGGCTGCAGCAATACACAAGCCATCTCACTCTTTGACATTTTACCTCATGTGTTTAGCACGTTTATTTCTACTAGTGCTTGGTGTTAATAGTCGTTCTGTCTTTAGAATGTATGTGACGGGCTGGAGAGAAAACTGAACAGTTGAGAAGATTGCTTTTATTGTCCATGCATAAAGCTATACCACAAATGTTTGGAAAAGAATCCCTGTATACAGAGTATAATTGTAGCTTAATACACTACTGGCCATTAAAATTGCTACACAACGAAGATGACGTGCCAAAGCCGCGAAATTTAACCGACGGGAAGAAGATGCTGTGATATGCAAATGATTTGCTTTTCAGAGCATTCACACAAGGTTGGCGCCGGTGGCGATACCTACAACGTGCTGCATGAGGAAAGTTTCCACCGATTTCTCACACACAAACAGCAGTTGCCTGGTGAAACGTTGTTGTGAAGCCTCGTGTAAGCAGGAGAAATGCATACCATTACGTTTCCGACTTCGATAAAGGTCGGATTGTAGCCTATCGCGATTGCGGGTTATCGTATCGAGATATTGCTTCTCGCGTTGGTCGAGATCCAGTGACTGTTAGCAGAATATGGAATCGGTGGATTCAGTAGGGTAATACGGAACGCCGTGCTGGATCCCAACGGTCTCGTATCACTAGCAGTCGAGATGACAGGCACCTTATCCGCATGGCTGTATCGGATCGTGCAGCCACCTCTCGATCCTGAGTCAACAGATGGGGACGTTTGCAAGACAACAAGCATGTGCACGAAAAGTTAGACGACATTTGCAGCAGCATGGACTATCAGCTCGGAGACCATGGCTGCGGTTACCCTTGACGCTGCATCACAGACAGGAGCGCCTGCGATGGTGCACTCAGCGAAGTACCTGGGTGCACGAATGGCAAAACGTCATTTTCGGATGAATCCAGGTTCTGTTTACAGCATCATGATGGTCGCATCCATGTTTGGCGACATCGCGGTGAATGCACATTGGAAGCGTGTATTCGTCATCGCCATACTGGCGTATCACCCGGAGTGATGGTATGGGGTGCCATTGGTTACACGTCTCGGTCACCTCTTGTCCGCACTGACGGCACTTTGAACAGTGGACGTTACATTTAAGATGTGTTACGGCCCGTGGCTCTACCCTTCATTCGATCCCTGCGAAACCCTACATTTCAGCAAGCTAATGCCCGACCGCATGTTGCAGGTCCTGTATGGGCTGTCTGGATACGGAAAATCTTCGACTGCTGCCCTGGTCAGCACATTCTCCAGATCTCTCACCAATTGAAAATGTCTGGTCAATGGTGGCCGAGCAACTGGTTCATCACAATACGCCAGTCACTACTCTTGATGAACTGTTGTATCGTGTTGAAGCTGCATGGGCAGCTGTACCTGTACATGCCATCCAAGCTCTGTTTCACTCAATACCCAGGCATATCAAGGCCGTTATTACGGCCAGAGGTGGTTGTTCTGGGTACTGATTTCTCAGGATCTATGCACCCAAATTGCGTGAAAATGTAATCACATGTCAGTTCTAGTATAATATATTTGAGCAATGAATACCCGTATATCATCTGCATTTGTTCTTGGTGTATTAATTTTAATGGGCAGTAGTGTATGGCTAGAAGTGGCTAAAGAATGTCTTGGAACAGCAGTGTGTAAAAGTAGGATGAAGCAAACAGCTTGGTGGAATGACACAGTCAAGGCAGCCTGTAAAAGGAAAAAGAAGGCGTATCAAAAATGGCTACATACTAGAACTCAGGTAGACAAAGAAAGTTATGTTGAAGAAAGAAACAAAGCCAAACAGATAATTGCAGGATCCAAGAAGAAATCTTGGGACGACTTTGGAAACAGGTTGGAGGAGACTATGGGTCAAGCTGCTGGAAAACCATTCTGGAGTGTAATTAGCAGTCTTCGTAAGGGAGGTAAGAAGGAAATGACAAGTATTTTGGACAGGTCAGGAAAACTGCTGGTGAATCCTGTGGATGTCTTGGGCATATTTTGAAGAGTTGCTCAATGTAGGTGAAAATACGATCAGTAATGTTTCAGATTTCGAGGTAGAATGGGATAGGAATGATGATGGAAATAGGATCACATTTGAGGAAGTGGAGAAAATGGTCAATAGATTCCAGTGCAATAAAGCAGCTGGGGTGGATGAAATTAAGTCGGAACGCATCAAATACAGTGGAATGTCAGGTCTTAAATGGCTACACAGGATAATTGAAATGGCCTGGGAGTAGGGACAGGTTCCATCAGACTGGAGAAATGCAGTAATCACACCAATCTTTAAACATGGAAACAGAAAAGATTGTAACAACTACAGAGGTATCTCTTTAATTAGCGTTGTTGGTAAAAGCTTCTCAGGTATTGTTGAAAGGAAAGTTCGAGTATTTGTTGAGGACCAACTGGATGAAAATCAGTGTGGGTTTAGGCCTCTTAGAGGTTGTCAGGACCAGATCTTTAGCTTACGGCAAATAATGGAGAAGTGTTACGAGTGGAACAGGGAATTGTATCTATGCTTTGTAGATCTAGAAAAGGCATATGACCGGGTTCCTAGGAGGAAGTTATTGTCTGTTCTACGAGATTGTGAAATAGGAGGCAAACTTTTGCAATCAATTAAAGGTCTTTACATGGATAGTCAGGCAGCAGTTAGAGTTGACGGTAAATTGAGTTCATGGTTCAGAGTAGTTTCAGGGGTAAGACAAGGCTGCAACCTGTCTCCACTGTTGTTCATATTATTCATGGATCATATGCTGAAAACAATAGACTGGCTGGGTGAGATTAAGATATGTGAACACAAAATAAGCAGTCTTGCAAATGCGGATGACTTAGTTGTGATGGCAGATTCGATTGAAAGTTTGCAAAGTAATATTTCAGATTCTGTGTGCTGTCCTTAGGTTAGTTAGGTTTAAGTAGTTCTAAGTTCTAGGGGACTGATGACCATAGATGTTAAGTCCCATAGTGCTCAGAGCCATTTGAACCATTTTTTTTTAATATTTCAGAGCTAGATCAGAAATGTAAGGGCTATGGTATGAAGATTAGCATCTCAAAACCGAAAGTAATGTCAGTGGGAAAGAAATATAAACGGATTGAGTGCCAAATACGAGGAACAAAGTTACAACAGGTGGACGGTTTCAAGTACTTAGGATGCATATTCTCACAGGATGGCAATATAGTGAAAGAACTGGAAGCGAGGTGTAGCAAAGCTAATGCAGTGAGTGCTCAGCTACGATCTACTCTCTTCTGCAAGAAGGAAGTCAGTACCAAAACTAAGTTATCTGTGCACCGTTCAATCTTTCGACCAACTTTGTTGCATGGGAGCGAAAGCTGGGAGGATTCAGGTTACCTTATCAACAACGTTGAGGTTACGGATATGAAAGTAGCTAGGATGATTGCAGGTACTAGTAGATGGGAACAATGGCAGGAGGGTGTCCACAATGAGGAAATCAAAGAAAAACTGGGAATGGACTCTATAGATGTAGCAGTCAGGGCGAACAGGCTTAGATGGTGGGGTCATGTTACACACATGGGAGAAGCAAGGTTACCCAAGAGAGTCATGGGCTCAGCAGTAGAGGGTAGGAGGAGTCGGGGCAGACCAAGGAGAAGGTACCTGGATTCGGTTAAGAATGATTTTGAAGTAATAGGTTTAACATCAGAAGAGGAAACAATGTTAGCACTGAATAGGGGATAATGGAGGAATTTTATGAGGGGGCTATGCTCCAGACTGAACGCTGAAAGGCATAATCAGTCTTCAATGATGATGATGATGATGATGATGAGTAGTGTATGTACACACATCAATGTGTTGGTTTTTCTTCTGCTTTGGGCGTCCTGTCCACAATCACGTCTCAAATGTTATGACCTGATGTTTTCTGCACGGTCGTGGACTACACCTGTCATCCTGCATGGTTGTGGACAATGCCTGTCAAAAAAAATAATCGTTTTGCGTCCACACATCCAGACTTGAGCCCCTGACCTGTTGCCCAGGGGAAAATAAGCTTTAATGTCTTGCTTGTGGCACGTATACGTGGAATTGATACCAATCCTAAAAACATATGACTTGTAATAGCTATAATTATAGTCTTCAAATGACGTAAATACTGATGTTCTGTTGTTCGGTACGCCGTCCTCAGCAACGAATAGTAATGTGTTCACTTATACCCGTTACTCCCTGTATGTAAGAAGACACAATTATGCTTACGTGGCTAAATAAAGGTTTCATTCAAATTTATGTTTGCTAGCAATGGCAAATGTAGTATCCTTGAAACGTGATCATCTGCTGTGGATGGCCACAGAGTGGTTGACTCGTCGCTCACGAGGCAATACCGCATCCGCTGCAGCTAGCTGGTTAGCTAGCCAGGCCCCACGTGGAGAGGCACGGATCGGCTTCCGGCGCCTCGTTATCACGCGATAGGCTCAGCTGGCACCGGACGCGCCACGCCGGCTGCACGCAACGCGCTCCATGACCTGCCCCTCCACTTCCGCCGCCGCCAAGGAGCTGCACATGCTGGCGGGCCACGCCCTCTTCCAGTCCGCTTCACCTGCCTGCTATCTGACATTAAACGTTAGTGAAAGGACGACCTGCTTCAGATGCAAACCTACTACATCTTCGTCGGAACATTGCTGAACTGTCGAGAGGCGAGTAACTTCATATTCTTAACAGAATTTATGAAATAATGCACATTATGTAGACAGAGTAAAAACCGCCATTGCTACTGCGACTAATCCAGCTAAATATACATGAATGACTTATCAGTCAGGGTCTGTAGCTTTAGCAGGTTGTTTACTGACGATATCATTACCTACAAGGAAATGCCGTCGACGGGCGTCTATAAGGAAAGGCAGATAAGTTTATGCAGTTTGCATCTACCTACATCTACATCAACACTTTGCAAATGACGTTTAAGTGCATGGCAGAGGGTTCATCGAACCACCTTCACAGTAATTCTCTATTATCCCAGTCTCGTACAGCGCACGGAAAAAACGAACACCATATCTTTCCGTGCGAGCTCTGAGTTGCAGGGAGTGGCAACTGACCCTTAACATAGACAAATGTAATGTATTGAGAATACATAGAAAGAAGGATCCTTTATTGTATGATTATATGATAGCGGAACAAACACTGGTAGCAGTTACTTCTGTAAAATATCTGGGAGTATGCGTGCGGAACGATTTGAAGTGGAATGATCATATAAAATTAATTGTTGGTAAGGCGGGTACCAGGTTGAGATTCATTGGGAGACTCCTTAGAAAATGTAGTCCATCAACAAAGGAGGTGGCTTACAAAACACTCGTTCGACCTATACTTGAGTATTGCTCATCAGTGTGGGATCCGTACCAGATCGGGTTGACGGAGGAGATAGAGAAGATCCAAAGAAGAGCGGCGCGTTTCGTCACAGGGTTATTTGGTAACCGTGATAGCGTTACGGAGATGTTTAACAAACTCAAGTGGCAGACTCTGCAAGAGAGGCGCTCTGCATCGCGGTGTAGCTTGCTCGCCAGGTTTCGATAGGGTGCGTTTCTGGATGAGGTATCAAATATATTGCTTCCCCCTACTTATACCTCCCGAGGAGATCACGAATGTAAAATTAGAGAGATTAGAGCGCGCACAGAGGCTTTCAGACAGTCGTTCTTCCCGCGAACCATACGCGACTGGAACAGGAAAGGGAGGTAATGACAGTGGCACGTAAAGTGCCCTCCGCCATACACCGTTGGGTGGCTTCCGGAGTATAAATGTAGATGTAGATGTAGATGTAGATTTCCCTTATTTTACTATGATGATCCTTGGTGTCAAGAGTACGCCAAGAATACCAAATTACAGACATTGCCTCTCACCACGGACAACGCAGTGGCCGACGACCTCCACTTAACGACCAAGAGCACCGACGTTTTCTTTCAGTCGTCCGTGCTAACAGATAAGCAACACTGTGTGAAATAATCGCATAAATCAATGTGGGAGGTAAGACCAGCGTATCCATTAGGACAATGTGGCGAAATCTGGCGTCAGTGGGCTAAGGCAGCCGATGACCGATGCTAGTGTCTTTGCAAACAGCACCACACCACCTGCAGCGCCTCTCCCGGCCTCGAGGCCATATCGGTTGGACCCTAGACGACAGAAAACCGTGGCCTGATCACATAAGTCCCTATTTCATTGCTTTAGGGCTAATGGTAGCGTTCGGGTGTGGCACAAAGCCCACGAAGCCATGGACCCAGGTTGTCAAGAAGACGCGGTGCAAGTTGGTGATAGCTCCATAAGCGTGTTAGCAGCGTTTACATGGAATGTGCTCAGTCCTCTCGTTCAACTGAACTAATCATCGACTGGAAATGGTTATGTTCGCCTACTTGTAAACCATTTGCAGTGATTCATACACTTCACGTTTCACAAAAACAAATGGAATTATTATGGATGACAACGGGGCATGCCTACCGATGTTCAAATGTTCGCGATTGGTTTGAAGAACATTCTGGAAATTCGAGCCAATGATTTGTCCACTCAAATTCTCCGACCTTAATCACATGGAACGTTTATGATATATAACCTGGAGGTCAGATCGTACAAACAATCCTGCACCGGCAACACCTTCGTAATTAAGGACGTCCCCAGAGGCAGCGTGGCTCAATATTACTGAGTCCATGCTGCACTACGCCGGGCAAAAGGAGGTAGTAGTGGTAAGTTCCAATGGGACCAAACTGCTGATGTCATTGGTCCCTAGGCTTACACACAACTTAATCTAACTAACAGTAACTTACGCTAAGGACAACACACACACTTGCCAAGGGAGGACTCGAACCTCCGAAGGGGGGGGGGGGGGAGAGGCGCGAATCGTGGCAAAGCGCCCCATACCTCGCGGCTACCCCGTCCGATACGATATTAGTACGTACCCCATGACTTTTGTCGCCTCAGTGTATGTGTATATGTACATTCTCAATGAAGCACTGCCTTGCAGAACATACGTTTCTGAGACGTTGCCTGCTCTCCTTAAGGCTAATGGAGCCAAGTGTAAGAGTGAATAGTTGTTTAATGTACATATTTCCGTGCACTTGTAGTTCCCTATTTTGTTACACTTAAGAGCCAAAAAAACTGGCACACCTGCCTAATGTCGTGTAGGGTCCCTGCTAGCACACAGAAGTGCCGGAACAAGACATGGCATGGACTCGACTAATGTCTGAAATAGTGCTGGAGGGAATTGACAGCCTGAATTCTGCAGTGCTGTCCATAAATCCGTAAGAGCCGAGGGGATGGAGATCTTTTCTGAACATCACTTGCTACGCATCCCATAAATGCTCAATAATGTTCATATCTGGGGAGTTTGGTGGCAGCGGAAGGTTTAAGCTCAGAATAGGGTTCCTGGAGCCACTCTGTAGCAATTCAGGATGTTTGGGGTGTCGCATTCTCCTGCTGGAATTGCCCAAGTCCGTCGGAATGCACAATGGACATGAATGGATGCAGGTGATCAGGCCGGATGCTTATGTACGTTTCACTTGGCAGAGTCGTACCTAGCCGTATCAGGGGTCCCATATCACTCCAATTGCACACGTTCCACACCATTACAGTGCCTCCTCCACCTGATGACATGCAGGGTCCATGGATTCATGAGGTTGTCTCCATATCTGTACACGACCATCCGGTCGATACAATTTGAAACGAGACTCGTCCGACAAGGCAACACGTTTCCAGTCATCAACAGTCCAATGTCGGTGTTGACGGGCCCATTCGAGGCTAAAGCTTTATGTCGTGCAATCATCAAAGGTAGTCGAGTGGCTCATGTCGATGACGTTCCGTTGAATGGTTCACACGCTTACACTTGTTGATGGCTCAGTATTGAAATCTGCACCAATTTTCGGAAGGTTTGCACTTCTGCCGTGATGAACGATTCTCTTCAGTCCTCGTTGGTCCCGTTCTTGCAGGATGTTTTTCCTGCTGCAGCGATGTCGGAGATTTTATGTTTTACCGGATTCCTGGTATTTACGGTACACTCGTGAAAAAGTTATACGGGAAAATCCCCACTTTATTTCTATCTTGGAGACGCTGTGTCCCATCATTCGTGTGCCGACTATAACACCACGTTCAAACTCACTTGAATCTTGATAACCTGCGATGGCATCAGCAGTAACCGATCCAACAACTGCTCCAGACACTTTTTGTCTTATACAGGCGTTGCCGACACCAGCGCCGTATTCTGCCTGTTTACACATCTTTATCTTTGAATACGCATGCCTATATCAGATTCTTTGGGCCTTCATTATATTAGTCAGAGAGTAATTTGTAGGAAGGAGAGAGTATTATGTTCCTCTGGCCTTATTGCTCATTGTATCGTAAAACTATCATAATAGCAATCATTATCATCTGGCGTGGTGGAGTCTCGTAATTTTGGGGTCGAAACTTTTTGTGAGACAGCGGAAAATCGAAAAAGAAAACGTGGCAATCATTTTTATGACCTTGGACATTTTTCCGTAAATCGTAATTCTGTCACATGTTGAAAAAAGAGGTGTTTTACGTTTCTAGTAGGCACATAATATACCAAAAGAAAATTATGCAGATTAAAATTTAGCATCCCACCAACGAAAATTTCATTAGAGACGAAGGTCAAGCTAGTTTTGTATAAGAACGAAGTAGGATATGGACCATGTCTTTTCAAGTTGTCCATTCCAGGATACGCCTTGATCTGTTTAGGAAAATATGGTAATTTAAGACCCACTCTTCGCGATAGCGGGTGCTGTACCTTAACCACTCTACCTGTGCCAAGCTAGATCGTAAGAGATGGAAAAGAGCCACTGTGGTTCAACACCCGAGTTAGAAAACTCCTACGGAAGGAAAGGAAACTTCACAGCAAACATAAACATAGCCAAAGCCTTGCACACAAACAAAAATTACGCGAAGCGAAATGTAGTGTGAGGAGGGCTATGCGAGAGGCGTTCAATGAATTCGAAAGTAAAGTTCTATGTACTGACTTGGCAGAAAATCCTAAGAAATTTTGGTCTTATGTCAAAGCGGTAGGTGGATCAAAACAAAATGTCCAGACACTCTGTGATCAAATTGGTACTAAAACAGAGGATGACAGACAAAAGGCCGAAATACTAAATGTGTTTTTCACAAAGCTGTTTCACAGAGGAAGACTGCACTGTAGTTCCTTCTCTAGATTGTCGCACAGATGACAAAATGGTAGATATCGAAATAGATAACAGTGTGATAGAAAAACAATTAAAATCGCTCAAAAGAGGAAAGGCTGCAGGATCTGATGGGATACCAGTTCGATTTTACACAGAGTACGCGAAGGAACTTGCCCCCCTTCTTGCAGCGGTGTACCGTATGTCTCTAGAAGAGCGTAGCGTTCCAAAGGATTGGAAAAGGGCACAGGTCATCCCCGTTTTCAAGAAGGGACGTCGAACAGATGTGTAGAACTATAGACCTATATCTCTAACGTCGATCAGTTGTAGAATTTTGGAACACGTATTATGTTCGAGTATAATGACTTTTCGGCAAACTAGAAATCTACTCTGTAGGAATCAGCATGGGTTTGAAACCCAGCTCACGCTATTCGTCCACGAGACTCAGAGCGCCATAGACACGGATTCCCAGGTAGATGCCGTGTTTCTTGACTTCCTCAAGGCGTTCGATTCAGTTCCCCACAGTCGTTTAATGAACAAAGTAAGAGCATATGGACTCTCAGACCAATTGTGTGATTGGATTGAAGAGTTCCTAGATAACAGAACGCAGCATGTCATTCTCAATGGAGAGAAGTCTTCCGAAGTAAGTGTGATTTCAGGTGTGCCGCAAGGAAGTGTCGTAGGACCGTTGCTATTCACAATATACATAAATGACCTTGTGGATAACATCGGAAGTTCACTAAGCTTTTTGCGGATGATGCTGTAGTATATCGAGAGGTTGTAACAATGGAAAATTGTACTGAAATGCAGGAGGATCTGCAACGAATTGGCGCATGGTACAGGGAATGGCAATTGAATCTCAATGTAGACAAGTGTAATGTGCTGCGAATACATAGAAAGAAAGATCCTTTATCATTTAGCTACAATATAGCAGTCAGCAACTGGAAGCAGTTGTGTAGTTGTTGTGGTCTTCAGTCCTGAGACTCGTTTGATGCAGCTCTCCATGCTATTCTATCCTGTGCAAGCTTCTTCATCTCCCAGTACTTACTGCAACCTACATCCTTCTGAATCTGCTTAGTGTATTCATCTCTTGGTCTCCCACTACGATTTTTACCCTCCACTCTGCCCTACAATGCTAAATGTGTGATCCCCTGATGCCTCAGAACATGTCCTACCAACCGGTCCCTTCTTCTTGTCAAGTTGTGCCACAAACTCCTCTTCTTCCCAATTCTATTCAATACCTCCTCATTAGTTATGTGATCTACCCATCTAATTTTCAGCATTTTTCTGTACCACCACATTTCGAAAGCTTCTATTCTCTTCTTGACCAAACTATTTATCGTCCATGTTTCACTTCCATACATGGCTACAGTCCATACTAAGACTTTCAGAAGCGACTTCCTGACACTTAAATCTATACTCGATGTTATCAAATTTCTCTTCTTCAGAAACGCTTTCCTTGCCATTACCAGTCTATATTTTATATCCTCTCTACTTCGACCATCATCAATTATTTTGCTCCCCAAATAGCAAAACTCCTTTACTACTTTAAGTGTCTCATTTCCTAATCTAGTTCCCTCAGCATCACCCGACTTAATTCAACTACATTCCATTATCCTCGTTTAGCTTATGTTGATGTTTATCTTGTATCCTCCTTTCAAGACACTGTCCATTCCGTTCAACTGCTCTTCCAAGTCCTTTGCTGTCTCTGACAGAATTACAATGTCATCGGCGAACCTCAAAGTTTTTTTTCTTCTCCATGGATTTTAATACCTACTCCGAATTTTTCTATTGTTTCCTTTACTGCTTGCTCAATATACAGGTTTAATAACATCGGGGAGAGGTTACAACCCTGTCTCACTCCCTTCCCAACAACTGCTTCCCTTTCGTGCCCCTCGACTCTTATAACTGCCATCTGGTTTCTGTACAAACTGTAAATAGCCTTTCGCTCCCTGTATTTTACCCCTGCCACCTTTAGAACTTGAAAGAGCGTATTCCAGTCAACATTGTCAAAAGCTTTCTCTAAGTCTACAAATGGTAGAAACGTAGGTTTGCCTTTCCTTAATCTTTCTTCTAAGATAAGTCGTAGGGTCAATATTACCTCACGTGTTCCAACATTTCTACGGAATCCAAACTGATCTTCCCCGAGGTCGGCTTATACCAGTTTTTCAATTCGTCTGTAAATAATTCGCGTTAGTTTTTTGCAGCTGTGACTTATTAAACTGATAGTTCGGTAATTTTCACATCTGTTAACACCTGCTTTCTTTGGGATTGGAATTATTATATTCTTCTTGAAGTCTGGGAGTATTTCACCTGTCTCATACATCTTGTTCACCAGATGGTAGAGTTTTGTAAGGATTGGCTCTCCCAAGGCCGTCAGTAGTTCTAATAGAATGTTGTCTACTCCTGGGGCCTTGTTTCGACTCAGGTCTTTCAGTGCTCTGTCAAACTCTTCACGCAGTATCATATCTCCCATTTCATCTTCATCTACATCCTCTTCCACTTACATAATATTGTCCTCAAGTACATTGCCCTTGTATAGACCCTCTATATACTCCTTCCACCTTTCTGATTTCCCTTCTTTGCTTAGAACTCGGTTTTCATCTGAGCTCTTGATATTCATACAAGTGGCTCTCTTTTCTCCAAAGGTCTCTCTAATTTTCCTGTAGGCAGTACCTATCTTGCCCCTAGTGAGGTAAGCCTCTACATCCTTACATTTGTACTCTAGCCATCCCTGTTTAGCCATTTTGTACTTCCCTGTCGATCTCATTTTTGAGACGTTTGTATTCTCTCTCACCTGCTCCATTTATCCATGTATTCCTTCTTGCCTGCTTCATTTACTGCATTTTTATATTTTCTCCTTTCATCAGTTAAATTCAATATTTTTTCTGTTACCCAAGGATTTCTACTAGCCCTCGTCTTTTTACCTACTTGATCCTCTGCTGCCTTCACTACTTAATCCCTCATAGCTACCTATTCTTCTTCTACTGTATTTCTTTCCTCCATTCCTGTCAAATGTTCCCTTATGCTCTCCCTGAAACTCTGTACAACCTCTGGTGTAGTCAGTTTAGCCAGGTCCCATCTCCTCAAATTGCCACCTTTTTGCAGTTTCTTCAGTTTTAATGTACAGTTCATAACCAACAGATTGTGGTCAGAGTCCACATCTGCCCCTGGAAATGTCTTACAATTTAAAACCTGGTTCATAAATCTCTGTCTTACTATTATATAATCTATCTGATACCTTCTAGTATCTCCAGGATTCTTCCATGTACACAACCTTCTTTTAAGATTCTTGAACCAAGTGTTAGCTATGATTAAGTTATGCTCTGTGCAAAATTCTACCAGATGGCTTCCTCTTTCATTTCTTACCCCCAATCCATTTTCACCTACTATGTTTCCTTCTCTCCCTTTTCCTACTGTCGTATTCCAGTCACCCATGACTATTAAATTTTCATCTACCCTCACTACCTGAATAATTTCTTTTATCTCATCATACATTTCATCGATTTCTTCATCATCTGCAGAACTAGTTGGCATATAAAGTTGTATTACTGTAGTAGGCGTGGGCTTCGTGTCTATCTTGGCCACAATAATGCGTTCACTATGCTGTTTGTAGTAGCCTACCCGCACTCCTATTTTTTTATTCATTATTAAACCGACTCCTGCATTATCCCTATTTGATTTTGTATTTATAATCCTGTATTCACCTGACCAAAAGTCTTGTTCCTCCTGCCACCGAACTTCACTAATTCCCACTAAATCTAACTTTAACCTATCCATTTCCCTTTTTAAATTTTCTAACCTACCTGCCCGATTAAGGGATCTGACATTCCACGCTCCGATCCGTAGAACGCCAGTTTTCTTTCTCCTGATAACGACGTCCTCGTGAGTAGTCCCTGCCCGTAAATCCGAATGGCGGACTATTTTACGTCCGTAATATTTTACCCAAGAGGACGCCATCATCATTTAACCATACAGTAAATCTGTTAATTCCATAAATTATGTTGGAGTAGGCATTAGGAGTGATTTAAAATGGAATGATCATATAAAGTTGATCGTCGGTAAAGCAGATGCCAGACTGAGATTCATTGGAAGAATCCTAAGAAAACGCTATCCGAAAACAACAGAAGTAGGTTACAGTACACTTGTTCGCCCACCGCTTGAATATTGCTCATCAGTGTGGGATCCGTACCAGATAGGGTTGATAGAAGAGATAGAGAAGATCCAACGGAGAGCAGCGAGCTTCGTTACAGGATCATTTAGTAATCACGAAAGCGTTACGGAGATGATAGATATACTCCAGTGGATGACTCTGCAGGAGAGACGCTCAGTAGCTCGGTACGGCCTTTTGTTGAAGTTTCGAGAACATACCTTCACCGAGGAGTCAAGCAGTATATTGCTCCCTCCTACGTATATCTCGCGAAGAGACCATGAGGATAAAATCAGAGAGATTAGAGCCCACACAGAGGCATACCGACAATCTTTCTTTCCACGAACGAGACTGGAATAGAAGGGAGAACCGATAGAGGTAGTTAAAGAACCCTCGCCACACACCGTCATTTGGCTTGCGGAGTATGGATGTAGATGTAGACGTAGATACCGAAGGACAGACCCATAATGTCTCTTCGTTGTGACTGGAGTGTACTCTCTTGTGAAGATTACAAAGCAAAGCATAAAGACGCCACTTGGACCGTCTTTTGCAAAACAGAGCTTCCAGTTTCCTTGAAACCTATTAGAAATCGACCGTGGTTTCACCAGCATTCCATATGCATCATAAAGTCATTTCAAGGTTATAGAGACGGTGTCTAAGTACAGGAAACGTTCGTTGTACGTCAGTACGTCGTCTAAGGTATGCACTACAGGAATGATATCTGGCCTTAACGGAATAATGATATTCATTCATACCTGTAAGACAATTGAGACGCTGACAGTAGAAGGGATACAAGTGTTAACTGAAACAAATTCAGTAAATAGCTGCCAAAGTTAAATAGTAATTTATAGATTATGTGAATTTACTATCGATACAGCAGATACTTTTTTCCTAATAATCAGTTAGTCTGTGTACAGTTGTAGGTAGTGTTGGAGATTGTAGTGTCTCTGCATTATTTTTATAGCACATTAAAACTGCTTATACATCTTGCGTCTCAAAACTTTTTGGAGAAAAACAGGCATAAGTGCAAAAATATTTTATTTGCCATGCTATATTTTGAAGATTCTTTGGTTCAGCACACATAACATACACGGTACAATACATGTTCATTATAAAACAAGAATATATGAATAATTAAAGCGAAATTAATACAATATGCTAAAAAAGTAGGTAAATAGCAAATGAAATTAAAATACGAGAACGAAAGTATATTGGTGAGGTTACAACACATACGAGAGATTATTCATAGTCACTTTCTATCATTCTGTCACAGTCAGTGTCTATAGACTGGGTAATACTCGTGATGGTGTACCATTGCGTTGTGCGTTTTGCATCTTCTCCGTCCCCTTCTTCGACCCTGTCCTCTTCTTTCTCCATTCAACGCGTCTTATATCCATGGTAACTGCTGTCTCGGAATGGGATATGTTGTTATAGAACTCACAGTAAAGTGGAAGGATGTAGTTTTTTATCTCCTGCAGATTTTTCTGCTTTCCAAATTTTATTTCAAACCCATCTTGGTGCAAAGTCTGCAAAAGAGGTACTGATGGGCGACCAGTATTGGGTCCGGTAAAGTCCGTTCCTCTAAACTCAAGAGCACAGTTTAGTGAAAGCTCGCACTACATTGTCAGAAAATTTTCTTTGCTGATTTTCAGTCACCTCATACTGCTCCGTTGTATTTCGTTTCCTTCTGTGTCTTTAAAAACTCTAACCTTTGCTATAGCATCCATGGCTTTAACTGAAAGAAGGTTTTCTGTTTTCATTTCCACTGCACAAAACTTTCTGCCGACCTACTTCACTGCTTCCATCCTTTCTTAGAGAACAAATACGTGTCTGAAGTATTTCTTTGTCTCTTCAGAGCGGTATTTCAAAATTTGGCCTATTTAAACATGCATTAAATATTACTGTAATAACTCTTAAAATCATACGCGTTAGTCTATTGCTATATTTTCAGAAAAAAATACATACCTGAACCTTCATTCAAGATACAGCAATTCTGCTTCTGTCCGTCATTTCACTTATACTAGTTGTATTCTAAATGCATTTCAGGCAGTGACACTTTATCATCAAAGAGTACCGAACTATGCTGGACATCGCTTCTAATTCTTTTACTCATAAGAGATCCAAACTTTAGCTTTGCAAATCTGCATTTAGATCATATTCTTGTGAAATATCCTTGCACTCTCAGCCTCTCAATTGTCTGGAGAGCTGATAGCTATTTTTGAAATGTTAGAATCCTGAAAAACTTCATATCGGTCACTCAGACCAACTGATCTTTGTGTCACAGTAATGAATGGCTAGCTAATTCAGTGTGAAGACGGGTCCCTTTATCATGAAGTCTAGCTTGACAGACCGGAATAATATCGCTTGCTTCAGTTTCCTGGTTGTTTCTCATTGTGTATTACCTGGATTTCAAGTTGTTTACTGAACAATCACAGGAATATCGTTGATAGAGACCATTTTGGTGGCAGTTGGGTCTCTGATTGGGGAAGCAACATAATGGATGAGTATACATTGGTCGAAAGGACAGTGCTGACTCCAAAGGTACAAAGATGGTGAACTGGAGCCATGATTTTCACTATACATGTGTGTCCATACTCCTTACTTCCGCCTGCTGCTGTGGCCGAGCGGTTCTAGGCGTTTTAGTCCGAAACCGCGCTGCTGCTACGGTCACAGGTTCGAATCCTGCCTCGGGCATGGATGTGTGAGATGTCCTTAGGTTAGTTAGGTTTAAGTAGTTCTATGTCTAGGGGACTGATGACCTCAGATGTTAAGCCCCATAGTGCTTAGAGCCATTTGAACCACTTTTTCCTTACTTCCTCTTCACATCGACGACGAGGTCATTAAAGACGAGTGTCTTTAATGACCTCGTCGCCGATGAGTCGTTTAACCGTAATCGTGCTTCTTTTCTTCGCGGACGATAACCTCTGTTCTCACTGTTCTGCTCTTCGGATGAACATGCCGCAGATGAACATACTCTTTACTTGGGCTAGCTAGTTAGCTGTTTGGACACGTTATGAACCCCACACGTCAGGAGTGCATTGAAACGTGGCCTGTCAGGCAGTACAAAGGACTCTTCCATACGTTATCCCTCTTTCTCAGGAATGGGACTCCCGACACCGTGATACGCATCATGCCACGTCGCTTCTGCGCATGTGTGGAAGCTACATGCAACCATATACACTCATGGAAATTGAAATAAGAACACCGTGAATTCATTGTCCCAGGAAGGGGAAACTTTATTGACACATTCCTGGGGTCAGATACATCACATGATCACACTGACAGAACCACAGGCACATAGACACAGGCAACAGAGCATGCACAATGTCGGCACTAGTACAGTGTATATCCACCTTTCGCAGCAATGCAGGCTGCTATTCTCCCATGGAGACGATCGTAGAGATGCTGGATGTAGTCCTGTGGAACGGCTTGCCATGCCATTTCCACCTGGCGCCTCAGTTGGACCAGCGTTCGTGCTGGACGTGCAGACCGCGTGAGACGACGCTTCATCCAGTCCCAAACATGCTCAATGGGGGACAGATCCGGAGATCTTGCTGGCCAGGGTAGTTGACTTACACCTTCTAGAGCACGTTGGGTGGCACGGGATACATGCGGACGTGCATTGTCCTGTTGGAACAGCAAGTTTCCTCGCCGGTCTAGGAATGGTAGAACGATGGGTTCGATGACGGTTTGGATGTACCGTGCACTATTCAGTGTCTCCTCGACGATCACCAGTGGTGTACGGCCAGTGTAGGAGATCGCTCCCCACACCATGATGCCGGGTGTTGGCCCTGTGTGCCTCGGTCGTATGCAGTCCTGATTGTGGCGCTCACCTGCACGGCGCCAAACACGCATACGACCATCATTGGCACCAAGGCAGAAGCGACTCTCATCGCTGAAGACGACACGTCTACATTCGTCCCTCCATTCACGCCTGTCGCGACACCACTGGAGGCGGGCTGCACGATGTTGGGGCGTGAGCGGAAGACGGCCTAACGGTGTGCGGGACCATAGCCCAGCTTCATGGAGACGGTTGCGAATGGTCCTCGCCGATACCCCAGGAGCAACAGTGTCCCTAATTTGCTGGGAAGTGGCGGTGCGGTCCCCTACGGCACTGCGTAGGATCCTACGGTCTTGGCGAGCATCCGTGCGTCGCTGCGGTCCGGTCCCAGGTCGACGGGCACGTGCACCTTCCGCCGACCACTGGCGACAACATCGATGTACTGTGGAGACCTCACGCCCCACGTGTTGAGCAATTCGGCGGTACGTCCACCCGGCCTCCCGCATGCCCACTATACGCCCTCGCTCAAAGTCCGTCAACTGCACATACGGTTCACGTCCACGCTGTCGCGGCATGCTACCATTGTTAAAGACTGCGATGGAGCTCCGTATGCCACGGCAAACTGGCTGACACTGACGGCGGCGGTGCACAAATGCTGCGCAGCTAGCGCCATTCGACGGCCAACACCGCGGTTCCTGGTGTGTCCGCTGTGCCGTGCGTGTGATCATTGCTTGTACAGCCCTCTCGCAGTGTCCGGAGCAAGTATGGTGGGTCTGACACACCGGTGTCAATGTGTTCTTTTTTCCATTTCCAGGAGTGTAGAATATTAACATTTTTTATTGCGGAATAGTCATTTTTATACACTGTCCAGTCAAATTAATGTGACCGCCGCTCAAAAGCCTGAATAACCACCTTTTCAGCTCTGGCCGCTGTGACACTTGCTGAAACAGAGCCAGTGAGGTTCTGGACGGTACTGACAGGAATGTGGAGCCATGGTGTCTCCAGTGAGGGTTTGACGAAACTTCAAGGAGAAGAACAGCCCGATCGAGGTGGTCCTACAGATTCTAGATTACGTTTACGTCCAGGGAGTTTGGTGGCCAGGAGAGTACGGTAAACTCATCTTGATGCTATTCGAACCACGCACGTACACTGCGAGCTGCGCGACACGTTGCATTGTCCTGCTGGTAGATGACATCGTGTCGAGGAAAAACAAACTCCATGTAGGTGTGAACTTGGTCCCCAAGGTCAGATGCACACTTCAAAAATGGTTCAAATGGCTCTGAGCACTATGGGACTTAACGTCTGAGGTCATCAGTCTCCTAGAACTTAGAACTACTTAAACCTAACTAACCTTAGGACATCACACACACCCATGCCCGAGGCAGGATTCGAACCTGCGACTGCAGCGGTCGCGCGGTTCCAGACTGTAGCGCCTAGAACCGCTCGCCCACCCCGACCGATGCACACTTCTGTTGATCCATTGTGCCTCCTAGAACTACGAGTTCACCCAGCGAATGGTACTAAGTGCCTGGACCCTTCCGAAAATTGTTGCAAGGTTTTTATTTTCAGTTGTTGTTCGCAGTACACTCCAACGGTCATTTGTCCGATGGAGCTTAAAACGTAATTCTTCTTAAGAGACCATCTCTCGCCACTCAGAGGACGTCCACTTGCAGCAGAGGCGTGCAAATACCAGCTTTTGTTGCCGATGAACAGCAGTCAGCATGGATTCATAAACCTGGATCTTGCTGCAGAGGCCCATACGCAGTTACGTTGGCTGAACAGTCAGTGACGAGAGACTGTTGGTAGCCCCTTGGTTCATCTGGGTGGTCAGTTGCTCAACAGCTGCAGCCGTAGTTCACCACTGTCATGTATGGCCCGTGGTGGCTCACAGTTGCCTCGGCACCGGTTTTGGATAGGACCATTTGGCCATGCGCAGTATATTTTAACAGTTTACAAACTTAGCCATTCCGGAAATGCATCCACCCTTGGTCCGAAAGCCAATGATCATGCCCTTTTGGACATCAAATAAACTTCTCCGTTTCCTCATTACAACAAGTGCACTGTTTTCTGCTTCCCCTCTACACGCTTTGTATGCCTCCACGGCCAGTATTCCCACCTGCCATGTGTTAGTGGTTATTGCACGTTGACGTCGAAAGTAGGCGGTAGTCACATTAATGCGGCTGGACCGTGTAATTTCTTCGTTTGAACACTGATGTATATCTAGTATCTCCTTAATGTTGTTCTGTTATCCTTCCCAAACTCCATTCAGAAAGTATGTCTCTATTTCGCGAATGTCTGAATTTCTGTGGTGTCGTTGTGGTCACTGCGGGAACAGCTCATCATAGGTCGTTGTGCTGCTCTTACATTACATTATGTGAATCCACACAAAATGTCCGACTCCTGTACATGCTGCTGTCTATGACGGTTAACGTACAACTGACACCGCCGGGAGAACTAACTAGAGATAGAATCGAGCAGTATTGAGTGTAAACTCGAAGACAAATAGGAGTTTACTGTATTTAACAGCAAGTACCATGAATGAATGGAACAAGTTTGTTTCGAAACAAGACACATGGCACATGCCTTCGACATTTGTACTGACCTGCAGTTATTTTCAGTGCAATACATAGACTATACTAATAAAAAGAGGGGGTAAGAAAACAACCGAAGTGAAATTATTCTGTAGAGAATCGCCAGAGAAACCGAAGATCACTACATCAAAATACTGAGAAAATATCTCTGAACAACCCCTGATATTTTATCCATGGAGTTTGGCTTCGGGACGACAACTGTACCTCTAGAGATCCTGTCAATACTGAAACTCTCAAAGAGAATCGACAGCGAGTGCATCGACGTTTTCTGTAACGTTGGCCGGTCTGAAAGTGAATGAGGGCACACATGCTGATTTCTTGGAGTGATTAGCTGCTTTGATAAAAGTTTCATCTGTCATGCTTTGCGGCGAAAATACACTACTGGCCATTAAAATTGCTACACCACGAAGATAACGTGCTACAGATGCGAAATTTAACCGACAGGAAGAAGATGCTGTGATATGAAAATGATTAGCTTTTCAGAGCATTCACACAAGGTTGGCGCCGGTGGCGACCCCTACAACGTACTGACATGAGGAACGTTTCAAACCGATTTCTCATACACAAACAGCAGTTGACAAGCGTTGCCTGGTGGAACGTTGTTGTGATGCCTCGTGTAAGGGGGAGAAATGCGTACCATTACGTTTCCGACTTTGATAAAGGTCGGATTTTAACCTATCGCCATTGCGGTTTATCGTATCGCGACATTGCTTCTCGCGTTGGTCGAAATCCAATGACTGTTACCAGAATATGGAATCGGTGGGTTCAGGACGATAATACGGAACGCCGTGCTGGATCCCAACGGTCTCGTATCACTAGCAGTCGAGATGACAGACATCTTATCTGCATGGCTGTAACGGATCGTGCAGCCACGTCTCGATTCCTGAGTCAACAGATGGGGACATTTGCAAGACAACAACTATCAGCACGAACAGTTCGACGACGTTTGCAGCAGCATGGACTATCAGCTCGGAGACCATGGCTGCGGTTACCCTTGACGCTGCATCACAGACAGGAGCGCCTGCGATGGTGTACTCAACGACGAACCTGGGTGCATGAATAGCAAAGCGTCATTTTTTCGGATGAATCCAGGTTCTGTTTACAGCATCATGATGGTCGCATCCGTGTTTGGCGACATCGCGGTGAACGCATATTGGAAGCGTGTATTCGTCATCGCCAAACTGGCGTATCACCCGGAGTGATGGTATGGGGTGCCATTGGTTACACGTCTCGTCACCTCTTGTTCGCATTGACGGCACTTTGAACAGTGGACGTTACATTTCAGATGTGTTACGGCCCGTGGCTCTATCCTTCATTGATCCCAGCAAAACCCTACGTTTCAGCAAGCTAATGCCCGACCACATGTTGCAGGTCCTGTATGGGCTGTCTGGATACGGAAAATCTTCGTCTGCTGCCCTGGTCAGCACATTCTCCAGATCTCTCACCAATTGAAAATGTCTGGTCAATGGTGGCCGAGCAACTGGTTCATCACAATACGCCAGTCACTATTCTTGATGAACTGTGGTATCGTGTTGAAGCTGCATGAGCAGCTGTACCTGTACACCAACCAAGCTCTGTTTGACTCAATGCCCAGGCGTAACAAGGCAGTTATTACGGCTAGAGGTGTTTGTTCTGCGTACTGATTTTTCAGGATCTATGCACCCAAATTGCGTGAAAATGTAATCACAAGTCAGTTCTAGTATAATATATTTGTCCAATGAATACCCGTGTATCATCTGCATTTCTTCTTAGTGTAGCAATTTTAATGGCCAGTAGTGTACATCAAGCCTTGAATTAGAAAAAAAAAAATCGAACACCCTGCAGTACGAAACTGCAATGTACCAAGTGGACGTGTCATGGAAGATGTCTGTGAATAATTTGTTATCAAGCAGAAGGACCGGTTGAGGGCATCTAGGGTCGACTATTTTGAAGATTCAGAGAACAATAGAGGATAAAATTTGTTGGTTACAGCACAATACAGCACTAATTATTGGAGAAATTTCTCACAGCAGGTATGACTGCGGCAAGAGTAACTATCGTAGAAGAAATATTGTGAGCATCGCATTAAATCAGTTGAACACTTGTTGAAATAAAGCATTACCACCTACTGTGCTGATAAGCAAGTGGTGCACTAGACGTCTCAGAGAGGCTGTCCTCTCTCTTTGCTGGGTTCATCCACTGAGTTTGAGCGATCCGGATGTGGGGTGCCGGTCTGTGTGGCGTGGTGCGTGGTGTGATCGAGGTGCCCTCTGCCCCACAGCCGTTCCACTCCGCCTTATCTCGGGGGGGGTCGTAACCCGGCGGCAGCTGCAGAGCCCGGCGTTTGCTCAAGGCCAGTGACAGCGGGTCAGATGATGGGCTGATCTCTGCCTCACTTCTCCGCCAATTGCGGTCAATGCCCTTCTGGCTTTTTCAGAAGCCGCTACTCAACGATTTCGGAAGCATGTGATAAAGTGCGCCTAATTCTGATCTGTCACATTCTCTACAGTGATTCAACGTTGTGACTGAATATCAGAACATATCAGCGAGTAAACTCTAATACATAACCATAATTACCAGCTCTTCTCTTACAAGTTTTTAAAAATTCGTGTCAACAGCCTTCTGTTGTTCCTCGTGTTCCTAAGTACATACATCTTCGCCTATTATAAATATGTATAAGTGGCGATCAGGGAATTTCCATTTGAGGGTGTTGCTGCAGTGTATATTCAACGTAGTGCGACTTCGATAGGCGTGTATAAACATGTATATGTAGGCAAGCGATTAGTGTGGCATTCGTGTCTTTGCGACCTGCGTACAGTAAATGTGGAAACGTGAACTATTGTTGTGGTCTTCAGTCCGAAGAAGGTTTCGATGCAGTTCTCCATGTTACTCCATCCTGTGCAAGCCTCTTCATCTCCGAGTACCTACTGCAACCTACATATTTCTGAATCTGCTCACTGTATTTATCTCTTGGTCTCCCTCTACGATTTTTACCCTGCACGCTTCCTTCTCGTACGCTAAATTGATGATCCCTTGATGCCCCTTATTGTTTCCTACCAACCAATCCTTTCTTCTAGTCAGACTGTGCCACAAATTTCTTTTCTCCACAATTCTATTCAGTACTTCCTCATTAGCTATGTGATGTACCCATCTAGTCTTCAGCATTCTTTCGTAGCACCACATTTCAAAAGCTTGTATTCTCTTCTTGTCTAAACAGTTTATCGTGCATGTTCCATTTCCATACATAGCTACATTCCATACAAATATCTTCAGGAAAGACTTCCAGACACTTAAATCTATATTCCATGTTAACAGATTCCTATTCTTCAGAAACGGTTTTCTTGCCATTGCCACTCTACTTTTTATATCCTCCCTACTTTGACCATCATCAGTTACTTTGCTGCCCAAGTTGCAAAACTCCTCTGCTACTTTAAGTGTCTCGTTTTCTAAGCTAATTCCCTTAGAATCACCTGATTTAATTCGACTACATTCCATTATGCTCGTTTTGCTTTTGTTGATATTCATCTTATATCCTCCTTTCAAGACACTGTCCATTCCGTTCAACTGCTCTTCCTAGTCCTTTGCTGTCTCTGACAGAATTATAATGCCATCGAAAAACTTCAAAGTTTTTATTTCTTCTCCCTGGACTTTAATTCCTACTCCAAAGTTTTCTTTTGTTTCTCTTGCTGCTTGCTCGATGTACAGATCGAATAACATCGGGGAAAGTCTACAACGGTGTATTCCTCCCTTCTCAACCGCTGCTTCCCTTTCATGCCCCTCTACTCTTATAACTGCCATCTGGTTCCTTTACAAATTGTAAATGGCCTTTCGCTCCCTGTAATTTACCCCTGTCACCTTTAGAATTTGAAAGAGCGTATTCCAGTAAACATTGTCAAAAGCTTTCTGCAAGTCTACAAGTGCTATAATTGCAGGTTTGCCTTTCCTTCACGTGTCTTCTATGAGAAGTCGTAGGATCAGTATTGCCTCGCGTGTTCCTTCATTCCTCCGGAAACCAAACTGATCTTCCTCGAGTTTAGCTTCAACCGGTTTTTCCATTCTAACGTAAATAATTCGTGGTAGTATTTTGCAACCGTGACATATTAAAGTGATAGTTCGGTAATTTTCAAATCTGTCAGCACCTGCTTTCTTTAGAATAAGAATTATTATGTTCTTCTTGAAGTCTCAGGGTATTTCGGCTGTCTCATACATCTTGCTCACCAGATGGAAGAGTTCTGTAATGACTGACTGTCCCAAGCCTATCAGTAGTTCTAACGGACTGTTGTCTACTCCCGGGGCCTTGTTTCAACTTAGGTCTTTCAGTGCTCTGTAAATTCCTCACGCAGTACCATATCTCCCATCTCATCCATCTCATTTTCATCTACGTTCTCTTCCATTTCCATAATATTGCCCCTAAGTACATCTCCCTTGTGTAGACTCTCTATAAACACCTTCCACCTTTCTGTTTTTCCTTCTTTGCTCAGGACTGGTTTTTCAACTGAGCTCTTGATATTCATAGAAGTGGTTCTCTTTTCTCCAAAGATCTCTTCAGTTTTCGTGTAGGCGGCATCCCCTGGTGAGATATGCTTCTAAATCCTTACATTTATTCTCTAGCCATTCCTGCTTATCCATTTTGCACTTCCTGTCAGTCTCATCTTTTAGATGTTTGAATTGCCTGTCGCCTGCTTCATTTATTGAAATTTCTTATTTTCTCCTTTCATTAACTAACTTCAGTATCTCTTGTGTTACCCACGGTTTTCTGCTAGCCCTCATCCTTTTAACTACCTGATCCTCCGCTGCCTTTATCATTTCATTTCTCAGAACTACCCATTCTTCTTCTATTGTATTCCTTTCCCCTGTTCTTGCCAGTTATTCCCTGATCCCTCTCTGAAACTCTCGACAACCTCAGGTTCTTTCAGTTTATCCAGGCCCCATCTCCTTAAATTTCTAGCTTTTTACAGTTTCTTCAGTTTTAACCTGCAGGTCATAACCAATAAATTGTGGTCAGAGTCAACACCTGCCCCTGGAAATGTCCTACAGATTAAAATCTGGCTTCTAAATCTCTGTCTTTCCATTATATAATCAATTTGAAATCTTCCGGTGTCTCCAGGTCTCTTCCACATATACAACCTTCTTTCATGATTCTTAAACCAAGTATTCGCCATGAATAAATTACGCTCTGTGGAAAGTTCTACCAGGCGAGATGGCGACGTTATTACCAAACGCGTCAAAATAGGACTAACACGCTGTTATTATTTTCTTTGTTGGAATAGAACACACATTGTTAGACATCTGTCGGAGAATGAAGAACTTGTATTTGCCAGCATCTCTGTCGAAAACCACATTTGTGGAATGATGCAACAAGTTTCGTGCTGGAGATAGTCACCCTTTTCTTTGATACCAGGACCCACTGCTTATTGTGTCTCCGTCGCGGGGAAACGGTATTGCGCAACACAGAAGAAATTACGGCATGCAGTTAAGGCGAAGCGTCCGGGAAAACTGCGAAACCGGGTGTTGCTGCTTCATGATAGCTCACGTTCCCATATAGCACACGTCATAATGCAGAAATTACGCCAATACAAGTGGGAGACAGTCGAGTGCCCACCATGTAGTCCTGATCTCTCCCTATGCTGTTAAAAGGCCTACGGTCCATTGAAAAAGGCATGAAGGGTCGACGGACTCTGTCGGACGAGGATGTATAGCTGGCAGTTACGGACTCCGTCACATAGCAGGACACAGTGCTTTATCAAACACTCCGACAATAGTTTGTCGGCATTTGCCGCAGGAAACAGAACGTAACCTCCTTCTGCTGGAACATGACCGAAGCTAACCAGTACGTTGACATTTCATTAGCAAGTAAGTAAGCCATGTGACAGCGGAGAAAACGTTTCGTTGCACTTGAGTGAACTCACTATACGAACCGTGCAATCACTATTACAGAAACTGAATACAGAATTTCAGTCGGACTGCGCAACACTGATCTCAGTGTACAGATAGCAGTGCCAAGCATAGGGAATAAACTTTCGAGGACTAAACCTCCAAATTTTTTGCACACATGGCAAACGTAAATGTCGCATTAGGAACAGCACATCACGCTGGAAAGCTCACATAGCGATCCCAGACTGATTTTACTAGTCTTGGTGCCTAAACCTGCCGGTAACACACACACAGAGTGATGCAAAACATGAGTCCGACAAATTTTAATAGCTATTCCTACACGCAGTTCGCACGCAAGACAAAGACAACACGTATTCCCAGTCACCAACCATGCATCGTTAGCTAAAACACGCAAAACGGAGCCAACACATTTCAGAACATAAAATATATTCGCAGTTGCGAATGTGGACAATATCAGATGTATAATGGAATGACTACAATGACAATATGTGCCGGACTCGGAATCGAAGCCGGATTTTCCGTTTATCACGAGCGGTCGTCTTAGCATTTGGCATAGTAATAAACACAGGCACTGTAGTATCGCATTTCACAATACGTGGTTCATGACACATTAGGAACAAAAACACACGTACTGTCACCGCGAAACCGTGGAGCCGTCAACTTTCCGATTCCTAGCCGGTCGGGGTGGCCGAGCGGTTCTAGGCGCTACAGTCTGGAACCGCGCGACCACTACGGTCGCAGGTTCGAATCCTGCCTCGGGAATGGATGTGTGTGATGTCCTTAGGTTAGTTCGGTTTAAGTAGTTCTAAGTTCTAGGGGACTGATGACCTTAGAAGTTAAGTTCCGGTTTAAGTAGTTCTAAGTTCTAGGGGACTGATGACCTTAGAAGTTAAGTTCCATAGTGCTCAGAGCCATTTGAATTTTCCGATCCCTAAAAGGAACATCTCTTTCTACAATTGGCAGAAAACAATAATTTCAATAATTTTATACGATGCTTCCCACATTTTACAAATGAGCAACCGCGATGAAAACAACTAGGGAAAATACTTCAAGTACTTCAGCTACTCGGAAGAATACCACACAGTATGCAACTCCACTGTAGTGCCCACAATGGCGCGGTGGGAAGCCAGTCGCGCAATATCGAAATGTATGACTCCACGCCTCGGCAATACAACGAGGAAAACTTACCACCACAACCGCCGGAGGTGGCTCATACCGGTACCTAGTTCCATTTCCCGCAGGTTCCGAGAAAGAAGTAGTCCTCCCTGGCCGCTGCGAACTCCAGGTCGTGACAACAGCCGCCAGGGGGCGTCACTTTCACAGACAGTGATACAGAGAGTAGATGGCGGGATTCTTAAAATCCACGGAAAGTAGGACCACACGGCTCAGGTTGTTCCCATTAGAATCGACTTCAAATCAACGCCGACAACGATAGTTCAGGTATACAAGCCTATGTCGCAACCGAAAGATAAAGAGACAGAGAAACTATACTAGAATATTGAATGTCTAATTCTATATACAGGGTGGTCCATTGATCGTGACCGGGCCAAATATCTCAAGAAATAAGCGTCGAACGAAAAAACTACAAAGAACGAAACTTGTCTAGCTTGAAGGGGAACCAGATGGCGCTATGGTTGGCCCGCTAGATGGCGCTGCCATAGGTCAAACGGATATCAACTGCATTCTTTTAAACGGGAAACCCCATTTATTATTACATATTCGAGTAGTACGTAAAGAAATATGAATGTTTTAGTTGGACCACTTTTGTCGCTTTGTGATAGATGGTGCTGTAATAGTCACAAACATATAGCTCACAATTTTAGACGAACAATTGGTAAAAGGTAGGTTTTTTTAAAATTAAAATACAGAACATAGGTACGTTTGAACATTTTATTTCGGTTGCTCCAATGTGATACATGTTCCTTTGTGAACTTATCATTTCTGAGAACGCATGCTGTTACAGCGTTATTACCTGTAAACACCATACTAATGCAATAAATGCTCAAAATGATGTCCGTCAACCTTAATGCATTTGGAAATACGTGTAACGACATTCCTCTCAACAGCGAGTAGTTCGCCTTCCGTAATGTTCGCACATGCATAGACAATGCGCTGACGCATGTTGTCAGGCGTTGCCGGTGGATCACGATAACAGATACCCTTCAACTTTCCCCACAGAAAGAAATCTGGGGACGTCAGATCCGGTGAACGTGCGGGCCATGGTATGGTGCTTCCACGACCAATCCATCTGTCATGAAATTTGCTATTCAATACCGCTTCAACCGCACGCGAGCTATGTGCCGGACATCAGTCATGTTGGAAGAACATCACCATTCTGTCATGCAGTGAAACATTTTGTAGAAACATCAGTAGAACGTTGTAGAACATTAAATAGGAAATCAGCATACATTGCACCATTTAGATTGCCATCGATAAAATGGGGGCCAATTATCCGCACTTCCATAATGCCGCACCATACATTAAACCGCCAAGGTCGCTGATGTTCCACTTGTTGCAGCCATCGTGGATTTTCTCTTGCCCAGTAGTGCATATTATGCCGGTTTACGTTACCGCTGTTGGTGAATAACGCTTCGTCGCTAAATAGAACGCGTGCAAAAAATCTGTCATCGTCCCGTAATTTCTGTTGTGCCCAGTGGCAGATCTGTACACGACGTTCAAAGTCGTCGCCATGCAAGTCCTAGTGTATAGAAATATGGTACGGGTGCAATCGATGTTGATGTAGCATTCTCAACACCGACGTTTTCAAGATTCTGGATTCTCGCGCAATTTGTCTGCTACTGATGTGCGGATTAGCCGCGACAGTAGCTAAAACACCTATTTGGGCATCATAATTTGTTGCAGGTCGTGGCTGGCGTTTCACATGTGGCTGAACACTTCCTGTTTCCTTAAATAACGGTCCGAACACTTGGATGATGTCGTCCAGGATACCGAGCAGCATACATATCACACGCCCGTTGGGCGTTTTGATCACAATAGCCATACATCTACATGATATCGACCTTTTCCGCAATTGGTAAACAGTCCATTTTAACACGGGTATCACGAAGCAAATACCGTCCGCACTGGCGGAATGTTACGTGATACCACGTACTTATAGGTTTGTGACTACTTCAGCCCCATCTATCACAAAGCGAAAAAAGTGGTCCAACTAAAATTTTCGTTTGATGCTTATTTCATGAGATATTTGGCCCGGTCACTATCAATAGACCATCCTGTATAAGAAGAGATGATGATCTAATAATCATGGGGGGATTGGAAAGCGGTTAAAAGAGGAAGTAGATAAAAGGGTTACGGGAAAATATGGGCATGATAGTAGGAATGAGAGGGGAGAAAAGCTAAATGAGTTCTGCAATGAATCTCAGCTAGAGAATATTCTGTTCAGGAAGCACAAGGCAAGGTCTGGAGACACGTAAAAATTACAGCTGGATTACATCATGTTCGGACACAGATTCCGAAATCAGATATTGGATTAAGAGGTGCACGTGGTGGGCCGCACATTTAAATACGTGCGCCGCCAGATACACCGCCGCGTTTCCTACAGCCGCCACAGTCGTACGAGGGCGCTGCCACGGACGATTACGCCGCTGCCAATGAGAGGCAAGCATTCCCTCTACGGAGCTTCGGCGGCGGGTGTATTTAACTTCGAACACTCATGCACTGACCGCTTTCTGTGTGATTACCAGTTGAATAACAATTACAGACCTGCGCAGTACCACGGCTCGACGTCTTCTGAATAGGAATTTTATTGAAGAGCGACAGATTTATAAATCTTTTGTATCTGTACGCACTTCTACATTCAAACCTTCTTTTAGCAACTGACACTGCAAATACAGCAACAAAGTTACGTATTATTTTTACTATTTGATGTTAGACCTAGGATAAATTAATATCTGAATTCTCTGTTCATGAACAGCATCTAATCCTCGCTTCTGTATCCACTAAACAACCATACAGCCTGCAAAGGAAGTCATAACACCCAGGAGAAAATTCTGACTCAGATCACAGTTTAGTAATGAAGAGTAGCAGACCGAAGTTTAAGAGAATCGTACGGAAGAATCAGCTTGGAATAAATAGTATAAGAAGTACTGAGAAAGAAAAGATGTAGATACTGAGATAAGGAAGAATACAGTAGGAAGTTCAGTTGAAAAGGAGTGGACATGACTGAAATGAGCAGTCACAGAAGTTGGAGAGAAAAATGTAGGTACAAGGAAGGTAACTGCGAAGAAACCATGGATAACGGAAGAAATACTGCATCTCAACGACGAAAGAAGGGAGTACAAAATGTTCTGGGAAAGACAGGGATACTTAGGAATGAAGTAGGAACTTCAGGGAAGGAATGAAGTAGGAACTTCAGGGAAGCCAAGGTGAAATGGCTGTAGGAAATGCGAAAAAAACAGAAATAGAAATGATCGTCTGAAGGACTGGGCATACAGAAAAGTCAAAACCATCTTTGGTGAAATTAAAAACAAGAGCGGCAACTGTAAGAGTGCATGAGAAGCCCACTGTTAAACCAGAAGGAGAGAGCGGACAGGCGCAAAGAGTACATTGAAACCCTGTCCGAGGGATAGCAATTGTCTGATGACGTGTTAGAAGAAATTGGAGTAGATACGGATAATGTAGAGGATTCAGTATTAGAGTGAAAACTTAACAGAGCTTCGGAAGACTTAAGATCAGATGGATACATAACGTTTCATCGGAATTTCTAAAACCATTGGTGGAAGTGACAACGTAACCACTATTCACCGAAGGTGTGTATAATCTTTGAGACTGGCGACATATCATAAAACTTTCGGAAAAACATCATCCATACAGTCCAAAGACAGCAAGAGCTGATATGTGCGAGAGGTATTGTACTAACAGCATAATAGCTCTTTTATCCAAGTTGCTGATAAGAACGATATACAGAAGAATGGAAAAGAAAATTTGGGATCTGTTAGATGACGATCAGTTTGGCTTTGGGAAATGTAAAGGCAGCGAGAGGGACAGTTCTGACGTTGCGGTTGATAATGTAAGCCAGACTGAAGAAATATCAAGACACGTTCATAGGATTTGTCGACCTGGAAAAAACGTTCGACAATGTGAAATGGTGCAAGATATTCGAAATTTGAGGAAAATAGGGATAAGCGTCAGGGAGAGACGGGTAATATACGGCATGTACAAGAAACAAGAACAGTACGACTGGAACACCAAGAACGAAGTGGTCCGGTTGAAAAGAGTGTCAGGCAGGGATGCAACCTTTTGCCCCTACAATTCAATCTATACATCGAGGCAGCGATGACAGAAACGAAAGAAAGATTCAAGGGTGTGATTGATATTCAAGATGTAACGATGTCAATGACAAGATTCGCTGCTGACATTGATATCCTCAGTGTACGTAAAGAAGAATTACAGGATCTGTTGAATGTATTGAACAGTCTAATGATGATGATGATGTTTGGTTTGTGGGGCGCTCAACTGCGTGGTTATCAGCGCCCGTACAATTACCCAATCTTTTGCTCAGTCCAATTTTGCCACTTTCCTGGATGATGATGAAATGATGAGGACAACACAAACACCCAGTCATCTCGAGGCAGGTGAAAATCCCTGACCCCGCCGGGAATCGAACCCGGGACCCCGTGCTCGGGAAGCGAGAACGCTACCGCGAGACCACGAGCGACGGACGAACAGTCTAATGACTACAGAACATGGATTGAGAGAAAATCGAAGAAATACGAAGTAATGAGAAGTAGAAGATGTGAGAACAGTGTGAAACATATCAGAATTAGAGGTTCACGAAGTGGATGTAGTTAAGGAATTCTACTACCTAGGCAGCAAAATAATCCATGATGGACGGAGCATGACGTAAAAACCAGCACTGGGCAAAATGGAATTATTGGCCAAGAGACATCTACTAGTACGAAATATAGGCCTCAATATGAGAATAAATTTCTGAGAATATACGTTTAGAGGACAATAATGTCTCGTAGTGAATCATGTACCATGGAAAAACCGGAACAGAAGAGAACCGAAGCAGAGAGCTGTGGTGTTACAGAAGTATATTGAAAACTAAGTGTACTGATGACGTATACAATGAGGAGGTTCTCCGCAAAATTGGCGAAGAAAGCAACATGTTGGAAACGCTGACAAAAAGAAGAAACAGAATTATTGGAGATCTATTAAGACATCAGGGAATAACTTGTATGAAACTAGAGGAAGCTATAGAGGCTAAAAACTACAGAGGAAGAAGACAGAGGCTGGATCACATACAGCAAATAATTGAGGACGCAAGTGCAAGAACTACTCTAAGACGAAGAAGTTGGCACAGGAGAGGAATTCGTGGCGGGCCGTATCAAAACAGTCAGAAGACCGATGACTAAAAAAAATCACAGTTTACAGTAATAAAAATTAAGTAAGATAATGTACAGAATCTTCCTTCTTAAAAACAAACCCGTTAGGTACATTATGGTAGAAAGATAAACAATGTAAGTGAACGTGGCACTATTTTCGTAACATTTTAGTTTTATGTCGAACGTAATACTAGATGCAGGCCAAGTCAGCCATGCACTCTTCTTAAACACAGCAGTCACGAAAGAAACTCTGGATAAAAGTATCGAAACTATGAAGGTAAAAATTCAAAATATTAACATTACAGAGATGTAAAAATGTAAAATCTAAAACAGGAGGCGAATGCTCGTAATGACTAGGAGTATTTTAATTTCATTCTGTATACAAGGATCATAACCAATCCTGTCGAAATATATTCCAAAAACAAACAGTTGTTATCCACAATGTACAATAATAAAATGAAGTAATATCATAGGCAGATTGCACATTTAGTCTTAAGGCAGAACTATTATTAGCAATAAAGTAAAATGATAAACAATATAGCCACGACTCAATTTTCGTGACACTTTGGTCTGACATCGTATGTCGTAATAAGTAGAGGTGAAGTGAACTATCGTTCTGGTGTACGCTTTGTCAGTCAAGAGAAAACGTCTTGATAAAAGTATCTAAACTACGAGGACAAAAATATAAAATATAAAAACCTAAAAAGCATAAAAAATCTAAAAATTTTAAAAGATAAAACTGGATCTTCTGCCCTTAACAAATACCGGACTTATTTATCTTGTTTTTTGTACATATGGTATCTTGGTCATCTTACCGTACACATTAGGGCTGTTTTCCTGAGAATTTCGAATACTTTGGACCATTTTACATTGCCGAACTCCGTATCTAGGTTGACAAATCCTATAATACCGTCTTGAGCCGAGCGGGGTAAGTTAGTTTAAGTTAGATCAAGTAGTGTGTAAGCTAAGGGTCCGCTGATCTCAGCAGTTTGGTCCCCTAAGATCTTACCACAATTTAATGAAACCCGTCTGGGTTTGATTCCATCTTCGATTTTACCTTAATTACTTTTCTGGTTTTGAAATGACCGATATGTAAATGTGTATTGAAACTGCTGTTGTTTATCGGCGAAAAAGCTCTATGGGAATAGTAATAGGTAGGTGATGAGTTCTATAAAATTTCAAAATTCATCAGATTTTTAATAAAGCGTTTCACAACAGAATTTCGCTCTCTTGCGCATGGTAAATGAGGAAATTCCTTACTACAACTTACGAAGTAGAGACGCGAGCAGCTTTTGCTATTTATAGTGGCATCAAGATTTATTAACAGCTGTACGACGCAGCCATGATCAATACTAATCGTCCCTTGTTTCCTGTTTCGTTTTATTCTCATGCCAAGACACCAACTAAGTTCACCAAGATCTCTTATCTTAAACTGATTCATTAGTCCTTTCTTTAATTCTTTCTTCCACCTATTATTTCTATTACAGAAAATGATCAAGTCGTCTAATAAACAGCTATAATGAGTATATTTTGTTTCTCAATTCTGAAGTAAATGCAAGAATCATATTCTGACTTCTTTAGGTTCATTTTATGTAATGTCACATCTAATTTCATATTCCAAACGCGTGACGTCTGTTTTAGACCATAAATTGCCTTCTTCAGCTTGCAAACCTTCATCTCCTCCCCCTTCTTCACGTAGCCTTCAGGTTGACGAATGTAAACTTCTTCATCGAGATCACCATATAGGAATGCAGTTTGAACATCCATATGTTCAATGTCAAGATCAAATTCAGCTGTAAAGCTAACAGGATGCCAAGTAAAGAATGACGAACAACAGGCGAGAACGTTTCATCAAAGTCTATTCCTGGTATTTGGGAATAACCTTTCGCTACAAAACGAGCCTTATAACGCTCAATTTCACCATTTGACGTTTCTTTCACCTTGAACACCCATTTAGAATTAATTACCTTCCTGCCTGGTGGTAAATCAGTCAAAATCCATGTTTCAGTTTCAAGTAAAGATTTATATTCATTATCTAAGGCTTCCTTCCATTTTTCACAGCCATCACAATTCATTGCTTCTTCATACGAACTTGGTTCAGAAGTACAAGCATGACAAGCAAAATCATCATTACAATATTTAGTATTTGGTTTTCTTTCACGTGATGATTTTCTAATTTCTGGTTGCATTTCTGGCTGCGCAACTTCCGTGTGACTATGTATGTTGCTATTTACTGTTTTCTCTGTGTCACTTTGTGGTAATTCAAGATAAACTTCATTTCTGTCAACTTCAACAGGTAGTGTCAGTCCAGTTACCTCTTCAATGATGTTAGTTGCTGGCGCTAGTTGAAGACTGTCCATACGATTATCGTCAATTGGGTTACTGTTTTGAAATACTGTTTCCACAAGTGCACTTTGAGTTTTCGATGAACTGCACATCACGGGCTTTCACAATTGCCTTTGGTGAATTTGGATCAATCAGACGATATGCTTTAGAATCTTCGCAATATCCAACAAAGATAAGTTCCTCAGATTTGTCTTCTAATTTCGTCCTTTTTTCTTTTGGTAGATGTACAAATGCTCGACATCCAAAGATTTGTAAATGACGCAGACATATCCGACGACCACTCCATAATTCCTCAGGAGTGACATTCTTAACAGCTTTTGTTGGAGATCGATTCTTCAAATAAATTGCTGTGTTTACAGCTTCAGTCCAAAATTGTCTACTTAGACCTGCGTCTGTTAACATTGATCTTGCTTTTTCAATGATTGTCCGATTGAAGCGTTCTGCAACACCATTCTTTTCTGGCGTGTAAGGAGTTGTTTCATGTTGATTTCAATTCCTCTTTAAAAATAACTTCATGAGGCGATTGACGAACTCTTTTCCATTGTCTGTTAGAAGTATTTTGATTTTTCGACCAGTTTCATTTTCTACTCGTGCTTTGAATTCGATGAATGTGTCACAGACTTCTGTTGTTGATTTTAACTTATAACCAAAAGATTTTCTTGACAGATCATCCGTAAAAGTGAGAAGATATCGTGATCCTCCCCACGAAGCCATGCATGCTCATTGGTCCACAAATATCAGAATGCACAATGTCAAGTAGATCTTTTGCTCTTCTACTTGATGTTTTAGGAAAAGGTTGTCGAGACTGTTTACTTTTTATGCAGGGAATACACGGATCTAAATTGACGTTCGTCCAGTTCAGTCCATCAGCCATTTTTTCTTTTAATAAATGCATGCTTACACGATTCAAATGTCCCAATCTTCAATGCCACAATTCATAACTGTCAATTTCTACAACATTTGCGTAGTGATGCACTTCATCTAATCGATACATACCATTTATTTGAGTTGCAGTTCCTACTGGTGTTCCAGAAACAATTACATCACTTTTATTGTATACACCGCACTGCACATTGCCAAACAATACACACAATCCGCGTCTTGTCATCTGACTAACCGACAGTGGGTTGTATGCAAGGCTTGGAACATACGCAGCATCGTTAGCAGTTATCTGTTTATTCTTGTCGTCACAATTAACTCGAAGATGAACATGGCTTTCTTCAATAGCCTGAAGATTGCTATTATCTGCTACTGTCACTTTAGCAGCTGTGGTCGATTCGGAAGTGTTGAACGAGCCTCTTTAATTCGTATTGTATAGTGAACACCCGGAATCCACATACCAGCCATCACTATGATGCGAAGATTTCTCGTGATTTCTCTGGGGTATTTTATGTTGGAGAAACATGAATTTTCTGTAATTATAAGATTTACAAAATTCATGTTTCTCCAACATAAAATACCACAGAGAAATCACGAGAAATTTTCTGGATGACTGTTCTGCAAAATAAAATAAATCGGTGTTGAAAGTCTCCACTTTCATTAAACTTACAAGCTTGTGAGAAGATGTGTCTATAGACAGCTGCAACCGATTTGACGTCTGACTTTCGGGTGTCAAGGATTGGCTCCGTCCTGTTACTGTGTTCCACGGTTGTCTTAAGATTTTGCTGAATGCGGACGGAAGCATTCGTCTTGCTCGCCATTCGACTCGTCTCAGTCTGTTGCTAGTCAACGGCATAGGACGCTGCAGAGACCACTGTATTGTTGAAAACTGCGTCAGTCGTGATTTGTTTTGTTTTCCCTAAGAAGGTATGAGGAAAATAACCACCGTACAATTAAAGAAACTATTGAGCGGCAAGTTACAGAGCTGTTATCCCCAAAGGATAACGGAAGAAATAAGGGAAAATTAAAATAGAGAGGAAAAGTGGAAAAATTAGTGAAATTGATCACACAAGACAAATCTTTCGCTATGTTCAAAGAGACAAATCTGCCGCTATGTTCAAATAATCAAAGATTATTTTGAAAATCATTCTGAGATTAAGACATCAGAATCAGTTATCCCATTCACTCAGGTCAACGATCGGCCTAGAACACCAGTTAACTGAAGCTATAGTATGAAAGGGACAAGATATAAGCAAGCGTTTTGGTCAAGGTTATGAAAGACATTCAACAAGTGTAGCGTTTGCAATGGTGTGCAAAAAAAAAAATGTCAAAATTTGAATCTAGTGATTAAAGGCTCTGCAGAGGTTAAGATGCTTGTCAGAAATCAGCCCTATTTTTCGACAAAATTGAGAATATCTACAAATTTGTTGATCTCATCACGTTACAGGGATGAGGGACGATATGTGGGTGGCATTTTGATGAGGTGAGAATGGGGTGGGCATGCAGGAGGGGGCCTCGCTTTAAGTACAGACTTATCCCGTGGTCCCCAAAACTGTAGTTACGTCCATGGCTGCGTCGTACAGCTGTTATTAAATCTTGATGCCGCTATAAATAGCAAAAGCTGCTCGCGTCTCTACTTCATAAGTTGTAGTAAGGAATTTCCTCGTTTACCATGCGCAAGAGAGCGAAATTCTGTTGTGAAACGCTTTATTAAAAAACTGATAAATTTTGAAATTTTATAGAACTCATCACCTACCTATTACTATTCCCATAGAGCTTCTTCGCCGATAAACAACAGCAGTTTCAATACACATTTACATATCGGTCATTTCAAAACCAGAAAAGTAATTACGGTAAAATCGAACATGGAATCAAACCCAGACGGGTTTCATTAAATTGTGGTAAGATCTTATGGGACCAAACTGCTGAGGTCACCGTTCATTAGCTTACACACTACTTGATCTAACTTAAACTAACTTACGCTAAGGCTACCCCAGGCGGCTCAAGACAGGATTATAGGATTTGTCGACCTAGATACGGAGTTCGGCAATGTAAAATGGTCCAAAGTATTCGAAATTCTCAGGAAAACAGCTCCAATGTGTAGGGTAAGATGACCAATATACCATACGTACAAAAAACAAGATAAATAAGACCGGTATTTGTTAAGGGCAGAAGATCCAGTTTTATCTTTTTAAATTTTTAGATTTTTTATGCTTTTTAGGTTTTTATATTTTATATTTTTGTCCTCGTAGTTTAGATACTTTTATCAAGACGTTTTCTCTTGACTGACACTTTAAGGAAGCGTACATCAGAACGATAGTTCACTTCACCTGTATTTCAAAAAAATGGTTCAAATGGCTCTGAGCACTATGGGACTTAACATCTATGGTCATCAGTCCCCTAGAACTTAGAACTACTTAAAGCTAACCAACCTAAGGACATCACACAACACCCAGTCATCACGAGGCAGAGAAATCACCTGTATTTATTATGACATACGATGTCAGATCAGAGTGTCACGGAAATTGTGTCGTGGTTATATTGTTTATAATTTTACTTTATTGCCAGTAATGGTTCTGCCTTAAAACTAAATGTGCAATCTGCATATGATCTTACTTCATTTTATTCTTGTACATTGTGGATAACAGCTGTTACAGAAGTGATGTTTTTGGAATACGTTTCGACAGGATCGGTTACGATCCTTGTCTACAGAATGAAATGAAAATACTCCTAGTCATTACGAGCATTCGCCTCCTGTTTCAGATTTTACATTTTTACTTCTGTAATGTTAATATTTTGAATTTTTACCTTCATAGTTTCGATACTTTTATCCAGAGTTTCTTCCGTGACTGCTGTGTTTAAGAATGGGAATACTACAAATTATACATGCTCGTAGGAAGTTGTCAGCCAAGTTCTTTCTGTATTCGCTCGTCCATATCTTTTTAGAACTTTTTTATCGTTGAAACACCTATCCAAAAGTATTATAACAACAAAAAGACTTCCTCTGTATGAATTGTCTTTCCGTCTCTGCATGTTCTTCACTCCCGTTTTTTAATTTGAATTTAGTGCATACTCTAGCAATATCATTAATCTGATAGCCAGCACGTAATTCCCTGGGAAATGGAGCGAAGCTCTTCGTATTTACGCGGATGGATCAAGAATAGTGTCTTAAGTAGGGCGTCCTGTTTTATGTCCATGAGTGGGTCACTTTGAACAGTAAAAGCTGCCTTTATCAGCCTCCTCTTATACGGTGGAAGAACCAGGAGTCATAAAGGTAAGTAAGTACTCATTAACCCAGAATGAGGAAAACATTTTGATTATTTCTGATTTTAAAAGCATTCTTAGTGCCATGGAGAACAATTTGGAGAAGGGTAGCAGTAAAATTGTTATCGACGTGGCTAATGAAGAAACGGAATGCTCTCGAAGAAATAAATGTATTTGTCTACTTTGGATTAAATCTCACGTTTTGTATAACGAAACTGTAGACCAGTTGGCCAAGGGAGCTGCTGTGTCTGGAACGTTCTTAGACATCCAGTTACCTCTCACCGACTTCATACGACAAGTTAAGATGGAAGTCAGATACCGTAGGAAGAGAAATGGGAAACATCATCTGTAAATAAAGGAAAATATTGTTGTTGGGTATAACGCCACACATTCAGCTCACAGTAGTACACCGCAGAGCGGTTTTTACAATCGCGAGGATGAAATTTAATCACACCAGCCATGTTGCTCATTTATTTCGTGTTCAAAACTTTGAATTTCTGACACCTGTGACTGCAGCAATTCAAATATGGGGGGATGTTAATCATTTATGTTTCACCCGCCCGAAGGGCGATCAAGATTGAGAACGATATCTTTCAGAACTTAGCAAGAGTAGTGACTTCACAAATCTCATAGTATTTTGTTTTTTTACTTCAGTGTTTAGCTTGTCTTTGTTTACCCAATAGTGTAGCAATGTTCAGTTATTTTAATGAAATAAGCTCATGTCTAAGTTTAAGAAATTCCAGTGTTTCTTTTCACTGTTAATGAATAAATAGTGTACTCACGGTGAAGGTTAAATAAATAACTTTAAAAAATGCATTCATTCATACAAAGAGCGTTCAACAAGTTGAGTACATCATCATAGTATCTTGATATACATGGTTTTCATGCAAGTATCATAAGCAATAATGTACAGTCTTAGACATAAAACCTGGCCGCCGGCCGGCCGCCATAGAGACTAAGTCCGAGTCGTTCACTTAAGGTGGCCAATAAAACTGACCGCTCCTGACAACTCCAAGTCCGGCTATCTGCACAATCTGGCAACACTGTAAGATGCGGAAGTGTTAGGAGGAAGTGTTGTCAACTTCCGAGTTGTCATCGGACTGGGGGAGCCCGTGGTCTAGTGGCAATCGTCGTGCATTCTAAACTTGAGTTCGCATGTTCGCGTCCAGTGTACTTTTTTTTTTTTAACCACATGTCGGTCTAAAGTTATGATTCTGATTGAACATGGAAGATAATTCGCTTAACATTCTACCCACCAGCAATAACAAGTATTCCAGAAACAATTCCGCAGGACAGCTCGTGGCTGCGTCGCGATTACGCTCGAGCGTTTCCTCGCGCTGCAGCGGCTACCGGCCACCGGCCAGACGCCACCCGCCGCCTGAAATCCGGCGCCGCCCAGGTGAACGCGGCGCGACGCTGTCAGTGTATGTATCAACTGTCATTTTCGAATTTGATGTTCTAATTATCATCCTGCAGTTAAGCATAGGAGTTTTGCATACTTGAAAATCATGAACTACAGTTCAGCATTGTAAAATTGAGTTGCAAGTGGAAAAAGGTGTAACATCTGCAACACAACGTTTGCTTTTGGTATAACAGAGGGGTGAACGCAGAGGAGGCAGCTAGAAAAATTTGAACTGTGTTTGGAGCGAGTGTTTTTGCGAAAAATACGCCAAAGACTGTTCTGGCATGAATGATTTTCCACAATAAGGAAGTCTCGACTACTGATATATGTGATAGATTACCATTTTACCATCATGCGACATTTGCATTCAACAGGCAAAGTTCAGAAGTCTGGTGTAGGAGTACTGCATGCTCTAATTCGAAACAACAAAAATCAACGGAGTGACTATTATTGAACGTCATCAGGTCGCTCATTGAGCATTCCTATGCAGTACTGTTACTGGTGACGTGTTATAATACCTTTATCGTTAACTTCCTAAGAAGAAATGAAAGTCTGAGCCCCACCAAAAGACGTAAACTCGAGCAAAGGGTAGTGTGAACATAATATTTTATATCCGATATCTCCAAAATTGTGTTTTGGGCTAAGAATTCTGCTCCAAGGGGTGTGTGCAACACAGCTGGAATTTGTTGCCAACAACATCCAGGAGATTGATAGGAAAGTAGTCTCACAGGCACTTGAATTGATAGGGAAGTCCTCTGTCAAGCACTTGTCCCTCTCGTCATATTTTCGTACAATTTTACCTTTCCCGCTCCTGATCGATCAACCGTCGAGGCAATTCATTTCCAGACGAAAATACTCTTAGAACTACTCTGGTTTAATGACATCGTTAGAACGAGTGGAATTCTACGGGCGTAGAATTTGTAAACAAATTTAGCATTGTCAGATTGTATTAGATATCGTGAAAGAAAATTCTGCTGCTGATTTATTTCTCTTTGATGATTACTGTTGCGTTTAGTAAACTAATGGAAAATGTAATCAAAATATTCACTGTACTAATACAAATTAAATTCAGCTTACTACAGAAACATCACGACGGCAGTCTACCTTAATAAAGCATTAAGTTCAAAAGTGTTTCAAATGGGTCTGACTATTATGGGACTTATCTTCTGAGGTCATCAGTCCCGTAGAACGTAGAACTAGTTAAACCTAACTAACCTAAGGACATCACACACATCCATGCCCGAAGCAGGATTCGAACCTGCGACCGTAGTGGTCGCGCGTCCCAGACTGTAGCGAAGCATAATGTGTATGTAAGACGATTGAGGCTATTTTAAGAAGAATTAGTATTATATTACCGACTTTTGACAGCGAAAAGATCTGTACTTACTTCACTTCCTGTATCATTCGCAAGTATTATGAAAATGTGACAATTCATGGATAGAATTATGTATTCACTACAACAAAAAATATGTCGGCAGAAAACAAAAGTGGCATTATGAAATTGGCAGTACCGTATAGTTTTCCTCTGACACTAAGGATTACTGAAAGTAGTAAGACGAATTTTGCTCGAGCGTTGTTTTACGATTCCCTTATTGAATTTGTATCTGCCTGCTTGTAGCTCTGCTACAAAAGAATTAATAATCTGACTTTCATCGAGTCTCGAAAGGCGTACGAAAGCAGCTTGCACCTGACAGCCAAGCATGTTCAGCTGGGAACTGGTTTTTCCTAAAGTGGGAAGATATCCTTTTGTGGTTGAAATGTTGGCAGATGTCAGTCAGACGTGTGCCGTTGGTCTAAGTGTTTCGGTGTGTTGAATCAGTACCAATGATTTCTCTATACGTTTATTCAGTCCCACATAGAGTGTTGAAGTCTCCCATTAGTATTTTCACGTCATCTTGGTGAATTTTGCACATAGTATCTTTGAGTGTGTTGCCGAATTTTTCGATATTTCCGGTGTTTTTCTTATTTTCGATGTTGGTGGGGGCATGTGCATTGATGAGTGTATATTTTTTACTGCGGCTCTGAATGAGCATAGTCATAAGTCGATTGTTGATGGGTGTGATTTTTTTGACGGAGTTGATGATAGATCTGTGTTCGAAAAATGTAATGCCGAAGATTGGTAAGCTTTTCGCTATCTTTTGTTGTATTTTGCTCTTGAAGATACAACGGTTTCCGTAATGCAAGGTTTCATTGTCAGTTAGTCGTGGTTATTGAAGAGCAAGGATGAGAATTTCTTGTCGTCCGATTCCTTTTGTGAGATTATTTAGTTTTCGTGTTTGGGTCAATGTATCGATGTTTAGTTTTCAAATGCATGTTTTCTGCTTGTAGGGAAATTTACCAGAGATCTTCGATATTCTCTGCCGTGCTGACCTGGACTCCCCAGAATCCGAAAATCCAACTGCCGCCTGTCGACAGCCGGGTTGTGTACCACCTAGGGTAAAATTGACTTTGCTTGCACAGTTCATGTTTGTTTGTGTTTCATTGGTTTGGCCTGAGCGATTCCAGCACCGGACAGGACCAGAGGGTGTTGAAGCTTTGGAAGCAAATATTTTCAGCCGAGATGATTGAGCTAACAGACGGTGACCAGAGTAGCGGTGATTTTCACTCAGACGTGTCTGGATTTTGGGTTCATCGGGTTGAGTAGCCGTTCAGGATTGTGTTAGTATTTGGTTCACCGATAGTATTTGATTTCCTCGGTACCACCCATATGAGGGAGGGTTTCCCCTATCCGCCACACGCGATTATTATTATTATTATTGTCGTCATTATATCATCAGCAAATCCGATATGGTGTATCTTCCCACCACTGAAATAGATGTGTATTGTTCGATTAAGTATTTCCATCACATACATATGGGTCATAATTATGTTACATTGCTGCTAGTAGAAATATTTCTCTCTTTTTCTTAGACAGTTGCTACCTGTTACTCCATCATAGGAATTTATGTCCGCAGCATTGTTGCAATACAGACGTTTAATATTAACCGATTTCTGTAATTTCTTTTCGATACCAGATCGTTCTAATAGGATTTAGCCAGTCAGTCTTAATGATTATGATTGCATTATTAACTGTTGGTTCACAGGCGTTTTCTGCCGCTTAATGTAACTGTTATTTGAATGTTTGAGATGGAAGAATAGAAACATCAAATTTTCGCCATATGGAATGTTCGAATTCACCTTAAGTCTTCACTTTTCGAGCAAAGGCAGAGCATCCGTCAGGAAAAGTGACAACAATAGCCAGGCCATGTCTGTCTTCTGGTGGATGCGCCAGTGATAGTGATCTCAATAACAATATTGTACAGCAAAGATACATTGCAAACTCAACCACTGTAGAAGCTCCAAAATTGTGAATCGCGTCTGGTGAATATGCTTTCAAGTTTTCGGTCCGATTAAGACAGTAAAACACAAATAATTGTCGCAGTTTGATGAATCTTGATATCACCTCACATTCCTTTGTGAGAAGGTCTCTATTTTCTTGCGATTCAAATAAAGTGGACATTTCATCACTGGTTAATATTCTGATGACTAGTGCCATGATATCCGTTGCAATTGCTTCATGGCTCCTGTGAGTAGTCTCTCACGTTGGTTACTATAAGAACACGCAGGCAGTGATATCCGCTCACTGCAGTCAGAGCCAAGGTGATTTCTTTCTGTTTATGGCTAAGCGTCTGCTGCAGTGTCCACGCTCAGCCAGCATAAACAAAGCGCGGCGGCATTGGGCACTGCTGCGCTGCACTTGTAGCGAGCTTCGACAACAAGAGCGCACTGTCTCTGCTAACGATACTATGGAGTTAATACATTTTACTTGACGTAATATGCAGGACGTGGGTTGGGTAAAAATTCAGTTTCTAACTTCCCATCGCATTAAAATAATTTACAGTCACATTTGATGCAATGTTTATTGTTGGTTGTCTCTCCAATGTTAATAGTATTG
The DNA here is from genome assembly GCF_023864275.1 of Schistocerca cancellata. Classification (NCBI taxonomy): domain Eukaryota; kingdom Metazoa; phylum Arthropoda; class Insecta; order Orthoptera; family Acrididae; genus Schistocerca; species Schistocerca cancellata. The sequence continues at coordinate 163,832,326 of NC_064628.1, read as the reverse complement.
ATTCAGATTGTGCGTGAACACGAAAACACACACACACACACACACACACACAAGCGCGCGCAAACAGTCATTAACAGTCATTAATTCCAGTGAGGGTGACAACTACTGTGTGTTGAACAACACATGCACCAGTCAATTCCTCAGCTGACATTGAGGGGATTACCTTGCATTGCAAGAATTGTAAGGACAAGACTGAAAGTAAATGGACTTGTATGCTAAAGAGCTGCTACAAAGCAAAGCTTGACCGATTATGAGATAATTATCCACATGGATTTTGTGGACGAGTACAATTTTAGTGTAGCGTGATGGTTTACTTCCCACAATACATTTTCTATATTCGTCCAAAGGTCACTTGCATTTGTAGGTCAACATGGCAATGACCTTGTTACCTCTGCCCACATATTCTCTATCTTGTTGATGTTCGGTGATCGTGGAACAAACGGCAACAGCTTTATTCTCTCTTGGCCCTGAAACCAATCGCGCACTGCTCTGCTATGATGGATGGGGCTCTGCTCCTGTAAATGAACTGTTATCTCGTTAGTTCATATATTTATATTTAAATAACGTGTTTGTGATAAGCATATTGGATTATTATTTTCCACAGTGTTTAAGAATTCAGGCCCAGTCATAGATAAGTGATCTAGATTCAACAGTCCGATTAACAATGTGGTTTCCCCAGCCTGTAACATAATGAGAGTCGTAGTCGGATATCCCCATTAAGACTGACTGGCTAAATCCTATTAGAACGATCTGGTATCGAAAAGAAATTACAGAAATCGGATAATATTAAACGTCTGTATTGCAACAATGCTGCGCACATAAATTCCTATGATGGACTAACAGGTAGCAACTGTCTAAGAAAAAGAGAGAAATATTTCTACTAGCAGCAATGTAACACAATTATGACCCATATGTATGTGATGGAAATACACTCCTGGAAATGGAAAAAAGAACACATTGACACCGGTGTGTCAGACCCACCATATTTGCTCCGGACACTGCGAGAGGGCTGTACAAGCAATGATCACACGCACGGCACAGCGGACACACCACGAACCGCGGTGTCGGCCGTCGAATGGCGCTACCTGCGCAGCATTTGTGCACCGCCGCCGTCAGTGTCAGCCAGTTTGCCGTGGCATACGGAGCTCCATCGCAGTCTTTAACACTGGTAGCATGCCGCGACAGCGTGGACGTGAACCGTATATGCAGTTGACGGACTTTGAGCGAGGGCGTATAGTGGGCATGCGGGAGGCCGGGTGGACGTACCGCCGAATTGCTCAACACGTGGGGCATGAGGTCTCCACAGTACATCGATGTTGTCGCCAGTGGTCGGCGGAAGGCGCACGTGCCCGTCGACCTGGGACCGGACCGCAGCGACGCACGGATGCACGCCAAGACCGTAGGATCCTACGCAGTGCCGTAGGGGACCGCACCGCCACTTCCCAGCAAATTAGGGACACTGTTGCTCCTGGGGTATCGGCGAGGACCATTCGCACCCGTCTCCATGAAGCTGGGCTGCGGTCCCGCACACCGTTAGGCCGTCTTCCGCTCACGCCCCAACATCGTGCAGCCCGCCTCCAGTGGTGTCGCGACAGGCGTGAATGGAGGGACGAATGGAGACGTATCGTCTTCAGCGATGAGAGTCGCTTCTGCCTTGGTGCCAATGATGGTCGTATGCGTGTTTGGCGCCGTGCAGGTGAGCGCCACAATCAGGACTGCATACGACCGAGGCACACAGGGCCAACACCCGGCATCATGGTGTGGGGAGCGATCTCCTACACTGGCCGTACACCACTGGTGAATGTCGAGGGGACAATGAATAGTGCACGGTACATCCAAACCGTCATCGAACCCATCGTTCTACCATTCCTAGACCGGCAAGGGAACTTGCTGTTCCAACAGGACAATGCACGTCTGCATGTATCCCGTGCCACCCAACGTGCTCTAGAAGGTGTAAGTCAACTACCCTGGCCAGCAAGACCTCCGGATCTGTCCCCCATTGAGGATGTTTGGGACTGGATGAAGCGTCGTCTCACGCGGTCTGCACGTCCAGCACGAACGCTGGTCCAACTGAGGCGCCAGGTGGAAATGGCATGGCAAGCCGTTCCACAGGACTACATCCAGCATCTCTACGATCGTCTCCATGGGAGAATAGCAGCCTGCATTGCTGCGAAAGGTGGATATACACTGTACTGGTGCCGACATTGTGCATGCTCTGTTGCCTGTGTCTATGTGCCTGTGGTTCTGTCAGTGTGATCATGTGATGTATCTGACCCCAGGAATGTGTCAATAAAGTTTCCCCGTCCTGGGACAATGAATTCACGGTGTTCTTATTTCAATTTCCAGGAGTGTACTTAATCGAACAATACACATCTATTTCAGTGGTGGGAAGATACACCATATCGGATTTGCTGATGATATAATGACGACAATAATAATAATAATAATCGCGTGTGGCGGATAGGGGAAACCCTCCCTCATATGGGTGGTACCGAGGAAATCAAATACTATCGGTGAACCAAATACTAACACAATCCTGAACGGCTACTCAACCCGATGAACCCAAAATCCAGACACGTCTGAGTGAAAATCACCGCTACTCTGGTCACCGTCTGTTAGCTCAATCATCTCGGCTGAAAATATTTGCTTCCAAAGCTTCAACACCCTCTGGTCCTGTCCGGTGCTGGAATCGCTCAGGCCAAACCAATGAAACACAAACAAACATGAACTGTGCAAGCAAAGTCAATTTTACCCTAGGTGGTACACAACCCGGCTGTCGACAGGCGGCAGTTGGATTTTCGGATTCTGGGGAGTCCAGGTCAGCACGGCAGAGAATATCGAAGATCTCTGGTAAATTTCCCTACAAGCAGAAAACATGCATTTGAAAACTAAACATCGATACATTGACCCAAACACGAAAACTAAATAATCTCACAAAAGGAATCGGACGACAAGAAATTCTCATCCTTGCTCTTCAATAACCACGACTAACTGACAATGAAACCTTGCATTACGGAAACCTTTGTATCTTCAAGAGCAAAATACAACAAAAGATAGCGAAAAGCTTACCAATCTTCGGCATTACATTTTTCGAACACAGATCTATTATCAACTCAGTCAAAGAAATCACACCCATCAACAATCGACTTATGACTATGCTCATTCAGAGCCCCAGTAAAAAATATACACTCATCAAGCAAATACCCCCACCAACATCGAAAATAAGAAAAACACCGAAAATATCGAAAAATTCGGCAACACACTCGAAGATACTATGAGCAAAATTCACCAAGATGACGTGAAAATACTAATGGGATACTTCAACTCTCTATTTGGGATTGAAAAAACGTATAGAAAAATCATTGGTACAAATTCAACACACCGAAACGCTTAGACCAACGGCACGCGTCTGACTGACATCTGCCAACAATTCAACCACAAAAGGATTTCTTCCCACTTTAGGAAAAACCAGTTCCCAGCTAACATGCTTGGCTGTCAGGTGCAAGCAGCTTTCGTTCGCCTTTCGAGACTCGGTGAAGGCGAGATTTTTATTCTTTTGTAGCAGAGCTACAAGCAGGCAGATACAAACTCAATAAGGGAATCATAAGAAAACGCTCGAGCAAAATTCGTCTTGCTACTTTCAGTAATCCTTAGCGTCAGAGCGAAAACCGTACGCTACTGCGTCACTTTTGTATTCTGCCGACATATTTGTTATTGTTGTGAGTACATAATTTATCTATGAAATCCCACATTTTCACAATACTTGCAAATGATACAGGAAATGAAGTAAATACAAAAGTCAAAAGTCGGTAATATCCTACAAATTCCTGTTAAAATAGGCTCAATCATCTTACAGACACTTAACGCTTTATTAAGATAGACTGCTGTCGTGATGTTTTTCTAGTAAGCCGGCATCATAACACGTCACCAGTAACAGTACTGCTTAGCAATGCTCAATGAGTGACCTGATGACGTTCAATAATAGTCACTCCGTTGATTTTTGTTGTTCCGAATTAGAACATGCAGTACTCCTACACCAGACTTCTGAACTTTGCCTGTTGAATGCAAATGTCGCATGATGGTAAAATGGTAATCTATCACATATATCAGTAGTCGAGTCTTCCTTAATGTGGAAAATCGTTCATGTCAGAACGGTCTTTGGCGTATTTTTCGCAAAAACACTCGCTCCTAACACAGTTCAAATATTTCTAGCTGCCTCCTCTGCGTTCACCCCTCTGTTATACCAAAAGCAAACGTTGTGTTGCAGATGTTACACCTTTTTCCACTTGCGACTCAATTTTATAATGCTGAACTGTAGTTCATGATTTTCAAGTATGCAAAACTCCTATGTTTAACTGCAAGATGATAATTAGAACATCAAATTCGAAAATGACAGTTGATACATACACTGACAGCGTCGCGCCGCGTTCAACTGGGCGGCGCCGGATTTCAGGCGGCGGGTGGTGTCTGGCCGGTGGCCGGTAGCCGCTGCAGCGCGAGGAAACGCTCGAGCGTAATCGCGACGCAGCCACGAGCTGTCCTGCGGAATTGTTTCTGGAATACTTGTTATTGCTGGTGGGTAGAATGTTAAGCGAATTATCTTCCATGTTCAATCAGAATCATAACTTTAGACCGACATGTGGTTAAAAACAAAAGTACACTGGACGCGAACATGCGACCTCAAGTTTAGAATGCACAACGATTGCCACTAGACCACGGGCTCCCCCAGTCCGATAACAACTCGGAAGTAGACAACACTTCCTCCTAACACTTCCGCATCTTACAGTGTTGCCATATTGTCCAGATAGCCGGACTTAGAGTTGTCAGGGGCGGTCAGTTTTATTGGCCACCTTAAGTGAACGACTCGGACTTAGTCTCTGTGGCGGCCGGCCGGCGGCCAGGTTTTATGTCTAAGACTGTACCTCTGTAAAAACGTATAAGGCATAGTTGGCGTTGGCGGATTTTATATATTAAGCTGTATTTTTGACGGAAAATTGATTTTCCTTTTAAAACATAGGCAGCTTGTTAATGCTATCTGAAATTGTTGTTTCTGCATCCCGATCACTGAATAAAGTGGGTAAGGTAAATAGTCTTTGTGACATTGTAGTTCGTATCCTCAATACCAGTACATTCCGCCCACATTTTCTTGACTCTGTTGTAATGTATCTGTAGAGGTCGTTGGAATTCGAGTTGTCGATATGTTGACTCCACTCGCTACCAACTTTGGTGATCAAGTCATACTTTCCACCATAGATTTGCACACTATAGACGTTCTTGAATAATGCCGTGATTCATTTCGGCGATATGTAGTTTATAGCAGTGAGTGTCGTTTGTATATGACCTCTTACGTCATTGTGTGTCTCGTGATCTGACCAACGTGAGGTTCCATCGGCGTCAAGTTCAACAAGCGAACCACACACGAACAATGTATCAGTGGCAGTGTCGCGAGCAATTATCGCCTGTAGTCAGTCAGACACTGGCGATTTAGCAACTAATTTCAACCAGTATTTCAAAAGCCATTATGACAGGAAGTTCTGCTATCGAAAATTATCTGTTATGTTTAACAAAACTGTGTACGTTGACTAATACTCGTAAAAAGCAAGAGTTGAAAAGTATTAAACTTGTTTGGAAACGGTAACGTATCCTCCAAGAAATTGTTAAGACTCAGTCTACTTGCATCTTACGTAAAAAAACTTATTGATAGCGCCCATAATTTTGGATCTATCTTTGACCAGTTGATAATTAGTGTTAAAAACTGCTTCATTTTTTCCTGATTCCACTTTCCTGCCTCATCTTTATTGTGTTGCTAATAGGTTTTATGTTGTTGCTGGAATAATTTATTTTCTTTTAGAAAATACGATTCGTCATAAAATGCTGTAATCTTATTCGAGGGAGCAGAGATTCGAATTCCTATATTACTACACAGATTTAAGTTTTCTATTAGTTCTCTAGGTAGCTTACATTTCTGTAGTCGGCGCTAAGTGATGTAAACAGCTACACCACTACACCGTGCATCACTGGTAACAAGTTATTTGGAATGATCGATATTTTCTCTTATGATTAGCCCGGTCTTATCTGAAACATGTAATGCATCACTAAATCAAGCCATTTTTCCAGAGAGAATGAAATATGCTATTGTTAAAACCCTCTTTAAGAAAGGTGTTAAGCGACATTTCAATAGCTACCGACCTGTTCCGCTGCTGACGTCGTTTTCCAATATTTTTGATAAGCTTATGTTTTCTGGAAAAGTATCTCACCTTAGCAACAATAACATCCTCAGCAGATCACAGTTTGAATTTCAGAAAAATTGCTCCTCTGAGAATGCCACTCACATGTTCACTCAACAAGTTTTACAACGATTGAATAATAAAATAAAGCTGGTTAGTATTTTCTGCGATCTATATATGATATCTGACTATGTTAATCACAGTAGTCTTCTAGATAAATTAAATTTGTATGGATTGGTAGTATAGTCAATCAATGGATAATGTCACACCTGACCAAAAGGATGCCGAAAGCTGTACTTAGTAGTCTGTAGACGTAATTCTCACTGGGGAGAAATCACTTCCGGGGTTCGCGAGGCTCAATCTTAGGTCCACTATAGTTTGTCCTATATGTAAACGATCTTTCGTCTGATATTCAACAAGCAGAGTTAGTTCCTTTTGCAGGTGACACGAGGATTTTTAGTCAGTCCACACATACATATGGAAACAGAAGAAATGATAAATAATGTCCTCAAAAGCATCATTGAGTGGCTTCCTACAAATGGTCTTACACGCAGATTCAAAATAACACAATGTATTCAGTTACGCACATTTAGAGGCGCTACACCGATTGCAAGCGTTAACATTTGGTGGAGAAACAATAAATAGGATGGAAACTTCAAAATTCTTAGGTGTCCATGTTGATGAGAATTTAAACTGGAAAAAGCACATTTTGGAACTCCTAAAACAATTTAGTTCAGCCACATTTGCACTCAGAATCTTTGCAAAACTTGGGGAGAAACAAATCATTAAGCTTACTTCTTTTGCATATTTTCACTTAATAATGTCATAGGGAATAAAGTTCTGGGGAAACTCATCTTTAAGAAATAGAGTCTTCATTGCTCAAAAACTTTCTGCAAGAAAAGTATGTGGTACTCAACACATGATCATTTTGTAGACATCTGTTTAAGGAGTTCGGTATTCTGACTAACGCTTCACAATATATTTATTCCCTCATGAAGTTTGTTGTAAATAACATATCACAATTCAAAAGCGACAATGATGTAGTACATAATTACAATATCAGATGGAAAAATGACATTCATTATTTAACAATAAGGTTTCTTTAGCGCAAGAGGGGAGCACAATGCTGCGACAAAAAATTTTTGATCACCTACACAGTGATATAAAATGTTTGACAGACAGCAAAGTAAAATTTGAAAACAACCAGAAAATGTTTCTCCTTGACAATTCCATTCTATAGATAATTTTTCTATTATTGTAATGTTTAAAAAATGGTGGGTAGGAATTACTAAGTGATATCTGTATACTGGAAGAAAGCATCATAAATGTTCAGCATGTAACTATATTTACACTGATCGGGTTCGACAAGGATCAATCTTAGGTCCACTATTGTTTCTCATACATGTAAACATCATTTGTCTGTTTAAGGAGTTAGTCATTTTGAGTACTGCCTCACAGTGTATTTATTCCCTCATGAAATTTGTTGCAAATAACCCACTACAGATCAGAGGAACAATGATGTGATAATTACAATAGCAGAAGAAAAAATTATATTCGTTAAACCATTTTAAGATTGTTTTAGCATAAAATGGGGGGACATATGTTGCCACCAGTTTTTTATTACTTACTCAATCATATAAAATACCTGATAGACAGCAGAATTAAATTTGAAAATAAACTGAAAAAAACTTCTCTTTGACAACTCCTTCTACGGCACAGAAGAATTTCTAATTTTGTAATGTGTGAAAGGTGATGGATAAGAATTATTAACTCACAATAGTACTAAAAAAATTATTTTGATGATCAGCACATAGCCATATATACACATTAATGAGTACTGCGGATGTAAAATGACTCGTTCCACATGATTAGAATTAATCATACAAATGATCCACAGAACATAAACTAACAGACTAACTAACTAGGTATACCTTGTGTCAATCAGATGCAAGGGTTTGAATTCGGCGAATGCCAGAAGAGCCGTACGTGCTGTCATATGTAGTGCCATCAATGAACTACAGAGGAAATATTGTCACAATATTTTTTTTTCTGTGGTTACAATGTGGTCCCCTCATACTGTTTAAGAGAACTGAGAATGGAGGATAGTAACACTTTTTACGGGTTTGGTACTGCATACAAAAGTGGAACCGTTCGAAGACGATGTCTGTTTGTATCAGCAAAGCACTACACACTTCCAAAAACACCTTCTTTGAGCCAACAGTTTGTAGACAATAACATCGCTGAAATGAACAGGCCTGTCCAGAGCCCCGACCTGAACCCACTGGAACACCTTTCAGGATGATTTATGACGTCGACTTCCCTCCAGACTCCAGCGTCCTACATCACTACCTTCTCTGGTTCCGACTCTTGAGGATGAGCTGACTATTCTTCCCCTAAAGTCATTCAAAAATCTGACTGAAAGTGGCCGCAGTGAGTTCAAACCGTCACAAACGCCAAAGTCTGACACACCACATATTATTGACCATTGATGGCACTAATAGGTGATCAGATATTTTTGATCTGGTACTGTATATGAAATTTGGAAAGAAGTACTAGCAAAATTGAAACTGTAAGGCCTCGACAGACCAGTCAGTAAAGGCAACACAAAGCAAAGCACCAGGTTCGAGTCCCGGTCTGACAACACAGTTTTAATCTAGCAGGAAGTTTCAAAGCCGCTCACACTCCACTGCAGAGTGAAAGGCAATGTATAGTCGAGCTGCTAAATACGTGATAACAAAACGAAATTGACAAAAAAAAAGACTGTTCATTTTCAATTGTTCGATAGCTACAAGTGCATACAAACAGCTCTGCGAATGCCCCGGCTTTTGCAGTTTCAGGCACAGACTAACATATACAGACAGTACTTTCATTGCTGTGAAAATTGCTACCGTATGACGGTTGGAACGACACTAGCGCCCCTAGCGGCGAGAAAGTAGTCGCAAGATTATTATTTGTTTTAAATTATTTTTCTAATTAATTACGGAATAGTCACTGTATTTCCGCGTTCAAAGCGATAGTAGATTATCGAGAGACATGAATGATAGTTAAATAAATGTGAAAAAAAGCCGAGTCTCACTGATACGGTGATATAAGGTACAACTGGTTACGAATAATAAATTCTTTGGAGTATACGTATCCAGCTCATACCCTGAAGTCAAGAGATTGTAAACATACATTTCATGCATGAGAAACATGTATTTATGTTGTTTCTTCTTACTGTGGTGGCGCTTCCTTGGCACGTAGAAATTTTGTATTGAGCGTAAAGATTCGCAAATTCTTACACTTCTCTCAACTTTCGAATGCACGAATATTTTTTGTAAATTTAAATACTTTTCTTCTAAAGCGAATGTGTTTAAGATTCTTGTCGTTTGTGACTCAGATGTAGCAACATTAGTGGAATTGTTTCCTTCTGTGTTGGGGAAAAAGTGTCCTTGCTTTTGACATTTTATTATCACGTTTATGTACTTCTCCCGTCTGCTACAGCTGTGATGGCTTATTTAGTACGGTAAATAATGTAGGCACTGGATTCTATACGAATTTTCTACGTTCCACTTTCACTGATTTGGCTGGCAGTATGGTGAACAAATTCCGCAGGTCGTGGTCTAGCGGTAGCGTTGTCGCTTCCCAAGCACGGGGTCCTGGGTACCATTCACGGCGTGATTACCTGTAAATACCACATTAATGCAATAAATGCTCAAAATGATGTCCGTCAACCTTAATGCATTTGGCAATACGTGTAACGACATTCCTCTCAACAGCGAGTAGTTCGCCTTCCGTGATGTTCGCACATGCACTGACAACGTGCTGACGCATGTTGTCAGGCGTTGTCGGTGAATCACGATAGCAAATATCCTTAAACTTTCCCCACAGAAAGAAATCTGGGGACGGCAGATCCGGTGAACGTGCGGGCCATGGTATGGAGCTTCGACGACTAATCCACCTGTCATGAAATATGCTGTTCAATACCGCTTCACCCGTACGCTATCTGTGTGCCGGCCATCCATCATGTTGGAAGTGCATCGCCATTCTGTCATGCAGTGAAACATCTTGAAGCAACATCGGTAGAACATTAGGTAGTAAATCAGCATACATTGCACCATTTAGATTGCCATCAATAAGATGGGGGCCAGTTATCCTTCCTCCCATAATGCCGCACCATACATTAACCGGCCAAGGTCGCTGATGTTCCACTTGTCGCAGCCATCGTCGATTTTCTCTTGCCCAGTAGTGCATATTATGCCGGTTTACGTTAACGCTGTTGGTGAATGACGCTTCGTCGCTAAATAGAACGCGTGCAAAAAATCTGTCATCGTCCCGTAATTTCTGTTGTGCCCAGAGGCAGAACGGTACACGACGTTCAAAGTCCTGGTGCATAGAAATATGGTACGCGTGCAATCGATGTTGATGTAGCATTCTCAACACCGAAGTTTTTGAGATTCCCGATTCTAGCGCAATTCGTCTGCTACTTAGGTTAGTGTTGTTTAATGTCCCGTCGACAACGAGGTCATTAGAGACGGAGCGCAAGCTCGGGTTAGGGAAGGATGGGGAAGGAGATCGGCCGTGCCCTTTCAAAGGAACCATCCCGGCATTTGCCTGAAACGATTTAGGGAAATCACGGAAAACCTAAATCAGGATGGCTGGAGACGGGATTGAACCGTCGTCCTCCCGAATGCGAGTCCAGTGTGCTAACCACTGCGCCACCTCGCTCGGTCGTCTGCTACTGATGTGCCATACATCAACACGATATCGACCATTTCCGCAATTGGTAAACGGTCCATTTTAACACGGGTAATGTATCACGAAGCAAATACCGCCCGCACTGGTGGAATGTTACGTGATACCACGTACTTATACTTTTGTGACTATTACAGCGCCATCTATCACAAAGCTAAAAAAGTGGTCCACCTAAAACATTCATATTTCTTTACGTACTACACGAATATGTAATAAAAATGGGGGTTCCTATTTAAAAAAAACGGAGTTGTTATCCGTTTGGCCTATGGCAGCGCCATCTAGCGGGCCAACCATAGCGCCATGTGGTTTTCCCCTTCAAGCTAGACGAGTTTCGTTCTTTGTAGTTTTTTCGTTTGATGGTTATTTCGTGAGATATTTGGCCCGGTCACTACCAATGGACCACCCTGTATAAACTGTTCTCTAATGTACCGTTTCATACCTCCCAAGGTTCTTAGGAAACTATATAAGACTTTTTACTTACTTTCAATTTTTATTATACTACGTATGCTTACTGTCGTAAAAACAATGTTGTAAATCAATGTACTATTCGCACTCATCTGATACCGTACTCAAAAGTGTAGCTTGCTGGCCACTTGGAGCGCTGCTGTAGGAAATAAAAATGCACAGAAGTGTCGTGACTGTGATTTCAGGGAAACCGGCAAGTTCTTTCTGATAGTTTCCAAGCATCAGCGACAATCTGAAGTAACCTCTTCTAAGTCACAAACAGTTTAAATTTGATGAAATCAGAGCTCGAGACCGCAGCTGTAGTTCGATGTATGCGGGTGCCTATTGGAAACTCCTGCCTGAACAAGACTGCCGACGGCGACCTCAGCGACAGGCAGTCAGCGCACAACCCAGCCGGCGTGCTGGCAGCCCGTAGCGGGCAGCTGTTGGGCCGCTAACGGACCGTCGACGCGGGTCGCCGCCTGCTCCTCGGCGCACTCACATGTGGGTCGCTGGGGCGCCGCGTCTGCTGGATGCACTCCACCAAGAGAGCCGCGCCACCAAAACAGGCTCTCGGCATGCCGCCGCAAAGTGGGTAATTGCCCGTCCCGCACCAGCCTCAACGGGCTACCAGTAAAGATGTGATCTAACAAAAATACAGTTCGGTAGTTTTGGAACATTACATAAATGACGTAGTAAATGGTAGGAATTGTGGGTAGTATTTTTAAGACTGGTAGGAAGAAAAGTAAATGAGTGTGTAAGAGAAACCTGGAGCCGAGAACTTATCTTTGAGTTTTATTTGTTTTGAACTCATTAGAACCGCACATCATTCGGTGTTAGTCCATTGTGCATTTTATATTCATAGAGAATATACAGGGTGTTTCAAAAATGACCGGTATATTTGAAACGGCAATAAAAACTAAACGAGCAGCGATAGAAATACACCGTTTGTTGCAATATGCTTGGGACAACAGTACATTTTCAGGCGGACAAACTTTCGAAATTACAGTAGTTACAATTTTCAACAACAGATGGCGCTGCAAGTGATGTGAAAGATATAGAAGACAACGCAGTCTGTGGGTGCGCCATTCTGTACGTCGTCTTTCTGCTGTAAGCGTGTGCTGTTCACAACGTGCAAGTGTGCTGTAGACAACATGGTTTATTCCTTAGAACAGAGGATTTTTCTGGTGTTGGAATTCCACCGCCTAGAACACAGTGTTGTTGCAACAAGACGAAGTTTTCAACGGAGGTTTAATGTAACCAAAGGACCGAAAAGCGATACAATAAAGGATCTGTTTGAAAAATTTCAACGGACTGGGAACGTGACGGATGAACGTGCTGGAAAGGTAGGGCGACTGCGTAAGGCAACCACAGAGGGCAACGCGCAGCTAGTGCAGCAGGTGATCCGACAGCGGCCTCGGGTTTCCGTTCGCCGTGTTGCAGCTGCGGTCCAAATGACGCCAACGTCCACGTATCGTCTCATGCGCCAGAGTTTACACCTCTATCCTTACAAAATTCAAACGCGGCAACCCCTCAGCGCCGCTACCATTGCTGCACGAGAGACATTCGCTAACGATATAGTGCAAAGGATTGATGACGGCGATATGCATGTGGGCAGCATTTGGTTTACTGACGAAGCTTATTTTTACCTGGACAGCTTCGTCAATAAACAGAACTGGCGCATATGGGGAACCGAAAAGCCCCATGTTGCAGTCCCATCGTCCCTGCATCCTCAAAAAGTACTGGTCTGGGCCGCCATTTCTTCCAAAGGAATCATTGGCCCATTTTTCAGATCCGAAACGATTACTGCATCACGCTATCTGGACATTCTTCGTGAATTTGTGGCGGTACAAACTGCCTTAGACGACACTGCGAACACCTCGCGGTTTATGCAAGATGGTGCCCGGCCACATCGCACGGCCGACGTCTTTAATTTCCGGAATGAATATTTCGATGATCGTGTGATTGCTTTGGGCTATCCGAAACATACAGGAGGCGGCGTGGATTGGCCTCCCTATTCGCCAGACATGAACCCCTGTGACTTCTTTCTGTGGGGACACTTGAAAGACCAGGTGTACCGCCAGAATCCAGAAACAATTGAACAGCTGAAGCAGTACATCTCATCTGCATGTGAAGCCATTCCGCCAGACACGTTGTCAAAGGTTTCGGGTAATTTCATTCAGAGACTACGCCATATTATTGCTACGCATGGTGGATATGTGGAAAATATTGTACTATAGAGTTTCCCAGACCGCAGCGCCATGTGTTGTTGAAAATTGTAACTACTGTAATTTCGAAAGTTTGTCTGCCTGAAAATGTACTGTTGTCCCAAGCATATTGCAACAAACGGTGTATTTCTATCGCTGCTCGTTTAGTTTTTATTGCCGTTTCAAATATACCGGTCATTTTTTAAACACCCTGTAAATTGCACCTTAGAAGTAATACAAATTAGTTGATCGCGTAACTTATGCGCTTTTATGCGAACAAAGCAGTTACTTTTGATGCAAGTACAGTTTACATGCACACACACACATAAACTGTTGTTATTTTGTACTCAATAGAACGTTGTTCATCACCCGCCAGGATAGCCGAGAGCGCTAACGCGCTGCTTCCTGGACTCGGGTCGTCGCGCCGGTCCCGGATCGAATCCGCGGATTAACGACGACGGCCGGTGTGCCGGCTAGCCTGGATGTGGTTTCTAGGCGGTTTTCCACATCCTATTACGTGAATACCGGCCTGGTCCCCACGTCCCGCCTCAGTTACACGATTCGCAGACATCTGAAACACATTCACACTATTTCACGATTTACACTAGACGCAGGCAGCTGAGGTACACTAATTCCGTCCCAGGGGGATGGGGTGGCGGCAGGAAGGGCATCCGGACACCGCTTAAAGTTAACCATGCCAAATCCGTCCTTAACCCTGCCGACCCTGCGCCCTGCAGGCAATAACAAAAGAAAGAAAGAACATTCTTCATCATGCTCAAATGTAACAGTTTCCCGTTGTCATTGGTAAATGCGAAAGTTGTTTATGAATAACAGATACATATATTATATCATCATGCTCGAACGTAACAGTTTCTTGTTATCATTGGTAAATGCGAAAGTCCACACCTCCTAACGCTTGCACACACGTTATGTTATTCCCGCCAGAGAGGGACGTTCGATGCGATCGTCGTTTTAACCCGTCGAGGCATGTAAGACTTATTATGTTGTTCTACAATGTCTGTGTTGCAATATGGAGGTCTAGGTTGGTCCGAAATGCGAGCTCAGAACCGGCCGCGGTGGCCATGCGGTTCTAGGCGCTGTAGTCCGGAACCGCGCGACTGCTACGGTCGCAGGTTCGAATCCTGCCTCGGGCATGGATGTGTGTGATGTCCTTAGGTTAATTAGGTTTAAGTAGTTCTAAGTTCTAGGGGACTGATGACCTCAGATGTTAACTCCCATAGTGCTCAGAGCCATTTGAACTTTTTTTTGCGAGCTCAGATAGCCGAAGTGGTTAAAGCGATCATTCGCGTCAAGCGGGAAATTGGGTTCGAGTGTCACCGATAAATAATATAGATGAAGTTAATTTAGATTTGCAGTTTGTGAATCAGATTTCATAAGAAGGCGTTTCGTGGTTACCAGTCATTTTTCTGTTAAAGTCATGGTTTGTTTTCTTGTTGGTATCTTTTGCTTATTTATTTCTTACGTCCTTCGCAACAGGTATTTGTATATCACCTTTTTCCTCTGAAAAGCAAGCAAATCCACATTTAAGAAACATGGTAAAATAATGTACTTCTCTATAGGTTTACCTGCATCAAACTGGGATTTACTTTTTTATTATATCGTCTAGAAATGCGTTAAAAAACTTGGGTGGTGACACCATACCCTTTAATTGTCCCTTTGTCAGTATCAGCCATGTTAATTTACCATTTAAATGTAAGACGATTATCTTTGTACAGGCTTGTCAAAGCATCTGTCAAATATAATTAAATGTAAGATGATTATATTTGTACAGGTTTGTCAAGGCATGTGTCAAATATAATAGACAAGTGCCTCTTTCTATTATATTCCGTAAGCTTTTTACTAACTTCATCGACAGCTTTTATAGACTACGTGAATTCCAGTTGTTAATTCTCTTGATTTTTCAATAATTTGTTTTATCATGAACAGTGCAGTCCTGGACATATTTCCTTTGCAAAGACCGTTTTTTTTTTTCTTAAAATGCGACATTTTCATATCGGTTTCAACCTGTTATTCATGACTTTTACATTCAATTTGATTTCAGTGTCCAGCAAGCTTGTCCCCCATAATCTTTACAAACACTCTTATTCCTATCATGAACAACAATACGTCTTTTATTTGACAAAATACTTTTTGCACAATTAGCTTTACCAACCACAGGCTAAATGATTCTACCAAAGTGAGATATTGTGGCAGACCATTTGTAACGTATGTATTCTACAAAAGCCGGTGCAGACAGTTTTCTTGAGGAGTATTTATTTGATCCTGTTTTCAATACAGAGATTAATTTTACATACATGAATCGCGGCCTGAGACATTGTCATACCTATTGACACAGGCGCGAGCATTAAACGAATTTTTAGAAGACGTTTCTAACTACAACGGAGTTCCTACTACTGCTTTTATCGGCAGCTTTGAGAAATTGGGTGTTATTTTTTCTAAATCATAGTACAGTGTGCCACTTGAAAAGACCTTAAATGTTTAGTGAATACTTCGCTGGAGTTTCTTTTCTTGCCCTTACTCCGACCAATATTGAGACCGTTTCCCGTGGCATAACAGAAACTTTGCTTGTTATTAGTTCAAAAATTTAATTGCGAGTATTATTGGAACTATTTCAGTATCTATTAGAGAATTGTTATTAGTTTCAGAGGAGCTCAACTCACGAGAATGCCTGCCAGCGTGAAAACTGACAAATTCTATAACCGCAGACCTTAACTATATCTACAGTTGCTCTGAACTCGACCAAAAATGGAGCCAGCCGTGAACCACGTGACAGATATAAATCAGATCTTCTTGGATTTATATTTTCCCTTTGTAAAACTGCAACGTGGCTGATTAAAATGAAAGTGTTGTTTTTCCAAGTCTCATCCTTTACAGTATTCGGCAAACTTGAAACGGCTAGAATTTAAAGTGAATTTTAGTTTGGTACAAATATTGGAATGAATTTTCCGCAACAGTTCACAATACTAGGCTAGCTATTAGTGTCATAGTCCGAAAGAATACGACGGACTCTCATGGTATAAAACTGTAAGTCACATGTTCTTATTTACTTCTCCTAACAAAGGACGACAATTCAGTTAGTATAAGCCGTTCCCATTTGTCTTGACGTGGTTCTCTTGTAGGATCTTACAACACTAGCGTACATGCAGCGCTTATCCACAAACATTAGGCAAGAATATGTGACCGTTACTTATCTTCACTCGTTGCCCCTTCATGATATTAATTCTATCTTCATACTTCACCTTTCAAACACGCGTGATATCGTCAAATGTCCTTCAACGGTTATGTGGAGTGCATAATGTGGAATTTGCATCACGTGGCTAGAACTTACGAATCTATAAGAACTGCGTGCACTTTTTCTATGGTTAAAAGTCGTGCAATATAATTGTGTCAATAGCAAAAGATGGTTTTTACATCATCCATGGATAAAATATAGAGAGCTACTTTTCCTGTCGTCACATTAGACACCATGACGAAAATTCAGAAAGTTGCTTTCGATTTTTTGAATAAGGAGCAAAAATTTGGAGACAACTCTATTTGAATGTTTAGAGTTATTCCTACTAACTAAAATTGTACGGTATATAACAGTTGTTCTAGAAATTTATGTTTTCACTATGATTTGAGCAAAAACATTACGAAAGTCTAGCCAAAGACTAGAGTGTGTGTTAGACTTAACGCTTCTGCCAGTAGTGAAGATCTTCGGTCAAAGAGTACCGTGTCATTCTAATGAAGATTTGTTCGCTAAATTCATTCAACAAGAAAGATAATTGTTATTCGAATAACTGTCACGGATGGCAAACCAACGCGGATGGTCCTGCTACCAAAACAAATCGTACTCCAGACCACCACTCCCGGTTGTCGGGTCATATGTCGGGCGACACTCAGCCTGGTATCCAACCGCTGTCCGGGACGTCTCCAGACACGTCTTCGGCTTGGAATCTCGTTGACTGGGGTAGAATCGTCTTCAGTGATGAGTCCCGCTTCGAACTGAGTCCCGATTACCAGCGAAGACAGATATGGAGGCGCACCAGACAGCCATGGATTACCAACCTGCCTGTAGCCAGCCGTACGGCCCGACAAACATGAATGATGGTGTGGGGTGCCATTTCGTTTGATAGCAGGACCCCTGTCGGTTGTCATCCGTGGCACCTTCACAGCACTGCGATCCGTGGACGATACTCTAAGCCCCGTTTTGTTGCCTTTCATGGCGAGCCATCCTCGGTTTACATTCTAGTAAGATAACGCCCGATCGTACACGACGAGAGTTTCTACTGCTTGTCTTCGTGCTTGTCCAACCTTACCTTGGCTACCCAGTTTGTCGGATCTCTCCCGAATGAGACCGTTTGGAGCAGTATGGGCACATACTTCCAGCCGGCTTGGGATTTTGACGATCTAACGCTCCTATTGGATAGAATTTGGCACAGTTTTCCTCAGGAGGATGTCCAACAAATTTATCAATGCCAAGTATTATAATAATTGCTTCCAACGGGCCACGGGTGGACGAACGCTTTACTGACTTGCTCATTTTGTGAAGCTCTTTCTCTTGAACTAATCGCCGGATGGTGTGGCCGAGCGGTTCTAGGGGCTTCAGTCTGGAACCGCACGACCGCTACGGTCGCAAGTTTGAATCCTGCCTCGGGCATGGATGTGTGTGATGTCCTTAGGTTAGTTAGGTTTAAGTGGTTCTAAGTTCTAGGGGACTGATGACCTCAGATGTTAAGTCCCATAGTGCTCAGAGCCATTTGAGCCATTTCTTGAACTAATCGTACAGTTTTTTTCTGAAATTGTACTCATTTGTTTGCCTATACACGTACATCACATCTACTGATTTCCGACACATTCGGATAATTCCTTGTGGTGGGGCGTCTTTTTGCTGTTGTTGTTGCTGTTGTCTTAGAGTTGCTCTGCTCGATATTTTTGCACGGCAAACTTCATGTGAAGGCAATGTCATGTATTTCAGTCAATGTTTTTATCGAGAAGCAGTAGACACTCCATACGTTTCCTCCCTTAGCTCCCTTAATTTGTTTATGAATATCTCGATAAACGCATACATCCATATATACTCAAGCGCCAAAGAAACTGGTATAGGCAAGCGTATTCAAATGCAGAGATATGCAGACAGACAAAATACGGCGCTGCGGCCGGCACCGCCCATATAAGACAGCAAGTTCAATATGGCTCTAAGAACTATGGGACTTAACATCTGAGGTCATCAGTCCCCTACACTTAGAACTAGTTAAACCTAACTAATCTAAGGACATTACACACATCCATGCCCGAGGCAGGATTCGAACCTGCGGCGGTAGCAGCAGCGCGGTTTCGGACTGCAGCGCGTTGAACCGCTCGGCCACTGCGGCCGGCAAGAAATAAAGTAGCTGGCGCAGTTGTTAGAACAGTTACTGCTGCTACAATGGCAGGTTATCAAGATTTAAGTGAGTTTGAACGTGGTGTTACAGTCGGTCCACGAGCGATGGGACACAGCTTATTCGAGGTAGTGGTGTAGCGGAGATTTTCCCGTACAACCATTTCGCGAGTGTACTGTGAATATCAGGAATCCGGTAAAACATTGCATTTCTGACAATGCTGCGGTTGGAAAAAGGTGCTGCAAGAACAGGTGGTGGTAGTGGTATGTTCCTATGGGACCAAACTGCTGAAGTCATCGGTCCTTAGGCTTACACACTACTTAATCTAACTTAGACTAACTTAACGCTAAGTACAACACATACACACATGCCCGAGGGAGGACTCGAAACTCCGACGGGGGGAACCGTGAGAATCATGGCAAGGCTCCTTAGACCACGCTGCTGCAAGAACTGGACCAACGACGACTGAAGAGAACCGTTCAACGCTACAGAAGTGCAATACTTCCCCAAATTGCTGCAAATTTCAATGCTGGGCCATCAGAGAGTGTCAGCGTGCGAACCATTCGACGAAACATCATCGATATGGGCTTTCGGAGCCGAAGGCCGATTTGTGTACCCTTGATGAATGCATGACACACAGCTTTACGCCTCACCTGTGGCCGTCAACACCGACATTGGACTATTGATGACTGGAAACAGGTTGCCTGGTCTGACGAGTCTCGTTTCAAATTGTATGGAATGGATGGACGTGCACAGGTATGGAGACAACCTCATGAATCCATGGACCCTGCATGTCAGTAGGGGACTGTTCAAGCTGGTGGAGGCTCTGTAATGGTGTGGGGCGTGT
The DNA here is from genome assembly GCF_023864275.1 of Schistocerca cancellata. NCBI lineage: Eukaryota > Metazoa > Arthropoda > Insecta > Orthoptera > Acrididae > Schistocerca > Schistocerca cancellata. The sequence continues at coordinate 163,812,486 of NC_064628.1, read as the reverse complement.
ACAGTCGGAGTGATATGGGACCTCTGACACGTCTAGATACGACTCTACGACTCTGACAGATGACACGTACGTAAGCATCCCATTGGATCACCTGCATCCTTTCATTCAATTTTGCATTTCGACGAACTTTGGCAATTGCAACAGGGCTATGCGACGCCCACCACGTCCAGAATTGCTACAGAGTGGCTCCAGGAACAATCTTTCGATTTTAAACACTTCCGCTGGCCACCAAATTCCTCAGACGTGAACATTATTGAGCATATCTGGGGTGCCTTGCAACGTGTTGTTCAGAAGAGATCTCCACCCCCTCGCACTCTTATGGATTTATGGACAGCCCTGCAGAATTCATGATGTCAATTCTCTCCAGCACTACTTCAGACATTAGTCGAGTCCATGCCAAGTCGTGTTCTGGCACTTCTGCGTGCTCGCGGGGTCCATACACGATATTAGGCAGATGTACCTGTCTATTTGGCTCTTCAGTGGATATGCAGCATCATTCGCTATAATGTGAACAGTATCTCCAGAAGTGCACTGGAAGTACAGTAGCTTCTCTTGAGTAATATTGTTGTAAACAGAATAAGACTTATTGTGCTATAAACACCAACTGAAATCGGTAAAAGCTGCACGGTTGACTTGGATAGCAGCTAGTCAACATTATAGACGATTTTTACGAAAGGTATGATTTCATGGATAATGTGTGATTCTCTAGTACTTATTTTATTCTTCAGATACCAATGAAATATCGACGTTATTAAGTACTCGTTTCAGTCCTCTTACGTAGATAAACTTCTTGACAGAGTCGTCCACGCCTTGCAGATACATTACGAATCCTTCCAAGAAATAGTGGATCTAAATATTTCTGACGTATTTTTGGTACACTGATTACTAAGCACGAATATGTTTACACTCACACACATTACGTTCCTTTCGATTTCATGTCGTCAATAAGAGATTTATGTAGCTAAACTGAGTCTTTTCACAGCAGATTACTGGTTCAAATTTTAAAAATATTTTCTATCATAAGTTGTATTTTGACGTCTTTGGTTCAAGCCATCCACAAGAAAAATATGCTTCTATGAAATTACAATCGGAGACGTGTGCTTCTTAGATCAACATAAAAGCTAACATTATTGAAAATTATTATGAAGAACTCCTTTATTTAATGCTCTGCTGCAAACTGTCTCCGCTCGTCTGAGCTACATGAAAATGCGCGAACCTCGACATAATAGACTAGACACGTAGGCGTGGCGGCCTCAGCGCTGGTAAGGGAGTGGCCGGCCCCACCACCGCCCCCCCCCCCCCCCCCCCCGGCCCCAACACCACCGCTTCACGCCAGGAATGACGCAGCAGGTTCTCTCGTAATAAGGTCAGCACGGAATCGATTCGCCGTGCGTCCAGTTTAGAAACCGAGAAATTGTTCTCTCTAAAATAGGACGTAATTATTTTTACTATGAGCCGTAAGAATAAATGGTACAGAACAACATTAGACAAATGCGTTCGCTACTAAGTGGTACACTGTCACATTTAAGATAGGAAAACTGCAAATATTCCGCTTCCGTTCTTTAGCCGTTGAATTGAAGGGGTGGGGGCTTTCAGTTAATGAAGGTACAGTCAGGCAACAATGGCTCATCGTCAGCAGAGAGAGCAGTATCTGGATAAATAATAGAATGAGACGTTGAAACTATAAATAACATAGCTAAGTTTTTCAAATTTTTCATTTTTTTTGTCTGGGCTTCGATACTGCTGCACCATACAGCTAATATAGCCAATCTATAATGTCAGTATGCTGACCGACAGACTTACCACATCCACTGTCCAGACTTTAACTCCTACTCTTCCAGTCGGCACGTACTTTTCTTCCGAACTTTCTACTTTAGAAACACTTCTGTTTGCAAAATACGACCGCCCTTTCTATCAGTAATTTGACTTACATAACCACCTGTCATAACACTGTTGGGCCACTCCTTGGACTAACCCGCTCATCAATTATCTCGGTTGCGTTCGTACAATTTTTACACATATATCATTCTCTACTGGACCAGAGCTTCCATAAGTCCTTAGGCAATATACACAGGTACCACTGAGAATAATGTTACAATTCAAAATAGCACTATTAATTTACCTTGAAAATTTCACGTCATTCATTCATGTACTTAAGATGAGGCAATGAGTAAAGAAAATTTAAAAGAAATAAAACAAAGAAAATGTATACAGATTCATAATCCTTTCTACGTGATACCACATTAGCGGCAAAGTCTGTCACATAAGCATCAAAGGGGACAAAAATAAACCATTCATATGCTTCCCAAATTCTAATAATAATTACTTGGTATTTTTGCATTTCCTAGTGTTACCTATTTACACGCATGAGACATTTATAGAATTGTATTCAGATTCACTCAGACTCATATATTCATTCCCTGCTGGCCTGAAAGTCATGTCGTGACACCTGCTTCTTATTCAGTTGCCTTTTGCTTTGTTATATTATGTTGGTGCGCAAGTTCGTTGCGTTTTGTTTCACATGTTGGTATTCAAGTTGTTATGTGTTTATTTATCGATTGTCGTTTTTTATTTGTAGTTCACTGTTGCAATCTGAGTTTATGTATTGTCATTTTGTCATTTGGAGGTAGTGAGTGGAGCTGCGAACACTAGAAAATGCAGTGCCAAGCCGAGAAATCGGAACATTTCAGACATTTCTTCTGTTTGAGTTCAGTAGAGGGGTGACAGCAACGAAGCAGCCAGAAACATTTGTGCCGTGTATGGGAATAATGTCATCGCACAGAGCACGCCCAGAAAACGGTTTTCTTGTTTTAAGGAGGATCGTTTTGACATTAGTGATTCTCCTCGTTCAGGAATACCTTCGGGGTTTAATGAAGATCGTTTAAATGCATTTATCCACAAGGGCCCACGTCGCTGTGCTCTATGAACTGTGATCATTCCACCATCATGGGACATTTGCATGCAGTTGGGAAGGTTCAGATATCGAAGCCAAAATCACAAAAATCAGTGGGTGGCCATATGTGCATTTCTTCCTGCTTGTCATCAATTGGCTCGTGAACAATACCGACCATTCCTGCCCTGTATCGCTACTGGTGACGAGAAATTTGTCTCTATGCTAACATAAAAAAGGTAATGAATGGTTGAGCCCAAACAAAGCAGCAACTCCCCATGCATAGCAGAGACCTGGGTGCGTCCATAAAAGATAATATTATGCATCTGATGGAACAGTGACGGTGTAGTGGACTACGAATTGCTTCCCCGAGGTGTAACCATTAATGCTAACATTTATTGTCAAAAACTGAGACTCATTGCAGACGCAGTTCAAGAACAACCTTCAAGAAACGACCTGTCCGGCTGAAAAAGCGCTCCGAACAGGGCTCGGTGACTTCTCCGATTTAAACTACGTGATTTCTACAGTCGCGGAATCGAAAACGTATCCCAGGGTTGGATTTTTATCTGTTGTGTTTATTAAACTTAGACAAAACGGTAAGAACTTATCACCAACCCAATAATTAAAAACACTGCTTATGCCCTCAACTGTCTTGTCATCTCGCACAGCGACAAGTGTCACCTAAGCCACGCCCATATGTTTACAAAAATTTCTTTGCTGTTGCTGCTGGCTCTACAGCGTGCAGACACACCACTTCTCATCTTTAACAATTAAGATTTACTAGTTTTAATAATCACTTGTACTCGTCGTTAGGTTCACTGTTGTGACTGCAGCGCAGGCTCCAGGTTCATTGGTTTACATTTAACATTTGCATAATATACGTACTTTGACTCACTACAGCATATATAGCGCAAACAAGGAAAACAAATTTAAAATAATATTGTGAAATTTATATTTTTAAACATCTCCAGGTAAACAATCTCATTCCTCGTCTTCACATAGGTTTTCTGATAAGTCTGACCAAATAGCGAATAATGTGAGCTTGGTTCATGGAATTTAGAACATCCTTCCTTTTTCCAACTAATACAATTCTCTATGCATTCTATGGATGCGTCGGATTGCTGTTCTTCTGCATCCTTTACCCTGTTGTGCCTCCCAAACTACTTCTCCTGCTCTTCTTGATCCGAAACCTCTTCCCTTCCTTCTCCCACCGCCTCGCTCTGCTTTCTCTTCTTCTCTCTGTTCCACAGTTTCCTCTTCTGTCACCTCATCCAAATCAGTTTTCCCCTTCGCCATTTACATTATCCTCCTCCTCCGTCTTCAGCTAGATCTTCTTCTTGTCTGCCGTCTTCACTCTCTAGTTGACTGTCATCTTCATTGTTTTCCTCTTCACATTCTTCATCGGTAAGTTCCGTTCCTATGTTCTCTTAGCACCTTATGGACTTCAGCTGCTATATCATCTTCTATCCTCTCTTCATTCCTTATCTTAATATTCGTTTCTCCATTCTTGTCTAGCGTCTACGTCTCTTTTGTTGTCACCTTTATTGTTTTCGCTTTCTTCAAAGACGTCTGCTGCTAGACTTTTTCTGAAGCTTAGATTTGTAGCACCTCTGCCTCCTAGGGGTCGTATCGTTTCTATCTACCTCTGTCTACCTCCATCCGCTCTACCTTTCGTTGTGGGTCGACCTGAGTAACACAAATTAACTGTTTCACCCATTACCGTCCGTGTACTGTTTTGTTCCGTTTTGAGTTGAACTCGGCTGCCAACAACTTTCGCGTCTTCTCTGCTAGCTTCATCTGTTTGCCGTGAGCGCATGATGTTAGTTTCGATCAAGGACGTCTCCATTGCCCGTTACTCCACAACTCCCCGTGCAGCCGTTGACTTCACACAGTCGGTACTCACTGTTGTTGCTGTCCTTACTCCACTCCTTGCTCATTGTTACTGCCGATAATAGTAAACAATTTCCTTTTCTTATCACAAAATCCTTGTATTCACCTCCGTTTCAGGAATCTCAACAATAATTTCCTGGTGTTTGTCGACTGTACCAAAAGCAACGAGTTGACGAAAGTCATGGGATAGCAATATGCACATATATGGATGGAGGTAGTAACACCTACAAAAAGTGTAAAAGGGCAATGCATTGGCGTAGTTGTTATTTGTACTCAGGTGATTCATGTGGAAAGGTTTCTGACGTGATTATGGCGGCACGACGGGAATTATCAGACTTTGAACGAGGAATGATAGAGCGAGACGCATGGAACATTCCACGTCTGAAACCGTAAATTCAATATTCCGAGATCCACAGTGTCAAGAGTGTGCTGAGAAGTCCAGATTCAGGCATTAGCTCTCGCCACGGACAAAGCAGTGGCCGACAGCCTTCACTTAAAACGACCGTGAGCAGCGGCGTTTCTGTAGAGTTTTCAATGATAATAGACAAGCAACAATGCGTTAAATAAGAGCAGAAATCAATGTGGGACGTAAGACGAACGTATCCGTTAGGACACTGTGGCGAAATCCGGCGTTAACAAGCTATGGCAGCAGACGACCGACGCGAATGGCTTTGCTAACAGCATGACACCGCCTGCAGCGCCTCTCCTGGGGTCGTGACCATATTGTGGTTGGACCCTAGACGAGTGGCCTGATCAGATGAGTTCCGATTTCAGTTCATAACAGTTGATAGTGGGGTTCCAGTGTGGTGCAGACCCCACAAAACCAAGGACCCAAGTTGTCAACAAGGCATTGTGCAAGCAGGTGGTGACTCCATATTGGTGTAGGTTGTGTTTACTTGGAAAAGACTGTGTCCTCTGGTCCAACTGAACCGATTATTGACTTAAAATGGTTATGTTCGGCTACCTGGAGATTAATTGTAGCTATTCATGTACTTCATGTTTCCAAACCACAACGGAATTTTAATGAATGATGATAATGCACCATGGGGCCACAGCTGTTCGCGATTGGTTTGAAGAACATTCTTGACAGTTCGAGCGAACTGGCCACCCATCGAACATTTATGTCACATAATCGAGGGGTCAGTTCGTGCAAAAAATCCTGCATTGGCAACACTTCCGCAATTATGTATGGCTATAGAGGCAGCATGACTCAGTATTTCTGCAGGGGACTTTGAACAGCTTTTAGAGTCCATGTCAAGTCATGTTGCTGCACTACGTGGGGTAAAAGGAGGTATCCCACGACTTTTGTCACCTCAGTGTAGTTGGTCCTGGCCATTAGTTCGCGTGTGAGTAGACCGCCACATATGAGTTCCATAGTTTTCCATTCGATCCTGGGTTGGATCTCTCCCTCCCTTATTCTTCTGCTGGTCATCCATTGCTCCCTCCATGGATGGGTCTTCCTCGATCGTTTCTTCCTCCTCCATCTCTTGGTGCTTTGTTGTTTATCAGAGTCGATCCATTCGTGTAATTCATGCGCAGTTCCAGTGCTTTATGATAGTTAAATGCGATTCCTCCCACTGTAATTTCCTCAGAAAGGTCTTTTTACCCTTCAAAGGACCTCCTCCCACTACTTCCTGCACTGTCTCTGGCAACTTCTTCCATAACGCCATATCTTTAAGCTCATCATCCCCAAATTGATTTGTACAGCGTAATTTTCTAAGTATCTCCTCACAACATGCTTATACACTTCCACAAGTACATCGCGGTCCCCACCGAAACTCCATTGTTACATTAGTTTTTATTCTTGGTCACCAATAACTTTCCATTAATTTCTGATTAAAAGGTTTTGAAATTGGTTTCGTACGTTGTTCGCCCAGTATAGAGCGTCGTCACTCGTTAACCTACATGTTACATCTGTTTTCTTATTCTCGTTCCATTGTACTGACCGAGCGAGGTTTCGCAGTGGTTAGTACACTGGACTGGCATTCGGGAGGACGGCGGTTCAGACCAGCATCCGGCCATCCTGATTTAGGTTTCTCGGGATTTCCCTAAATCACTTCAGGCAAATGCCGGGATGGTTCCTTTGAAAGGGCTCGGCCGACTCCCTTTCCCATCCATCCCTAATCCGATTTACCGATGACTCGCTGTTCTGTTCTCTGCCCAAATCAACCAACCAACCAACCAATCCATTGTACTGACATGTTCCTCCTCAACCCATCCACCCATTCCTGATGATTTACTGATCCTCGTCTTTTAAATTCTGAATCAGCGTTCCCGCAACGCCACTCATGTCTACATTTCTCGCCCTTGTTGTAGCTGCTGATTCATCTTACTTATTTTATGTGGTAATGCCGTAATTTGTTCCTGTACCGCCTCTACCCACTCAGTAATCTCACGTACGTTATTCCTACCGGCTTTACTTGTTCAGCGAGCTTAGTTTGTATTCGTTCTACAACCACGAGTCCTACTTGTTTGCTAGCATTCTCAGTCCACTTCTCAATTGTCCTTTTCATCTATTCCTTTAAACCCTCGATTTTCTTGGCAACTTCTTATTGTACTCATTTAAGTTCATTCTTAAACTTCACGTCTACTTCAGCAATGGCAACTTCTAATTTAACCTCCTCTGCTGGGATGTTCTGTTCTAATTGACGCTGATTAGTTCGGAGTTCCCCTCTATCTAATCTTATCCTGCCTTTATTTAATTACTCAGTTCTGATTCAGTTCTCTGATGTCCTGCACGCATTTCAGTTTTGAGCTTTGTGTGTACTACCTGAATTTCTGTTTTCAACTGGATTTGAACATTAAAAAACATACTTACTTCTAGGGCGGCTTGGCTAAATTCTATTGTATCTAGCTTTTCCAGTTTACTTTAATCTGCCATTACTTCTTTCGTATCAGTTTCTTTTTTGTCTAGTTTCTGTCCGATAAGTCACTCCATCATGTTTTAAAACTGACTGAACGTAGGTTTAGCATCATGCCCCTAATGGACGTGTTTCTACCGTCCCGTTGGTCTAAACGGCTGCTGTTAGGTATGGCAGCATTAGATGGCGATACCTGCCTGGTTATTTAACAAAATTAATAACCAAAAATATGAAATTAAAACTCTGTTATGGCACCAGCGTGGGGTCCGTAGCAGGACACACTGTAGATAAAACTCAAAACTGTTTTGGAAGTTACGGAATGAGATAAGTCGGATTAATATTACGAACACAGATATTCACTTCTGTGTGAATTACTGAGTAGCGTATTTAAAAAGCACGCCGTCAGTTCCTTCCACCTTTCAAATAAGTGGTCATAAGCTTGGCCCTCATACACTATTAAACACAGTTTAGAAACAAAATAAATCACATGTACATGCCTGAAATCTCTCGAAATGCTGTAGAACCATAAAACTCAGTGTCTTCCGACCTCAAATATCACGCAAATCAGCCTGGTGGGCAATTGATAAACGTCACGATATAATAGATCCCTCATAACCGGATTGCTGATGATTCTAGAAGATTTTATGGCTCAATGATATTCTCTCCCCGGCTTCTTCTGCGATGATCTTCTAAATGTTCTTGCTTCTAATTTCTTCTTTCTGCTGTTGAAGTGATTTACCCTTGCAGTCCTTCTTATGCGTCGATTCCAAAATAAATTCTTTTCCTTGCAGTTTTAGCGAACTATAGTCTCGATAGTGCAGCATTCGTGGTCTAGAATGTTGCAAATTCGACCCAAATTTCCGGCGAATAATGATGTTCTTCGTCTCAGAATCATTGCCTCGAATTTCCTCCAAACTCTCCCCCCTTCCACGGCTACCGCAATTATTCTTTCTACAATTTAATGAAACTTTTCAACGATTAACACCGCGATTGCGACCGATCGACTAAACACTTCCACCATCCCACTTTGAACTCCTCTTCCCCCAGGCTGTACCTTCTCTTCTTCCAGAGTTCATCTTCCGACCAATAGTATTTACAAACACTTCTCTTTACAACAGATGAGTCCCCTTTGTACCAATAATTCATCTTATCACAACCACCCATCTTAACACTGCTGTATCCCTCTTTGAAGTAACTCACTTATCAATTGTCTCTCTTGTTTTCGTAAGACTTTTACACATATGTCTTTCTCCCTACTGGACCGAAACTTCCATAAATGCATAACGGTATAAACAGGTACATTGAGAATAATATTGCGATTCAAAATAACAGTAATAAGTTACATAACAACTTCACATCACACATTCACACATGTAAGATCCCAAAATGACTGAAAAAATTCGAAACAATCAAAGCGTTGGAAAGTACACAGTTAATATATTGCTTCCTATGGGATATCACACTATTAGGGGGAGTCTGTTACTTAGACGTCAAAGGGGACTAAAACATGCCCATCTCATACTGTGCGATGTATTAACTGGTTCAGTATATAGGGACTGCACTTAGTTGAAAAGACACCTCATAGAGATTTAATAAATTAAAAGTACATAAGAAACAGCAAGTACATATTCATGAAATCTTAAGTTGTTACAGTCATTACATAACTACTTAAGCTATTAAGGTTCACCTGTTGTACGTTTCATTGCCTGTTCTTGGAGTTTTAAATCAGTGACTTGACGTAAACTGTATAAATTCATTCTACGACACCTCAACAAAAAAAGTTTTTATGTAATTCCTTGTCGAGTATCAATTTCCACCAGAGAAAGCAAGTGATGTTTACGAATACAGTACCAGACGGAAAAGTTGTTTACATAAACCTGTAACAATTTTTGCTTTGTCTCAGAAAAAACTGCTGTTCATAGCTATTAACTTCAGTGGTGATTGTAATTAAAATTTCAGACAGAAAAAAGTTTGTTTGCAAGTAAAGTACAGTTGTTTTCCCATTGGCAACACATGTACCATAAATGATTTATTGGATAATGACAACTAATGATTCACAAAGATGTAAATGAATAATATGTTGCCACGACTATTTTCTAAGAAGTTTAACTTCCAAGGAAGTAACGTGTTCCACATCCATCTGCATACCATTTAACTAAGTAACACAGTGATGATTTACAACCTATAATATTCTTTGCAAACCTTAAACTCGTCCGTCATCGTGATAATTTCTAAACTGAACTGTTAGTTTTAGGAAATGTAAGAATTTCTGAACTACATAATTTACAGTTTTTCACCACATCTCGGGCAGTCGCGAAGGTAGTAATGTTTGATCTCTTGGCGAAACGCTAAAGAGGGTCAAAGAAAACAGAGTCGGAAACTTGGAGCAAGCATTAACAGTTTCCTTGTTTTTAATTTTGCGTGGTGCGCCATTTAGCAGCCTCTGGACCCTCTAAGCGACGTGAAGTGAAGGGAGTCGAGTTCCTAGTGCCTGATATACTACAGCTCAAACTCTCGAGAGATCAGCAGCTACAGTAATTAGTAAGTGCACAGCGCTTAGTCAGCCGCTTCATTATGTTATTCTGGGTGCAAAAGAATAATAACGCCTCTCACTGGTCTTTGTTCACTGCAAAGTTTGAATTTATTTTTTGAGTCTTCTGTGAGCGTTAGTATTGCGCACCAGATCTTATTAATTCACGGTAGACTGCCCAACTATCAGCCACGGTTACTATGCTTCAGTTCTTTAGAAGATCATAACCAAACAGCTTTGTATCTAATGTATTCTTAGTGGGACATCCACAGCTGTTACTTGGATTGTTCATGATGAATAAAATCCGCTGCAGTTGTAATTTCCGAGTTCCTTTATTTGGATAAAGGCATGTACACTTTCCTGGTTTCAGGACCCTAATCCCATCTTCAGCTGCTACTCTAACAGTTAATAAAGCCTAGGTAGGACACTAAACAAAATAAATGAATATATAAAGGCCGTTAAGGCTGTAAACCAAGACATACCTTAATTGCGAACGACGTAAAGTATAATTCACGTGGAAACATTAGCAAATTTATCCAGTGCTGTGAGAGAGCCTGTGCGGATGAGCCTAAAAGTGAGGCATCAGCGGATGAGACTCGAAGCAAACAGAACCTGACGAAAAATTAGTGCTAAATCTACAAAATGTGCACTCATAGACGAAACTAACACAACTTGACGACCTACAACGAACGGCCAGACATGTGACACGAAATTGACAAAGGCAACATCAAGGCAACATCAAGTTAGAAAAAACCGAAATGCCAATTGCCGATCACCAAAAAGGAATCATATGAGAGCTCAGGCATCCACATGTAAAGAACACCCAGAGTTATCCGGATAACTGACAGCCGTGGGAAGTGCAAGGAACCTAACCTAACCTAACGTGACCTACCCCCAGCACGCAAAGTGCACTACGTGGCCGTGGCATGAGCTAGCGCCGAAGGACAGCGAAGAACACCGAGAGAATTCGGTTAACTCTAGCCACGCCTCACTCCCACACAGTCTCACAAAACAACCCAATATAAATATGCTACGACAGTATTACTAAAAGGAAGGCATGTGGCTAATCTGAAAGATGTACAGAACAATACAACAAATGCAATTGTCAGGAAAATAAAACGATTGTACAATAGACGTGGAACATTGGGAACAACAATGATACAAGATATATTAAATAAACAAAAATATCGAAAATTGAAAAGTATAAGAAAGAAGATGTTGTTTCCTGGCACAATATGAAAGATACAAACCACACCCAAAATTGAGCTCGGTTTGAAATTACCATGGAGTACACAGTCCAAAGTGATGGTTAAGTCAGTGCAACAAGTAGACAGCATACAATGCTCTTTACACACATGCCTAAGGATCTACGTATTACGTATAAAAACACACAAAAATTAAAATAATAGCTTGGAAAAAGGATGAAACAAATCCCAATTGACACCACATGCAACCTCCAAAATCGGGGCGTCGAGATCCAACATATAATTCATATGCGACGGCCGCGGTGGTCTAGCGGTTCTAGGCGTCAGTCCGGAACCGCGCGACTGCTACGGTCGCAGATTCGAATCCTGCCTTGGGCATGGATGTGTGTGATGCCCTTAGGTTAGTTAGGTTTAAGTAGTTCTAAGTTCTAGGGGACTGATGACCACAGATGTTAAGTCCCATAGTGCTCAGAGCCATTTGAACCATTTTTGAATTCATATGCGAAAATAACAGTATGCAAAAACCTTTCTTGTCGGAGCCCGCTGTAAATTTTGTAGATAGTAGTCGATCATCTCTTTACGTTTGACTTCAGTTTGTTCATTGAGACCGTTGTCTCGATGTTGCAACTTGCATTTCATGTTTTCCATCTCATCCATAATTTTGAACGGCAGTGCTATTGGTTGTAAATTGCAAAGTTTCTACCTCTTGTTTAATGCCACATAAGCTGTGATTTTTAGGTGCCAAATGCGCCTTTCATGCTGATTTAGGATTACGAATGACACCATGTTCTTTAAACCTGGTTTGGAAATTTCTCCCTTTTTGCCCAAATATCTCCACTCACACTACGGGCATTTAATACCATACATACCACCATTATCACAAAGACAAACCACACACTCTTCATGATGGATCCATCGTTGCTCATTACTTTTAGCTATGAAAAATGTGGAGGTAATGTCAACAGAATTCAATTATCTCCTTAATTTGTCTGATATAAGACATCAATAAGGGATTCCACAATTATTATTCTTCACACCCACCTCGTAGCCTACCCTATGGAGGATCTACTCCATTTTTCCTTAAGCATCCTATTTTGTATCATTTTTTTCCAAGTAAATCGTTGAATAAATTCATTGAATAACCATTCTGCTTATAACGGAACAATATATAAAATGCATATAAGCCTAACAAATTCTCAGCTAATATTAAAAATATTTGAAAATGTGTAGACACTATGATGGGGAATTTCGTACTTATTTTGTTTCAAAACACAGTTACTGAGTCTTGGTTACCTTCCTGTATCACTCTTTCTCGTTGAATTTCTCTATCTGAACAGTTAACGTAAAGTGGTTTCCTTATGTACTACTTAGACTATTTACAGCTGCTTGAAATGTACGATGTTTCTGATTGATATTTTTGTTATTTCTTGTCCTAACTTTGATTTTTTAAATGTTTTTGCAGCCTCTTTGAACGGTGAGCATCGAAGTAAGTTGGATGTCACTAATATGGTGATGTTATTGATCGGCCGCCATTGCTGTAGCCTTGAATGCACAACGCATGGTCAATAAAAGAACTGTATTTATTCTAAATTTATGTTATGAAGTCCGACACCTTTTAAAGAATAATTGCAGTAGAAAGCAAATACTTGCATTGAATTACTGATATTTCTTCTTACGGTCTTCCATCTGCTTATTAGCAATGAGCCAGCAGTTATGGACTACACAGATTTCAGTCTCAGCTCCCGTCATTAAGGTAATTCTGCTTTCTCTTCTTGATAGCAATCTGATATAATCAACCTTTAACATTCAGTTCAAGAGAAAGAGGAATTACAATGGCAAGACAGCGACAGGACTTCCAGATAACTCATATTTCTCTTTTACGTTTCATGTTCAACACATTGATGGGGACGATCTGTTACGCAATAAATATCAAAGAAAATGGAATGTAACAAGGAATAAATAAAAGGAAAGGAAATTCTAAAAAATGGGAACTGTTATCCAGAAACTACACATGTCACTACTTAAGGTAATGACGACAGTTTTCTTTCGCTTGTCTTTCACGTGCGTGCAGCCTTTAACATTGAGATCTTCGTCTATTACAAATAAAAATTGTAATTTCAAACACCATAATTTTTACTATTCAATAATTTTTGGGCTACAAGACGGCTGTTCAAGTGACGTATACCACATAATGGCGAAGTCACACCATATTGCTGCACATAAGACACTTAATTATTGATTTAGATATGCATGAATTATGTTGAGCACTATCATGGTTTATATACTCTTTCAGATCATAATTTATTCAAAAGTTTTAAACATTTTCTACTTACATTCGTGTTATGGTAAAAATAGGGAGGATTGAGAAGTCAGCTATGGAAGAAAATAACATGGAGCTTAACACTGAACAAAGCGGATTCCCTAACATAGAAATTAAAAATTCACGCAATTCAGAACATGATCTAGAATCGCCCACTGATAGCGATACGAATACTATAGTTGATGATTATCTATGTGAAGTTGATGTTCGTGTAATGTAATTGCTCAACCCGTTGAAGTAGCATGTGAAGTAAATGTTTCAGTGAATGATATTTTACATGAATCGAACGTGCAATAATTAATCAGCCAACTGATCGAATGAAACTTTAGTTACGAAGTTGTCAAGCAATGGAAGAAAGTATAAGAAGTATTACAACTGAATAACAAATGAAATTTAACGATATATCGGCGCAGTTAAAAAATAAACTAACAATTCTACAAAATTGACTACTGATTTTAACAGTTTATCACTGCAGTGTGATATCTTCACAGGTGAAGTTTCACAACTAAAGACAGCTTATCGAGTTTTTCTGGAAGCCATACTTTCTTTCATAAAGGGACAAAAACGATTAAAAAGTTACAAAAAAGAATCGATACTTCTGTGGAAGAGGAGGGGACTAAAGTACAGAAACAATCTGATGATTAGTGCAAGCACACTGTCAATGACTTTTGACAATGACTTTCACACAATGATGTAGAATTTAATAGCAAGCTAGATTCAGAATTATAACTTATGGTGAATGAATCGATCACAGCCGCAATGTCTGAATAGAACAATTCCGGTGAATGAGTTAAGTTAGAATAAGCACACATAAAAGTTCCCCTCAGGGGACTCACGACTCACAGGTGCCTCTGTTAATGCTAGCAGGTGATTCAAAAAGAAAGAGCGTATTTCAATTATGACAGAAAAGCTATAAAAGATAGAAACACATAGCACATGTTACTGGATACAGGACGGTTCAAAGTTTTGACACAGGTTGTAACACCTATATCGATTAGAAGTGGCTTTATACTATGTAACTATGTATCTATGATTATGAAGTGTTTGTTCTTTGTTGCTGAAGGTTACTGATTTGTGACAGTAAATTTAAAATTTGTAATGTATGCATGTAAAACACTAAATAATGTTTAAAATAATGAAATTTTATAATATATGTATGTTTATAAAGAAAACATTGTATATTGCAAGCTGGTTCGTGCTTAGGACACTTGTATAACGTAAAAGATGTAGGGAAGTCCCTCTATAAGGGAAGTGGCTTGGAGCAATGTAAAGGTGGTTTTGGCGGTCGAACTGGGCGGCTCGTTGGAGGGAACGGAACGGAGTCAGTGGCTAGCCGTTGCACGGTACACATAGAGTGTGCCAAGGGAGCCACGAGGAGTGGCCGCTCGGTTTGAGGTGTCCCGTCACGGATTGCGTGGCCCCTCCCGCCGGTTGTTCGAATCCTCCTTCGGGCATGGGTGTGTATGTTGTTCTTAGCATAAGTTAGTTTAAGTAGTGTTTAAGTATAGGGACTGATGACCTTAGCAGTTTGGTTCCTTAGGATTTCACACACGTTTGATCATCTGGTGCA
This sequence comes from Schistocerca cancellata, assembly GCF_023864275.1. Lineage (NCBI taxonomy): Eukaryota > Metazoa > Arthropoda > Insecta > Orthoptera > Acrididae > Schistocerca > Schistocerca cancellata. The sequence continues at coordinate 163,797,220 of NC_064628.1, read as the reverse complement.
AAGAAGGCAATTGGAAGCCATTTTGCAAAGAATTTTGCCTCGGATGTGGATTTGGCTGTTGCATGGTACTCTCAGCAATAAGGAATGGCTCTAAAAGGTTAAAATCCGTCACCAAGAAGAACTTGTAAAGAGCATTCAAATATCAAGAGCCGTGAGTACATTTAGCCGCCACGTCGCTTGCCACCACTACTTCGCCACTGCTCCATCAACTTCAGGCATACAATTATGTATTAAAGCGTGGACCAGTTAATTTGTATTTTCAATAACAATCCAAGTGCAACAGACCTGTGTTTAGAACCATAACTTTTATCCTAATCATGAACCTATGCTGGATCCCCTCCTAAGTGTTGAGAAAACCGTGTATCCTGTTTCAAACGAACCAACGATTTATTCCTGTGTATTAAATGTGCAACAATTCAGAGCCAGACTGTGTAAATGTTACTGTCTAAAATACCTGCTTCGCAGGTGGTGAGAAAGGTACATCAGTTAACCTTATTTGAAACAGAAATTACCATTTATTATTATCATAAACGAATTTTTTTAAGTTAATCGAGCTCAGTGTTGAACAATTAGCTTTAAAAATTAAAAACGTAAACTATTCCAAGTGAGGCTAAGAATTAAATTTAGTAGAATTGAATTTTGCTACTGAAGTAATCATAGAGTTTGATCAGTGAGACAGTATCTGTTTTATGGGTCCCCACCATAATTTTCTCATTTTAGAAAGATAATTGGAATATTATTGCTACTAAAGAAAACTGATATATTTCTATAAATAGGAGTATAAACAGTGTAATTGTGGTATTATTTAAATTTTGTTTGTGGTATTTATATGTCAGTTAAATCAGAAGCCCCCTCCCCTCCCATGTCCAACTTTAGTTTGGTGCTTCCTGCAGTAACATCTCAATAATGAGAAACGTAATGATCGTGATTTTAACTGTTATTATTATGAGTTGGGTAAAATTTTGCTATCTATAATTACTAGTTTGTGCATTAATGGTAACTACTGCTACCCACAACTTAGATTGCCCTGTATTCGTTTATCCAGTACGCTATTCAAAGGGAATCTTAATGAAAGTCACTTCAACAACTAATATTCAATTTTCTGAAACTTTTCAAATTAATGTGCCTAATTGGGCTGGCGACCGGTTATTGTTTCATTCTTATGAACTTTTCTACTTTCATGAAACCTCAAAGTTTAAGCCTGCTTAGTTTTCTGTTAAATTGCAAAATATTCAAAATTACAGTCCGATAACTTCATCCATTAGACGTGCACGGTCAAAATTATAAATCCTCTCAGAGGGTAACTTTGGTTTGTGTAATAGCAAGCGAGTGTTATACGTGGCGACCATGACAGTCCTGTTCGGTAGTTAGGGAAGAGTCATGTACAACGAAAGGTTAGTGTTATACGTGGCTTTTCCCGTAGCAGGACTTAATTTTCGGTAGTTAGGGAAGAGTGGCGTATAACAAAGCTAGTGTTATAAGCTGCACTGTTGTTTGTCTGCAGCAACTTGGCGACTACACCACAAGAGAAATCATATTTTGTGTTAGTATTTGCACGAATGCAAGCCATTGTCCAAGTGCAACGTGCATTCCGCCCTCGATTCACTAAGAAGCCGCCTCTGCACAAACAGATTTACGACTGACATAGAAAATTCGTGGAAGCTCGTTGCATATGCAAAGGAAGAGCACTGGTCGGCCATGCACTTATGATGAATATGTAGAGCGTATCCAAGATTTATTCACACGGGTCCCTCAGAAGTCCGCAAGAGGGGAAAGCCAGGAATTTCAACTTCCTCAAACAGCAGTGTGGCTTGTTCTGCAACGACGCCTGCATATGACGCCTCGCATATTGCAGTTACTGCAGCAATTACGTCCTGGCGACCATAACAGGAAGTAGAACTTTTGCATTTCAGTTCTCCAGAAAGTGGCAGAGGACATTTATTCCAAATGACTCATCTTTTTGGACGAATCGACGTTTCATCTATTGGTTAAAGCAAGACGCCATAATCTAAGAATTTGGAGCTCATAAAATTCTGACATCATCGTCAAACATGAAAGAGACTCAGTGAAACTTAATGTGCTTTGTACCATTTCTGTTTGAAAAGTTTATGGGCCTTTCTTTTTTGTGTGGGAAACTGTGAGAGGTATGTCATACTTGGGCACGCTGTAGAACTTGTTGTGGCCCCAAATTCACGAAAATTCCAGTGATTTCATTTTTATGCGTGACAGCGCCACATCTCAAAGAAAATGGTTCAGATGGCTCTGAGCACTATGGGACTTAACTTCTGAGGTCATCAGTCCCCTAGACTTAGAATACTTAAACCTAACTAACATAAAGACATCACACACATCCATGTGCGAGGCAGGATTCGAACCTGTGACCGTAGCAGCAGCGCGTTTCCGGACGGAAGCGCCTAGAACCGTGCGGTCACGGCGGCCGGCTGTTGCTTTGGGTGTGGAATGAAATGGACTACTGTTTCGGTGTTTCTCGAACAACCCATGATGCTCAATTTGAGTATTATGGTACAGTGTCTGTGCGAAATATATCTTTGAACCTCCTCCTGTCCAGTGACATGGGCAGTGTGTTTCTATCTTTCATAGTTTGTCAGTAACAAGCAACTTAAATTTGTTCTTTCTTTTTGAGTCACACTTTGTGTCTCAGAATTGATTCAATAAGATCAAGGAGATAAACAAAATGCCTTCTTACCTGGTACAGAACTGTCATGTAACTGAAGCTCTGAGTGCAAAATCGCAACCTGTATAATAGCACACACAGGTGGTTGTTATAATAGGAAATAGAGTTATCTTACACCCTTTTCTAATTTTGAACGATCTCTTACTTGAACCTTTATTTTTGCATGGAATTTTTCCAGGACAAGAACTTAAAATTAGATTTTTGTTTGCGTAAACGGTGTATGTGCATCATAGCCTATTTAATATAAACCGAAGTAGAACATTGCAAATACTGTCAGGATATTAAGAAAAAATTCCTGAAACCAAAGTGTGCACCTGAAAATACTGTTTCAAGCCTCTGTAGTAAAAGTGAGCTTACATTCATGACAAGCTAATGAAATCATCCTATCTCCATACAGAACAAAAATAAAAACTAAGAAATATAATTATGAAGTATTTTTCTGAAAATCTTCCTCCATCTTGTGAGTGAAACAGGACATTTTTACCAGAGAAATAAAACAAATGCTTCATTGGATTGGTATTCAATCACCTCACTTCCAACACTGCAGTTGATAAGCCTAATGGCCAAATTCATTTAGTCTTAGATGAATGTGTTATTAAGAACATAATTGTGTTAATTCATACACAACCTGAAAATTTAGAGGATCTATTCCAGAAATTTCGTGGTGCACACTTCCTTACAAGCAGAGATCTTAGAGCTTTGTACTGGATAGTCTTATTGTCTAATGAATCTAGAAACTATGTGGCTTTTTTCTATGCTGGCAGAAGCTAGTATTTTGTGTATTACACTGTGTGCGCAGTGCAAGTTCCGAGTGTATTATTGCTGCAATAGCTACAGTTCTAGGACCCTACCTGCTCGGTGAACTGACACTGTATGTAGATGACATTTTAATTGCTACTGCGATTTGAGAATAATAGATTGACGTATTTTGTAGAACTTGATGCAAATTTTCACAAGCTGATGTGACAGCCAACCGACGAAAGTCGAAAACTGGCCACAAAGAAATTAAATTTCTAGGACACATTACATCTACTTCAAGAATAATACTCGATCCTAGTAAAATATCTACTTCAGGAATAATACCTCATCCTAGTAAAATAAAGAATTTTCCAGCTCCAAAAACAAAGTGGCAGCTAAAGGATTTCATTGGTCTCTGTGAATTTTTTCAGCACTTGGTACTTCATCAATTGCTCAATACCCCAGCACCATGAAATTTACGAAAGGAAAATGCAGTCTGATGCTGTAGTGACGAATGTCAGATTTTGATGCTGTATAAATGGTTTGGTAAATTCTGAAATCCTGTCTCATCCCAACATGAATTTGGATTTATATATTGTAGTGGACATAATTTTTTCTGGTCTTGGAGCTAGTGTGTTTCTAATGCCCGAGAAAGACAATAGAGTTGAAGTTAAGATGATTAGTTTTTTAAGTCAAACATTTTCAGAACGTGAGCATGCATATTTGGCTACTCAGCTGGAAGCTCTGGCTGTAATAAGGTTATTGAAGAAATTTATTATCTACGCTTACAGCAAACGCATTAAATTATTTTTTGATCACCAGGCATTGAGCTTTCTTGTTAACCTCCAAGTTACTTCATCTTAGAACTGCAAAGTGGACAACATGCCTTCAGCAATATAGTTTTGAAATAATGCATGTGGAAGGTAAAGACAATGTAGTAGAAGATGCCTGCTACAGGATCTAACTGATCTGACAGACTTATCTGAGAAAATTACTGATTAACGGATTCTCTTAATAAAAGACACTCAGTATAGACAATACTATCTATATGTTTGTGCTAACATGGAACATTACAAGAGGCAGATCCTAGATGGCACAAAATAAAGATATCACTCACATAAAATTCATCAGAAAAGCTCGTTCAACACTACAAAATACAAAATAACGTATTGTTCTGTAGATGTGATGCTCAATACAATAACTGCTGTTTGTGTACACCTAATGCTTGCAGAAACAATTTAATTTGGTAGATGTGTCATGTTTTGGGGCTCTGTCCTGCAATGAAATACCTGAGAGAGCTAGATCTTTATTGCTACTTGCCAAATATGTGAATACATGTAGAACACTTGTTGAAAACTTGTCTCAGCTGTCAGAAAACAAAACCCACAACAAGTGCCACTACAAACAACTAAATTCTATATTATCAACATAGTATCTGTCGATCTTGCCAGTCTCATACCTCCTACATGAGGTGGAGTTAAGTACTTAACAGCTCTTTATGTTCTTTTTTCGACATATGTCAAGCTATGTACCTCCAAGTAGACAGCAGTGTGTACTATCAGAAGAATTCTTAGAGATCACATGCTGACTGTTGGTAAGCTTGTCAAATTCCTAACAGATACTTCATCAGACATTATATGCAAGAAATAGACTTTCTACGAGACTGTAACATCAAACACATTCTGATATCAAAATTTCATCCTCAAAGTAACCCAGTTGCACATATTTTAGAGGAATTTGATAGGTTTGTGCACATTTATGAAATTGCACAACATACACATCAGGTGGAATTTACTAAGCCTCCTGAAGATGTAGTAAATAATTTGCGAATTTACACAACTTCCTATACACATTTAGACCTATTAACTAATAGTAAAGATTTCAATTACTGGATAAATCCTTTGCCACACATGTCTAATGAAAAACCTACAATGGAGGAAAAGATAAGGAACAAGCTAATTGCACTCTGAAGAATGCCAGAATTATAAATAACACCTATGAGTTAGGAAGTGTGGTGGGATATTTAATTGGAGAAACTTTATTGCTTAAATCACTTCTAAAATCTTCTGTCCTACAGAAAAGAAATAGTAAATAGCCAGGATTATCAGGATTCCACATCTTATTAGTTACCTTTTGGTTTCTACAAAAACAAACAAAATTAAAGGACTTCACAGGCAAAAGAGTTTGGAAAAGTATCTGCAAGGGGAATAGTGATGACTCTATGCTTTGAATTGAGAAAACGTAAAAATTATAAACCCTTGACAAGTGATTCACATAGAAATATACTCTAAGCTATTTCATACGTGAATGTAAAAAAAGGAGGGATCCAAATCTTTTTGTAGAGAGAGTACTAAATTATCAGTTACCCTTTAAGCAATACTGGAAGGTAAACCAGTCTCTGAATAGTTTTGCTGTACTGTACCAATGTATCTTAAATACAGTGAATTCTGAATGACACTTTGAACGATGAAAGATGTATACAATATGTCCTTATGTAATAGTTTGAGTGTAAAAGAGGAAATCAACTATTGCAATAAGATATACCACGTGTGAAGTATACCAACATGTGACTTTTAAGATAAAGAAGTACTGTGGTACAAAAATAATTTTTTTCAATAGGGGAACCCTTACTCTTCTTTGATAGAGACTAAAGAAGTAACTTTCAGTTTTATCACTACATTTCTCATAGCAAAAGCTAGTATCTGCATGTGTATATATGGTTCTTGAAGTTGTGTTGTGCATAATGAATAATTATTTGACTATGGCACTGAAATGATTGAAGTTGATGTGAGCTCTCAGACACAACACTTAGCACAAAATTTAAATGTTTCTGACGAAATTAATGGTTTATCTATAGCTGTGCTATACTTCAATGGTCTGTATTTATGAACTGAAGATTTATGAGCCTAAATGTGGCATCTTCTAGTCCATCAACTTTAAATAAGTAAGTAGGTGTAGTTAGGTGAAGGACAAATACTTCAATGTGGAAGTTGCCTACATAATAAAACTAAATGTTTGTCTGATAGGGCCTATCTTCAGAACTATGAGATTTCCATATATTTTGGATGTTCAAATTGTCATTCAGCTATGACCAGAGGAAACTGTTTTCGCAGAATAGACAAAAATCTGGTGTCCAAGCTTTGAGTAGTGCTTAATCAATACAGTAACAAATCCATGAAACGAAATCGATCTGATCCCTATGTAACCAGTTTCACCGATAGAGAGGTTCTATTACACAATGTGTATATTTCTGTAAAGGACAAGAAAAGAATGTAAAGATAAATGTAAAACTAATATTCTGTATGTTCATGTCATGAAAAGATTTTGTATTCATTAGAAAATAACAAGCTCTGTAGGAACGAACTTGAAATACATCTATTTAATATAAATGATAGAACTCTAAGGTGAGAAGCTGTGTTAAAGCTCTTGTGAAATCTGTGTATACACATAAGGGCAATTAAATATTTATGACTGGAATAAGGGTACATGCTGATAGGATAACATGTGAGTGAAATCCCCTGGCTGGCATGTGTTTCATTGTGCAACCGGACAAATATCACTTACTTGGGTTCAATCCTGTGAGCAATTGGTTGCTTGTACTTCTTGTAGAAGAAGGATGTTCTCAAGCAGATCGATGAGGCGTTCGTCACTCACACACACACATACACTAAAACACACACACACACACACACACACACACACACACACACACACACAAGAACGTTAACACAGGATCCACTATGCTGTATTACCGCATTGCTGTTAAAACCAACCCGCAGGTGTACCCGATGACAATCCCAGTGACTCAAGACAAGCCTGATTGTCGGCGATGCGAGTCGCACCCATAGAGCCGTTAAAAAATATTCACTATCATGGCCAAGATAAATACGAAAAAACAGGTTTAACAAGGACACTTGCTGTGCCTATTATGGTCATTAGCGATGTGTGAGACTTATTAAATAACGTTGTGGCACAGAATATTCAAAGAACCAACGGAATCCATCATGATATGAACAAATATTACTATGAAAAATAAACTATAAAGCGCTGTCTCATGATTATAGCGCGCGGATTTCTTACCTGTACTTGTGTTTCTAATATAATCTATGTGTAACTTTATGGAAAAGGTTGATTTTTCGTAATAAAAACTTTTTTTCCACCCGATGTCTACACGAGTGGCAACCTGTTTGGTATGAGATGTCTTGCACCAGTCCAGCCATGTAACTCATCGCACAGGTCCTACCTATTTAACTGGTACAGTCCAACAACCACTGACATCACTTGTAACCTATTCATGGATCCACTTCGTGATATTCATTAACAAATGTGTTTCAGGTTCTTTTGTAAGTGTAGTAATGCTGAAAAATTGTTTACAAGTATCTCATACATGAACACTGAATTAAAAATGATGTATTGAAGTAACAAGGCTTATGAACTCGAAAAGAAATTTTATTACTTTAGATACAAACTACTTTTATGTATGTCAGCTAGATGAATCTATTAAAATATATTTGTATGTGTATACAGAGTGTCCCATTTATCTTGACCACCCTAAATAACTGTTTGTCCAGATGCAAATTACAAAATGTTTCAAGCAAATGTTCTTTAGCCGTCAGGGGGACATCAATCAGCATGATGCCTTCGTTGTAGCTTCGTTTTTCACAAAGATATGAGCAGCGGAATGACTTTTTTAAATGGCACTCTCTATTTTTTATTCGGTAATTCATTTCCTCTCCTAAATACATATTCAACAGTGTATCACAGTGTACCAATCACTGAATAAAACCTTTATTAATTACATAACACAATACTGATTTTGAGCCCAGGATCATATACTCTTCCACTTGCTGGAGTTGTCAGTAAACAAATGAAAATGAAGTAAAAACGTAACACAAAACTGACTATGACTCTCCTGTACCATTGCCCAGGAGTAGAACATTCAAAGGTGCTCAAAGTGGTGACCCTGGACACCGATACACTGGTGCACTCGTTGAATGAAAGAATTATTTACTGCTGCCAGTGCTGCCTGCTGAAGAGAATTACAAGCAAGCACGATACGTTTCTGCAGGTCCTCTGGAGTTTTTTGAATATCGCGATAGACAACGTCTTTAATGCATTCCCAAAGAAAAAAGTCCAGAGGATCTAAACCAGGAGACCTAGAAGGCCAAGTAACTGTTCCTCCTCGACCAACCCATCTGGCAGGATACCTTCGGTTCAGAATACGACATGCACGCAAGACATTATGTGCTGGACATCCATCGTGTTGATACCACATAAGCATTCTAGTTCATCCAGAAGAGGAGGAAGAATTCGTCTGAGGAAGTTGGAATACGCTGTACCGTTTGGGCTACCATTGATGAAATAAGGGCCAATAAATGTAGTACTAAGCATCCCACACCGGACGTTAACCCTCCATTGACGCTGATGTTCCACCTGTCACCTGTCACCTGTCACCTGTCGTGGGTTGTCTCTAGACCAAAAATGCATGTTCTTTATATTTACCTGCCCTTTCTTTGAGAAGGAACATTCATCGGTAAATAGAACAGTGGAGAAGAAGTTCGGCTGCTGTGCCCGCTGACAGAACTGTACACGATTCTGTAAATCATTCCCATGCAATTCTTGATGTAGGTGTACATGGTAAGGATGGAACCAGTTACGTGTAAGAATACGATGTACACTGATTTTAGGAATGCCAATCTCTTGTTCAAGCTGCCGTGTGCACACGTGTGGATTTATAGCAACGGAAGCGCGAACAGTAACTTCGGCAGTTTCGTTTGTGCGAGTGCTACGACGATTGCGTTGCTGCGGGTTGAAACTTCCCGTTTCCTGAAGCGTCGCAACAGGACGAGAAAACATCAGTCGGGAAGGTGGGTTCTTGTCAGGATATCGCTCTTGTGCAGTTCAGCTGGCTGCGTAGCATTTCGCCTACCTTCAACAACAACAAAATTTAAAAAAACGTTATGTCGATGCAGTTTCTAGGAAGGACAGCCTTTACTGTTTGCTTACTCTACATAACAATATTTAAAATGACTAAACTACTGTACTAAATGTACCCGTACATAATAAAACAGTATTGCATTTACTGTTCTGCTAACCTACATTTGCCGGCCGGAGTGGCCGTGCGGTTCTAGGCGCTACAGTCTGGAACCACTACGGTCGCAGGTTCGAATCCTGCCTCGGGCATGGATGGATGTGATGTCCTTCGGTTAGTTAGGTTTAAGTAGTTCTAAGTTCTAGGGGACTGATGACTGATGACCAAGTCCCATAGTTCTCAGAGCCATTTGAACCATTTAACCTACATTCCCCATAGATTAGTTGCATACCGTCTCTTCAACTGACTCAACAACTCTTCAACTGACAATTGTTGAGGAATTGCGGGTGTGCATTCTACTTATGTTTACATTTGTCCTCTTTCAACGTCGGCACGTGGATGTGTTCCATTACCCCGAGTATCTGCACTAAGCGCTGGGAGCGTCAACGTCAGTGTTGTGTTGTGTAATTAATGACATTGTGTTTCAGTGAATGGTACACTGTGATACATTTTTGAATAGGTCTTTAGGAGAGGAACAGGATTACCGAATAAAAAAATACAGGGTGCCATTTAAAAAAATCATACTGCTGTTCATATTTTTGGAGAAAACAAAACTACAACGAAGGCAATCATGCTGATTGATGTTCCCATGACGGCTAAAGAAAATTTGCTTGAAACATTTTGTAATTTGCATCTGGACAAATAGTTATTTAGGTATACCCTGTATATAACGTAGTATGTGGTCACTGATTTAAACTCAGAAATGTACTGCAACAATAATGAACAGTAAAATTAGTGAACTTAGTGAAGTTAGTCTTGATATCAAATGATGATTCGCTGAATGCGTGGTCAAGTTGCAAAAAAGAACTGTGTCAATGCTATTCATGGGAACTATATAACTGAACATTATGTAAAAAGCTTTATAAACCTAAGAAATTCTCAGATAATACTAAGAAATTTGATAGGAATTATGTTCTGATTTTGTTTAAGAAACAATTGGTGAGTCTTGGGCAGCTTACTTTAACACTTTTTGTCATTAGTTACTGAACTGTTAGTGAACTCCTAGCATAAGGTGGCCTGTTTCTGTTTTTTTGTTTTTTCCATTGTATTATTTAGACTGATAATATTTGCTTGAAAGGTGCAATGTTTCTAATCAATACTGTCATTGGTCTTCGTTCTAAATTTGATTTTTAAATATTTTTGCAGCCTCTTTTAACGGCGAGATTCGAGATAAGTTGGATGTTACTAATATGATGATGCTATTGATAGCCCGCCATTGGTGCAGCCTTGAATGTACATTGCATGATCAATAAAAGAACTGTATTAATTCTAAATTCATATTATGAAGTCTGATACATCTTGAACAATCTTTGCATTGCAAATATTGGTATTGAATTATTGATCTTTCTTCTTACAGTCATGCATCACCCTGTCAGCAGTAAGCCAGCTATAGTTGATTACGCCAATTTCGGTCTCAGCTCCCATCATTAAGATAATTCGCTTTCTCTTCTTGTTAGTAGTAATCTGATACAATCAACATTTAACATTCAAGAGAAAGAGTGATTACAGGCTGTGACCTAAGCTTAATGTTATTTCTTAACAGCACTAGTACTCAATGGGATTTCTAACAATCTATTGTGACTTAAGGGGTAGAAAGTGCCTGGCTGATCTTATATAAGACCAACATATGCAACATGAGGAGATAATAAATGCAGAGAGAGAGATGCTAAAACTTTTTGATTCCACAAAACAGCAGTTCAGTAAACATCGAGCTCGTGAGCCCCCTTGTGCATCAGCATGAATAATAAATTAGGATTCATAATGCCACTGTTCACAGTGTCTCTGAATGAGTGGTTCAGTTTTTAAATGTTGGCTTCGCTGCAGTCAAGGAGCCAGCTAGAGCATTTGCCGCATTAACTTCAAGAAAACTCGTCACAAAATTCCACAAACGCAGAAAGGAATTTTCAGTCAAAAATAATGTTCACTGCTCACAACGTTATCAGCATTAAATTTTTACTGATTAGACTCGTCCAACTAACGCGAAATTTCCAAAGTCCCCATGTTGAAAATATTTCAGAGGATTTGATAGCAACACATGTGAATCTCACAACTTCACAAGTCAATAAGTTCACTTGACTCCAAACATTCTATGTCCCCAAGCTGAAAAATATTTCAGAATATTCACTAGTAACACACACAAATATCACACGTCCGTTACTGAATACACAATAATTTCGACAGACTCGAGAGATGATCTATTACTTCTCAAACATGCCATCTCTCCAAGATCTTAATCCCGACTACTGAAGGAATGCAAAGGGAGTCATACACCATGATGGCTGCTGCTATTTAAGCCTTCGCATTGATGTGAGTCATAGGTACACACTTCGAGTTTCTGAAACGTACTTAAAACCTATCAGTTTAATGCTATATACATGTATCATATACTCATATATGAGCTTGCACGCAAATTTCTTTAGCTTTCTATTGGTGCTCGTAGTTCTTCTCTAACTTTTATCAGGAAAACAACACTTTGCATTGTTCTGTTACTAATACATATTAGCAGTTAAAACTAAGTACGTTTCTACATCACTAGCCCTGCCTAATTCGTAATGCTGCTACTACTTTTAATGTTTCATTTATTACTTATGTAAAAACTCATCTTTTACGTGTGGAATGGAACCAGCCTATAATTCCAAATAGGTAATATTTATGAGAAATGTACTATGGTAGTCCAATATTGCTTAATGGCACCTATCTACAGACAGTCTGTATATGGAAATCGATTAAGGCTTTATTGGGATATTAATCTTCAAATTTCATGTTATGCATAAAATATTTAGCATGAAATAACTTAAAAATTACACTTTGTACCGACGGAACGTTTTCACCCACTCATTCGTCTTAATTCGGTCTTTGGAATCATGTTAGTGGCTTGCTCTGTAGCAACTTGGGTTCAGGTTTTATTGGATTTAGTCTTACTTGGCATTTATTCTGCAAATAATTCAGCAGTGGTGGTTACCCATTCAGGTTTCACACCAACGGCCGGGTTTTACTTACAGCGTTTACTTTGCCTGCAGTCTTGATACTTCTAATACTCAGTGTCCGCCAATCACTAAGGCTTCAAGATTGCCGCCATCTATTGATGAAACCGATAAGCTTGAGCTGCTATTGAGCCCTGCCCGGCCCGGCCCCCGCGCCCCTTCAGCTGTCAAAATACTAGCGTCACGCCTGTATCTCGTTAACAGAATGGGCTTGCACAGCCGCGTCTTTTTTATTACCGGGCCATACCGTTTGAATATGCTGCAATAATCTAAAAGCTTCTTGTTTTATACGACTTCGAGTGCTCTGACAAATTGTGACTTACTGCATTGGTTGTTGATGATTTACTGTACTCGTACACATCAAACTCTAGATTACTGCCCTTCAAAGAATTTCAAAGATCAATGCGTGGTAATATGCCATCGACTTGATGTTCCATGGTGAAGTCTGTGTTCGGAGCTTGCCAATTGAGAGCTACATCCTTTTTATCCATGTTCACCGTGGCCTCCAGTAAAGGGATATCGAACACAGATTTTGGAGCCTGTGAGAGCCGTCAAGTGGGATTAGTCCCATAGTTTTGCAAAACTATCCTTTGTTTGTTTTTATATGTTCATACGCAATTCATCCTCCCATGGACCATGGACCTCGCTGTTGGTGGAGAGGCCTATGTGCCTCCTTGGTACCACAATGGAGGGGTACCTGCTGAGAGGTCAGACAAACGTGTGGCTCCTGAATTGGGGCAGCAGCCTTTTCAGTAGTTGCACGGGCAATAGTCTGGATGATTGACTGAATTGGCCTTATAATATCAATCAAAATGGCTTTGCTGTGGTAGTGAATGGCTGAAAGGGACTGTGAATGGCTGAAAGCTACTACTACAACTGTAATTTTTCCCAGGGGCATGCAGTTGTAATGTACGATTAAATGATGATGACATCCTCTATGGTTAAATATGCCAGAGGTAAAACAATCCTCCATTCGGATCTCCCGGTGGGGACTACTCAGGAGGACGTCATTGTTAGGAGAAACAAAACTGGCGTTCTACAGATCGGAGCGTGGAATGTCAGATCCGATAATCGGGCTGTAGGTTAGAAAATTTAAAAAGGGAAATGGGCAGGTTAAAATTAGATATAGTGGAAATTAATGAAGTTCGGTGGTAGAAGGAACAGAATTCCTGGTTAGATGAATACTGGGTTATAAATACAAAATCAAATGTAGAGAGATGTTACCTCCAGTCTGCTCTACAGTGTGGGACTGGTTAAGATTAGACTTGATATATCTCTGTAACCATTGTGCCTCCTATCCAAAATGATACAAGAAACACAATTTTTTTCTCATATTTGAACATCTCTTTCATTCTGTCTACATTT